>NC_064629.1:904516888-905141888 GCF_023864275.1 Schistocerca cancellata
TTACATGCTTGTCCCACTTCATATCGCGCTGCACTGTTACGCCCAAATATTTTATCGACGTGACTTTGTCAAGTGCTACACTACTAATGGAGTATTCAAACATTATGGGATTCTTCTTCCGATTCATCTGCATTAATTTACATTTATCTATATTTAGAGTTAGCTGCCATTCCTTACACCAATCACAAATCCTGTCCAAGTCATCTTGTATCCTCCTACAGTCACTCAACGAAGACACCTTCTCGTACACCACAGCATCATCAGCAAACAGCCGCACATTGCTATCCACCCTATCCAAAAAATCATTTATGTAGATAGAAAACCACAGCGGACCTACCACACTTCCCTGGGGCACTCCAGATGATACCCTCACCTTCGATGAACACTCAGCATCGAGGACAACGTACTGGGTTCTATTACTTAAGAAGTCTTCAAGCCACTCACATATTTGGGAACCAATCCCATATGCTCGTACCTTAGTTAGGAGTCTGCAGTGGGGCACCGAATCAAACGCTTTCCGGAAGTCAAGGAATATGGCATCCGTCTGATACCCTTCATCCATGGTTCACAAGAATTCATGTGAAAGAAGGGCGGGTTGCGTTCGCAGGAGCGATGCTTTCTAAAGCCGTGCTAATGCATGGACAGCAACTTCTCTGTCTCAAGGAAATTCATTATATTCGAACTGACAATATGTTCGAGAATCCTGCAACAAACCGATGTTAAGGATATTGGTCTGTAATTTTGAGGATCCGTCCTTCTACTCTTCTTATACACAGGCGTCACCTGCGATTTTTTCCAGTCGCTCGGGGCTTTACGTTGAGTAAGAGATTCGCGATAAATGCAAGCTAAGTAAGGAGCCAATGCAGTAGAGTACACTCTGTAAAACCGAATGGGAATCCCATCAGGACCTGGCGATTTATTTATTTTCAACCCATTCAGTTGCTTCGCAACCCCGGGGATGTCTATCACTATGTCCTCCATACGGGAATCTGTACGAGACTTAAACGGCGGTATGTTTTTACGATCTTCCTGCGTGAAAGATTTCTCAAGTGCTAAATTTAAAATTTCAGCTTTCGTTTTGCTGTCTTCCGTTGCCAGGCCAGAATGATGAGTGAGTGGTTGGGTGGAAGCCTTCGACCCGCTTACCGATTTTACGTAAGAGCAGAATTTCCATGGGTTTTCAGCAAGATCTTTTGCTAAGATATGACGGTGGTAGTGGTTGTATGCTTCGTGGATCGCTCTTTTTACAGCAGCACGAATCTCTACTAACTTTTGCCTGTCCTCATTCTCCCAAACTTTCTTGTACCGCGAGTGCAACTGTGTTTGCTTCCTGAGCATTTTCCGAATTGCGCTGTTAAACCACGATGTGAACAGGAGTGAACGCCGGGAGGAACCAACGGGCTACCAACAATGTCTGATCAACGACAGCTTAAGTTACGTTGTGCAAGACGCGACAATTGGCTGCGACTGCGACGCTGCCCCCTCCTCTTTTCCCACCCTGCCAGACGGCGACACGGCCGCAAGACGACTGGAGTAGTCGCTGTTTCCCAAGCTCCGGTCGGCGGCGGCGGATTCAAATACATAAGAAAAATAAGAATTCCGATTTTCTTGCTGTAAAAAATGCTGTATGTTAATGCAACAAAGTTACATCGGCTCCCAGAGTTAGTTTTTCGATACAGATTCTCCTTTTACTTTAAAAAATTTAAAAGTATCTCTTCCGGTTTTGCGTGTTTTTTTCGCTGTATATTACTTCTCTATCAATTGTGAGGAAAGTAAAAGGCACAAAAAATTGATGTTTGCGTATCTTACAGTTTCACATCACAGCTTGATAATGAGGTGTCTATTTTTCCGATATTCGTCACAGTTATCCCGATATTTAATTTACAAGTAACCTACTGCATGAAATTTGAATTGTGTACAGTGAAAAATGTGGTCGCTGGCTACTTTACGTATGGTTTACGTTAGGTCATACATCGTTGCCGATGAAAAGAAGCTAACATATCGAAATTATTTTTAAAGTTGAGATCAGAATGATATCGAACTCCGTTACCGAGATTTGGGCTCATATATCTCCGGGAGCGTCGCGACTAGCCGCCAGTTCTGTCGACGCGCAACGAGAATCGTGTGGTCTTCACACGATAGAGAATGCATTTGTTTTGTTTCGCTGACACATTTGGACCTAATGAAACAATTTTATGTCATATTTCTCTGGTATGAGTTACTAATATTTCTCCATATGCTCTTGACAATTTCATTTAAAATGCCACGAAATGTAGGTTTCTTAAACCCAAGTGATCAAGCAGAAACCATTTTCGTGGTTTTGCTGAGGCATCTGAACCTGTTCCAAGCTTTCTTTCTCGTTTATTTCTCTGATACGAGTCCCGAATATTCCTCCATCTGTTTTAGCACATTTCACCTAAAATTCCAATGAAAGATAAGTTTATTAATAATAAGTGCACACTTGTGTCATTGCATTGTTTCAAGTTCTTGACAACAAGATAGGGTTACACCTTAAACATTTCTAGAATTTTCATTCTGAACGTCTACAGTATTCACTGGCAGAAATGTGGAAGAAATAATGTCCGTGCTTGTTCACAAAATTTCCCCAAATTATACTTGTCAGTTCCTCCCATGCAGAAACTTTTGGAACAAGCTAAGGCAACTTTCATAACCGACTGAGTCTTTATTCCCATCCAAATGAACTTCCATATTCTTATATTCTGACAGCATACATCGTTATGGATGACATGAACATTTAATCTTGCCAAGCTGCACTCAAAAGATGACTCCAGGATTTACAAAAGACGAATTTCTATTGTGAACTGTGTCAGGCCAGAAGGGCCTTGTAAAACAGTAGTGCACTTTCGGCACAAGTTTTTTGAGCACCATCTTCTACCAATGAATTGAAGTGAATGTGACAAATTACTTATTGCGGCATACTGTTTGCGCAATCTGTTGAGAAACGCCTTCCTCAAAAACGAGCATCTATTGATTACAGAAAGCTGTACAATAGTCTGGTGGTGGTTTTTCACAACTAGAAGGTATCATCAAGACACCAATCTATCGTTTACTTTCAAAGTGAAGGTATTGTAAAATGTAACTTTCTCGTTGTGCTTTAGATTGTTCATTTTATAATGTACTTGCCGTTTTAAATTTTTATCGTCACAAAAAAGAGTAATGCGAAAATTGACCTTCAAGTTCATTTTCATCATTCTAATTCTAGATCTGCATGGATTATACTGATTTTCATAACAGTCCTGAAAAATTTGCATTAATGGGAAAATATTATGTATTTCACTCACCTGCCAGTTTCAACTGTGCACCAATTTCTTCCCAAATTCTGTCTCTGAACATAGTGTCTCTATATTTAGGGTTCTTCAAATCGTAAAGGCAAGGATGTTGGGAGACTAGCTCACAGAGAATCACATCCTAAGAGTGGCTCATTTCAGTTTTCCTTGACTGGCTCGACATCTTTCTGGCAGCCGTACGTCTATGTGTCGTGCGACTTCCGTCGCAACACTGCTCACTGGTGCAGTGCTGCGGCAGCTGCCGCAGCAGTCGCGCGTCGCATCCCAAACTCGAACTCCGCATGCGCCAGCAAGCAACTTATGACGTCACGTAGCGACCCGTCGCAGTCGCTAGTGTGTGTCGCGTCTTGCACAACGTACCTAGCGAACGTGGCGGCGTACGGTCCTCCGCAGCAGGAGACCGGTTCATGCAACAATGCAGACCGCTGTTCATCGGTGATGAAGGCTGGAATTTGCGCACCAACACCACAACTAGAAGTCCACTGAGGGGCGACATACAGCCTCTTGAGGTGTATCACGTTTCATGCTCCATGGGACATACGGCCGTAGGCGCGTACGTCGTGAAATGTCTGAAAGCAAACACTGTGCAACAATTGTGGGAAGGTTCAACACCAATATCGATTAGAAGTAGCTTTATACTATGTAACTGTGTATCTACGATTATGAAGTGTTTGTTCTTTGTTAATTGAGATCATTGATTTGTGTCAAGATATTTAAAAATTGTAATGTATGTATGAAGAAAGATAGATGATATTTAAAATAATGAAATTTTATAAAATATGTATTTTCATAAAGAAAATTTGGAAGTTGGTTCATGCTTAGGGAACTTGTATTGTGAAATATAAAATCTGTAGGGAAACCCCTCAGCAACGGAAGTCGCTTGCCGCGAGATAAAAGTTAATTTTGGCGGTCGATCTGGGCGGCTTCTTGGTGGGAACGGTAAGCAGTCAGTGGCTAGCCGCTGTACAGTATACATCGAGGGTGCCAAGGTGGGCATTTGGAAGCTGTTTTGTATGGAATTTTGCCTCGGATATGGATCTGGATATTGCATGGTGCTCTTCGCAATAAGGAATGCCTCTAATACGATAAAAATCCGTCGCGAATACGAAATTATAAACAGCATTCAACATCAAGAGCCGTGAGTACAGTTACCCGCCACGTCGTCTGCCACCACAACCTCGTCACTGCTCCACCAACCTTAGGTACACAGATATGTGTTATAGCAGGGACCCGATAATTTTTGTGAGTGTTTTTCAATAATAATCTCAGTGCTTTAAATCTGTATTTGAACCATAACGTTATCCGAATCATGAACCGATGCAGATCCCATCGTAAGTGTGCAGAAAACCGAATATCCTGTTCCCAACAAGCTAGTGATTTGTTTCTCCGTATTAAATGTGCAGAAGTTCAGTGCCAGGGTGTGTAAGTGTCACTGTCTAAAATGCCTACTCCACAGGTGATGAAAAAGGCACATAAATTAAACTTATTTGAAACGTAATTTAGCCTTGATTGCTATCATGAACCATTACTTTTTTTTACGTTAATCGATCTTAGTGTTGAGTAAATTGCTTTAAAGGATGAAAACATAAATTATTGGGCGGTGGGGCTAAGTACTCATTTTGGTTCAATTGAGCTCTGTGTCTGAAATAATCATAGACTTGCCTATTGAGACAGTATAACTTTATGGGTCCCCACCATTTTCTTTTCATATTAGAAAGACATTGGGAATACAATCACTACTAAGCAAATCTGACACATTTCTATTACTGGGAGTATAAAATGTATATACGTAGTATTATTCAATTTTATTTGTGGTATATATATGTCAGTTAAGTCAGAATTCTTTTTATGACCAACATTAGTTCAGTATTTCCTTCAGTAACTTCTCAGTACTGAATAGTGTAATGATAGCGATTGTAATTTTTATTATAAGAGTGGGGCACTATCTTGCTTTCTATGATTACTGGTTGGTGCATTAATGGTAGCTACTGCTACCCACAACTTAGATCGCCCTGTATTCGCGTGTATTCAATGTGCTGTTCGAGGAGAATCTTAATGACAGTCACTTTAACAACTCATATTCAAATTTCTTAAACATAATGTTCCAAATTGCTATGCCTAATTAGGCTGGCGACCGTTTATCGTTTCATTTGTATGAAATTTTCTACTCTCATTAACCACAAAGTGAAGCCTGTTTAGTTTTCTATTAATTGCAATATATACAAAATTACTGTCCGATACCATTTACACATTAGACAAACACGCAGTCAAAACTCAATATCCTCATAGTAGGTAACACTAGTTTTGTGTCACGACATGCAAATTAGTGACATATAACGAAATGTATGACTAGTGTAATACTTGGTGCCGCGTGACAGGACATTCGCCAGTTCTATTCACAAAAATTCACTTCAGAACTAAATATTGGACGCAAAAACATAGTAAGATGAGTATTGAATGTCCAGGGGACAAATTTACAATAGATCAGGCAAAATAATTAATACCAAACTTCCCAGATTTTTGAAAGATAAAATATAAAGTAGTGACAAAATTAAAATGGATAACAAAAACGATTGTAGGTCAGGAAGAGCGGAACAAAAAAGTACCTGGTGTAATAGGTGGCAGTAGTTCACTAGACGAAAACACAGATGACGCCACGAAATGGCAACAGGCTTACGTGTAGTACCATACACACTTAAACGATCAAATTCAGGTGATGAACTCGTCACACATGATGATGATTATTAGTGTTTTAGGGCGCACAACAACGAGGTTATCAGCGCCCGTCACATGAAACAAGGCAGGAAAGATGACACTACCGAAGACAGCGGTTATGTTAACGACTCGATGGATATGTTGAATTCATCGAAAGTCGAAAGTGAAACGAGCGAAATGCGGGAAGTAGAATCTGGATATTAGGATACCATAGAACAGAAAAGCGAAAAACCACTGAATATGACTGATTTTTTAAAATGTTGTATGCACAAACTGTAGTACAAGGGAAGAATATTAACAAAACAAGTTGCAGCACACAGTTTCAATATTAATAACCAAATTAAAACACTTGAGAAAATACAAGGTAATCAAATTAAAGCACAAGGTGATCAAATTAAAATGCAAGGGCTTAAAATCAGTAAAAAAATCGAAAAAGTTAATGCAAATGTAGGTGTTGTGAATAATGCAATCAGAGAATTAAAAACTGAGATTGACACAATCAATAATATTGTCGACATTATGCAGGGACAGATAAATGACATCAGCAATAGGTTCGATACCGAAATTATGAAAAGTCAAGACATGGTGGAACCTTTGGTGATAACAAAAGTTGATGAAAGGTTTTTTCCCTCAAAACCGAATTAATAAACTAATGTAACACCGAAATTTCTCAACTGAGACAAATGGTGAAAGATTCCGAAAAAGTAATCAAGTAGCATTTTTCGAAAAGAAGTGTGAACAGGTCACTTCACAAATTCAAGGTAAAATGAGCGATCTTGAGCGTAAAATGGGAGAAAAACTAAATTATGTCACTCATAGAATAATTTCTAGCAAATTTCTGGAGAGAGAAGAACGATTTTATCAGGATAGAATGCATTATGGATTTCATCCATTAGAATTTTTTAAAAATTGTGGAAGAAATTTTCCTGATTATGTAACAGATCAGGAAACGATCAATGTGGTCATTAGCGCCTTAGCAGGCAGTGCAAGACAATGAGGATTAAATTTAGATATAGTACATATGTCATTTGACGAATTTAAACGAAAATTTGTAGAGGAATTCTGGTCGGAACAAAATCAGTATAGCTTATGGCAAGAACTTATTATGGCAAGGTTGCATGACATTAGAGGCAGGAGCTCTAGGAAATAATTTTGCGAAATGTGGTATCAAAAATTGACACACTTGAGAAACAGACCAACTGACTCCGAGGTAGTCTGGAAACTATGGAAAAATCACCCAGAGAATTTGAAACGATATGTGGCAAGCAATCACAAAAGCCTCCATCGGTTTTGGAAAGCGTAGAAGACGAGGATCACTGGAGAGAGACTCGTGATTATTGTCAAGACAGTATCATCTTGAGTAAGGAAAATCATGAGCATAATGAACAAACTGAGAACAAACATTACCATGTAAATATGATTCAGAGAGGTAGAGGCAGAGGTTGCGGTAACATGTTATTTCGCGGTAGGGGGTTTGTACTGCGAATATTTCAAAACCGAAATGACGTTGAAAACTAAGACCCGCATGTTTTATGGGCCAGATTCGAACTGACAGGTATTACAGGCCCAAAGTAAAGAAACCATAACGGATTAAGAAATGTTAATTTAAGGCAAGAACAAACGGCAGAGCCGCATCACAACGCAGTGTACGCAGAAAGACGTGTGAGAACATGTATGAGTCACATACGAGAGAAAATGCAGCAGGCAGTAGCATGCAAACTAAGCCACCACATGCGTTCAACTTGGCGGGCAATCAGCTGGCCACCGTGAGGCTGTAGTGGCGTCAGTAGGGCGAGATGACGTCGTAAAAGAATTCAGTGGACCTGTTTCGGTGGAGAATATCACTGAAACGAAAAGACAATCGGACATGTTATTAGGGGAAAGTGAAAAGATAGACAATTTGTGCGAAGGGGAGTCGTCAGGGATCATTGAAGGGCGTGATGATTTGATTCACAGTATAAGGCAATATGAGTGGGAAAAAATTGTTCAAATGGCTCTGAGCACTATGGGACTTAACTTGTGAGGTTATCAGTACCCTAGAACTTAGAACTACTTAAACCTAACTAATCTAAGGACATCACACACACCTATGCCCGAGGCAGGATTCGAACCTGCGACCGTAGCAGTCGCGCCGTTCCAGACTGTAGAGCGTAGAACCGCTCGGCCACTCCAGTGGGAAAATCTTGAAAAAAGTTATATGGCCAGAAATTTAATCAAAGAGAGGATCAAATGAGGAAACGTCGGAAAGAGGACGTTATCTGAAGATAAAAAGGAGGTGGAAGTAGTAAGCGCCACGCAAGTTGCCTGAGCAGCAGTTTTATAGGAAGAGGTTGGTAAGATGAAGAAAGGTGCCGCGTAAAGCACGTGGGGTGCCGATGTAAGGGAAATTGGTGAAAGAAATAGAAAAATGGTCAGTATAAATAGGAATCTGGAGGAGGATGAAGTCCTCAATAGTTTGGATGCAATCCTGGCTGACGAAAATCTCGTACAAGCAAATGGTTGTGATGGTCATGAAGATTTAGAATCAGATGAATATATGCGAACCACTGAAATCCAAGACGATTATACTAAGTATGAAGTTAAAACTGATGTCATCCAAAGTGATACTGAAAATGAAAATGAAGCGGAAATTTGAGGAACAGATCGTAAACTTGGAATTAATGAAAATAACGGAAGATCAAAAGAAGAGCTGGCTCGTTGTTTCAGGGTAGCATTCATGCTGGAATCAGATGGTGAATGTGAAATGAGTGATAGTTCACATGTAGAAAACGTAGAAATAGAGGAAAGACAACAAAGCATAACAGAAAATAAATCTAAAAAGCAAAATGAAGTTATTTCTGAACAAAACCCGGCGGTACATACAGAACTGAAGAAGAGTGACCAGAAAATACGATACCGGGACCAGATTAGATTAGAATCGTAAACGACTTGGAACTCAGAAAATGGAAAGAGCCACCTGACGATATGATACTGGGAGAAGAGTTGATGAGAGTTTTAAAGGAAGCAGAAATCAAGAAATTGAAAAAGCCCCCAGTTATATACGAGTTGACAGTGAATTACATATCTTGGAGCGATCTGATGGTCGAACAAGATTTGTTATGGGGGCAACAGGAAAATGCGGAAAGTAGAACAATTAAACAAACTATTATCCCAGTCTAAATTCACGGTATTAAATTGCAGGTAGTTTTAGGCACTGGATCCAAAATTCACAATCCTTCTTTGAACACATTTCAAATAAACCTGGATTAGTTATGATGTCAGTAAATGATGTGAAAATTTTGGGATCAACTTGCAAATCCCGTAAGGCTATTCGAAGAGATGTATTGGTAGAATCTGAAATTAATGGACAAAAAAAAACACAACTTCCTGGCCCTACCTGAGTTGAGTGCTGAAATGACTTTAGGTATTAAATGGATAGACAAGGAAAAAGCATTCATTGATTGTGGTAACGGAATCGTCAAAATTAATAGTAAATCCGGAATTTTGGAAATTAGGTTTGCGAAAAACGAAAATTCACCGGACACCAAAATTGGTATTAGAATTAGATCCGGGAAACGATGGTTCGTCAAATGTACATGAAATATACCATGTGAAGAACGTAATGACTGATGACACAAAAACATAAACTTTTAAAGAAATTATTGACGAAATACAAGGACTTACGTCGGAACGAAAAGCCGATTTATTTAAAATTTTAACTGATAATCAGGAAGTGTTTTCAAATAAACCATGGATGCTAAAAAATTTTGAATACCGTATGGAAGCGGTAGAAGGCCACCAATTCTTCGTGAGACCTTATCCAGTACCACTAGATAAGAGGGAAGCCGTGCAGGCAGAATTGGGTAAATTGATTCAATGGGGAGTTATTGAAAGGAGCAATAGTTCTATAAACCTGTGTTTTAATCATAATGGTATCCTAATAATGAACCAATGCTGGATCCCATCCTTAGTGTGCAGAAAACCGAGTATCCTGCTTCCAACAAGCTAGTGATTTGTTTCCGTGTATTAAATGTGCAAAAGTTCAGTGCCAGGGTGTGTAAATGTCAGTGTCTAAAATACCTGCTTTACAGGTGATGAAAAATGCACATAAATTAAACTTATTTGAAACATAATTTAGCCTCGATTGCTATCGTGAACTATTATTTTTTTGACGTTAATCGATCTTCGTGTTGAGTAAATTGCTTTAAAGGATGAAACCATAAACTATTGGGCAGTGGGTCTAAGCATTAATTTTGGCTGAATTGAGCTTTGCATCTGAAATAATCATAGAGTTGCCTATTGAGACAGTATCACTTTATGGGTCCCCGCCATATTCTTTTCGTATTAGAAAGATTTGCGAATACAATCACTACTAAAGAAATCTGACACATTTCTATTACTGGCAGTATAAAAAGTGTATATGTAGTATTATTCAATTTTATTTGTGGTATATATATGTCAGTTAAGTCAGAAATCTTTTAACGCCCAACATTAGTTCAGTGTTTCCTTCAGTAACATCTCTGTACTCTATAATGTAATGATAGGGATTGTAACTGTTATTATAAGAGTGGGGCACTATCTTGCTTTCTATGATTACTGGTTGGTGCATTAATGGTAACTACTGCTACC
This sequence comes from Schistocerca cancellata, assembly GCF_023864275.1. Taxonomy (NCBI): domain Eukaryota; kingdom Metazoa; phylum Arthropoda; class Insecta; order Orthoptera; family Acrididae; genus Schistocerca; species Schistocerca cancellata. Next base: position 904,527,520 of record NC_064629.1, read on the forward strand.
CACAACTTAGAGCGCCCTGTATTCGTTTGTATCCAGTGTGCTATTCAACAACTCATATTCAATTTTCTTAAACATAATGTTCCAACTTACTGTGCCTAACTAGGCTGGCGACCGTTTATTGTTTCATTTATATGAAATTTTCTACTTTCATTAACCCAAAAAGTGAAGCATGTTTAGTTTTCTATTAATTGCAATATATACAAAATTACTGTGCGATACCATTTACCCATTAACTAAAAACTCAAAATCCTCACAGAGAGTAATACCAGTGTTGCGTTCCGACATGCAATTTAGTGACGTATAACGAAATGTGTGACTACTGTTATAGAGGGTCCAGGCTGGAGATTGGAGTGTAAAGGTCTGGCGAATGTTTCCGTGACATTCTCTGGCCGATGTCGTCATTCTGGAAGGCACAATTGATCTACAAATGGATGCACTTATACTTGAGGACCATGTGCACCCCCACATCCGGTAAGATTTTTCTCAGCACGATTGCATCTACCAGCTGGACAAATCAACGTGTAACACAGCTCACTGTGTACATGTCTGATTCAAAGAGCGCCAGAATGAGTGCACAGTACTTCCCTGGCCAAAAAGCTCTCCGGATCGAAATTAAGTCGACAATCTGTGGGATAACCGTGATCGGGTCCTCGGGTACTCAACCGAGAAACCTATCGCAACTGACTATGGCACTGGAGTCGGCATGGCTCTATAGCCCTGTCGGTACCTTCCACAATCTCACTGATTCTCTTACTGCACGTCTCGCAACGGTCCGCGCTGTAAATTGTGGTTATTGTGGATTTTGACAGCAGGTCGCATTAATATGACTGGACAGTGTAGTTAACGGTTTTGTGATACACTACTTACAGACCTCAAAGTGACATAGTAGCACGGATAGCACTGAAGTAGTCACACACCTTACAGGGCACCAGATAGCTGTGAAACTAGTGGAGATCATTCCATGGAATCCACCTCTTTTCAAAATTGATAAAAATACAATTTATTGGTATTTATTACTTCAAAACGATCAGATATTAATGGCCGAAAATTTTGATTACTTATAAAGGTCTGCATACAAACTTCAAAACATTCTCACAAAGTAACAATTCCGCAAAGTAAAACAAAGACGACAGTAACTCGAGAAGTGTTTCAAAACTAAACATCTGAATTAATACTTCAATAATACACTACAGCAGACAACAATTTTTGTATATTTTGTTAACCATATCTCGCATATTGAAAGCTACACTATGTGATCAAAAGTATCCGGACACCCAAAAAACGCACACCTGCGACCGTTGCAGCATTGCGGTTCCAAACTGAAGCACCTAGAACCGCTCGGCCACACCGGCCGGCTTGAAATGCCAGAGAGTGGGTTTCTATTTGAGGTGCTATAACTACGAAGGCTATCCGGGAAGTAAGGAACGATCGCTCTCGAAATGGAAACCCCGGTGAACACGGATGTGTTGGGCTGTGTCTGTGGTATGCCCGTAGATAGCATCACGTCGCTCTTCTTAGTTCTGAGCGTACACTGAGTTCGTAAAGATGCCTAGAAAAAAAAAAAGACTCTTGCAACGTATGGATGCCTGTCGTGAGATTTCGCCCCATTCCATGCAACGTAACGTAACAGCATGTTCTTCTTCATTACAGAACCCGGCCGCACACTGCACGGACAATGAGGACGCTCCTATAGCGTTTTCGATGGAATGTGTTTGATCACCCATCATACAGCCCGGACCTGGATCCCTTTGATTTCCACCTCTGCTTAAATGAACCACTGACTGTGAAGACGTTTTGGCACAGACAACGAACTCCAGCCTAGCGTAGATAATACTTGGAAAACAGACAATGGTAATGGAAAGTTAGTACAAGGCTACGACATACTGCTAGGTCGGTGCGACGACTGTGTAGAAAAGTTGGTGAAAGGTGTAGCAAACTGTTGCAAATAAAAGTTTTGATTTTAACTGTTTTCCATTTCCCGACCGATCGTTCCTTACATTCCGAATACTTCTCGTACAAAATCAAAGGGATTGCGTATACTACAAAAAACCTGTCTTTAACGGATCGAGCAGTCTGTATAGTCGCAGAACGGAAGCCAACCCAGTACTGAACGAGTCATGATATGAGGATGTGAATAATAAAAAGCCAATCTGAATATCAAGAACACTTTGTAGAAGAAGGGTGCTTTTTGATAGCGAACGCTTCCGGTTAGGCATTCTGTGAATGCCATTGCTATCGAACATAACATCACGTTCACTGGTGAAATGTAACTTTCCTGGCCGCAAATGTCACAATCAATAAAATGTTCCGGGCTATTACGCCTTGGTTGACTGGATTTCACAGTAAAACTCAACGTTTCCTTTCCATCTGCGGAGGACATTTTCAAGGGAAATCGTAGTTTCTTTGAGTGTCCGATTCACACCCTGGCTCGCTACATTCAGGCACGGCATAATATCCCGGAACGTTTTGCTAATTGTAACAAGATTACTTTTACAAACCTTATTTACTTATTTTCACAACGCGTTTAGGACCTATACACCTCCACCATCACGTTGATTTATGAGGATTAATATGGCGTGTATTTAATTTGTCACGACTTCGGAGAGCACGATCTGCTACAGAAAACGAAACGCAATTTCGATAAATAGCTCACAGTTTGCGAAGCTCTTTCTGTGAAAGGATGAACGAAAATATACCCGAGTAAGTAAAATCAAAATAAAAAATGAAAACACTCCAGTGGTCACAGGCTCCTTTTGAAGTCGTGTTACGTGACGTATACCACCACACTTCGTTAAACACTGACAAAAGCAAGTATACAGTCCAGAGCGTAATAAGAGCAAAGATAAGGCAGAAAATCTACATACTTTATTTACAGTTTCAATTTTTTCAGCAACTGTGGCGTAAATATACTTCTTTCAGAACACAGTGCAGTCTAGATGAAGAAATTATGTGTCATATTTATCTCTAGGCTTAGAAAGTAGTGTAACCCTTTGAGTACCAGTGTTTTCTGACTGAAATCACCATTGTATTAATGTTTTTTAAGTACCCGTGGCGTTAGCATGAAATATTAAGCCACCGATGTTGTTGCAAGACAGAGACATCTAGTGGTACACTGAGATAGCGGGTAGTTATAATTACGCAGAGGTCCGGCACCAGCTGTTATTGTCGTACGGCAGCGAAATTTAGTAGGTATTCTATTGTGTCAATATCTGCTGGAAAAAAAATTGTTCCAGTTTCGGCCAGCAAGTGCAAATCTGGCGCTGTGAATGCAAGGAAGACGTGTATAATTGTTTTTACAGGTAATGGATTAGGAACGGTACTTGGGCATAAGAGGTGAAACAAGTGAGAAAGACATATTGATTATTTTATCATTAACCACTGCTTACACAGTTTGTTGAGTGTGAACACCCGAGGCGTCGATGGGACGCTGCGTCCGTAAAACTGTGTGATTGATTGTTGCTCTCAACAGTTCCGGTGGAATCAGAGCGACGTGTTCCTGTATACTGGCATTTGCATCAGGCAAAGACCGAAAGTGACACTGGCAAACGCGTTCTTTTAGATATCAGCAGGGACTCAGATCGCGTGATTTTGAAGGTAATGCATGTGGAACACCTCTGGAGATAACACATTCAGTGAACACTGCATTAAGGAAGTCTTTCACTATGCGAGCGACATGAGTTGTTGACCTATATTGAATGAAAACAGTGGATTCCCAACAGATGTGCTCTGCCAAATCAGGAATCACATATTGTACAAGAAGGTGTCGATAACGTGCAGACGTCACAAAATCTGACAGGCACCCTGGGTGTATTCTCTTCAAAGAACAACGGACCGAGGATTGAGATGTTTGTGCATCCACGCCATATATCACACAAGCCATGTTCAGGGGCTTTTCGTGCACATGAAGTGGTTTAACTGTACCCCAAATCTGGCGCGCCTGTGTATTCATTGCACCCTGCAGTGCAATGTGTGTCCTCAATCCAAACAGTATTGACCGATCACAGGTCATCAACTTCCATCTGTCCTAGAAACCGAAGAGCCAATTCAGAGCTTGGCTCCGCATCATGAGTTTTCAGTTGATACACCACCTCGATTTTGTACGGATACCAGTGTAAAACAGAACTCAAAACTTTCCGTACTGTTGACCACGGAATGGACAATTTTCTTGTTAATGAACGACCATTAGTATTACCCGCGACACGTGCAGAAAGGTCAGTTACAGCGACAGCAACCTCGTCAGTAATTTTCGCCGGAATAAGACGCCTTCCTCTGCCAGGTGCCATATCAAGTACACCCATGTTTTCGAATTTCACTATCGTCTCCTTTAAAACATTTAATGACGTCGGTCCTCTCCTCAGACCTTTCAGTAGTGACACTCTCTCAGTGCACCACTAAGATGGCTGCCATTCATATAAAAAGGTTTCACTGATAGCGCACAGTCTCTCTCCGATATAGCCATACAGTTCATTCACGTTATGGCTTTTCAAATGACATCGTGGATGTCATATCGTGATACAAACACTGTAAAGCGCTAGATTTGCGCCTGGTGGCCCCCGTTGGATACTAATTTGTTTTCAAGCGTAAATCGGTTCCGCATTAACGCATTAGCAGATCTACTAAGTTTCGCTGCCATACGATAAGTACATCCTACAATGGGCATCCCTGAGTGGCTGCACTTTAATTACAACCACTCAGTGCTTCTACGAATTTAGTGCATCGTAACAGTCTCTTAAGCGTTCAAACCAACAGTCGACGCGACGTGACTGTAGGAGATGGTGACAAACGATTTTTTTTCATAGTGGCCGTGTTGACATCATTGACAGTGAAAATAAGTATGTCTAAATTTATTAAAGCGTAAATTTGAATTTTTACTACTGCTTATATGACTAGCTTCGGAATAAAATCACGGGGGAAGTGTATATTTTTGATACGAAATTTATTAAATATCAGATCCATTTTGCTTGTTATTTAGGACTACAATCTTTTAAGTATTAACCGCGAAGGGTAGCCGCGCGGTCTGGGGCGTCTTGTCACGGTCCGCGTGACTTCCCCCGTCGAAGGTTCGAGCCCTCCCTCGGGCGTGGGTGAGTGTGTCGTCATTAGCGTAAGTTAGTTTAAGTTAGATTAAGTTGGGTTATTTTCGATTCAATGGAACACTCGGATATCTTTGACCCTAATATTTTAGCATTTCTTGTCAATGTTTCCTGCCTTTTCCACTCTAGTAATTTTTTGTTATTTACTGTCTGTAAGAATTTGCTCACAGAAATTCGAGACATATGCTGTGAAGGCAGTTTCTATCTTAATTTCCTCTTTGTTTTCTTGCTAGCCATGGGATGTGAAAGAAGAACTGAGCATGTGGGGAGCTGCGTAGAAAGTGTTGAGGAATTTGATGGCTGTAGAAGACGTGGTAAGGAACTGGTCGGCTGATATTGAAGAGAATGGAGGATGGGCTGAGCAAATGAGCAGCCGACCGATGGCAGGTGCATCTTATATTGGTTTTCAACAACACCAACCGTGTAAGAGGCTTGGAAATCTTCATCTGCAAAAGTATAGCAACCTAGAGGCTCAATGCCAGACACTCTGAAGTCGTTCACAACTGTCCTGATAGTACTCACTCTAAGGTGTGCTTCTCCATGTATTTCGGCAAAATCTAGAATTATAGTCAAGGGTTCTGAACTACGTACTGATTAATTTTTGAAGCCTTGACTATGGAAGTTACATCGAGTGGCTGCTGCCTGTGACCTGTATGAGCTGGAAATCCTTTATTGCTCTCCGTTCGACTGAAGAAATTTATATCAGACGGCGGGTATCAACAGGTGAAATCACTTTCGGAGTTATCGCTGACATTTTAGAAAAATCCGGTTTAAACTATATTGTACATATTCTGGAATTTGAACAAATACTTCAAGTTCTGCAAGTTTTCTATAAAAATTTTCTACATTAAGTCGACTGAAAGCAATTGACTCTGCTTTTCTCAGAGATAGTTTGCAGTTGTTTCGAAAGTACATTATGAAAGATTTTCCAGTCGCTTACTTAACTTTATTGAGCTGACGGCTCAATCATAATTTCCCTGCATACGAAAAACACATTATCCCAAACTTTTTATAGTCTCCAGTGCTATTTTGTCGAAATCGGTTATATATCTTCTAATTTCTTTTATTTGATAGGCCGTAAATGTGAGTTTAAATCCGCCTAAGTTTAGAGGACACTCTTAAAACAAGTAAAAGTTTTATCCTTAAATTCTCTGTTTCACCTATCTCTGTAGCGTTCTGGCCCGTCATATTTTTATGGAGTAACATTTACACTTGGGTTTGATCTCTAACTTCAGCAATAACTGCATTAGTTAGCTCTTTATCTCACATTCCCCGTTCACTTAGCCTAGTATAATTTCGTGGCATCCATACGAAGTATAACCATGGAAGTCCGTATCTACACTCCTGGAAATTGAAATAAGAACACCGTGAATTCATTGTCCCAGGAAGGGGAAACTTTATTGACACATTCCTGGGGTCAGATACATCACATGATCACACTGACAGAACCACAGGCACATAGACACAGGCAACAGATCATGCACAATGTCGGCACTAGTACAGTGTATATCCACCTTTCGCAGCAATGCAGGCTACTATTCTCCCATGGAGACGATCGTAGAGATGCTGGATATAGTCCTGTGGAACGGCTTGCCATGCCATTTCCACCTGGCGCCTCAGTTGGACCAGCGTTCGTGCTGGACGTGCAGACCGCGTGAGACGACGCTTCATCCAGTCCCAAACATGCTCAATGGCGGACAGATCCGGAGATCTTGCTGGCCAGGGTAGTTGACTTACACCTTCTAGAGCACGTTGGGTGGCACGGGATACATGCGGACGTGCATTGTCCTGTTGGAACAGCAAGTTCCCTTGCCGGTCTAGGAATGGTAGAACGATGGGTTCGATGACGGTTTGGATGTACCGTGCACTATTCAGTGTCCCCTCGACGATCACCAGTGGTGTACGGCCAGTGTAGGAGATCGCTCCCCACACCATGATGCCGGGTGTTGGCCCTGTGTGCCTCGGTCGTATGCAGTCCTGATTGTGGCGCTCACCTGCACGGCGCCAAACACGCATACGACCATCATTGGCACCAAGGCAGAAGTGACTCTCATCGCTGAAGACGCCACGTCTCCATTCGTCCCTCCATTCACGCCTGTCGCGACACCACTGGAGGCGGGCTGCACGATGTTGGGGTGTGAACGGAAGACGGCCTAACGGTGTGCGGGACCGTAGCCCAGCTTCATGGAGACGGTTGCGAATGGTCCTCACCGATACCCCAGGAGCAACAGTGTCCCTAATTTGCTGGGAAGTGGCGGTGCGGTCCCCTACGGCACCGCGTAGGATCCTACGGTCTTGGCGTGCATCCGTGCGTCGCTGCGGTCCGGTCCCAGGTCGACGGGCACGTGCACCTTCCGCCGACCACTGGCGACAACATCGATGTACTGTGGAGACCTCACGCCCCACGTGTTGAGCAATTCGGCGGTACGTCCACCCGGCCTCCCGCATGCCCACTATACGCCCTCGCTCAAAGTCCGTCAACTGCACATACGGTTCACGTCCACGCTGTCGCGGCATGCTACCAGTGTTAAAGACTGCGATGGAGCTCCGTATGCCACGGCAAACTGGCTGACACTGACGGCGGCGGTGCACAAATGCTGCGCAGCTAGCGCCATTCGACGGCCAACACCGCGGTTCCTGGTGTGTCCGCTGTGCCGTGCGTGTGATCATTGCTTGTACAGCCCTCTCGCAGTGTCCGGAGCAAGTATGGTGGGTCTGACACACTGGTGTCAATGTGTTCTTTTTTCCATTTCCAGGAGTGTATGTACGAATGCATGTATGTTCAACATCTCCTCCTAAACCACTGGATCGCTTTCAACCGAACTTGGTACTCATACCATTTACTGTCTGGAAGGAATCACTGTGGGCATAAGAACCACCTACCTATCCAGGAGATAGCGTTGTACACTACGCGAGGATACCCATGCTTCTTTCAGCCCCTAGGTCACGACCCCAAAAACTTATGAAAGAGAAAAAGTATATCCCTCCCTACATTTTCGCTGTTCGTGCAGTAAAACTGTAACATGAAACATTTCGTTTTAATTTCTTATTGTTTTACTATAAACTATATCACGACAAATTTTGCCGACAGTATTCACGTATACCACTGAATGTATCCGACAAATTACGTAATTGTACGACACTTAGTACAGGAGATGTGCCGTCTTCAACAATGAGAGCTTGACAAACTACTGCGCCATGCATGACGTTTAAATCAATATTTTCCTTGCTACCAACTCTGCTCGCAGCACTTATTAACTGCAGATGACATACTGGAATGCAATAACCGTAACTGTGTCGAAAATACCAAATACACATGTGAACACCAATGTATAATAATAATGTATATATTCATTCTTCATGTTAATACTTCTGCCAATACTTATAGTATTACAAACACTAAAACCTCAGGAAAGTGACAAATATCATAATGCATTAATTATTTGTATATTTTTCAAACATATAACGAATAAAATACAATGAGGATGGGGAAATTTCTCCGAAATATTTATGGGCAATAAAAGAAGAGAAATTTTTTTTACTCAAGGTAGAACCACAATTCCTTTTTACATATTAGGAAGAAAACGTGGCCAAGGAAAGTGTTTCGACCACAAAATGATTATAACGGATGTGAGATACAGCAGCTTCCCACCACAATGTGATTTACAAAATACGACGTTGCTTCTAAAAAACATTTTCATATCCAGAATCGGAAGGTCAGATAGTATAATCTTATTCACTATTTGCTGCCCCTGAGGTCAGAAAATTTAACATTCGTGTCACTCCTATCACAAAGTTAATTGATCTCAATCAATACTCTTTTCACTTCTGGAACCCATATTCACAAAATGAGAAATAATATGGTTGGGTAGAGTATGGAATATACTACAGTTTTACTATTTGTCAAATTACTCAAGGAAATCGTTTCGAATGCATCAGTGCACTTTTTCTGCCTGTTTAAGTGTAATTTATGTCATTATGCATACTTTGTTGACAATAGTGCGTTATAGTATGCTTCCTTTAATAACACTAGGTATTTTCGTTAGAGAACGTAATGAGTGTAGTATGTGAATATAAAATGAAAGAAAACCGCAACCGTTCAGTTGACGCTCTCTTATTTCTTCTCCTGTTACCGGCTGAACGCTGACTGAGTCACATTCATATTGTCATGTTGATGAGGCAAAACTTCTGGTGAGGCAGTATAAAAAGGCTTGTTTTGATAACTGTCTGCTTTAGAGGAATCAGTACTCTACTCCTGATGGAATTATACTAGACGTGTTGGTAACAAACCTAGCGAGACCTCTTTGAGAACGTTCACAGGAAGATTAGTGATCCGAATGCAGCTACAGTAACAATAGGCACAAAGCCAAAAACAATTGCAAAAAAAAATATATTTGATCTCTATATATTCAATGAAATCTACAAGGAGGTTTCTCAGATGATAGTCAGGATCATACTGTTCATAGAGTAAGTCTGTACAACATAAGAGTGTGGGCTGCTCTGGTACAGGATAGTTTACCGGAGTCGGAAGCAGCTCTGAGGTAGCAGAACACATTAATTCACTTATTAAAATGTCAACCCTCACCTAGCGGCGGATGGAAGATGAGCCACGACCCACGAAACTGTAGTAGGACTCCGGCCCAGGTGCGCCGCCGCTTGTAAGATTACTTGTCTTAAAAATTGCGACGAACGTCTCGAGCAGGGAGAGAGTTTCTGTTTCACACCAGTTTAATGCTTCATAGTTACGCGTTTAAATAGTCATGAGAAATAGGCATGACGTAGTACTTTAAAGGTCACAATTTCATTCATACACAGAAATACCACCTGGCCCCTAAAGTAGCCGAGTGCTAGACAACTATAGTGACGTCACAAGTTCGATGCGTATCCCGTGTTTCTCATGGGTCCCGCACGGCACGACCTTACGTTATAGACAATCTCGGCCAGCTGCCGACCTACCTCAGGGCTAACGCGACAGGCTGTCTGTACCCGCTACATGTGCGTCAGTGAGTTCTATCCGGCCGTGGTCAATGATGGGCTAGCGAAAATCCGCTGTAAGTAGGTGGCGTCCATTAATTTCCGAACTGGTTCCCTTAAGCAATAGTCGAATAAACAGGTTCATACTGGGCAGCGAACCTTAATAAACTCTTGCTATGAAAATTGGACTGTCAGTATTCCCTTTGCACGTGAGGAGGTCGCACTTGATATTGCCAAACTAAAGAACAAAAAAGCCCCCGGGTCAGTTAGTATCTATTCCGAGAAACTAAAAATTATCGTTTCGCAAACTATTCCATACCTTTCGGATCCACGCAACGAAGCTCTGAGGATGGGACGGGTACCTGCGGCCTGGAAAACAGAAAATGCAGTCGTAATTTAAAAGATCACAGGACAAGGATCCTCAGATCCAAAAAACGTATAGGCCTATATGCTCAATAAATACTTTGACCAAGGTCCAGGAACGACTTCTTTCCGATCACTTGTAATCACACAAGGAGCTCCTTGGCCTTAGTCTACATCAGTTGGGTTTCAGTGCGGGAAAATCTACACATGACGCATTAAATAAGGTACTAACCACTGTTAATAACATAGAAAGGAAATACGCAGTTCCTATTCTTATAGACATTTCGGATGCCTTTGATAATCTCTATTGGTACGCAATGTTTGCAAGACTGAGAGAGATGTAGGTACCTAAGGCCCTGTACGATAGCCTCTGGGACTGTTGTAGAAGCAGGGTGGCTGAATGGCGCGCGGGAAGTCGGAAAGTGTTTCACCAAAGGTTGACCGTAAAATTGAATCTTTGGACCTATCTTTCAGGATATAGCCTTTGAGCCGTTACTACATCAACTGGATGGGGATTATCTTGCGAACGGGGTTATAGCATTCGCAGATGATCTCCTGGTGATGGACTCCGGGGACTCAAGAACGCTACTCGAACACCGATCAACACAGCTACTCACAAGCATCAGCCAGTGGTGCAGATGGCTCTACACAGAACAGTTTAATATACTACTTAAAAGAGCACTATAAAGTAATCCAACCATAAAACTACACGACATTAGCATACACCAGCAACGGAAAACACGATACCTTGGTGTGCAACTCGACGAACGACTATCCTGCGACAAACACATCAGAAAACAACTGACAGGCTTCAAAGATCGTGCACAGGCTGGTCAGACTCAACATAACACACTTCAGGGTACCATTACACACATTGTGAACCTTCCAGTGTGCGCTCTTTGAGTATGAAGTTTGTTTTGCAGCCAGTGCATGGGCCCACCGACTACGTCTGGTGACGAATGGAGACATCTTGTGCCGAGGGCAGAGAAATGCGCTGGTAAGGCTGTCAGGAGCTTTTAACACCACGTCAGTGGAATCACTCTGCGTGGTGCTTGGAACCTTCCCTACCGACACAACCATTCGCTTTCGGGCTGCAGTGTACTGACTGAGGAAGGGAAGACATGTTAACGTAATCGAGATAACCGGAGGGGACATCTCAGACAAGCGTCAATTCCTTTAATGTTTGATGGATACCTGGAGAAGGGAATGAGAGTTATTTGGTAAGGGCCGTATGCTATATCATTTCTTCCTGGACATCAGGGAACGTCTGTTACTCAGCCATATCAAACGAGCCGTGGTATGGTTCACTTTATGACACATCACGGCCCTTACCCTGCACACTTAACCGTGTCGGCCACAACCATGTGGAGAACATAGATCCCGAGAACACATACTCGTTCACTGTCCCCGATACAGAGCAGCACACCAGGCACCAACGCAGTGCGACAATGATATGATATGGTCAATAAGAGACAAAGACGGGTGGGAGATAATAAATAAAATCTCTGATAATGTCTCAAGGACATTAACGGAAGAATACAGACAAACACGGCCGTATAACAGAACACTGCAAAACACTCGAAGCACGTAAGATAGAAGTTCCAATTCGTACACCAACACACACTCACTCAAACAGCGAACAATTTCACCAACACGTACCGCAGACAATCTTACACAACATATAAAATAATTGAACTGTATTAGGATAAACAATGTAACGCAATCACCCCTGTAGACCTCTTCTAGCTTATGTATAAACAGCAGGAATATCTCTCCCACGGCCATTATACCGCTGTTGGGATGTAGCATTTATAACTGAACACATAGGATATAAGAAACATAATAGGTAAAATTCGAGAGACATGATATGGGCACTCAAGGTTAATTAATAACCCCAAGAAATAACATACGTTACACTCACAAACCACTGCACTTTGCACAATATATGTAATAGTTATAGTGTTTTTTGTAAATAATGTTTAGAAATATTAATCAATATATTGAACTTTAGCGAACCGGGACTGCAAGGCTCGAAGTAGTCCGGAGGCTTTCAGACCAGGCTGGCTGAGATAGGGTAATATTTTTCTCTCCTTCTATGAAATCATTTCCTATCACCTATCATCTTATTTTCTTTATATTTGAACATTCTTATTCTATTTCTTTCTTTGAATTTGCAATGTATTTTTAATTTATTATTGCTTCCATTGTAATTGCTGAAAACAGTAATTGCTGAAAACAGTAATTGCTGTTGGGAATATGGAATATGCTTTGTAATCTACATCACGAAAAGCTGTGAAATGAACAATCAGTTATAAAATGTAAGGCAACAGGTCTCTAAATGAGCAAAAAATCAAATCAGATCAATCAAATCCCCTCGTCAGGTGGTACTGTCAGGATGATGGCAGAGCGGTGGTGATCTCTCGGTGAAGGTCGACACTGTAACGGTTGAGGAAACGACGACTCGCTGCTTCGATGTATGCCCAGGCTTGCAGAACCCACAATACTTATTTAATGACAAATCAAGTTTGTTGCGGTGTTATAACTGCAGAAGGGATGTACGGCAGGTGCCAAGTGCCTTTGGTTTCGTTAATGGTCCAGGCACTGACCAGCAGGTGGACTGCGACATATGACCTTCATTACGGCGTCGAGCCAATGTGCCTAGCATTGAGTTACTGCAATATGAATAGGGCTGAAGCTTAAACGACTAGTCTATCGAAAGTTTGGAAAACGTGCTCCTATCAGGATAATTAAAGCAGGCAGAGATCCTCTTTTACGACCGTGTTGGCTGCAGATTCCTTGACTTGCGCCATAGGGTGGTGGGGTTTCGGATTCCGCTGAATAGGTCAGGACTTCACTACACTCAGCTGGCGGCTACACGGGTAGCGGAGGCTGTGTGGTGTGGACTGGGCAGTTTTTTAGGTTAGAAGGCCTCGGGAAAGTACGGGGTGGGCTGCAATCTCAAAGGGTGCATGGCAAATACAGGACGTGCTTGGATCAAGGAACAGTCGGAATTTTAGTTGTAAACTGTTGTAGTTGTGCTGGGGAAAGTCCCTGAGCTTCAAGCGCTAATAGAAAGCACAGAAGCTTAAATCGTTACAGAAAGCTGGCTAAAGCCTGAAATAAGTTCTGCAGAAATTTTTACGAAGTCTCAGACGGTGTTCAGGAAAGATAGATTAGGCAGAATTGGTGGTGGAGTGTTTGTGTCTGTCAGTAGTGGTTTATCCTGTAGTGAAGTCGAAGTAGATACTCCGTGCGAATTGGTATGGGTGGAGGTTATACTTAACAGCCGAACTAAGTAAATAATTGGCTCCTTCTACCGACCCCCAGACTCCGATGATATAGTTGCTGAACAGTTAAGAGAAAATTTTAGTCTCGTAACAAATAAATACCCCACTCATACGGTTATAGTTGGTGGGGACTTCAACCTTCCCTCGATATGTTGGCTAAAATACTTGTTGAAAACCGGTGGTAGGCAGAAAACATCTTATTTCGAGCAGTTAGTCCACGAACCCATGCGAATTGTAAAAGGTAGCGAAAACACACTTGACCTCTTAGCCACAGCTAATAGAGAGCATCATGACTGATACAGGGATTAGTGATCACAAGGTCGTTGTAGCTAGGCTCAATACCGTTTCTTCGAAAGCCACCAGAAACAAACGCAAAATAATTTTATTTAAAAAAGCGGATAAAGTGTCAGTAGAAGCGTTTCTAAGAGACAATCTCCATGCCTTCCGAACTGACTATGGAAATGTAGACGAGATGTGGCACAAATTCAAAGATATAGTAGCAACAGCAATTGAGAGATTCGTACCTCACAAATTGGTAAGAGATGGAACTGATCCCCCATGGTATACTAAATGGGTCCGAACGCTGTTTCAGAGGCAACGAAAAGAGCATGCGAAGTTCAGAAGACCACGAAATCCCGAAGATTGGCTAAAATTTACAGACGCGCGAAATTTGGCACGGACTTCAATGCGAGCTGCCTTTAATAGGTTCTACAACGAAACAGTACACAAGCGGCAAGACGCAGTGAATACCTTCGCTGCGCAGTGCCGATGGTACTATTACCGACGACTTTGCCGCTAAAGCGGAGTTATTGAACGCAGTTTTCCGAAATTCCTTCACCAGGGAAGCTCTCTACTTAACAATCATATACAACCGCTCGCTCACCGATAGATCTGCACCTACAGATTGGAAAATTGCGCAGGTCGCACCAGTGTTTAAGAAGGGTAGTAGGAGTAATCCATCGAACTACAGACCTGTATCATTGACGTCGGTTTGCAGTAGGGTTTTGGAGCATATACTGTATTCAAACATTATGAATCACCTCGAAGGGAACGATCTATTGATACGAATTCAGCATGGTTTCAGAAAACATCGTTCTTGTGCAACGCAGCTAGCTCTTTATTCGCACGAAGTAATGGCCGCTATCGACATGGGATCTCAAGTTGATTCCGTATTTCTAGCTTTCCGGAAACCTTTTGACACCGTTCCTCACAAGCGACTTCTAATCAAGCTGCGGGCCTATGGGGTATCGTCTCAGTTGTGCGACTGGATTCGTGATTTCCTGTCAGGAAGGTCGCAGTTCGTAGTAATAGACGGCAAATCACCGACTAAAACTGAAGTGATATCAGGTGTTCCCCAGGGAAGCGTCCTGGGACCTCTGCAGTTCCTTATCTATATAAATGACCTGGGTGACATCTGGGCAGTTCTCTTAGGTGGTTCGCAGATGATGCTGTAATTTACCGTCTAGTAAGGTCATCCGAAGACTAGTATCAGTTGCAAAACGATTTAGAAAAGATTGCTGTATGGTGTGGCAGGTGGTAGTTGACGGTAAATAATGAAAAGTGTGATGTGATACACATGAGTTCCAAATGAAATCCGTTGGAATTCGATTACTCGATAAATAGTATAATTCTCAAGGCTGTCAATTCAACTAAGTACCTGGGTGTTAAAATTAGGAACAACTTCAGTTGGATAGACCACATAGATAATATTGTGGGGAAGGCGAGCCAAACGTTGCGTTTCATTGGCAGGACACTTAGAAGATGCAACAAGTCTACTAAAGAGACAGCTTACACTACACTCGTTCGTCCTCTGTTAGAATATTGCTGCGGGGTGTGGGATCCTTACCAGGTGGGACTGACGGAGGACATCGAAAGGGTGCAAAAAAGGGCAGCTCGTTTTGTATTATCACGTAATAGTGGAGAGAGTGTGGCAGATATGATACGCGAGTTGGGATGGAAGTCATTAAATCAAAGACGTTTTTCGTCGCGGCGAGATCCATTTACGAAATTTCAGTCACCACCCTTCTCTTCCGAATACGAAAATATTTTATTGAGCCCTACCTACATAGGTAGGAATGATCATCAAAATAAAATAAGATAAATCAGAGCTCCAACAGATTGGTTTAGGTGTTCGTTTTTCCCGCGCGCTGTTCGGGAGTGGAATGGTAGAGAGATAGTGTGTTTGTGGTTCGATGAATCCTCTACCAAGCACTTAAATGTGAATTGCAGGGTAATCATGTAGATATTGATGTAGATGCAAAAGATATCAGGAAGGCTCTCACGAAATAGCGCTTCCTCCCAATAGAAACATTCAAGAGCATAATTCCGGAAATAGGCTGAAGTTAATTAAGACACGCTTTAGTAGCAGAAGAACGTATTATGAAGCTTTCAATAACTTGTGTAACAAAGTACTATTACGTATCGGTCTTAAAATTCAATACATATGATCATATGTTAAGGCCGTCAGTACCACTGAAATAAATTGATGTCCAAAATTAAAGCATCAAACGGAAATTTTTCAAGGTTGAGTTTATTTTGCCACAAAACGGTATAAACAGGTGATAGTAAAATAGAAACCATGTAAAGATTACAGAACGTAAACAAATGTAAATGCATAACGGCAGACAAAAATATTCTTCGTTTTTTCAACTTAACGAGTTGCACACGCATTCCAACAACTGATTAATGTGCTCAGCATGAGGTGTGACCACCTCTGGCAGCAACACAGACAAGACATCGACGGGACGTACAGTGAATGACGCTATAAATCACATGTGAGGCAATGACGCTCATTCTTACTACAGAGCTACTCGCAAGTCTTGGGGAGCGGTTGGTGGATGCTGGCGTGGTGTAACCTGTTCTATGTGATTCAAATCGGAAGAGCGAGCAGGCCACGTCACGCATGCAATATCTTCCGTTTCCAAGACAACATCAACAACCCGTGCTCTATACGCTCGAGCATTATTGTTCATCAACACGAAATATGGGCCCACGGCACCTCGCAACAGCCGCACGTGAGGTCTCAAGATCTCGTCAAGATACCTGACAGCAGTTAAACCTTGCCGATTCACCCGTGAAACTTCATGAAGAGCTATGCGAGTGGTCAGCATAATCCCTGCCCACACAATTAAGGATCCTTCTCGCGGCAGAGTTATACACACAGCAAGTCTACGACAATAAAGACCACTCTGCCAAAGTCTTCTGTACACCATTGGCCTCGATATAACACGTCCAGTGGATGCTACAAAGTCAGATGACAGCTGCCATTCAGTACCAACAAGGTACCGTCGTGCCCTTATAGCCAAATAACTGTCCTTTCTTTCGGATGTCACACGTAGTCGGCAGGGCCTGGTCTCTGGGATATTGTATCAGTCTCTACAAACTGTCGCCACATCCGACACACAATAGAACGACTCACATATAGGTAACTGATGTGGAACAATCAAGTAGGCTGTTGTAAAGCATCATTGATACCATACTGAGGCACTGCCTTTTTTCTATTAAGCCGCTTACTTACAAAACACTTGCACCATATGTCCCTGAATACTACTCAAGTGTTTGGGACAATTACCAGGCCAGACTAAAAGGAAAAATGAGCACACAGGAAGGACAGCTATTCGTATGGCCACAGGCTTCATTGACAGTGTAGCAAAACCTCTGAAAACCTTTATATAGTGGACAATTGAAGAAAGTCTGTCTTCATGTTGCCATAATCTGCTTAGAAATTTCATTCTTTCAAGGCGGAAACTACGAATACTGTTTAGCTCATTATATATCTATCCCGTGGACATCATTCCGATAGCATTAAGCATACAAAAGTACTTAAAAAGACATACAAATGTTTAACCTTACCAAGCTGCGTCCCTGAATGGAACGGAAAGAAACGAAACACAGTGTACAATAAAATGTGCCCTCTGTCACAGACTATATTGTGATTCACAAAGTACAGGGCTATTACAAATGATTGAAGCGATTTCATAAATTCACTGTAGCTCCATTCATTGACATATGGTCACGACACACTACAGATACGTAGAAAAACTCATTAAGTTTTGTTCGGCTGAAGCCGCACTTCAGGTTTCTGCCGTCAGAGCGCTCGAGAGCGCAGTGAGACAAAATGGCGACAGGAGCCGAGAAAGCGTATGTCGTGCTTGAAATGCATTCACATCAGTCAGTCATAACAGTGCAACGTCACTTCAGGACGAAGTCCAACAAAGATCCACCAACTGCTAACTCCATTCGGCGATGGTATGCGTAGTTTAAAGCTTCTGGATGCCTCTGTAAGGGGAAATCAACGGGTCGGCCTGCAGTGAGCGAAGAAACGGTTGAACGCGTGCGGGCAAGTTTCACGCGTAGCCCGCGGAAGTCGACGCATAAAGCAAGCAGGGAGCTAAACGTACCACAGCCGACGGTTTGGAAAATCTTACGGAAAAGGCTAAAGCAGAATGCCAGTTCGGCATTTCATAAACAGGAGATTGGAAAACCGATGGATCGGTCGTGGTGGAGATCATGATCAGCAATTCATGTCATGGCCTCCACGCTCTCCCGACTTAACCCCATGCGATTTCTTTCTGTGGGGTTATGTGAAAGATTCAGTGTTTAAACCTCCTGTACCAAGAAACGTGCCAGAAGAGCGAGCTCGCATCAACGATGCTTTCGAACTCATTGATGGGGACATGCTGCGCCGAGTGTGGGAGGAACTTGATTATCTGCTTGATGTCTGCCGAATCACTAAAGGGGCACATATCGAACATTTGTGAATGCCTAAAAAAACTTTTTGAGTTTTTGTATGTGTGTGCAAAGCATAGTGAAAATATCTCAAGTAATAAAGTTATTGTAGAGCTGTGAAATCGCTTCAATCATTTGTAATAACCCTGTATAGATGGAGATGAGGAAGTACGAATAGTGGTCGAGTACACCTTTCAGACCACTTGGTATCGGGTAGGTACAGTTATTGTGTGTGCCACTGCTTGCGTTTATTGCAGTTTTTTTAAAATAATTTCCTAAAAACTTTGTGAAAGCATATCTAAAGCGAAACGAGGCTCTCGCACTGAACGTTAGTGTAACTGTTACAGTCACAGTCTAGGGACGGCCGGCCGAGGAAATGATGATAGCAGTAATACAAAAAGCAGAAGAGAAAGACGAGTGACTCAGTATGGTGACCCTCACAGGCAACTGTGTGAAAATTCTGTATTTAATCATAAGGAGCTGTGTCCGGGCACTGGCAGGTGGCAGAGGATCGCCGAGCTTTATCCAGTGGCCGCACAGAAGTATAATCACGGCTCTCCGCACGCGGAATATATTTTCTGTATTCTGCCACAAAATAGCCGCACCTTTTCTCATTTTCCCTCCTGCGGGCCGTATATAACGCGAACGCCGCTAAATCATCGTTATAAGTGCGGCTTAGCACGCACGCTAAGAGCTCTCTGCTTCATTATGTTCCGCCTGGGCCAGACAACGCTCTCTTGGCCCGCCTTATAAATACGCATATGTGCATTCAGGAACATCCGCACCTACTGAAAGCCAAAGTGCAAACCCGTTCCCTGAAAAATAGTAGTTACAGAAACATTACTTCCTACAGTTTTCCGTGGTACTCCAGGTCTAAATCGTACTTCTTAATTGTTGTGGAATAATTGGTACAATTTAAAAAGTGAGAAATGATTTGACTAATTCTGGGCAGAAACAGGTCACGTTTTATAAACTCTTCTGTCAGTATTAAAAAGTCTTTTATGTTTGGACACTGTACCGTGCATTCGTAAATCAACTTTTCTGCTTATTTTACAGTATGTTACGTTGTATTATGTCCAGTTTTAAGTTACGTGCCACCTAATTCACTTTCCGCTGGGCTTACACTAAAAACTACTTTGAAGACTTTTGTTTTCCTTTTGCTTTTGTTGTCATAATTCTGTAGTCAAAAATTTGTGACTTGTAGTACCGTTCACATGTGTAGTATTGTTACACACGTTGAAAAAGGCCCTTAAATATCGTTGTACTATGATTACATTCATTGATGCAGGTTGAATTTTTGTCGCTCTAATGTTCACGCTATGTGTTTAAGTATTTTTCAGACGTAAAATGAGGTGAATAGCCCGCCGGGTTGGCCGAGCGGTTCTAGGCGCTACAGTCTGGAATCGCGCGACCGCTACGTTCGCAGTTTCGAATCCTGCCTCGGGCATCGTTGTGTGTGATGTCCTTAGGTTAGTTAGGTTTAAGTAGTTCTAAGTTCTAGGGGACTGATGATCTCAGAAGTTAAGTCCCATAGAGCTCAGAGCCATTTGAACCATTTTTGAGGTAAATAGAAAGATTGCAGTGAACAGAAATGAAACTTCCAGAAAGGTTGTATGCTATCCCGCCGAAAGACTGTTGGAAATATCATTCAAAGATATGTCTCTCTACGTTCGTAGCAAACAATACAACAATAAAATTACGAATCTCAACACTGTCAGTAGGTGTTTGGTTCATTCCATTGCTTACATCGAATATAATGCTCAGTTTTCTCACTTTCTACTTTATTTTTAAGTACCAATCGGAATTGTCTTGTTCTTCTAGTTATATGCTAAGAAAATTTGCAATTCCCCTTTATTAACAAAAGTTCGCTTTAAAAGTGTGCTTTGATCTGACTTGTGTTTCGCCTAATTGAAAACGTAGGGTTCGGTTTTCGCAATTTGTGAGGCGAATTGAATTTAACAGCAACGAAGAAGCATCTGGCACTGTTCTCTCAACCAGTGAGATTATTGTGTGAGTACAGAAAAGTAAAGAGTATGCAGTTATTTAAACTGTATACATATGAAATTTGTCATTTAGAAGACAGATCTTATATAGATGTATTTTTTTAAAAACAAGGCTGATTCAACATGTTTATAATGAGGAATGAGGAGTCCATTTCAGTGAAAGACCTGTTGCTCAAAAACATTCTCCTTACCTCTGGCAATCATCATTTTAGTAATCATTATGTCAGTGAAGTAATGTATTATCAAATGAACAAAATTCATAAATTTATTTTTACAATATATTAGTTAGAGGTATAGCAGTGCTTACAAAAAAAAGAAAATAAGAAAATTAAAAGGCTCTGAGCACTATGGGACTTAACTTCTGAGGTCATCAGTCCCCTAATACTTAGAATTACTTAAACCTAACTAACCTAAGGACATCACATAAAAACCTTTACGAGGCAGGATTCGAACCTGCGACCGTAGTGATCGCGCGGCTCCCGACTGTAGCGCCCAGAACCGCTCGGCCACTCCGGCCGGCAGTGTTTACGTAGAATGAAAAACGGCACATCGTGCAATATTTTCAATTTTTGTATTTAACTGAATATTGTGGAACCAGATAATTATTTTAGTTTTTCACCTACATCCCAAAAAGATTCTATTACACTCCTGGAAATTGAAATAAGAACACCGTGAATTCATTGTCCCAGGAAGGGGAAACTTTATTGACACATTCCTGGGGTCAGATACATCACATGATCACACTGACAGAACCACAGGCACATAGACACAGGCAACAGAGCATGCACAATGTCGGCACTAGTACAGTGTATATCCACCTTTCGCAGCAATGCAGGCTGCTATTCTCCCATGGAGACGATCGTAGAGATGCTGGATGTAGTCCTGTGGAACGGCTTGCCATGCCATTTCCACCTGGCGCCTCAGTTGGACCAGCGTTCGTGCTGGACGTGCAGACCGCGTGAGACGACGATTCATCCAGTCCCAAACATGCTCAATGGGGGACAGATTCGAAGATCTTGCTGGCCAGGGTAGTTGACTTACACCTTCTAGAGCACGTTGGGTGGCACGGGATACATGCGGACGTGCATTGTCCTGTTGGAACAGCAAGTTCCCTTGCCGGTCTATGAATGGTAGAACGATGGGGTCGATGACGGTTTGGATGTACCGTGCACTATTCAGTGTCCCCTCGACGATCACCAGTGGTGTACGGCCAGTGTAGGAGATCGCTCCCCACACCATGATGGCGGGTGTTGGCCCTGTGTGCCTCGGTCGTATGCAGTCCTGATTGTGGCGCTCACCTGCACGGCGCCAAACACGCATACGACCATCATTGGCACCAAGGCAGAAGCGACTCTCATCGCTGAAGACGACACGTCTCCACTCATCCCTCCATTCACGCCTGTCGCGACGCCACTGGAGGCGGGCTGCACGATGTTGGGGCGTGAGCGGAAGACGGCCTAACGGTGTGCGGGACCGTAGCCCAGCTTCATGGAGACGGTTGCGAATGGTCCTCGCCGATACCCCAGGAGCAACAGTGTCCCTAATTTGCTGGGAAGTGGCGGTGCGGTCCCCTACGGCACTGCGTAGGATCCTACGGTCTTGGCGTGCATCCGTGCGTCGCTGCGGTCCGGTCCCAGGTCGACGGGCACGTGCACCTTCCGCCGACCACTGGCGACAACATCGATGTACTGTGGAGACCTCACGCCCCACGTGTTGAGCAATTCGGCGGTACGTCCACCCGGCCTCCCGCATGCCCACTATACGCCCTCGCTCAAAGTCCGTCAACTGCACATACGGTTCACGTCCACGCTGTCGCGGCATGCTACCAGTGTTAAAGACTGCGATGGAGCTCCGTATGCCACGGCAAACTGGCTGACACTGACGGCGGCGGTGCACAAATGCTGCGCAGCTAGCGCCATTCGACGGCCAACACCGCGGTTCCTGGTGTGTCCGCTGTGCCGTGCGTGTGATCATTGCTTGTACAGCCCTCTCGCAGTGTCCGGAGCAAGTATGGTGGGTCTGACACACCGGTGTCAATGTGTTCTTTTTTCCATTTCCAGGAGTGTATTTCCCATTTCACTCCAAATTGTAGTAAACGGAAAAATAAAAATATTAACACATGTTTCTATTCACACCTCTCTCCAGGCTGAGTGGAGACCTTTTTTCTTTATTCTTTTGTGTTATAAAAGCATGAACTAGGTCCTAAATCTAACTATAGGTGCAAAACTAGGCACAAGACCTATAATCCCGAATACTTTTCATTTTCAGATGCAGATTTTTCATGTCTGTACATACAACTGTCGCTGGCCATGTGGCCAAGCGGTTCTAGGCGCCTCAGTCCGGAACCGCTCTGCTGCTACGGTCGCAGGTTAGAATCCTGCCTCGGGCATGAATGTGTCTGATGTCCTTAGGTTAGTTGGGTCTAAGTAGTTCTAAGTCTAGGGGACTGATGACCTCAGACGTTAAGTCCCATAGTGCCTAGAGCAATTTTAACCATTTGAGCCATATAACTGTAGTTAGGCCGGCCGGTATGGCTGAGCGGTTCTAGGCGCTTCAGTCTGGAACTGCGCGACCCCTACGGTCGCAGGTTGGAACCCTGCCTCGGGCATGGATGTTCGTGATGTCCTTAGGTTAGTTAGGTGTACGTAGTTCTAAGTTCTAGGGGACTGATGACCTCAGATGTTAAGTCCCATAGTGCTCAGAGCCATTTGAACCATAACTGTCGTTTTCTAATAGGCAACGACAGAGTTTACAAAAATCAACTGGAGTGTTGTTGGTTTAAGCGAAGCACGCCGAAAAGTGTAAGACTGTTTCCGTTTGCACTCTGGCAACTTGTTCTACCTCTGTGGCGACGCGGAAGGAAAACTCAATGGCGTTGGGTTCTTAATGGACAAGAATATCATTGATAGAGTATCTGTCTTAGAAGGAACTTCCAGCAGGATAGCTCGAATGGTCTTTAAGGTTCGAATAGGTATAAAATACAGATTGTTCCACCTCAAGCCACCCTGTCGAAGAAATCAAATCTTTTTATGAAAGCCTAGATATCACCTTTAAAAAAGGTAGCGATTGTGACTGTTCAGGTCTTCAATCCACCTCAAGCCACCCTGACGAAGAAATCAAACCTTTTTATGAAAGCTTTGATATGACCCTTAAAAAATGTAGCGATTGTGACTTCCTGTTGGTTATTGGCGGTTTTAGTGCAAAAGTTAGGCGCCAAGAAACAAGGTGACATAGTGGTGACCAATTAGGGGACTGATGACCGAAACGACAGAGGTGAGAGGTTAGTCAAGTTCGCTGAGTACACCAATATGTCCATCACGAATACGTTCTTTAAGAAGCACCCTGACCAAAAATGGACTTGGAGGAGCCCAAATTTCATTGTTAAAAATGAGATAGACTTTATTCTGTAAGACATTCTGTAGGTTGTAAAAGACGTATCGGTGCTAAATCAGTTCAACACTGACAGTGATCACCGTCTGGTGAGAGTGGTGAGAGCAAGGGTAGAACTCAATATAAGATATGACAGGAATAAACTTATGAAAGGGAAGAGAAATGGAATCAACCTCAAAACCTGGATGAACATTCGTCGAAATTCCAAGAAGTCATCCGAAGCAAGTTCGACGTAAGTAAAGATGGAGATTTAGCGGAAATGATTGTTTCAAGTGCACAAGAAGTTGTTGGCCTATGCCAAAAGAATAAATAACCAAAGAAATTCAGTTCCAAAGCTGAAAACCTTTTACAACAGAGGAGAGAAATGAAAATCTAAACAGATCGTGACATGGTATCGTATTCCGAACTATGTAAGGCAGTGCGAAGAGAAATGTTAACTGACATAAAGAAACTTAGTGAAGACACCTTACGAGCAATATTACAGAACAAGACAAGCTTAAAGTCAGCCAAACGCAAACTCACAGTCGGTAAAAGGCAGATTAGCGCAGTTCAGGGAAATGACAGTTGAATCACTGGAATGGAGGAGTTTTTGAAGTTGATCAGAGAGTTTTATAGCAATTTGTATAGCAAACTAAGAGAAAATTTGAGTGTATCTAAATTAAATGATTTACCTAGTGTTCGAAATACACTCCCATCCGTAGTCAAGTGTGGTCCAGATAGCTTGAAGAAGGGAACAGTGAAGGGTTATAATGATGAGCTCAGTGTTGGCATCCTGAAACTGGCAGGAGAGGTAACAATAAATCACTTGGCAAAAGTATTTACTTCTTGCCTGCACTATGTTTCAATCCAACTATCGAGGAACAAGGCAAAGATTATACTGATACAAAAGAAAGAAATTATTCACAATAACAAAAGCTATCGTACTGTCAGCTTGCTCTCAATTTTGTACAAAATTTTCACAATGATTCTGTTAAATCGAACTTGTTCCATCCTACACTCAGCCCAGCCTATAGAATACACATGACTCCGATGCAATTTTAGCACTATTGACACCATTGTGACCGTTAGTGAAATGATAAGCAGAGCAAATGAATACCAACGGCCTCTCTGCATTGCGTTTGTTGAGTTTGAAAAGGCGTTTGACTCCGTTAGCCATATAGCTGTCCTCCAAGCTTTGAGTGAGCAAGGAATGGGAGTAGCGTACATTGAAGTGCTCAGCAGTATCTACCAAACGTCTGCCAGCTTATGTTAATATCGGAGAATCAACTCAAGAATTCTGCATCATGAGGGGTGTCAAGCAAGGCGACCCCATCTCCCCTAAACTGTTCTCCGCTGTACTGGAAATGGCTATCTCAAAGCCGAACTGGGAAGGTAAGGGAATTACACTTAATGGAAGAAGGCTCACCAACTTGAGATCTGTCAATGATATTGCCTTACTGGCCAACGACTTCGCAGAGCTCCTAAACTTGGTTGCAGATCTAGCATCGGAATGTCAGTTGGTTGGTTTGAACATGAATCTTTCGAGAACAAAAGTAATGTCCAACAAATGGGTCCCAGCTGGAGATGTGAAAGTCAAGGACAGTCCATTAGAAGAGGTCAGTGAATATATCTACCTTGGCCAGATTATAAATACAAAGGGATGTAAGGCCAGAAATCTATCGGCACATCAGGCTTGGCTGGTCAGCATTTGGGAGGAATACAACAGCATTCAGATAAAAAATGCCAGTAAATCTGAAGAAAACAGTATTTGATCAATGCCTTCCTCCTTTGCTGACGTATGGTTGAGAGGCATGGACACTGAACTCATTTACAAAAGGGAAGCTTAGAACAGCACAGACAGCCATGGAGAGATCAATCCTGGGCTATACAAGAGAGGACAGGAAAAGGGCAGATGACATCCGGTCTGTGACGAAGGTTAAGGACATCTTAGAGACAGTAGGCTCCTTAAAATGGCAGTGGGCTGGCCACGTCGCAGGAAGGAAAGTCAGCAGATGGATGAAGCTAGAACTGGAGTGGAGTCAGAGAGAGCATTGGAGGCCTAGAGGAAGACCACTGGACAGATGGGAAACAGATATCATGAAGATCGCTGGTAGCATGTGGCAGAGAACTGCCCAAAAATGTTCCAGTTGGAGAGGACTGCAGAATCCAAGACTCGAAGAGGCCACATCATTTAATGATTGAATTGGCTGATGATAATGATGACGATTATGAAGCCATGATGTGTTGCATCATGTAATAAATTAACATCCACATTCTGTGGATACGTTCATCCTGTAATAATCGGATGTCTGGTGACTATTTTCAGATTATACAAGGTTTTATTTAACGATAGTGTATCCATAGAATGGGCGTTACCCACCACCACTATGTCTTCTCCCTGGTTTGGATCACAAGTAAAGATTAAGAAGGTGTGAAAGTTTGTACCTCATTAAATGATAGTCCTTAGCTTTGCTCACAGGTAAATATAAAGAAGAAGCTGGAGAGAGAGTTTGAACCTCTTTAAATGATTATATTTCTGTGAATATTGTGCGATTTTTTATTCGCTACCACCACTTATAGCACCATTTGTTCATGGTTTGACAACTAACAAGATATACTACATTCCATTGTGTAGAACATTAAAATCTGGGTAGAGCAACTAGCTAACTGCCACATTTACTATTTTTCAGTAACAATTGTTTTAATTGTTTAAGGTTTTGTCAGATACATTATTATTGGAGTGAGCTTACTCCACTCTGAGGTGCTTTCCCCTTTTTCCGGGCATGCTCTTAGCGGTCAGAAGTTTAAACAGTTGCCCTCTATTTATTAACTGAATTAGCGTGTGTGCGATATTCGCATTAGTATCACCCAGTGCTCGTTAGTAATTTCCATTCCCACCCACAACTTGTGCACCCTGATAACTCTGTGCCATTTTCACATGAAGAGACCATCCATTCACCTGAAGTTACCGTCTGTTTCAATATGAATTAATCCGTGTGTTTATATGCTGAATGTATTAAATATTTTCGTGATTGTTGCATGCCTTATATAAATAAGTATCTGTTTTAATGGGAGAGGAATCTTTTCAATTAGGTAAATGATTTACCTTACACAAGCCGCTACCTGTTGAATGCTGATGTCATTAACAAAAGCGATCAGTATGTTTGCAATAATGAGAATTAAAAAAATCGAAGGACTGAAAGGAAAGAGAAATATCGAATATAGTTAAACTTAGAGAGGCTTAGGAGACCTGGCCGTTCCCTACGAGCTCATATCAAATTGCGTTAACCGTTGTGCCAAGAAAATGTAATTCAGCTATTGGGTAATTTAATCATGTATCAAAATAAACCTTTTAGTCAGTGAATGTTATATTTTCAGAACCGCACTGACTTTGTTAACAAAAGACTTTAGATCCCCTCGTTTAGAATCCGTGCTCAGGACCTTAATTTTTTTCTGAGTGGACTATTCAAAGACAGGAAACAACAAATACATTTCTCACCCCTCCATTTCTAGGTATAGTGCAAAGAGAATGCAATTTTTCAATCTACGTAAACACTTGAATTTCAGCTTCAGAAAACTTTCCACTCTTTCCCTGTACTGCCACTCTCCAGGTTAGGCCTACATCGGCTAGCTTCCTTCAGTTATGTTCAGTTTTCCGTAAGTAACTAAATTAATCTTTTTCTTAAAAAAACAGCTGAAAAATCTATTACCTCTTAAAACCAAATCTTTCTCCTTCTCAACAGGAAGCTGTTAGTTAATTTTTGTCAATTTTTAAGAATTAAAAATATGTCCTACTTCATTTTAAATGATGGAAGTAAGTTATACTTGTAAGCTTAGTAAGCGTCCACGGCCGTTTTCACTATCAACAAAATTTTATCTTGGTATGGGACCGCAATGTTTTTATACATAATTGTACACTATTTAACGACCACCCATTTCAGGTCGAAAGAGATGTTCTACGAACAGACGGATGGTGTAGCTATCGGTTCCCCTAGCTCGTCTATTGAAGCAGACATCTTCATGTAGGCGTTTGAAGATAGTGTTCTCCATTTCACACCGTTATATCCCGAGTTGCTGGTTCTGGTATGTTGTTGACACATTCGTTATCTGGCTGAATGCTGAAAAAGAGCTACAAAGCTTCCACCAACACCTCAATATGCAGCACAGCAAAACCAGTTCACTATGGAAATAGAAAAGAATGGGATGCTGACTTTCCTCAACGTGAAATTTTACGGAAAGACCGATGGTAAACGTCGCCACAAAGTACATAGAAAATCCACCGTCACGCACAGATACATACATACCTTCTCCCTCCATCACCCTATACAGAAGATACCTGCCCTGTACAGTTTAACCAAGAAGACCCACAGGATCAGCGATGAAGATCATTTGATACTCAGGTCCATCTTACAACGAAATGGATATGAGATGCAGCTGACAGACAGAACTATGGCGACAAGGGATGAAAGCAGTAGGGAAAGAGCAAGGAAGCACCTAACACTGCCTATTACCCTGTTACAAGCAGTCACTGAACTCGTGGGCCAAATTACCCACAGACAAAGTACCAACCCATTTCTCCGCAGCAGCAACAAAGTAAAAGATGTTCTTGGCACAACAAAAGACTCTTTAAGATTTATTTTTGACACGCTGTAAATCTATGTGCCATTGTCGAGGACGATCCAGACATCATTGTGAAAGGTATTTAGGTGCTTGGATTCACATCATTATGAACAAACGTTTGGGGTCAATTTCTTAGGGCCTGTATATCGGTCCTTAGGATACCACCAGTTGGTGGAGTAGGTTCAGATGTCCTTGTACCATAGAACGTGGTACCTTATATCGATGCCATGGGAGGGGTATTGTCCTGTCCAGAGTTCTTATGTGCTACACTGAGTTACGCATAATGTCCACTTTGTTGTGCAAGGTCGTCGTCCGTTTGCGAACTGCTTCTAGTACTGTATCCATATGGAGGGCAGCGTGTAAATCAACGATGCGAGTATAGCGGCTGGCCGAAGTATACATCTGAGTACCACAGTTTGTAAAACTTGTAGATGGCCAATTTGTGTGGAACTGGCAAGACCCCAGACCGAGCTGTCATACAGTATCTCAGAGAGAACCGTCGCCTAATACACTGAAGAGCTAAAGAAACTGGTATATGCACGCCTATTCAAATACAGAGGTATATAAAGAGGTAGAATACGCCTGTATAAGACAACACGTGCTTGGCGCAGTTGTTACATCGGTTACTGCTGCTACAATAACAGGGTATTAAGACTTAAGTGAGTTTGAACGTGGTGTTATAGTCGGCACATGAGCGATCAGACAAAGCATCTCCGTGGTAGCGATGAAGTGGGGATATTCCCGTACGACCATTTCACGTGTGAACCGTGAATATCAGGAATCAGATAAAACCTCAGATGTCCGACATCACTATGCCCGGGAAAAGATCCTGCAAGAATGGGACCAACGACGAGTGAAGAGAATCGTTCAACGTTAAGGAAGTGCAACCCTGCAGATTTCAGTGTTGGACCATCAACAAGTGTCAGCGTGCAAACTATTCAACGAAACATCCTCGATATGGACTTTCGGAACCGAGGGCATACTCGTGTACCCTTGGTGACTGCATGACACTAAGCTTTATGCCTCGCCTGGGCTCATCAACATCACCATTGGATTGTTGACAAGTGGAAACGTGTCTGCCTGGTCGGACTAGTCATGTTTCAAATTGTATGAAGCAGATAGACACGTACGGGTATGGAGAAAACCTCATGAATCCATGAACCCTGCATGTCAGCAGATCACTGTTCAAACTCGTTGAGGCTCTGTAATGGTGTGGGGCGTGTGCAGGTGGAGTGATATGTGACACCTGATACGTCTAGACACGACTCTGACAGGTGACACGAATGTAGGCATCGTGTCTGGTCTCCTGCATCGATTCATGTCCATTGTGCATTCCGACGGACTTGGCAAATTCCAGCAAAACAAGGCGACACCACACACTCCACAATTGCTACAGAATGGCTCCAGGAACATTTTTCTGAGCTTATACGCTTTCGATGGCAACCGAATTCCCCAGACATGAACATTATTGAGCATATCTGGGATGCCTTGCAACATGCTGTTCAGAAGACGTCTCCAAACCTCGTACTCTTACAGATTTATGGACGGCCCTGCAGGATTCATGGTGTCACTTCCCTCGATCACTATGTAAGGGTGGGGTTTTGTTTTTGCTTATTCTACAATTGAGAACCACTGTGTGCGGTGAAACGACAAGTTTAATGTTGCCTTATTTCTCACAAAATTACAGCTTTCACACAGTTTTCAGCTCGCCAACATGAAAACAGCGCAATGGATAAAGCATCTTGCCAACATCAAAAAGTGAAATAAGTTTATACATGACAATGTTAAATATTAATCCTCTGAAAGCACATTAATCCCAAACAGAATATTATGAAAGTTTATATGGAAGTTTATTTACATTCATCATAAGCACATAATCTGAAAGTTTAATTGGGAGTTTGTTTATAAAATTGCTCCTACACATATGTTATGATGTTGGTCAATACTACGAAAATCGTCCGATTCCGGTTCAAAGTTCGGTACTATTTAGGATGACAATCAAGTCTACAGTGGATGGTTAATCAAGTGACAAATTTGAGCGCAAGATTACTCAAGACCTCTCGAGTTTACAGTGGACACAAGCTGGTTAACCAACAAAGTTTACGCCTCTGCATGCAGTATTTGCCTTAAGTGGCGACCTGCTGCTGTCTGCAAGGCTGCTCTTTCCCACTGAAATTCCTACAAAACTTATCTGGCCTTTGCTGAACTTTCCAGCAAAAACTTTCCCTATGTTTCTCGTTATGGGAGAAAACAAGTACTCAGCCCTAGTCTTATTATGTGGCGATATACAGGCACATGGTTGGAGCAGTGTGCATATTATAGTGCCCTCTCAGTTCTTGCAAGAAGAATTAATTAATCTGGCTGGTTCGTTTATCCATAGTTGGAACTATACATTGCTACAACTAATCCTTTAGCTGGAGTGCAGCCGTTGTGAACGCAGTGTCCACAGAAATTTCTTCTTGGCGCCGTACGGAGCGTTAAGTGCTTCGTTCTGCACTTGACGCCAGTTTAGAGAAGAGTCCCCTCAAATGTTCTCTCTTGTACTACTCCTGGCAGAACTGCCTGCCTCCACCAGGGTTTCTTTTTGACGTCATGGCTTTTTATGAGCAATAGGAGCGTTCATCTTATTTTGTAGAAACTCTCTCTACCAATCGCAATGTCCCTTCTATCAAACTGCCTCGAAACTTTAGTATTCTTTTTCTTCCTAGTGCGTTTATGCCAATCGGACGTTTTGTGCCCGTTCTAGACGCCTAACGTACATTGACCTATCTGTGTGTCACACTTGCTGGACGAAAATGCGTCACTCTTTTGTTCGTATCCCATTACAGTTCCAAAATGCAGTTTTCTAAAGCTTCTGCAAATTTCTAATGCTGCCCTCCCACAGATGCCACACTACAGGCGGTTCTCCGGTTTGAATCACCTGGCCCGGTGTCGCTGTCCTCCTTCCTGCCACCCCTTTAAGTGGTTTCTGGCGTAACTCCCACAGTGCCACTTCACTATGCCATTGTCGAGCTGGCTTTTCAAAACTATAAGCGACTCAACTCATGTTCCCTGTTCTACCTTCCACTCAAAGACATGCATTGTATAGGAATGGTGTGTTAATTACTGTCGATTGACTGTCATCCCTTTTTGCATTACATATTGATAGGCAAATGTTCTCATAATTGCCAATTTATGTTAGGTGTCATCTTCACCTTCTCATTGCGATTTGTAAAGGTCTCATATAAGGTGTGAATCCTACCATTTATTCTGCCACCTTACAACTACTTCAGACATTAATCGAGTCCATGGAATGTTTTGTTGCTGCACTTCTGCTTGCGCGCAGAAGCCCTACACAATGTTAGACAGGTGTACCAGTTTCTTTGGCTCATGAGTGTATAATCAAAGCTTTACTGTGGTTCTGAGTTCAGTACCTTTGAGAAAAGGGAGGAGTTTCTTGGCCATACCAAAAGCTTTGCTCCTGAGAAAGTCAACATGTTTATGAAGAAATAAGTGTTTGTCCAAAGTGACCCCAGGTAAGTCACCATTGCCCGCCCCCCCCCAGGGATACCCCCCCCCATACAATCTCACGCTAGTTGGCACCTAGGGACATTTCTTGCTGAAATAGATGGCTGTCATCTTGGCGGAATTTAGTTGCACTTTACTGGATTCCCACGAAATGTCTGTGGATTCCTGTTGACTGAATGCGTCACATGTTGGTGTGAATACCTCTACCACTGGTAAGAAAGGCCGTATCATCGACAAATTTCGCAATTGGTACCCCTGTGACAGTTGACATGTCATTTATGTAGAGACTAAATATTAGTGTGGATAAAACAGATTCTTGAGGCAGCCCCGCCTGCTGTAAGGACCATCTTTCTATGTGTCAAAAAAATACCTATAAGTTTCACATAACAATTTGGATCAACGTCAGTTCATCCTGTTACCGAATTAGTTGTTCCCTCCATGCCTTATCACAGGTCCTTTCAATATCTAAGAAGACCGCTGCAGTGGCGCTAGACACATTGAAATTTCTGGTAACATGTTCTGCCAGATGAAGGAGTTGCAGCTCCGATGGCAGTTTGCATTGTAAGCCATACTGTTCTGCCCTGATTGTACTGTCTGCCACGAGTGGTTCCAAAATGCGGGCCTGTCAAAGGTTTTGCCCAAAACCACTAAGAAGACTAATGGCTCGGTAATTCGTGGTCAGGGTAACGTCCTTCTAAGGTTTGGAAATAGGAACTACCTTGGCGATCTTACATGCAGTGGGGAAATACTTTTTCAAGGGACAGCCATTGTAAATTCTTGTCAAAACAACAATGGTTTACTTGGCAAGTTCTTCAGGTCTAAGTTGCTGACCTTGTCAACACCAGGCGCCATGTTCCGATTTAGCTCCCTGAGTATGGTCTTCATTTCGCTATGTGTAGTAGACGGGGATGGAACTGGTCAGGAGCGGTGATTATCCGATCGGCGAGCTGTATCATGGCATGTTTGTGTTCTCTTTGGGCTCTGTTGAGAGGCTCCCTCGGAAGTGTCATTTGTCACTCAAATGCCGTCATGAATATTTCCACTTTGGTGAGTGGGTCTTCTGTTAATCCCTAAGAAGTGTGTAGCGGTCGTTAGGGCGTAGGATTGGCCGTCACGTTTTTCACTAACCGTTATTATTCTCTGGTTTGCAGGAGGAAGGAGGACATCCTATCCTCCAACATTTGTACTCATCATTCAAGTAATCGCAGTCGAAACTGCCTTTCAAGGTGATGCACCCATCGGCGGTAAGCTGGGCTGCAAGACTGTAGCCGTAATTTCCAGTACCGTCGTGAGTCTGGAAGTCCTCAAGAACCGTTATAGACGACAGGTTGCGGGTCTTCAGCTTCCGCCTTAAGTAATCGAGGGCATAATCGATTTGGGCCGGCGTCTGAACCTCCAGTGTAGGCACGACATTGTTATTGAAGTATCTCTTGACCTGGAGTCAGTTATTTTCCTGGTGAAGTCACTGGTTCGGTAGCTGACTCGTTCGTGGTAGCGACGCCAGAACAGGATTAAGGTTCGACGATAACTCTTTGATAATAACAAGACGGGGGTCAGTCCCAAGTCCTTGGATGATAACAATGTCAAGGCATCCGGACGTTGAGGGCTGGAGGAGGGAGTGTGAGTCGGCTCATGACGACCCAAGATCACCAGGTCGAAGTCCTGTTCCATGCGGTGCCTCTTCAGTACCCTATGGTTGGTAGTACATGAATTCCAGAAAGGATGCTTCGCATAATAGTCGCCGCCAATTAACCTCTTGCCGTTTGGTGCTAAGATATGATGTAAGTCTTGTGCTATGAGCTGCGCTGCAGGGCGAGGATATGCCGCCACAAAAGTGACCTCTTCCAAATCCGTCCACACTGAAACCGCAGTTGCCTGCAGCTCCTGTTGGTTGGGTAGGTTGACATGGTGGTACGGCGAAGGTAAACTGCTGTGTCACCACCTTGTGCATGTCTATCAGTGTGGTAACCCACCATATTTCGAAGTTTTAAAGCTTCATTTCGCCGTAGGTGACTCTCTGAGAAGAGGACTCTGTCGATCTTGTGACGGGCAGTGAAATCTTGGAGTTCATCTTTTTTACTGAACGCCAACAGACAGATGCGAAGATCACCTGTGTTGGCGACTATGACGTTACTCCGACCCCTCAAGCTCCTGCAGTGTTTGCACCAGTATCTTACGCAGCTTGTCTTTAGCTGCCAACATCTTTTTCCCAGCAGTGATAAATTTGTGTAGAAAGTTCTGGCTACCAAGAAATTTTAGAACGGTTGTCACTTCCGTAAGTGCATCATCGGCATGTTTATCCCGAGACGCCGCCGATGTTCATCGACCTGTGTCACAATGTATCAACGGAATATGCAGTCGACAAGCTCCATAACTGAAAGAAATCGGGAGCGGGTATGGACTAGTGTCTGTAGGTAAGACGGGATGACCGATTAGCACAAGAGTGTACGAAGACATGTGCAGAAAAACGGGCTAACCCTCAAATGTAAAAATTTTGAGATAAGTGTTGCCATCTGTTGCTGGGTAGGAAGCTATCACTTAGGGGTGAGACGAATGGCAACCTTGATAGTTCCCGTACCCAGCAACAGATGGTAACTCTTATCTCTAACCTTCTACATTTGAGGGTTAGCTTGCTTTTCCGCGCATGTCTTTATATGAATGTGAAAGATACATTCGCGTAAGACTGCACACGATTTCAGCGATGGCGGAACACCTGGATGAGTGCGGCAAACAGATAATACTTCACGAAGCCCGCGTAGAGGAGAGAGAAGCTAGAGAGGCAATAGAAATAGCCAAGAGGCCCGCTAACATGAATGAAAAAGACGGGTACAAATTTGCAGCATCTTGATTGCCAAGCTGTAGCAGGCCTCGCAAAGCAAACGACACCGGATTGTGAGAGACCACAGCGGCCTTAGGTACATAGAGTACTGTCGCGCCACAGTCGGTATTAGGTATAAAGTAAACAGTGTTACGTCATAACTGCCGCTCGTTTCTCTTTCACCTACTTTCCCTCACGGCAAGTTTGCCTCCTCAGGTGAATCGTCAGCATGGCTGATTGCCATGCAGTGGGCCAGAGTTCGATTCCCAGCTGATTCGGAGATTTTCTCCGCTCGGGAACAGGGTGGTGTATTACCCTCATCATCACCGATATGCAAGTCACCCAGTGCGGTGTCAACTTAAGAGACTTGCAGCTCTGCCGCCGGACTTCCTCAGATGGGAACTCAGGGCTATGAATATCATACGATAATTTCATACCGATGGCAAGAACTAAAACAAATACCAGTAAAGGATGTCTGTGTTCACCAATAACAAGCAATAATCCAAACACCAATAAAGGACGTCTTACTTCCCTCTTCCTTATCTACCCTATCAGATCACGAATACAGCTTCTTCCACTTCTATATGAAAACAAAAGTTTTTCACATTCAGCAGTAAGCAAAACACTCTGAAGAAGACCATTTGTAACGGTGGCCAAAACGTCAGAGAATTATACATATTGGCAGTGCGGTCACATACGATGAAAAACTTTATTGACAGTAAGCTATACGTTTACATAAACTCGACTCTTCCTCTGAAAGATAAGTTGTTGTTGTTGTGGTCTTCAGTCTTGAGACTGGTTTGATGCAGCTCTCCATGCTACTCTATGCTGTGCAAGATGCTTCATCACCCAGTACGTACTGCAGCCTACATCCTTCTGAATCTGCTTAGTGTATTCAGCTCTTGGTCCCCCTCTACGATTTTTACCCTCCACGCTGCCTTCCAATACTAAATTGGTGATCCCTTGATGCCTCAGGACATGTCCTACCAACCGATCCCTTCTTCTATTCAAGTTGTGCCACAAAGTCCTCTTCCCCCCAATTATATTCAATACATCCTCATTAGTTATGTGATCTACAGATCTAATCTTCAGCATTCTTCTGTAGCACCACATTTCTCTTCTTGTCCAAACCATTTATCGTCCATGTTTCACTTCATAGATGGCTCTACTCCATACATATTCTTTCAGAAACGACTTCCTGACACTTAAATCTATACTCTATGTTAACAAATTCCTCTTCTTCAGAAACGCTTTCCTTGCAATTGCCAGTTCACGTTTTATATCCTCTCTACTTCGAAAATCATCAGTTATTTTGCTCCCCAAATAGCAAAACTCCATTACTAATTTTTGGGTGTCTCATTTCCTAATCTAATTCCCTCAGCAACTCTCGAGTTAACTCAACTACATTCCATTATCCTCGTTTTCCTCTTATTGATGTTCATCTCATATCCTCCTTTCAAGACACTGTCCATTCCGTTCAACTGCTCTTCCAAGTACTTTGCTGTCTCTGACAGAATTACAATGTCATCGGCGAACCTTAAAGTTTCTATTTCTTCTCCATGGATTTTAATATCTACTCTGAATTTCTCTTTTGTTTACTTTACTGCTTGCTCAATAAACTGATTGAATAACATCGGGGAGAGGCTACAACCCCGTCCACTCCCTTCCCAACCACTGCGTCTCATTCGTGTCCCTCGACTCTTATAACTACCATCTGGTTTCTGTACAAATTGTAAATAGCCTCTTGCTCCCTGTATTTTACCCCTGCCACCTTTAGAATTTGAAAGAGAGTATTCCAGTCAACATTGTCAAAACTTTCTCTAAGTCTACTAATGCTAGAAACGTAGGTTTGCCTTTCCTTAATCTTTCTTCTAAGTTAAGTCGTAAGGTCAGTATTGCCTCACGTGTTCCAACATTTCTATGGAATCCAAACTGATCTTCCCCGAGGTCGGCTTCTACCATTCGTCTGTAAAGAATTCGCGTCAGTATTTTGCAGCTGTGACTTATTAATCTGATAGTTCGGTAATTTTCACATCTGTCAACACCTGTTTTCTTTGAGATTGGAATTATTATATTCTTCTTGAAGTCTGAGGGTATTTCGCCTGTCTCCTACAGCTTGCTCATCAGATGGTAGAGTTTTGTCAGGACTGGCTCTCCCAAGGCTGTCAGTAGTTGTAATGGAATTTTGTCTACTCCCGGGTCCTTGTTTCGACTTAGGTCTTTCAGTGCTCTGTCAAACTCTTCACGCAGCATCATATCTCCCATTTCATCTTCATCTACATCCTCTTCCATTTTCATAATATTGCCCTCAAGTACATCGCCCTAGTATAGACCCTCTATATACTCTTTCCACCTTTCTGCTTTCCCTTCTTTGCTTAGAATTGGGTTTCCAGCTGAGCTCTTGATATTCATACAAGTGGTCTCTTTTCACCAAAGCTCTCTTTAACTTTCGTGTAGGCAATATCTGTCTTACCCCAAGTGAGATAAGCCTCTACATCCTTAAATTTGTCCTCTAGCCATGCCTGCTTAGCTATTTTGCACTTCCTGTCGATATCATTTTTGAGACGTTTTTATTCCTTTTTGTATGCTTCATTTACTGCATTTTTAAATTTTCTCGTTTCATAAGTTAAATTCAATATTTCTTCTGTTGCCCAAGGATTTCTACTAGCCCCCTTCTTTTTACCTACTTGATCCTCTGCTGCCTTCACTACTTCATCTCTCAAAGCTACCCATCTACCCATTCTTCTTCTACTGCATTTCTTTCCCCCATTCTTGTCAATTGTTCCCTTATGTTCTCTCTGAAACTCTGTTCAACCTCTGGTTTAGGTTATCCAGGTCCCATCTCCTTAAATTGCCACCTTTTTGCAGTTTCTTCAGTTTTAATCTACAGTTCATAACCAATAGATTGTGGGCAGAATACACATTCGCCCCTGGAAATTTAAAACCTGGTTCCTAAATCTCTGTCTTACCATTACATAATCTATCTGAAACCTGTCAGTATCTCCAGGTTTCTTCCATGTATACAACCTTCTTTTATGATTCTTGAACCAAGTGATGATTAAGTTATGCTCTGTGCAAAATTCTACTAGGCGGCTTCCTCTTTCATTTCTTACCCCCAGTCCATATTCACCTACTACGTTTCCTTCTCTTCCTTTTCCTAGTATCGAATTCCAGTCACCCATGACTATTAAATTTTCGTCTCCCTTCACTATCTGAATAATTACTTTTATCTTATCATACATTTCATCAATTTCTTCATCATCTGTAGAGCTAGTTGACACATAAACTTGTACTACTGTAGTAGGTATGGGCTTCGTGTCTATCTTTGCCACAGTAAGGCGTTCACTATGCTGTTTGTAGTATCTTACCCGCATTATTCATTATTAAACCTACTCCAGCATTACCCCTATTAGATTTTATATTTATAACCCTGTAATCAGCTTACCGGAAGTCTTGTTCCTCCTGCCACCGAACTTCGCTAATTCCCACTATATCTAACTTTAACCTATCCATTTCCCTTTTTAAATTTTCTAACCTACCTGCCCGGTAAGGGATCTGACATTCCACGCTCCGATCCGTAGAGCGCCAGTTTTCTTTCTCCTGATAACGACGCCCTCTTGAGTAGTCCCCGCCCGGAGATCCGAATGGGGGACTATTTTACCTCCGAAATATTCTACCCAAGAGGACGCCATTATCATTTAACCAGCTGCATGCCTACGGGAAAAATTACGGCTATAGTATCCCCTTGCTTTCAGCCATTCACAGTACCAGCACAGCAAGGCCGTTTTGGTTAGTGTTACAGGGCCAGATCAGTCAATTATCCAGACTGTTTCCCCTGAAACTACTGAAAAAGCTGCTGTCCCTCTTCAGGAGCCACACGTTTGTCTAGCCTCTCAACAGATACCCCTCCATTGTGGTTGCACCTGCGGTACGGCTATCTGTATCGCTGAGGCATGCAAGGTCTATGGTTCATGGGGTTATTGGGATTTTATTTTTTTAAAAATCGTTGTTTCTAAAAAAATTGTATGAACAGTCAAAATTTTTATTTTTTCACGTTGCTTCTGACATTTTTTCCCCATTCTTGATTCAAGTACAGTTTTTATTCAGCTTCAGACTCAATTATATCAATAACGCCTTGCTTTGTACATGAATATAACCCACGTGATTGTTCTCATCTTTGAAACCGGAGATGTTCTGAAATCCATGTACGTTATCTTCTATCCGTTAATTTTAGCCGTAATGGTCGTTAATATTATTGCACATTGAAATTCCCCCTGTGGCTTTCAATATATTCAGCTGGTATGCCGGTTGTTGCAAGGAGTTTTTAAAATTCTTAGCTTTGAGAGCTGTGCATTTCTTCTCATAGCCTATTAAGCCTAATCCACCCTCATCTGACTGTTTTGATAACTGGTCTCAGACTATGACGTAGTAGCATCCCTTTCCGGATAAACAATCCCACAAATTTCTTTATGTGAGCTATATATTGTCGCTCTATGGGTATTGCTTGCCTGTATAACGCATTTTCGAAAGTTCCAGAATACTTTCGTATTTTATTCTTCGCATAAAATTTAAATTTCTAGTGCTGTTCACTATTAAGGTGCCTCTTACTTTGACCTCCATTGATTTTGAATTATCGTCGATCAGTTCTTTCATATTTGTCATGAGAACTTATATTTCGTCACAACCTGAGATGAAGATGTTTGGTTTGAGGGGCGCTCAACTGCGCTGTCATCAGCGCCCGATCACATCCTGAGAAGGAATGTGACGTGAGCTGTGAATTTTCGTTCAACCATAGGAGTTGGGTTTTTGTCGTTTATTGTTACTCCTTTAGGTATCTATTATTTCTAATATCTTCCCAATGTCTTCATGCTGCATGATTACACCTGCTATACCGTCAGCGTTTGTACAGCCAGGGAGTCGATTAGAGGTTCGGTTGGTGATTGAGCGGATCACCGGTTCCCAGGATGTTATAAGGGATGTCTTGGATAACTTGCATCCCTAGCGGTACGAATGCTGAACTGAGAGTTCTCCGGACAAGGGCACGTTTAAGATTCGTGTATGGTAGCAGTAGATCTATTGTGGCCTGTGGGAACTTACAGTGTTCCATGTTCCAACACATTTCTTAGGTATTCGTGACTGACTTTATCAAAGGCATTTTCTAGGTCGATGCTCAAAAATTCCATCGTTTCGTTTTGGTAAATCCGCGACAGGAAGGTCATCTCCCGCTGAGAGTAAAGTTCCTCTGCTAACTTCCTATTGAAAACAATTTACATTCGGCAAGACCTGATTATCTCTAGATGAGACTGTTTAAGTATTGATGCTATTGTGCGCGCCATTATCTTTGAGTTGGCAAGTAACAAAGTTATTAACCTAATATCCTTTATTGTTCTTGGTTTCGACGATTTAGGTAGAAACACGGTTCATTTGCTGAAAGTTCCGTGGTAAATTCTTTTCGTTGGCGAGGTAAGTCGTGAGCTTTTGTAGCAAACTTGCTGTCCTAGTAGAATCTGATGGCTGCCCTCCGAATAGTCTCCGGATATGGTCCTTAATACATTCTATATTAGCGGTAAAAGTCCTGTCGGAAGCAGTTAGAATTCTAATAAATATCGATCTGCACTATTTCCGCTGTCTTCTGAGTTGTTAGATGCTTAATTATTCGTCTGTGTTGCATCAGTTATCTTTGCAAGTGACTATTTTGCTTTCCACTTCCTTTTCCTGCAGGCCTATGAACATCTCTTTGAATTTATTCAGTTTGCAAGATCGATCTTCTCAGTTGTCCACTTTCTCCTGGAGAAATACACCAGTATTCGATGTTTTTCCTTCTAGTTTTGTTAATCGTATATGCTAAGTTTCTGAACGACCGCCTCGGTAGCTGCTTGGTCGGCGCGGCGGTTTGCTAAGTGTAGGGCCCTGATTCAATTCCGGCTGTATGTTGTGTTGTTCTTACGTTCGTATCCTCATAAATGAGTTCCACTGTTGATATGGATGTGCAGGAGCGTCCCGAAAGCCAATAAACACCAAAAGAAGTTTCTGAACAGTTTAAAAAATCCAGGTTTCACCAGTTTATCCCACCATTAAAAATGCTACCAAAGGATCGCTTCCGATGAACCCATGTTCGATGGCGTTCGTAGAACTCTGTTTCTGCCCACTGAACTTTGAGCTGATTGCAGTTAACTTCCAGTATACATCCCGCATAATGTAGGGCCGGGATAGGCCTTTTATGTTAACAATAACTGCGTGGTGGGGAAAGAAGCTGACGGGGATTACTTCACAGTCTTCTATACCTATTTATGTCGTGCTGTTAAATGTACTGAGGCATGGGATACATCTAATATCGTATCGGACCTCCTACTGCGAGGCGTAATGCAGAGAATCGACGTGGCATGTGCTCAACAAGTCGCTGCAGGTTCCATGCACAAATATTGAGCTATGGTGCCTCTGTAGCTGACCATAATAGCGAAAGTGTTGCCGGTGCAGAAATTTGTGAATGAACTGACCTCTCGATTATGTCCCATAAATGTACGATAAGAGTCAAGTCCGGTAATCTGCGTGACCAAATCATTCGCTCGAACCCTTCAGAATGTTCAAATCAGTCGCTAAAAATTGCGACTCGGTGA
The DNA here is from genome assembly GCF_023864275.1 of Schistocerca cancellata. Lineage (NCBI taxonomy): Eukaryota > Metazoa > Arthropoda > Insecta > Orthoptera > Acrididae > Schistocerca > Schistocerca cancellata. Next base: position 904,568,899 of record NC_064629.1, read on the forward strand.
CATGGTGTATTGTCGTCTACAAGAATGAAATCTATGAATGCCTTGAAATGGTCTCCTACTAGCTGAACATAATGGTTCAAATGGCTCTGAGCACTATGGGACTTAACTTCTGTGGTCATCAGTCCCCTAGAACTTAGAACTACTTAAACCTAACTAACCTAAGGACATCACACACATCCATGCCCGAGGCAGGATTCGAACCTGCGACCGTAGCATGAACATAATGACTTCCAGGCAATTATGATATTATGGAGCCGCCACCAGCTTGCACAGAACCTTGTTGACGACTTGGGTCCATGGCTTCATGGGGTCTGCGCCACACTCGAAGCGTACCATCAGTTCTTACAAACTGAAATTGGCACTCATCTGATCAAGCCTCGGTTTTCCATTCGTCTAGGTTCAAACTCGTATGTTACGAGCCTAGGAGAGGCGTTGTAGGCGATATCGTGCTGTTAGGAAAGGCACTCGCGTCGACCGTCTGCTGCCATAGCCCACTAACAACAATCTTCGCCGCACCGTCCTAACGGATAACTCCGTCGTGCGTCCCACACTGATTTCTGCTGTTATTTCACGCAGAGGTGGCTGCTTGTTAACATCGACAACTCTACGCAAATACCGCTTTTCTCTGTCGCCAAGTGAAGGCTGTCCGCCACTGCGTTGCTCGTCGTGAGAGGTAATGCCTAAAAGCTGATATTCTCGGCACACTCTTGACACTGTGGAACTCGGAGTACCTACACTCCTGGAAATGGAAAAAAGAACACATTGACACCGGTGTGTCAGACCCACCATACTTGCTCCAGAAACTGCCAGAGGGATGTACAAGCAATGATCACACGCACGGCACAGCGGACACACCAGGAACCGCGGTGTTGGCCGTCGAATGGCGCTAGCTGCGCAGCATTTGTGCACCGCCGCCGTCAGTGTCATCGCAGTCTTTAACACGGGTAGCATGCCGCGACAGCGTGGACGTGAACCGTATGTGCAGTTGACGGACTTTGAGCGAGGGCGTATAGTGGGCATGCGGGAGGCCGGGTGGATGTACCGCCGAATTGCTCAACACGTGGGGCGTGAGGTCTCCACAGTACATCGATGTTGTCGCCAGTGGTCGGCGGAAGGTGCACGTGCCCGTCGACCTGGGACCGGACCGCAGCGACGCACGGATGCACGCCAAGACCGTAGGATCCTACGCAGTGCCGTAGGGGACCGCACCGCCACTTCCCAGCAAATTAGGGACACTGTTGCTCCTGGTGTATCGGCGAGGACCATTCGTAACCGTCTCCATGAAGCTGGGCTACGGTCCCGCACACCGTTAGGCCGTCTTCCGCTCACGCCCCAACATCGTGCAGCCCGCCTCCAGTGGTGTCGCGACAGGCGTGAATGGAGGGACGAATGGAGACGTGTCGTCTTCAGCGATGAGAGTCGCTTCTGCCTTGGTGCCAATGATGGTCGTATGCGTGTTTGGCGCCGTGCAGGTGAGCGCCACAATCAGGATTGCATACGACCGAGGCACACAGGGCCAACACCCGGCATCATGGTGTGGGGAGCGATCTCCTACACTGGCCGTACACCACTGGTGATCGTCGAGGGGACACTGAATAGTGCACGGTACATCCAAACCGTCATCGAACCCATCGTTCTACCATTCATAGACCGGCAAGGGAACTTGCTGTTCCAACAGGACAATGCACGTCCGCATGTATCCCGTGCCACCCAACGTGCTCTAGAAGGTGTAAGTCAACTACCCTGGCCAGCAAGATCTCCGGATCTGTCCCCCATTGAGCATGTTTGGGACTGGATGAAGCGTCGTCTCACGCGGTCTGCACGTCCAGCACGAACGCTGGTCCAACTGAGGCGCCAGGTGGAAATGGCATGGCAAGCCGTTCCACAGGACTACATCCAGCATCTCTACGATCGTCTCCATGGGAGAATAGCAGCCTGCATTGCTGCGAAAGGTGGATATACACTGTACTAGTGCCGACATTGTGCATGCTCTGTTGCCTGTGTCTATGTGCCTGTGGTTCTGTCAGTGTGATCATGTGATGTATCTGACCCCAGGAATGTGTCAATAAAGTTTCCCCTTCCTGGGACAATGAATTCACGGTGTTCTTATTTCAATTTCCAGGAGTGTAATTACCTACCGATTTCCGAAACGGAATGTCCTACGGGTCTAGCTCTAACTACCGTTCCGGGTTCAAAATCCGTTCATTTCTGTCCTCCGGGTATAATCACGTCGGAAACTACTTCGTATGAATCACCTGCATACAAATCACAGCTCCGCCAAAGCACTCTCTTTTTATACCTTGTGTACGAGATACTAACGCCATCTCGATATGCGCATATCGCTATCCCATGAGTTCTGTCTCCTACGTGTATGTCCAGTCTTGAGGCTGACAGTGGAGATGAGTACGTGTAGCTTGATCGGCTGATCGATAGTCGGTATATAACGTCGGTCAGTTTTAATCCATGAATAATATTTTGTAAAGGTTCACGTTTTAGGGTTGATCCTGTTGTGTCTGCCGATCTTACAACATAATTAAAATTCCCTGCCATTATTATGTCACACTTTGCGTGTCTCATAAATTTGGCTCTGAGCACTATAGGACTTAACTGCTGAGATTATCAGTCCTCTAGAATTTAAAACCACTTAAACCTAACTAACCTAAGGACATCACACACATCCATGTCCGAGGCAGGATTCGAACCTGCGACCGTAGCGGTCACGCGGTTCCAGACTGTATCGCCTAGAACCGCTCGGCCACCTCGGCTGGCGAGTGTCTCATAAAGTACGGGATAGTTTCACAAAAACATTTTCCTCTGGTACTTCAGTTATTTGATCCTGATGGAGTATAAAGGTTATCTTTTGACTTGGGCTTTGATAACGTGTCCATCCGGCTGTTTTTCTAAGTTTTCTACTACAAGTCCCGCAGTAACCACTACCTCTAGAGCTAACATTGTAGTATAGTATGTATTGCTGTTGCAGGTTCATCTCTTCGCAAGATTCTTTCTGAAGGAAACCAATGTCTAGGTCACTGGTTTTTCAGAAATTCCCCAGAAGCCTCACTTTCGTTTCACGTGTTATTCCACAACATATTTAGCGTGAGAGGCGTAAGCACGCTGCTATTGTCTATTGGAAGCTATTTGATAGTTTTCATCTCCTATTCATATCCCCCTACTTATTGGTCTTGCCCGGAATCGTTTCCAGTAGGTTCACTTTACAGTTATCCCTTCTCGTTGTCTTGGTATTCCCTTTCCACATTTTTCCTATTTTTTCTACGTGTCATAATTAGATTTGGTTTCCTTTCGCTCTTGATGCTTTCTTAACGCTTTGAGATTTTATAGCTTTCTGGCTGCTGATTCTTTCTTCTGCTGTCTTTACTTTGTGCCTCACAGATCGTTTGGTGATAGCAGCAGATAGTGAAACATTTCTACCGTCCTTGAAATTATTAATTAAGTTTTTCTTAATTATCCTGAATAGTTTCAAGCTACTGAATATGTTTTTCCAAAACTAGACTGAACACTAGTCAATTTTCTAACACACTTGTCTGTTTTCTGCGTTTGGCTGTGAAAGTTTGGGCGAAAATTTCTTCTCATACCCTTAATAAGATTTTCGTAACGACCCTGATTACTTTCAAGCAACTGAACGTCTTTCTTTGCAAAACTGGAACTCATTCTGGTCAGTTTGATATGCCATTTGTTCATTTCTCACTGTTTATTTTGTAGCCTTGTACCAGGAGAGGCACGCGAGTTCTTGTGTCGTCTTAAAGATAAGTTACTTAAGTTCTAATAACAGTTAGTTTACTGCCAGCTACTCAGTAAATGATTGTATTAGTGTACATTTTTATCTTACTCTTACATGTTTCCCTTTTTTCTTATTATTCCAGAAAATGTGAAACTACTAGTAGAGTCAGGCTGTAGTCAAATTTTTGTTTGGGTTTTGTCGCAGTGAACTTAATTAGTATCATTTAATTGTTCTTTATTCAGTTCAGCAAATTAATGCAGATCGTATTCGTTCACTATGTACTTCATGTTTTCGAAAATTTCGTAAATATCAAGTTCTTTGATTAATGAATTTTGCACTAATAGTCTATTTACGTAGAGTCTGCGTACATTAAAATTAAATTAAAAGTTACATAAACACTTAAATATTATAATGAGACTTCGTGTCGTGTAAAGTGAGTTAAGTGGTTAAATTCTGTTTTTAAACGTTTAATCTCTGTTGCAATTAGTCATAAGTGGGTATGTTACCGTAGGGAAGTAAGACATCGAGTGGTGTGCGTAGATTGTGGTTTGGAATCTCACTGGGAACTGAATTGGGAACGCATCTGGCTCTCCCGTGGAACAGGCGGCCATGGAATAAAGACAAGAGCATTGCTATACAGGGGGAGAAGACCTGTGCACTTCATGCTGTATTAGACTACACAAAACTTTAACTAGAAAGGTTGGAGGGGGAAAATGCTCTTGGCATCTGGATAAAAGTAACAAGCAATGGTTGAAAGGGGAACAGTTCTTTAATTTCATCATCTGGATTTGAACATACGACAACTAATAAGTTAGACTTGTTACCTGAAGTAGGCGGGGAAGAGCAGCATCCTGTTCACAAAAGTTGTTTTGTCTGCTAACGAAACAGAATTGGACAAGAAAGCGAGGGAAGTATAGTCATTCTGCAAAATGAAAAGGGAGCAGTGCTCGTGATGAGGCAAGTTGTCTTTCCCGGAAGAACGCTACAAATGTTCAGGATGACTAAGAATCACTCTCCCTTCTAGCGGTGTGAAACACTGTGCTGAGATTTAGGTAGAATTTGTCGATGTGCGTTTCTTGCATTAGTATTATCAACAACTTATATCTCTATTCCACGTAGTGTTAATGTACTTTATGGAAAATAAAAGGCCCCCAGAAATGTCGGCACACTGCTCCACCAGTGAAGGCTCGCAGCGGAGAGTCAGTATAAGTGAAACACCCAGTAGTTGCTTCGTGTGACGTTGTGCACGTTAGAGAGGTGAATCGCCTACTCGACCATCACTTTGCAGATCTGTGAAGGAGGGAACCGCACGACTAAAATTTGGCGACCCACTTTCCCTCGCGTTTTAGCCCTCCACCCCTGCACCCTACATCTACATCTACATGGATATTATGCAAATCGCACTGAAATGCCTGACAGTGGGTTCATCGAACCACCTTCACAATAATTCTCTATTACTCCACTCTCGAACAGTGCACCGAAGAAACGAAAATCAATATCTTTCCGTTGGATCTCTGATTTCCCTTAGTTTATTATCATCATGTTGATCGGTGTCAACGAAGAATTTTCATATTCAGAGGAGAAAGCTGGTGATTGAAATTTCTTGAGAAAATTCCACCTCAACGTGAAACGCCTTTGTTTTAATAATGTCCATACCAAATCTTGTATCATGTCCGTAAGACTCTCCCCCTATTTCGGGCTAATACAAAACATTCTGCTCTTCTCTGAAATTTCTCGATGTACTCCGTTAATCCAATCTGACAAGCATCTCAGACCGCGCAGCAGCACTCCAAAAGAGGACGGACAAGTATAGTGTAGGCAGTCTCATTAGTAGATTTGTCAGATTTTCGAAGTGTTCTGGCAATAACATGCAGTCATCGGTTTGCCTTCCCCACAGAATTGTCTAAGCGTCCTTTCCAATTTAAGTTGTTCGTAATTGTAATTCCTACGTATTTAGTTGAATTTACGGCATTTAGATTTGACTAATTTATCATGTAACCAAGTTCAACTGTTTGTTTTTAGCTCTCACGTGGGTTTAGGGTTAATTGGCAATTTTCGCACCATACAGATATCTTTACTAAATCATTTTGCAATTTGTTTCGGTCTTCTGATGACCTTACTAAATGATAAATCACAGCATCATCTGCAACCAACCAAACACGGTAGCTCAGATTGTCGTCCTAAATTGCTTATATTGATAAGGAATAGCAGAGGACCTATGACACTACCTTGGGGATCTGCAGAACTCACTTCTGTTATACTCGATGACTTTCCGTCATTTACTACGACATGTGACCTCTCTGACAGGGAATTGCAAATCCAGTCACACAACTCACAATATTCCGTAAGCACTCAATTTCACTCTAAGCCGCTTGTGTGGTACAGTGTCAGAAGTCTTCTGGAAATCTAAAAATATGAATCAGTTTGAAATTCCTTGTCAATAGCTTTCAACACCTCGTGTGAGATAAGAGCTATCTGCGTTTCACAAGAACGATGTTTTCTAAATCCGTGTTTACTGTGTGTCAATATACCGCTCTCTTCGAGGTAATTCATAATGTTCGAACACAGTATATGTTCCAAAATCCTGCTACATACTGACGTTAATTATATGGGCCTGTAATTTAGTCGATTGCTCCTACTATCTTTCTTGAATACTGGTGTGACCAATGCAACATTCCCATCTTTGGGTAAGGATCTTTCGTCCAGCGAGCGGTTGTATATGCTTATTAAGTATGGATCTATTGATCTATTGCATCAGCATACTGTGAAAGGAGCCTAATAGGTATATATTCTGGACTGGAAGACTTGCTTCTCTTGGGTGATTTACTTTGCTTCACTACTCCGGGATTATCTACTTCTAAGTTACTAATGGTGGCAGCTGTTCTTGAATCGAATTCTGGAATATTTACTTCGTCTTCTTTGGTGAAAGAACTTCGGACGGCTGTGTTTAGTAACACTGCTTTAGCATCACTGTCGTCAATTGTATTTCCGTTGGTATCGCGCAAAGGAGGCATCGATTGTGTCTTGCTGCTAGAATATCTTACTTACGGCCAGTACCTCCTTAGATTTTCTGCTCTGTTTCGAGATAAGTTTCGTTGTGGAAACTATTATAAGTATCTTGTACTGAAGTCTGCTCTAAATTTCGAGCTTGTGTAAAAGATCGCCAATCTTGGACATTTTGCGTTCGTTTAAATTTGACTGACCTTTACGTTGTTTCTGCGGCATTGTTCTGGCCCGTTTTGTGTACCAAGGGGGATCAGTACCAGTTCCAGTTCTTGTAATTGAAGACCCACCTCGTCTACAATAACATTGATAATTTGGACTCAGTGATTGTCTCTCAGGAAGGCGTCAAGTGAATTTTTATCTGCTTTCTTGAATAGGTATATTTATCGTTTATTTTTGGAGGATCTGGTGATTACAATACTCAGTCTCGATACGACAACACTGTGTTCCCTAACCCATGTAACCGTTTTGATGCTTGTTATTAGCTCAGGATTATTTGTTGCTAGGAGTTCAAGTGTGCTTTCACAATCGTTTACTGTTCGCTTGGGCTCATGAGCTAACAGCTCGAAATAATTTTCGTAGAATGCGGTTAGCACAATTTCGGACGATGTTTTACGCGTACCTCCAGATTTAAACATATATTTTCGGCAACATATCCCGGGTAAATTAAAGTCACCACCAACTATAATTGTATGAGACTCAACATCTCTTTGAACCTTTACGCGTTTGTATCATCTGAGTTGAGAGGTCGGTAAAAGGATCCAATTATTATTTTATTCCGGTTGCCAAGAATGACCTCTGGTCATACCAACTCACAGGAACTACGTACTTCAATTTCACTACAAGGTAAAGTACTTGTAACAGCAACAAACACGCCACCGCCAACTGTGTTTATCCTATCCTTTCTGAACACCGTTAGGTCCTTCGCAAAAATTTCGGCTGAACGTATCTCTGGCTTGAACCAACATTCATTGCCTATAACTATTTGAGCATGTGTCTTGTATCAGCGCTTGGTGCCCTTGTGCTTTCCCATCACAGCTAAGACCATTTACAACTGTTATACCGATGGTTAATGAATCTACATTCTTCCTGTGTGCGACCTGCATCCTTTGAGACTAACTTAAAAAACCGTCCTGTCCACGCCACACAGGCCCAGCTACGCGCTTAGCCGCCCCCTTCGCTCCGCTAAGCCCGTAGAACACAATTTATCCTAAATTACGGCTCTGCTGCATTTAATGGTGGTACACACATTTAATGTTTGTTCTTAAACAACTTTATTTAGTAGCAGGCTTTAATAATGTGCCAATAAAACGCTTTCTTTCAATAATGCGATTTTTCGATGCTCTGCAAGGCATGAAACATTAGTCCTAGAGAAAAAATTAATAGTGCATGGTTTGTAGGAAATTTAATGTTTTCAGAAGAGGAAATAATTAAGTGGAACCTCTTAGGCAAGCAGATCTGGTTTGGAAAGGAATGCGGTGATGCTTTGGTACGAAGACAGGAAGCTGGGAGATAGTGGCTGTAGGAGACAGAACGGGTGCAGAGTAAAGCACAATCTGAGGAGGTGGGAAGAGCTACCAAAGCAAATGCAAGAAGAGCAAACAGAAATTATGTTGACTACATCACCGCTAAGGTGGAAGCAGGTGTTAGAGGAAACAAGACCAGGTTTAAAAATGGTTCAAATGGCTCTGAGCATTATGGGACTTAACTTCTGAGGTCGTCAGTCCCCTAGAAGTTAGAACTACTTAAACCTAACTAACCTAAGGCCATCACACACCTCCATGTCCGAGGCAGGATTCGAACCTGCGACCGTATCGGTCCCGCGGTTTCAGACTGTAGCGCCTAAAACCGCTCGGCCACTCCGGCCGGCAAGACCAGGAAAATGTTCCTAAAGGTGAAGGGTGTTAATAAATGATACCATACCAGCCAGATGTGTGAAACATTTAGATGATAAAATCCTGACCAACGGTAGTGACAGCGCTGAAAGATGGAAGGATCACTTCAACCAGCTTCTGAACTGTGATGAAGCCAAAGTATGGTTCGATTTCCGGTCTATAATCACAACTGATCTAGACTGTCCCCATTCGCAATAGATGAGATCGACATGCAAATGAATTGGCTTAAGAAGAATAAGAACCTAGTTGAAAACGGAGTACAGGGCGAGATGATCCAAGCATAATGTGAGAAACTTTCAGAAAGAATACAAAGGCTGATACAAATTATCTGAATCAAAGATGAACCACTGACAAAATGGAAACCGGCTGTGATCCATCAAATCCACAAGAAAGATGAGAAACTGAAATGTGACATCTATCGAGGAATCGCCCTTCTTAATGTAGGCTACAAGATTTGGTCCAACTGACTCGTACATAGAACTCAAGCCTTGGCGGAAGCGGTTAAAATGGTTCAAATGGCTCTGAGCACTATTGGACTGAACATCCGAGGTCATCTACCTCCTAGAACTTAGAACTACTTAAACTTAACTAACCTAAGGACATCACACAAATCCATGCCCAAGGGAGGATTCGAACCTGCGACCGTAGCGGTCGTGCGGTTCCAGACTGAAGAGCCTAGAACCGCTCGGCCACTGTGGACGGCTGGTGGAATATGTAATTAGTGACTATGATGGAGGTTTTCGGCCATGGCGTTCAACAGCAGATCAAATCTTCGTTATCGGACACGTCACTGAGCAACTGAGGGCACACGGTTAAGACCTACACATTTGGTCTGTAGACTTCAAGACAGCCGATGACTGCATACACGGTAAGAGCCTGTTCAGTTGTCTAAAAGAGTATGGGATGTCACAGCAGCTCATCAAACTGCTGGAGATAGCCGGCCGTGGTGGCCAAGCGGTTAAAGGCGCTCCAGTCTGGAACCAGGCGACCGCTACGGTCGCAGATTCTAATCCTGCCTCGGGCATGGATGTGTGTGATGTCCTTAGGTTAGTTAGGTTTAAGTAGTTCTACGTTCTAGGGGACTGATGACCTTAGAAGTTAAGTCCCATAGTGCTCAGAGCCATTTGAACCATTTTTTGCTGGAGATATGCCTGAGTGAAACACGCAGTAAGGTGAAGAAGGAAAACTAACAGTTTATTTGGAAACTGTAAAAGATCTCAGGCAAGGAGATGGTTTATCTCCTACCCTCTTCAGTTTTGTACTTATGTACAGTATACATGAGACTTTTAAACAGAACTTTTTAAGTATTTAAATCGAGAGAAGGAACCTGGAGCGCTTTTGACGCTGTTGTATATTAGCTTGGCGATAAAGCATCCGCCTTTCAACCAGAAGAGAGCGATTGCTTTTGGTTTTAATCTCGATGGATACAAGAATTTTACCTCATTTGCGAAAGAGGCACTGGCAGGCAGATGGACAATTAGTAAATAAATCTTAAGACAACTTCTACCTCATGAGTTTCCTCACTCACTTTTTTCTAAGCTCTGTAGATCTAAAGGAGCTGAATTGCACATATGTGAGTGGCTGCTTTTTCTCCTTCCGTCAGCTGCATTGACTTAATTGTGGCACTGAATAATTTGTTAACGGGATTTTTTATGTATACAGGGTGGTCCATTGATAGTGACCGGGCCAAATATATCACGAAATAAGCATCAAACGAAAAAACTATTAACAACGAAACTCGTCTAGCTTGAACGGGGAAACCAGATGGCGCTATGGTAGGTCTGCTAGTTGGCGCTGCCACAGGTCAAACGGATATCAACTGCATTTTTTTTATATGAACCCACATTTTTATTACATATTCGTGTAGTACGTAAAGAAACATGAATGTTTTAGTTGGACAACTTTTTTCGCTTTGTCATAGATGGCGCTGTAATAGTCACAAACTTATAAGTACGTGATATGACGTAACATTCCGCCAGTGCGGACGGTATTTGCTTCGTAATGGATCACCCGTGTTAAAATGGACCGTTTACCATTTGCAGAAAAGGTCGAGATCGTGTTGATGTATGGATATTGTGATCAAAATGCCCAATGGGCGTGTGCTATGTATGTTGCTCGATATCATGGGCAATATTATCCAAGTGTCCTGACCATTCGCCGGATAGTTACGTTACTTAAGGTAACAGGAAGTGTTCAGCCACATGAGAAACGTCGACCACGACCTGCAACAAATGATGATGACCAAGTGGGCGTTTTAGCTGCTGTCGCGGCTAATCCACACATCAGTAGCAGACAAGCTGCGCGAGAACCGGGAATCTCAAAAACGTTGGTGCTGACAATGCTACATCGACATAGATTGCACCAGTACCATATTTCTGTGCACCAGGAATTGCATGGCGACGACTTTGAACGTCGTGTACAGTTCTGTCACTGGGCACAAGAGAAATTACGGGACGATGACAAATTTAATGCATGCCTTATATTTATCGACGAAGCGTCATTCACCAACAGCGGTAACGTAAACCGGCATAACATCCACTACTGGGCAACGGAAAATCCATGATGGCTGCGACAAGTCGAACATCAGCGACCTTGGCGGGTTAATGTATGGTGCGGCATTATTGGAGGAACGATAACTGGCTCCCATTTTACCGATGGCAATATAAATGGTGCAATGTATGCTGATTTCCTACGTAATAATCTACCGACGTTACTACACGGTGTTTCGCTACATGACAGAATGGCGGTGTACTTCAAACATGATGGATGTCCGGCATATGGCTCGCGTGCGGTTGAAGCGGTATTGAACAGCATATCTCATGACAGGTGGATTGGTCGCCGAAGCACCATACCATGGCCCGCACATTCACCGCATCTTATGTCCCCGGATTTCTTTCTGTGGGGAAAGTTGAAGGATATTTGCTATCGTGATCCACCAACAACGCCAGACAATATGCGTCAGCGCATTGTCGATGTATGTGCGAAAATTACGGAAGGCGAACTGTTCGCTGTTGAGAGGAATGTCGTTACACGTATTGCCAAATGCATTGAGGTTGCCGTACAGAAAACGCCAATAGAAATTCCAATGTTTTATTTGCTATCCAATATCTATCGTGTTGTTGTTGTTGTTGTTGTGGTCTTCAGTCCTGAGACTGGTTTCATGCAGCTCTCCATGCGACTCCATCCTGTGCAAGCTTCTTCCTCTTCCAGTACTTGCTGCAACCTACATCCTTCTGAATCTGCTTAGTGCATTCATCTCTTGGTCTCCCTCTACGATTTTTACCCTCCATGCTGCCCTCCAGTGCTAAATTTGTGATCCCTTGATGCCTCAGAACATGCCCTACCAACCGGTCCCTTTTTCTTGTCAAGTTGTGCCACAAACTCCTCTTCTCCCCTATTTTATTCAATACCTCCTCATTAGTTATGTGATCTACCCATCTAATCTTCAGCATTCTTCTGTAGCACCACATTTCGAAAGCTTCTATTCTCTTCTTGTCCAAACTATTTATCGTCCATGTTTCACTTCCATATATGGCTACACTCCATACAAATACTTTCAGAAACGACTTCATGACACTTAAATCGCTAAACACGCTGTAACAGCATGCGTTCTCAGAAATTATAAGTTCACAAAGGTAGATGTATGACATTGGGACAACCGAAATAAAATGTTCAAACGTACCTACGTTCTGTATTTTAATTTAATAAACCTACCTGTTACCAACTGTTCGTCTAAAATTGTGAGCCATATGTTTGTGACTATCACAGCGCCATCTATCACAAAGCGAAAAAGTGGTCCAACTAAAACATTCATATTTCTTTACGTACTACACGAATACGTAATACAACATGGGGATCCCTATTTAAAAAAAAAACGCATTTGATATCCGTTTGACCTATGGCAGCGCTATCTAGCGGGCCAACCATAGCGCCATCTGATATCCCCCTTCAAGCTAGACAAGTTTCGTTCTTTGTAGTTTTTTCGTTTGACGCTTATTTGGTGAGATATTTCGCCCGGTCACAATCAATGGACCACGCTATGTACCCCTGCTGCTACATTTGCATACTTTGCGTGGTAGTCCTGCAACGCTACAGTAGTATGATTGTGGACTGATTGTAGATATCGACCATTTCGAAATTGTATGTGCGGTTTATCCTGCTCATTCGTGACAGTTTCGGAGATGCTATATTATGTAGAGATGCTATTTTCGTATCACTATCATGATAAATTGTAGATCATTTCTATTACTAGAGTGCACATGAAACTGCGTCTTTTCGTTAGTTTAGTAAACAGAGTAGATAAATATAAGATATAAACGAACCATCAGCAGTTATCTAAAACATTAGCACAATGTCCGGATAATTTTTGGACTTCAGCTCGTGTCCTTGCATGTTATACGCTGCTGAAAGACAGTAAAGCGATAAGGCGAGGAAACGCGAATTCTGTCACCAACTGCACATGTCTTCTGCGACTCCTTTCATCACGTATGAGAGTTTCATGGATTGTGCATTTTCGGATTCATAATGTTGCATAGGGCGAAAGCGTTCTCTATGCCGTTTTGCCATGACGCTGAGCCCTGTTCTTTAATTTATTGCTTTTCCGCTAAGAGAACTTTTTGTTTTTTGTCACCACATGTTTGCGCCAGTTCAGCTTGGAATATGGCGAAGCTACTAAGTGTGTATTAGTTGCTCCCCATGCCTTCTGGGGTGTGCCGTCCTGGTACTAGAATATCTTTAATAAAATGTCATGGCATGTTGGCGACATGACAGAATTATTTCAGCCATTTCTTAGGGCTCTGACCAGCGTCTCTGGAAATCACTCATGAGCAGCAAATTTACTGCTGGCTTGGTATTCATTTATCGTTTCAGTATATCGACCTTCGGAATGTTGCACTGTTTGTATTGCACTTACCGTCCATACGTGGCACAACTTTTAAGTCGCCTAAATTGAGTCATGATGACGCAGATGTTTGAAAGTAGCCGGTGTCTACACCAAATAATGTCACGTCACAACCACAATCAAGTCCAAAACTGAAAGTTGGCTCAACATTCAAAGCACGTTTATCAGTGACACTAAACTACTGATAGAATAGAGCTCCTGGACGGAGAATGCTGCTATTTATACAGCCATAGGATATTCCAGGCTAAACAAACATTAAAAACGTAAGAAATTTTGAAGACATTCCAGAAATGATAAGTAACAAATAGCTGATGGTGGACAGGTTTGGAGCCTCGACCGGCAGCACGTCAGCCAATTACGGTAAGCGTTACTCCACTAGGTATGCAGCACAACTCGTGGTACTATTCTAAGTGACAATATGATTTAATATCTTTACCTTTTAAGGCAGCACCGCAATTCTTTGTGACAGTTTTTTCAATAATATTTTAAAATTTCCTACATTATGTAAAATCCATGACTGTTTAATAAAGGTCTTACGACTTACTTTCTCAATTTCTTATCAAGATGCAGAAGGCAGTCAAGATATATTACGTGTGCGTATGTGTGTGTGTGTGTGTGTGTGTGTGTGTGTGTGTGTGCGAGTGGATAGATGCCTAAAAAGTACTAAATATCACATTTGATACATACAGGAGGGTAGAATGGAATCTCAGTCATGTTTCCCTTTCGAAAAAGGGAGCAGGAAGCCATTGGCACCGGAGGACGGCTGAATAACGTTATGGCTACCGCGCTGGGTTTGCTGTTGCCCTGACCAATGCCGAGATAAAACACATCGCAGCAGTGACGTTAACTCGATTCCCGCTGGCTGCAGTAAATGAATTTTACGGCCCACAACAGGAGGACAGGAAACCAGTAATATTTTTGTGACGTCCCAACAATATCCGAGCCTCATTTCCGCTTTTCGCCAGCACTAATATAATTGCTGCTCCACTCTCCTGGAAATTTTTCCAAAATTGACAGTTCAAGTGTCTCAAAAATGGTGACTGAAGCAAAATCGACACAAAAGATAAATTTAACACAAAATGTAAGAATGATTAAATATTGTTGGGTTACAGATCGTAACAATTAACCTAATTTACGACTGGGCCATTACCGGCAATGCATATTCTAAAAATTTTTAATTAAAATAATTAATCCAGAGACGAAATAATGTATAATATCAGTTGTTAAGATTGTCTTCACTCGTGCCTGCTGTAACCTCAAGCTAAGAAACAGTTAGCGAACAGACAACAATATTTTATTCGATTTCCTAAGGCCTGAGAAAACCAAGGCATTGTCTTTAAGTAGAAAGGAAAAACAAAGAGATCACACAGAAAAATTGTTCAAAACAGTATCTACAAAATGTAATCCACTACATGTTCTACACACATTTCAAAAAGACAGCTGACCTACAAAAAAGTTGAACTATACCACCGATAAGGAAACGACCTAAATTATAAAAAAGATTTCTGTTAATTATATGGAATTTAAAATACCTAGAAAATGTACCAAGTTACGACAGGAATAATGTGTGACTAAAAATTCACAACATTCCTTCACCTCAGGCAGAAAATGCAGATGTGGCAAATTGCAGACGAATGTTGATGTTAGGTTACTGCCAGACATGCTAACTTCGTAACTGTGGAGAAACAAATGCTTCTCACTGGCTCACAATATGGTGTGATATGCGGAAATCGATGTCTCACATTCCATAGAAGGCCGGATAACATACAGTGTTTCCTTACTATTCGTCTCTCCTCTCTCCCTTCCTCAAACTCCATTGTTCATTGTGTTCACATCTACCACCCTGTCTGCCGCTTCCTTCTGTCCTACTTCCCCTCCACTTCTTCTTCTGACCCTTATTCTACCCCTGTCTCTCCTTTGGTCCCCTTCCCTTACCTCCCTCCTTCCATGGCCCTCTTCCTCTTCCTAGCGCCTCCATCTTTCTATCTCCCTCCCCCCCACTCTTCCACACACGCAAACACACTATCTCGCTCTCTCTTTCTGTATACTGGATATCCCAATAAAACACCCAAAAACTTTAGGGACCATTTCCTCATTACACAGCAAGAAAAACCTATTTAGTAAACATAGGCTATCTTAGAAGATATGAGCACTTGTTCGTCTTAGGTACTATGAAACGAGTACCTTCTACAGCAAGCTCTTTGCCTCTCATATTTAGGCAGGAGGTAGTATGGACCAAAAAAGGAAAATTTGTCTATTAAATATGGGTTGCCAAATGCATTCCTTAACAGTTATAAGCACATGTAAAGCAAACACGTAGCAGTAGATGAGATATGTTTCATAGTATCGAAAATGAGCAGGGGCTCATAACTCTTAAAGTATGCATTTTAGATCCTATGTTCACTACCTTTTTTTTTTTTTTGCTTCTTTCCGTAAAGCAAATCTGTCCCAACATTTAGTCGATGTATTTTGGGACACTCTGTACGTTTTAATTTCGTTCATCATATTCGATGTTTCAGAAAAGGCTGCAGCTGTGTCATTCATCATTCAAATAACGAAAACTGCACAAGTTAGCTATTTTTTGATGATTAGGACAACGAGTTTCGATAATATATCCTCATTTTCAAGTGCATTTGTTTGGATGAACATCTCTGATGATGTCAGCAGAAAATCATACATGTAAAGATCACCAAACAAATTCTTGTAAACAAATACACTTGAAAATGAGAACACATTTTTGAAATATGTTGAGCTAAGCGTCAAAAAATAAGTAACTGGTGCAGTATTCGTAATTTAAATCACTCTGCATATACACTACTGGCCATTAAAATTGCTACACCAAGAAGAAATGCAGATGACCAACGGGTATTCATTGGACAAATATATTATACTATGATTGACATGTGATTACATTTTCACGCAATTTGGGTGTATACATCCTGAGAAATCAGTACCTGGAACAACCACCTCTGGCCGCAATAACGGCCTTAATACGCCTGGGAATTGAGTCAAAAAGAGCTTGGATCGCATGTACAGATACAGCTGCCCATGCAGCTTTAACACGATACCACAGTTCATCAAGAGCAGTGACTGGCGTATTGTAACGAGCCAATTGCTCGGCCACCATTGACCAGACGTTTTCAATTGATGAGAGATCTGGAGAATGTGCTGGCCAGGGCAGTAGTCGAACATGTTCTGTATCCAGAAAGGCCCCCACAGGACCTGCAACATGCGGTCGTGCGTTATCCTGCTGAAATATAGGGTTTCGCACGGATCGAATGAAGGGTAGAGCCTCGGGTGGTAACACATCTGTAATGTAACGTCGACTTTTCAAAGTGCCGTCAATGCGAACAAGAGGTGACAGAGACGTGTAACCAATGGCACCCCATACCATCACGCCGGGTGATACGCCAGTATAGCGATGACGAATACACGCTTCCAACATGCGTTCACCGCGATGTCGCCAAACACGGATGCGACCATCATGATGCTGTAAACAGAACATGGATTCATTCGAAAAAATGACGGTTTGCCATTCGTGCACCCCGGTTCGTCGTTGAGTACACCGGCGCAGGCTGCACGATCCGTTACAGCCATGCGGATAAGAAGCCTGTCATCTCGAGTGCTAGTGATACGAGGCCGCTGGGATCCAGCACGGCGTTCCGTATTACCCTCCTGAACCCACCGATTCCATATTCTGATAACAGTCATTGGATCTCGACCAACGCGAGCAGCACTGTCGCGGTACGATAAACCGCAATCGCGATAGGCTACAATCCGACCTTTATCAAAGTCGGAAACGTGATGGTACGCATTTCTCCTCCTTACACGAGGCAGCACAACAACGTTTCACCAGGCAACGCCGGTCAACTGCTGTTTGTGTACAGAAAGCGGTTGGAGACTTTCCTCATGTCTGCACGTTTTAGGTGTCGCCGCCGGCGTCAATCTTGTGTGAATGCTCTGAAAAGCTAATCATTTACATATCACAGCATTTTCTTCCTGTCTGTTAAATTCCGCGCCTGTAGCATGTCATCTTCGTGGTGTAGCAATTTTAATGGCCAGTAGTGTATTTTACACCTACATGACTCCTCTACAAGTCACACTAAGGTAAGAATTTATGTAGGTATTGGCTACAGCATCGTCATCATTTAAGACTGATTATGCCTTTCAGCATTCAGTCTGGAGCATAGTCCCCCTTATAAAATTCCTCCATGATACCCTATTCAGTGCTAACATTGCTGCATCTTCTGATGTTAAGCCTATTACTTGAAAATCATTCTTAACCGAATCCAGGTACCTTCTCCTTGGTCTACCCCGACTCCTTCTACCCTCTAATGCTGAACCCATGAGTCTCTTGGGTAACCTTGCTTCTCCCATGCGTGTAATATGACCCCACCATCTAAGCCTGTTCGCCCTGACTGCTACATCTATGGAATTAATTTCCAGTTTTTCTTTGATTTCCTCATTGTGGACACCCTCCTGCCATTGTTCCCATCTACTAGTACCTGCAATCATCCTAGCTACTTTCATATCCGTAACCTCAACCTTATTGATAAGGTAACCTGAATCCACCCAGCTTTCGCTCCCATACAACAAAGTTGGTCGAAATATTTAACGGTGCACAGATAACTTAGTCTTGGTACTGACTTCCTTCTTGCAGAAGAGAGTAGATCGTAGCTGAGCGCTCACTGCATTAGCTTTGCTACACCTCGCTCCCAGTTCTTTCACTATGTTGCCATCCTGTGAGAACATGCATCCTAAGTACTTGAAACCGTCCACCTGTTCTAACTTTGTTCCTCCTATTTGGCACTCAATCCGTTTATATCTCTTTCCCACTGACATTACTTTCGTTACGGAGATGCTAATCTTCATACCATAGTCCTTACATTTCTGATCTAGCTCTGAAATATTACTTTACAAACTTTCAATCAAATCTGCCATCACAACTAAGTCATCCGCATATGCGAGAATGCTTATTTTGTGTTCAAATATCTTAATCTCACCCAGCCAGTCTATTGTTTTCAACATATGATCCATAAATAATATGAACAACAGTGGAGACAGGTTGCAGCCTTGTCTTACCCGTGAAACTACTCTGAACCATGAACTCAATTTACCGTCAACTCTAACTGCTTCCTGTCTATCTATGTAAAGACCTTTAATTGCTTGCAAAAGTTTGCCTCCTATTCCATAAGCTCGTAGAACAGACAATAACTTCCTCCAAGGAACCCGGTCATATGCCTTATCTAGATCTATAAAGCATAGATTCAATTCCCTGTTCCACTCGTAACACTTCTCCATCATTTGCCGTAAGCTAAAGATCTGGTCCTGACAACCTCTAAGAGGTTGTTTGCTGATGTTTCTTTATGACACTAATCATCTGTTTAACATTATGAGCGTTACTATCTATAGCAGCCCGCCCGGTTGGCCGTGCGGTTTCACGCACGGCATTCGGGGTGGGTAGGAGGGCCGATCCCCGGCACGAATCCGCCCGGCGGATTTGTGTCGAGGTCTAGTAAGCCGGACAGTCTGTGGATGGTTTTAGGTGGTTTTCCATCTGCCTCGGCGAATGCGGGCTGTTTCCCCTTATTCCGCCTCAGCTACACTATGTAGGCGATTGCTGCGCAAACAAGTTCTCCACTTACGCGTATACCACAATTACTCTACCACGCAAACATAGGGGCTACACTCGTCTAGTGTGAGACGTTCCCTTGGGAGTCCACCGGGGGCAGAACCGCCCAATAACCCAAGGATCGGTGTGGGGTGGTGGAGGGGTGAAGTGGACTGCGGTAGTCGTCGTAGGGTTGTGGACCACTGCTGCTGCGGCGGGGACGGAGCCTCTACGTCGTTTATAGGTCCCCGGTTAACATAACATAACATAATATAACTATATCAAATCTTGATCTCGTTTTCGTTGGAGAAACTTTGTCTCGGTATAATGCAGTGGCAATAGGTTGCGCTATTCTGGCCTTGAATCCAACAAACCGTTGCTACGGGACCCATAAGTTTGTATTTAGTATTCATTCCTTGCCAACAGCACAATCTGTTTGTTTCATTCTAAGATTTAGTTTTTCGTTGTGTCAAGTCTGGCTGGCAGAGGGGTGGGTTTCAATCTGACCGACCCTTCGTATTCAGACTCATGTACATAACAAGCGACTAACTGGTTAACTATTTTTTATTGGTGGTTTCGAATCAACTATTTTGCAGAAGAGTTGAAAACAGTGCCAACGGTCTGAGCTACATCGTTATACTGAGCTGAGAGGCACATATCAGGAAATCACAGGTGCTTTGATAAGTATTCGTTTGTGCTCCGATATATATACATATTCACTTTTTATTCTGTTTTTCAGACGGGGTGTACTTACCTATACACATAGAACACGAGAGATTAGAATTGTTAGCTCCCTAAGATATGTTTTATTGTTTGTTTCATCACAGATATATTTCAATACGTTCTGGATAATTTTTGGGATAACAGATGCTGCTGCATACGTTAGGTAAGTTCTTCCTGAATATTTTGTGTTTAATGAGAAATATATGACATTTTTAGGAGTACATCACAATGTTTGATGCTGATCGTGACACCATTCACTGTGTTTATAGGGTATCAAGTGGTGGTAAGCCGGTATATCCTGAAAATATATACGAAAAACCTTAGCAACAGAAGTGACCATGTTAACATGTGTTGTTGTAATGCTAGCATCTCAGTGGGTGGATGTAGCGACTGCCAAGACAGTTCAGTCACACTGTCTAAAAGACAGAAATTAGGCGAGTAAATGAGTGAAGACGCGTCCTCTCTATCAGATTTAGTTTACTAGTTATAAAAATGTTAAACGTTTTGGACACAGGTATATCTTTGAAAATTAATAAGCCGCTAATGCTTTAAGTGATTGATACAAACGAAGCGTCAATCGATAGGTCTCAGTGCATATCATCAAAGTGAATTAGTAGATCACACGTAAATATAAGACATTAAGAAGTGCAAGCCAGAATGTATATTCCGTAGATGAAAAGGTGGATTCTCTAGAAATAAAATATGAAATAGTGAAAGCAGCGGCTGCATTTGTAAATAGCGGTAATTATGGACGTATGATTTTGATTCATTTAATTGTTTAATATTTATTAGCTATATAGCAACGCAACTCAGTGTGAATCTGAACAAAATGCTAGTGAAAAAACCACTTAACCTACATGAATATTACAAGCAACGTCAAATATCTGACGAAACTGGTGTCCAAATTGATGCGTAATATGTCATTAATTTAAATTTTGTACGATGGTTGCCAAGAAAGTAATGCACAGCAATTTTTTTTTCTCAGCCGAAAACAATACTACGAATGCGAAACGTTACGTATGTATTATTCGAAGTCTCCTGAGTGAGCGCGCCAAGTTTCCGTCACTTCCGACAGATATCGTACCTGCAGGACAGCTCCAAAATGGGGTCTGTACGTGATGTACGTTACAAGCAACGCGCCATCATTGAATTTCTCACTGAAGAGAAAGAAACTGTAGAGAATATTCACAAATGCTTGTGCAAAGTCTATGGAGCATCTGCTGTCGACAGAAGTACAGTTAATCGCTGGATATAGAGGTTGAGGTCATCAGAATACGGTTCGGTGGAGTTCCACGATTTGCAGCGCTCGAGGAGACCATCCACGGCTGTCACACCTTAATCCTAAGAAATTTTGGTCTTATGTCAAAGCGGTAGGTGGATCAAAACAAAATGTCCAGACACTCTGTGACCAAAATGGTACTGAAACAGAGGATGACAGACTAAAGGCCGAAATACTAAATGTCTTTTTCCAAAGTTGTTTCACGGAGGAAGACTGCACTGTAGTTCCTTCTCTAGATTGTCGCACAGAGGACAAAATGGTAGATATCGAAATAGACGACAGAGGGATAGAGAAACAATTAATATCGCTCAAAAGAGGAAAGGCCTCTGGACCTGATGGGATACCAGTTCGATTTTACGCAGAGTACGCGAAGGAACTTGCCCCCCTTCTTGCAGCGGTGTACCGTAGGTCTCTAGAAGAGCGTAGCGTTCCAAAGGATTGGAAAAGGGCACAGGTCATCCCCGTTTTAAAGAAGGGACGTCGAACAGATGTGCAGAACTATAGGCCTATATCTCTAACGTCGATCAGTTGTAGAAATTGGAACACGTATTGTGTTCGAGTATAATGAATTTTCTGGAGACTAGAAAACTACTCTGTAGGAATCAGCATGGGTTTCGAAAAAGACGGTCATGTGATACTCAGCTCGCGCTATTCGTCCACGAGACTCCGAGGACCATAGACACGGGTTCACAGGTAGATGCCGTGTTTCTTGACTTCCGCAAGGCGTTCGATACAGTTCCCCACAGTCGTTTAATGAACAAAGTAAGAGCATATGGACTATCAGACCAATTGTGTGATTGGATTGAAGAGTTCCTAGATAACAGGACGCAGCATGTCATTCTCAATGGAGAGAAGTCTTCCGAAGTAAGAGTGATTTCAGGTGTGCAGCAGGGGAGTGTCATAGGACCGTTGCTATTCACAATATACATAAATGACCTGGTGGATGACCTCAGAAGTTCACTGAGGCTTTTTGCAGATGATGCTGTGGTATATCGAGAGGTTGTAGCAATGGAAAATTGTACTGAAATGCAGGAGGATCTGCAGCGAATTGACGCATGGTGCACGGAATGGCAATTGAATCTCAATGTAGACAAGTGTAATGTGCTGCGAATACACAGAAAGATAGATCCTTTATCATTTAGCTACAGAATAGCAGGTCAGCAACTGGAAGCAGTTAATACCATAAATTATCTGGGAGTACGCATTAGTAGTGATTTAAAATGGAATAAGCATATGATGTTGATCGTCGGTAAAGCAGATGCCAGACTGAGATTCATTGGAAGAATCCTAAGGAAATGCAATCCGAAAACAAAGGAAGTAGGTTACAGTACGCTTGTTCGCCCACTGCTTGAATACTGCTCAGCAGTGTGGGATCCGTACCAGATAGGATTGATAGAAGATATGAGAAGATCCAACGGAGAGCAGCGCGCTTCGTTACAGGATCATTTAGTAATCGCGAAAGCGTTACGGAGATGATAGATAAACTCCAGTGGAAGACTCTGCAGGAGAGACGCTCAGTAACTCAGTACGGGCTTTTGTTAAAGTTTCGAGAACATACCTTCACCGAAGAGTCAAGCAGTATATTGCTCCCTCCTACGTATATCTCCCGAAGAGACCATGCGGATAAAATCAGAGAGATTAGAGCCCACACAGAGGCATACAGACAATCCTTCTTTCCACGAACAATACGAGACTGGAATAGAAGGGAGAACCGATAGAGGTACTCAAGGTACCCTCCGCCACACACCGTCAGGTGGCTTGCGGAGTATGGATGTAGATGTAGATGTAGATGTAGATGTAGACATGTTGCAGAAAGTTGATATTGTCATTAGCGAGAACAGACGCATTACGACTCGGAATTGGTACCGCATCATTCAATCAGCGAAGGAAGTGAGGATGCAATTATCCTCACTCTTGGTATTCAAAAGTTTGTGCAGGTGGATCCCATTGTGTGTAACGGTAGATCACAGGTCACAAAGAAAAAACATTTGTCTTGATTTGTTGCAACGTTTTGAAGCTGAGGGAGAGGTCTTACAGTCCCGGATTGTGACAGGTAATGAAACCTGGGTTCACCATTCTGAGTCCGAAAAAAACGACAGTCGATGGAATAGCGGCATTCCCACTCCCCACAGAAGAAAAAGCTCTAAGCAACTGATTCCGCCGGTAAGGTCATGATCACGTGTTCTGGGACTGTGAAGGTGTGATTCTCATTTATATGATGCCAAGAGACGGTACCCTTAAATCAGAAGCATATGTCAATACATTAACAAAACTCATGAAGCGCTTTCGGCGACTTCGGCGCTACAGTAACCGAAGAGATGTTTCGCTGCAACATGATAACGCTCGGCCCCATACAAGTCGGAGGACTGCTGAACGCATCGCAAAACGGGGTTGGACAGAGTTACCCAATCCACCCTACATCCCTGACCTAACCCACTCGGACTTACACATGTTTCGGCCATTAAAGGATGCCATCGGTCGAAAACATTTTGAGGACGATGAGGAGGTGACTCACACAGTGAGGCACTGACTCCGCCACCAGGACGAGGATTGGTAGCGACAGGGCATACACGCCCTTGTTTCACGATAGAGAAAGGCCATAGAATGGGATAGAGATTACGTGGAAAAATAGGGCGTGTAGACAGAACGCCATCCTTTCGTGTGTGTTATTCTCATTACGTTCAATAAAGAATGCGGAAGAAAACAATTGCAGTGCATTACTATCTGGGCAACCCTTGAATGTGCTCTAAGAAGTTGAAAATACGCGAAATTTACGAACCTCAGTGTGAGGTTGTATTAGTAGCGGCCATTTTCTTGCAGGGACTTGTGTTTCGACAGTCAGTTGGAGTGGAGTTTGCGAAGAGATAGAATGTGCAGTACGTGCAGTAGTACGTCGTCTCTTAGGTACATCAGCAATATTTTCGACGTATTTAGTCATTAGCTTGTAAAAATTTTGCGTATGACGATCGCAAGGAATTCTGAAATACACTCCTGGAAATGGAAAAAAGAACACATTGACACCGGTGTGTCAGACCCACCATACTTGCTCCGGACACTGCGAGAGGGCTGTACAAGCAATGATCACACGCACGGCACAGCGGACACACCAGGAACCGCGGTGTTGGCCGTCGAATGGCGCTAGCTGCGCAGCATTTGTGCACCGCCGCCGTCAGTGTCAGCCAGTTTGCCGTGGCATACGGAGCTCCATCGCAGTCTTTAACACTGGTAGCATGCCGCGACAGCGTGGACGTGAACCGTATGTGCAGTTGACGGACTTTGAGCGAGGGCGTATAGTGGGCATGCGGGAGGCCGGGTGGACGTACCGCCGAATTGCTCAACACGTGGGGCGTGAGGTCTCCACAGTACATCGATGTTGTCGCCAGTGGTCGGCGGAAGGTGCACGTGCCCGTCGACCTGGGACCGGACCGCAGCGACGCACGGATGCACGCCAAGACCGTAGGATCCTACGCAGTGCCGTAGGGGACCGTACCGCCACTTCCCAGCAAATTAGGGACACTGTTGCTCCTGGGGTATCGGCGAGGACCATTCGCAACCGTCTCCATGAAGGTGGGCTACGGTCCCGCACACCGTTAGGCCGTCTTCCGCTCACGCCCCAACATCGTGCAGCCCGCCTCCAGTGGTGTCGCGACAGGCGTGAATGGAGGGACGAATGGAGACGTGTCGTCTTCAGCGATGAGAGTCGCTTCTGCCTTGGTGCCAATGATGGTCGTATGCGTGTTTGGCGCCGTGCAGGTGAGCGCCACAATGAGGACTGCATACGACCGAGGCACACAGGGCCAACACCCGGCATCATGGTGTGGGGAGCGATCTCCTACACTGGCCGTACTCCACTGGTGATCGTCGAGGGGACACTGAATAGTGCACGGTACATCCAAACCGTCATCGAACCCATCGTTCTACCATTCCTAGACCGGCAAGGGAACTTGCTGTTCCAACAGGACAATGCACGTCCGCATGTATCCCGTGCCACCCAAAGTGCTCTAGAAGGTATAAGTCAACTACCGTGGCCAGCAAGATCTCCGGATCTGTCCCCCATTGAGCATGTTAGGGACTGGATGAAGCGTCGTCTCACGCGGTCTGCATGTCCAGCACGAACGCTGGTCCAACTGAGGCGCCAGGTGGAAATGGCATGGCAAGCCGTTCCACAGGACTACATCCAGCATCTCTACGATCGTCTCCATGGGAGAATAGCAGCTTGCATTGCTGCGAAAGGTGGATATACACTGTACTAGTGCCGACATTGTGCATGCTCTGTTGCCTGTGTCTATGTGCCTGCGGTTCTGTCAGTGTGATCATGTGATGTATCTTACCCCAGGAATGTGTCAATAAAGTTTCCCCTTCCTGGGACAATGAATTCACGGTGTTCTTATTTCAATTTCCAGGAGTGTATTTTTACCTCATGTGGACTTAGGGAAATTCCTGTCACAGGAACTGGTTAGTTGGGACTTGTAAACATTTCACGTGTGTCGATAGCAAACAGCTTCAAACATTTCTCTGCGAAAGCATTCTCAATTATTTCGGGTTAGTTGACTTGGTCTAAAGTGCCATGAAATTTTCCTCACTTAAGTTTGATTGTGATCTCCCGTTAAAACATCGTTATTTCTCAACCACAAAACTTCTACTTAGAAGTGTGCTGAAGCAGTTTAAATAATAATCGCTGATTTTCGAAAGGATAAGCGAATACACGATACTGGTTAACTTACATAGCTTCTTGCACCATAGAATTTTTTTAATAATTATCTATTGTAAAAAGTGTAAATGAATATTTCTTTGTTTTTCCTGCAGTAACCTCAGTTTGTGAAAATATTAAATCGGTGTGAGAAGTGAATATTTTTTCACAACAAATTCCAGTCTGCATATTTATTAAACTTGTCACTGATATCATTTTGGGTTAACGCGATGATGCATTAGTTAGCCCCTGGAAGTGATGTAGCCAATATTTTTGAAGCCGACTACACCATAGGAAGCTCTATGAACAGTGTTCTTCTTGCTTTATTTAACTTTCATTCGTGGTGATGAGTCAATCTCTGGTGGAAGCAGCTGTGGTTAACTTCAATGTTAGTCAGTTATCGTTTCGTTAGAAAACAGCAATAACAGCAGTGTGATCATCCATTATCATTTAACATTCCGCAAATGTTACTCTACTACACAGTAAACAATAGCAGTATGAGGCGTATTCGGAAAGTAAAGTCCGATTAGGTAAGAAATGGAGACTACTGTGAAAATTCGATGTAATTTTGCACAGATGTATTGGGCAGTGTCTTTAGTTTGCCTGTATATCGCTTCACGTCGCTCTCTTCAGTTCAGAGCGCAACGTGATCACGTAGAAATGTCTAAAACAACAGTGTCTCCCTCCAAGTAAGTGAATCTGGTGAGAGATTTCGCCTACAGCAATGCAGCCCACATAACACAAATGTCGTGCCTTTCTTTCTTCAACACGATTTTCAGCCGCACTCTGCAGGGGCAATGAAACCGCTCCCTCAGCGTTTTCGATGCGAAGTCTTTGATTACCCACAATACAGCCCTTAATTGGCTCCCTCCGTTGTTCATCTCTGCTCACATGAACCGCTGGCTACGAAGTCAACATTTTGGCACAAAGAACGAAAGGCAGACCAGCGTAGAGATTTGGCGGAAAGTACAGGCGGCTGCTTTCCTCTGACGAGGGTACTGGAAAGTTTGTGCAACGCCACTACAAATGTGTAAGTCGGAGCGGCGACTATTTAGAGAAGTAGCTGGAAGGTGTGGCTGACTGTTGCGAATAATTTTTTTTTGTTTTAACTGTGGTTATCATTTCGCGGCCGATTGGACCTTACTTTCCGTACAGCCCTCGTATCATCTGAGTGAGCATCTGTATTCTTGCTCACATTTTTGTACAACGTGATAGTAGTGATTGAGATTCCCTAGCACACTAACTGACGAACAGCAGTCAGCAGAATAGTTTGCATTGACACACTTTTATCAACAATGGAACTTCAAAAAGCAGGGTTGATAAATTGATTTCCAGTCCTCAATGAGTATAATGAGTATTGTGCATCGTGAATAAATCATTTAACTTTCAAAAATATGGCACCCAGTCAACGTTGCAGATACTACCGTCATAATACAAAGCATGACAAGAAATATTTGGTAAGAACTCTGAACGTGGACGATATTCAATATTATGTAGCATCTGAATATGAGGAACAACATTACAACAGCAAGACAAACATCGTATCTACATCGCAGAGATTTTTCTAGAGTGAAAATTATTTCATGCTCATGTAGAACAAAACGTTTTTGAATTTACACTCCGACGAAGTGAAATAGCGATGTGTGACACTCTAATTAGTTTCCTTGCAACCGAGTATTAGCTACCTATGACCTCCCAGATTACTTTGAATATGCACACTGCCACATTCCTACATGTATAACGATCGCAACTTAGCAATACCACCCAAACCATGGTACAAAATAAAGAATTTCATCACGGCAAATAAGTTGTAATGGTCTCAGCCGATATTTCATTCACTGCAGAATATGCATGGCAGCAAAGATCTCGTCCATACAGGAGCAAGTTTCTCTTCAAATATGACTCCACATCACAAGCATCCAGTCGACCCAGAACAACACCTTGAGCCGAATATAACTCAGTAATGGAGAATTCTATTTAGAGTATGGTAGGCAAGATGGGCAGCAAATCATGACCGATTCCGTTTGTCGAAAACAAACTGACTCTCCAAAGACGTAAAACTGCACAAGTGACTAAGCAAAGAGCTAATCTACAGCGGATTTATCGACTAACCAAACCTGATTAAAGCAGACTCGTATATAGTGTGGTAAAGACTGATATCGCCATGTACTACTGATAAAATGTAATGTGTAGAAATGAAAGTACCAAGTACACACAGGCATCTTTAACACTTTATACTTTTCAAGGTGCCAAAAGTAGTGAGCTTTAGACCCTCGCCTATACAGAAAAGTGAAACATTCTTTAAATATATTCCCGTTTCTCTTAATTACTGTAAACATGCCCTGGTTAGCAACATTTGTTATATTTCTCATGGGTGGATTGTATTATGCAACATTTTCTTACTGAGAAGTATTCTTTACACGATCACACTAGTTTGGTTGGATGTTGCTGCCTACCAGCATTACATAAATGTCACAGGCAGTTTGTTTGGAATGGTTCGATGGTTCCGTCACTTTACCACGAGTAGCTAATAAACAGAAATTCTAAACAGACAAAGCCTTGCTTCCCTGCATAAGCCTTATACAGGGTGGGATAAATAAAAGTGTCTGGAGGAGTGGATACGATTGGACGTGAATGTATGCTTATAACCACGCCCTGTGACACACACAGACCTACAGTTACGTCCATCAGGATGGAGCAACTCCAGATACAGCTGACCGAATCTTGGAGCACATTTACACAAACTTCGCGCCTGTCAGAGCTATCAACAGAGCTCAGTCTGTTCGCGGCCCAAGCTAGCCACACAGATTACCTGATCTATCAGTGTGTGACATCTTTGTGTGAGGAGTCCTCAAAAGTCAAAGGTACATCGCAACAACCCTCACAGTCTTCAACAACTGTAGCAGAACATTTCGGATAACTCTATACGGTATTTCCAGCAGCCCAGCTTCGATTCGCCTTCAGAAACTTGCTGACCAGGACCCAAAAGTGCAACAAAGAGATGATTGGTGGTCACTTTCAACATCTGCTATAGTCAGGTTAGTACTGTGTTTCGTTTCCTCTGCTTTGTTTCTTTGTACCCAGGAACTCTGTTCTCCAGGAAACTTTAATATGCCTCACCCAGTGCCCCTGAGGTGCGATAGATTCCTCAGTGGTTGCATGCTATCAACACTGCTGGTGCATGTGACACACAATATCCCATCGTCAAGCTGCCGGTTCGCCACCCTGTACCTAGTAAATGAGGCTTCAGCATCCTGCTCGCCGTTTGGGAAGACCTAGGAGGCACGCGTGGCTGTGAAACAGCATGGACGCCACGAGCCCTTTTCCTAACCCCTCTCCCACCAAAATGCTGGTATCACACTGTAGATGGTTTTGCTACAGCGAGCTGTAGCCTACATCAACGTTAGAGAACTTTTCCCTGGTATTAATCAGTGTAGTTCACCCCTACCCCTACCTTGAGTGTGAGGAGGACTGTTACTGAATTCCACTCCTGGTACAAAAACTGAAAAAAAAATCTGTAGACGTAGCTCCTAACACATTATTGGTAGCATGGGTCACGGAAAATTGTCATTGGCCAATGTATGCCCCGATAGTGGTCTCCACTAGTAATGCATGTGTAATGTCAGAGTAGATTGACAGAAAATTTAAAATGATAATTCATTAGGCTGCTCTATAAAGATGACTGTGGTCCTACGACAGGTGATGTGGGGTTGGGGAGTATGACATACTTATGCATAGTGTATTCTGCTGTGGCCGCCAACTCCATACATCATAGTGCCTGCTGCATCGGCATCCCACTTCACTTCCAACCAAAATGGGATACCTGCATCACAGGGGGTATATTCACCAGGAAAATCTACATCGTCAATGTTGTCAATACAAATACACTACTGGAAATTGAAATAAGAACACCGTGAATTCATTGTCCCAGGAAGGGGAAACTTTATTGACACATTCCTGGGGTCAGATACATCACATGATCACACTGACAGAACCGCAGGCACATAGACACAGGCAACAGAGCATGCACAATGTCGGCACTAGTACAGTGTATATCCACCTTTCGCAGCAATGCAAGCTGCTATTCTCCCATGGAGACGATCGTAGAGATGCTGGATGTAGTCCTGTGGAACGGCTTGCCATGCCATTTCCACCTGGCGCCTCAGTTGGACCAGCGTTCGTGCTGGACGTGCAGACCGCGTGAGACGACGCTTCATCCAGTCCCTAACATGCTCAATGGGGGACAGATCCGGAGATCTTGCTGGCCACGGTAGTTGACTTACACCTTCTAGAGCACTTTGGGTGGCACGGGATACATGCGGACGTGCATTGTCCTGTTGGAACAGCAAGTTCCCTTGCCGGTCTAGGAATGGTAGAACGATGGGTTCGATGACGGTTTGGATGTACCGTGCACTATTCAGTGTCCCCTCGACGACCACCAGTGGAGTACGGCCAGTGTAGGAGATCGCTCCCCACACCATGATGCCGGGTGTTGGCCCTGTGTGCCTCGGTCGTATGCAGTCCTGATTGTGGCGCTCACCTGCACGGCGCCAAACACGCATACGACCATCATTGGCACCAAGGCAGAAGCGACTCTCATCGCTGAAGACGACACGTCTCCATTCGTCCCTCCATTCACGCCTGTCGCGACACCACTGGAGGCGGGCTGCACGATGTTGGGGCGTGAGCGGAAGACGGCCTAACGGTGTGCGGGACCGTAGCCCAGCTTCATGGAGACGGTTGCGAATGGTCCTCGCCGATACCCCAGGAGCAACAGTGTCCCTAATTTGCTGGGAAGTGGCGGTGCGGTCCCCTACGGCACTGCGTAGGATCCTACGGTCTTGGCGTGCATCCGTGCGTCGCTGCGGTCCGGTCCCAGGTCGACGGGCACGTGCACCTTCCGCCGACCACTGGCGACAACATCGATGTACTGTGGAGACCTCACGCCACACGTGTTGAGCAATTCGGCGGTACGTCCACCCGGCCTACCGCATACCCACTATACGCCCTCGCTCAAAGTCCGTCAACTGCACATATGGATCACGTCCACGCTGTCGCGGCATGCTACCAGTGTTAAAGACTGCGATGGAGCTCCGTATGCCACGGCAAACTGGCTGACACTGACGGCGGCGGTGCACAAATGCTGCGCAGCTAGCGCCATTCGACGGCGAACATGCGGTTCCTGGTGTGTCCGCTGTGCCGTGCGTGTGATCATTGCTTGTACAGCCCTCTCGCAGTGTCCGGAGCAAGTATGGTGGGTCTGACACACCGGTGTAAATGTGTTCTTTTTTCCATTTCCAGGAGTGTATTTACTAGAGGCCACAACACAACACAACACCAGGTCTCCACCAACGGCCGCCATGAAAAGCTATCTTTTCGCGGAGCCTACAGAACAGCTTCACCAGAGGTCACAGCTAGCCCAGGATCTACTTTGATACGCCAGGCATGTGATCGCAAATAGTTCCGAAGATACAGCCACCAAACGGGCTTTATAGGGCGGCTCACTGCCGGCGAAGGGCAGTTGGATGCACCGCTTGGAGGTATACAGAGCTGCCACCCCGGCAGCCACGCCAGACGGGTCCTCTAGTTGATCGATCTCTTGCAGATGGACTTCGTATAGTCGACAAGCATCAGAGTAGATTGACAGAACATTTTAAATGATGATTGATTAGGCTGCCTTTTTAAGATAACTGTAATCCTAAGTCAGGTGGTGAGGAGTTGGGGAGTATGAGACACTTACGCATGGTGTATTCTGTAGTGACCGCCAACTCCGTACATCATAGGCTAAGCTTCACTGAAGCTCGAAATTTAGTGTGGACGTCAATGCGAGATGCTTTTAATAGTTTCCACAATGAAATATTATCTCAAAATATGGTAGAAAATCCAAAGACGTTCTGGTCGTATTTAAAGTGCACCAGTGGTAAAAAACAGTCAATACCGTCACTGCGCGATGGCAATGGAAATGTTTCCGATGATGGTGCAACTAAAGCGGAGTTAGTAGATACAGTTTTTCGTAATTCCTTCACGAAAGAAGACGAAGTAAATATTCCAGAATTCGAAACCAGAACAGGTGTTAGCATGGGTGACATAAAAGTAGATATCTTAGGTGTTGCGAAACAACTCAAATCACTTAAGAAAGGCAAGTCTTCCGGTCCAGATGGTATACATATCAGGTTCCGCTCAGAATATGCGGACACAATAGCGCCTTTCTTAGCAATCATATACAACCGCT
The DNA here is from genome assembly GCF_023864275.1 of Schistocerca cancellata. Taxonomy (NCBI): domain Eukaryota; kingdom Metazoa; phylum Arthropoda; class Insecta; order Orthoptera; family Acrididae; genus Schistocerca; species Schistocerca cancellata. The sequence goes on from NC_064629.1 coordinate 904,600,971, forward strand.
CACTTGATGAAAGGTCTGTTCCTAAAGACTGGAAAGTATCACAGGTCACACCAATATTCAGGAGAGAAAATAGGAGTAACCCATTGAGTTACAGACCCATATCGCTGACCTCAACTTGGTTCAAACGGCTCTGAGCACTATGCGACTTAACTTCTGAGGTCATCAGTCGCCGAGAACTTAGAACTAATTAAACCTAACTAACCTAAGGACATCACACACATCGTCTTCTTCCATGTGACTGGCATAAAATGTGTTACGAAAGTGATCCGATGACCGTGTCAAAGGCGCAATACATTACATTTGTCTACGTTAATGGTCAGTTGCTACTCCCTGCACTAAGTGCTTATCCGTTGCAGATCTTCCTGGATTTCGCTGCAGTTTTCTAATGCTGCAACTTCTCTGTATACTACAACATCATCCGCGAAAAGCCACATGGAACTATATATGTGGGATAGCAAATTGGTATGTAAAGTCATGTGGATATGTGTGAAGAGACGTACGATGTCACTTCAACGTTTTTAAAAAAAGTAAAGGATTTATTTCCTAATTTTAAGCCAGAGCTCGGACATGGAATGAATATTGCTAAAAGCATCCTTGCATCACCATATTCAACTTGGATAATTACAACTAAGAGGGAATGGCTATTTGGACCATATTAGAAATATTGGAGCTTGTAAGAAGTGAGAATACTGTGAACATGTACAAGAACCACTCAATATAAGGTGTTAAATGAAATAAAAAAGCATGTGTATTGTTCCAGTGTGCCCACGTTTGTAAGGGCAGCGGTCATAACTTAAATTAAGGGAACTTAGAGCGTGACTGAACAAATTGACCATCCGTGACACCAAGCGACGGCATGAAAACACCAGCTATCTTCTATGTCGTATGGTAGAATGTGAAGCACTGAGCAAGGGGATAAAACCTTGGAAAAATATTTTGTTTTTTTACTGGGGTTGGCCGTTAATGATGCATCATACGACAGATGTTTAAAAATCTCAATTTCTTATAATACGTCTAATTTCATACCATTAACTTCAGAATGAAGCAGCTCGGTACTGGCCGGGGGATTAGGTGTGTGAGCCATTAGCACAAGATTTTCAGCTAAAATGGAACCTCGCGTACCGTCACCATTTCTGGTGGGAATATGTTCCTTATATCTAGTAGCTAGAGCTCGACCTGTATGTCTCGACCGATTTCTTTCGGACAGTCACCGCAGGTAATTTTGTAAACGCCAGACTGAGTAAGTTTATCACCAGTGAATTTTAAAGAGTGGGTTAGGTTCTTTTTCTAATTATTATTAATGGAGAATGCTACTCTAAATCCATAAGTTTTAAGTAAACGTCATAATTTGTAACTTATTTTACTTATGAAAGGAACAGATGTAATTGCCATTGTTTCGTCATCTACTGCATCACCTAATGTGGAAGCCGTATTATTGTTTTTATTTATTTTCTTACTGTAAATTCGTCTTATTAAGTGGGAAATGTAAGCGTTATTTTTAGCGATAGTTTCTAGCGTAACTAATTCCGTTTCTAGCGCCTCCGGGGAAAGGGGGATAGCCATGGCACGATGGCTTGCGGATGTTCAGAGTCCGCAGGAATAATGTTATCAGAATATGTATTTTTCCCATATATATTAAGAGCAATGTGGTTGTCCACTATAGTGAAGGTGAGATCTAAATAATTTAATTACCTCGTAGAGGTCTCAATTTCGTAAGTGAAACTGCTGTTTTCATGAAACTCGTTAAATATTGAAAATATGCGGTCTATATCATTTTGAGTGCCACTAATGACAAAGATTATATCGTCAACATATCTTGTATAAAATTTTATTTTACTCGAAATCTGTGCATTATTGGAGAAAAAATCAGATTCTATAAGTTCAGAAAAATTTCAGAAAGTATACCAGCCAGTGGGCTTCCCATAGCTAATCCGAAGGGTTGAGAATACATTTTATCATTGAAGGTTAAATAATTATATTTTAACGCAATCTGTAGCAAATTCATTAGCTCATCAGTTTCGATGTCCGATATTCTCTTATAGTGACGTAAATTGTATTCTAAAATCTGGAGGGCTTGGTCAACAGGTACATTTGTATATAGAGTTGTTATATCGAAAGAGACGAGTTTGGATTCGTCAGAACAAGTTAAGATCCCAAAGCCTGGTTAATTCAATGGAATTTTTAATTTTATAATTTTTTACAAAAACAATATTATCTTTTATTTTATTATGTAAGTACCTTGGCAATTTCTGATAGGCGCTCTCTGTATTATCAACGACTAGACGGATTGGATGATGTATTTTATAGACCTTATATAGAATTCTCATTTAAGGGCGTTTGGGGTTCATGTTGATAAGCCCCTTTTTACGAATTTCTCCTATTAACATTTTAGTATTCTGGAGTTCGACCATAATTTCTTTTTGGAGATAGGGGGTGGGGTCATTGTTGAGTGGGAGTATTCCATTTTCACGGAAAAATGCTTCCATTTTATCTATATACTAATTTTAGTAGATATAATTACAGGATTTGCCATACCTGATTTCGTAGTAAGAGCATCATTCTGTAATAATTTTTGGTTGATGCTTTTTAAGGTCTTGCAAGCACTATCATCTTTTTGACTATTGTGTAAACCATTACTCAAAATTTTACAAGCTTCGTAAGCCTAACGTATTTGTTTCATTTTGGGCGTTTTTGAACATTCTAGACCAATTTTTTGATCCACTATTATATTTTCTAAGGTATTCGATTTCACTGCTTCTGGTTCGATGTTAAATATCAACCCTTTCGAAGGAAGTGCATTCTCATGAAGTTAGAATAGGATAACTGTGTTATTGACGGCACGCTCGAAGAACTTAGGCTCACTTATGGCACAATTGTGACTAGTTGTTTTAAAGATTCCATTAAGCTTTCCACTTAAGCTAGCAAGTTTCTTGTCATGCCTATTCCCAATCTCCTCCTTGTGTAGCTCCAGCCATTCATTACCCATTAACCAAAAGGAGTCTATTTGGAGATTATAGTAAGTGGTAATTTCTAAGTATAACATATAAGCCCTCTGATTCAAACTTTCTTTCTTAGCATAAAGATCAGAAATTCTACTATTAAACACCTGCATAATAAATTTCTTTTTGAGGATCGACGATCTATGGCGCGATCTACCTAAATATCCGTCAACAAATTTTGGGCAGACGTTGAGCTTTCTACATTGTTTAATAATATTAATTGCCATACTTGTTTTGGCCACTTTAAACATGACATCTAAATATTTACTTGCTGCATCAGACACCTCGGCTGGTTGGAACTTAAGAACTTTTAACATTGTAGCACTTCACCAATCGTGAATAATTTAACGATTATAAGGAATTCGCCTCGACTGCAGACAAAAACCGGACATTGACCTAGGCTTCGGTGTGGATAACCACGCCTTTTTCGGAACACACTAAAACTACAAATTGCCTAAACAAGCGTGGTCCAACATTAATACAGAACGCCCAAACCTCGCATAAAATGTAAAATAAACGGTACGTGTGTACCATGTCAATAGCTGTACTTAGCTCAAACGTCAGATGCGTGCTTCCTCACTCCAGCCAACATTCGGTGGGCCGCAGGCACTCGGGTAAACTGAAGTGGCGCCGGCAGCTAGGCTGTGAGAATGTCGGAAAGAAAGGCGCATGCGCAAAGTTTTAACAGGTTTTAACAAGTTTTAACAGGGGTTATTCGTTTTTGCACTACTTATAAGTCAAACATAGCTAGCTGCAAATGACCCTGTGAACAAATTCTCTATAAAAGATTTTTACAATAATTGGAAGTATGAGCGTAAATGAAAATTAGTAACAACAGCTGATCATACATTTTCTAAGAGCGGATCAGTGCACCACAGCCAAACAATAAGTAAGGGTGGCACATGAGAGTAGAGACCTTCATTGTGATCAATGCTTTGATTGCGAACCTTGGAAGCGATTTAACGACAATAATCATTCAAAATACGACATGGATAAGCACACAACACAGTCAGAGACGAAGGAACTGACATAATAGGACTGGAAGAAGGTGTTTTGTTGATATCCCTATTGCGATGTGCGGCTTAAACAGTATATTTTCGTAATACATAAGGGGAACTTCATAATATCAAACATATACATACCACACATTTTGGACCTAGACAATGGTGGAACAAGGTGGGATGAAATATGTATAGCGACAGTGATGGGGCAAGACTGATACAAAAGGTTGATATTTCGAAAATAGAGTCGCAGCACCAACATAGTGTTATTTACCAAACAAGTAACTATTTACAGTACAAAATCACATACATGGGTTGCTTTCTGTATTATTCAGGTATAATTACAAAACTCTGATTATGAAAAAAAAAGTAAGCGTAATACAAAAATTAAGTTGTTTCTTAAAACACTGAAAACTTCAAACATAAAACACATTAGGTCCTACTGTCATACCGTAGTTGTTCCATAAGATTAAAGAATCTCTACTGGTAGCAAATGCCTTCGTTGACAAGCAAAACTGTTGTTGCATGTAATGTTGCTGGACTGTCATGGTAATTTGAAACGGAATTTCTTAGTAGGACAAATAAGAAACAGGCTCGAGCATATGGGAATAGGAATACACCCATTTAACTGTGTCATCAGATATGTCCCATATTTTGCTGAATCACCCTAAAAGGATGGGTTCATAGAAATGTTTCTAAGGGCAAAAAACCTTCCTTATGGACTCACCACGTACTTCCGAATAATTATAGGCTTTCCATAAGTATAACGCACCTTGAAAAAACAATTTTACCTTACACTAACACATAATGAAAATGCGTATTCTGTAGCGTTTTTCAGTTTCAAATTCAGCTTCCTTACCTATATGTTATACATCTACCACGACATAAATTGTTTACCGTTTGCTTTCAGAAACGTCTTTTTCCACATTCACCATTGACTCAACACTTACTATTAATTTACTCTCTTTTACGTACTACTAAACATTAATACTTCTACAAACTACCCGTAAATTTGAAAATTTTACTGAAACAGAAAAATAAATAGACCAATGCGCCATAGAGTGTCTCTTGATCACTCCATCCTCATTTCCTCCCTTATGTTCTTGGAGAACTATGTGAGTTCTTTCTCATTTCTCATGACTTCACTTTATAGCTGCATTATGTGTCCGTCATTACAAGTAACTCTTTATTATTTTACGTCAGTTACATGGCTCCATTATAGAAGCTGAGTCCTTACTGCAATATCGTTTTATAACGTTTGTTTCCCTGAAATGTTGAAAATTTTTTACTCATTCTCACTACTATTAACATGTATGCTCTTGAACATAATTCCATGGCACTGCAGTTAATTACAATACTGATTTTGTACTCCTTTCTCTTTCTCTCTTTCCAGACTATATTTTTTGACTGACCATTGTAGTATCGAACTCTTGGTTCGTATCGTTTCAGGTTTTTCACATTCCGAACACTGAAACTCTTTTTTGATATTCTATATTATAAGTAATAAAAAATGGTATATATACTATCCTATGTGGACCATTATACACAAATTTAAATTTGCTTATCACATGGTTTACTTCACTCGATTTCTTGTAAGATTACGTGAGAAACAAATGGCCTATTTTAAATTTTTGAAGCTTTTACTTTTCGCCCTGTCGACGAAGCCTGCTTTGCCATCTTGTTTCTAACAAGGGAACCTCCCCATCGCACCCCCCTCAGATTTAGTTATAAGTTGGCACAGTGCATAGGCCTTGAAAAAATGAACACAGATTAATCGAGAAAACAGGAAGAAGTTGTGTTTAACTAGGAACAAAATTAGTAAAATATGCAAACTGAGTAGTCCGTGCGCAAGATAGGCAACATCAAGGATCATCTAAGTTTAGGAGCGCTGTGGTCCCGTGGTTAGCGTGAGTAACTGCTGAACGAGAGGTCCTTGGTTCTGGTCTTCCCTCGCATGGAAATTTTATTTTCTTTATTTTCGCAAAGTTATGATCTGTCCGTTCGTTCATTGACGTCCCTGTTCACTGTAATAAGTTTAGTGTCTGTGTTTTGCGACCGCACCGCAAAACCGTGCCATTAGTAAACGAAAGGACGTGCCCCTCCAATGGGAACCGAAAACATTTGATCGCAAGGTCATAGATCAATCGATTCCTCCACAGGAAAACACATCTGATATATTCTGTACGACACTGGCAACGGCTTGTGCTTCACATGACAGGAATATGTTGTCGACCCACCTAACTTGTACACTTGGAGAATGAGTAAAAACATTCTTCTACCTTGCCCGATTTAGGTCTTCTTGTGGATGTGATAATTACTCCCAAAAAAGTGATGAAAACATAAGAGTTTGTCACATTAACTGAAAATAAGATATTAAACTTTTCACTCGAGGGAAGACTTGAACCTAGGACCTCTCGTTTCGTAGCTGCTATCGCTAACCACGAGACCACGGCACTCCTTGAGTCCCCTGTTCCTTGATGTTGCCTATCTTCGCATGGACTACTCAATTTGCATATTTTACTAATTTTTTTCATAGTTCCACACAACTTCTTCCTTTTTTCTCGATTGATCTGTGTTCAGTTTTTCAAGGCCTATCCACTGAGTCAACTTATAACTAAATCTGAGGGAGGGTGCGATGGGGAGGTTCCCTTGTAAGCAATCCTTTCTTCTCCTCCATTGTCATCACTTTACTAGGAAGAAACTCTAATAACCTTACCACCAAACTCTTAGTTTTCTCTTGTTTCAGAATTACACTCTCGGTAGTTTTCATGGCAGTAACTCCAACACAATCGCCCAGTCTCTCGCATATACCTCTCAGTCGGATTACTTGACAGATAGTGCGCGGCTATATGGAGAGACTGTACTTGTTTGCTCGCCAAGCAGTCCTTCCACTACTTTGAGCAAACCTGAGAGCCATTCTCATATAACACTCTCTTTGGTTCACCTATATTTGGAAAATAGTGAAGAGCCATTCTATTGTATATAGCTGCTGCTGTTACTTTCCTCAATGGATATACTCTGATAAATTTTGCGAAAAGTTCCACCACTCCCAGAATATATGAAAAATTGCCAATGGTTTTCGGTAACGATCCAAAAATATCCAATGCGAGTATATCCAATACATCATCGGGTATAGTAATCTGCTTAGGACCTCTGCTTGTGACATTTGTTACTTTTGCTTTTTGTTACATCTCCCAAGTCTTTATTCTTTGTGACACTCTTCTTACGTGATTATTGAATGTGATGCATTCTAACAATTGCTCTGCACAATATTTGTCTCAGCGATTACCACAAGCCAAATGAAAATATTCTATCACTTCCTCTACAAACTGCTCTGACTAACATATTCGCCTTGCTACTGGGTTGGCTGTCTTCTGCAAATACAATACTCCCTTAGACAGGGTGACTTTTCCACCGTGGAACAACTCTAGGGCCTAATCGATGAGAGGATATGGAACAACAATGGTTTAACAAAATTATGGCTGGTAATTCATGGTTTCCATACTATAAACCATTTATTCAATCATACCTTGCTATAGAGTGTAATACGCGCTGTACCATGCAGTCACAGCAACAGTACGCATGGTTTCCTCCTTGAGTGTGGTACTGCTCCTCATACTTCATGCCCTAGCGCCCTCGTCTCCCATTGCGACTGGTAATGTTGTGTCCGATTCACTTCTCTTGGGCCGGCCGTTGGTGGCCGAGCGGTTGTAGGCGCTTCAGTCTGGAACCGCCTGACCGCTACGGTCGCAGGTTCGATTCCTGCCTCGGGCATGGATGTGTGTGATGTCCTTAGATTAGTTAGGTTTAAGTAGTTCTAAGTTCTAGGGGACTGATGACCTCAGATGTTAAGTCCAATAGTGCTCAGAGCCATTTGAACCATTTTCACTTCTTTTGCTGACTCACCTTGTGGTGGATGTGATACAGCGTTGTACACAATGGTTCCGTATTTGAATCGATAGCTTGCCAACATGGTGTTTCCTTACGGAAAGACAAATGGCAACGGGCCGGGGACAGTTGTTTCAGGAGACCTATCCCGCCGACAACAACCACAGCGTTCAATATTTGCAACAGTGTTTCGCCGTTTGACTGAGACAGAGTCGTTTCCAAAAGCAGTAAATCATGAAGGACACACCAGAAATGTTCGAACACCAAACTTGGAAGAAAATGAAATTAGCAATGAAGAAGGCGACCACGATGTCAGCGTCAGGCAGTTGTCCTGCCAGTACAAGGTAAGCCAGGCGACAGTGCGTAATGTTCTCCATGACAATTGTTACTACCCTAACCACTTACATGTGTGCAGGGCTTGCTAAGGACAGACTTTCCACATCGGGAGGAGTTTTGTAACTGGTTTCTTCACCAGGTAACCACGATTCCAGGATTTGTGTAATCCATCCTTTTCACACATGAGCCACCTTTACGCGGAGTGGTACTTTCAACTTTCATAACAGTTATCTGTAGGATAGTAGGTAGAACCCCTATGGTATGGTGACAGCGAACCATCAGCATCGGTACAGCTGGGAAGTGTGGGCTGGGATAATTGGCGAACGTAATTTGGGACCAGTCTTCTTCCACGTCGCCTAACAGTCCGGAACTATCGTCACTTCTTGCGGATCACTTTGCCTTCCCTGCCGGAAGAAGTGCCATTGACGTTTCGAAGGGTTATATGGTTGGTGCTCCAGCACACTTCGCCGTTAACGTCCAGACGCATCTCAATCGTGTCTTCTCTGGTCGACGAATCGAACGAGGGGGTCCAGCTGCATAGCCTGCTCGTTCACCGGATCTCAACCCATGCAGTTTCTGGTTATGGGGACATATCAAAAGTATCGTTTATGCAGAGATCATTCAAGATGTGGAGACACTATAGCAGCGTGTTCATGCTGGCTTTGTCACTGTTCTGATGCAGCCTGGCGGATTTCAACGTGTAAGACAGAAAATGCTATGACACGTACACGCATGCGTTGAAGAACATGTAAATCGTTTCCAACACATACTGCAACTGTGGCTGCATGGTACAGCGCATATTAGACCTCAGTCTCCGTAACAATGTTTAACTGAATAAATTGTCTCTATCATGGAAACCGTGCATTCCTGACATGAGTTCATTAGACCTTTTTGGTTCCGTATCATCTCACTGATCAATCCCTAAAGTATGTACAGGGGGAAAAGTCACCCTGTATATTTTGTAGGAAGCCCCAATATTAATGGCATCGGCATCGTAAATTTTACCTTTACCGACATGAATGCATCATCGACATTTTGCTAATGCTACATATTTCTGCAAATAACCCTTATTATCTCTTTACACTCCACACCTCTGAGGTGGATAATCTTGAATGTACCATCATTCTCTTCTGCTTTATTTGGTACCTCTGCATTTTCTAGAAATGAAAAAAAATGAAAATCTCGACTCAAAAGAACCTAATTCGCAAAGTAGTGGGGACACAGTGGGGCTCACATCCACAAACTATTCGGTCTTCTGAACTGGCACTGTGCTTTTATACTGCCGAATATGCTTCCCCAGTCTGGTACAGATGAACTCATGCCAAACAAGTAGACATTGCTCTCAACGAAATCTGCAGGTTGATCACAGGTTGCTTAAGACCTACCCCAACTGATAAGCTCTACTGCCTTGCTGGAATAGCGCCACTATGAGTACGCAGAGCAGTGGCTGCCAACAAGGAGAGATTGATAGTGGAACAGAACAGTACCCATCCATTGCACGGACATAATCCACTACAGCAACGGCTGAGCTAGCGAAAGAGCTTCCTGAGGACATCCGAGAAGCTCACCATTTCACCAGAGAAGGCAAGGCTGGAGTTACGGAAGAAGTCGACGCCTCACCTGCACGGGTGGTTGGCAGAAGCTGAAGAACTAACACCTGGACACAATGAAAGCTGGCTGGTGTGGAAATCTTTAAACAGATTACGCTCAGGAGTAGGACGATCCAGAGACAACCTAAAGAGATGGAGCTTCATAACGGAATATACGTCCCGTGATTGTGGACAAGGACAAACCACAAGCCGCATTCTTCAGTGCCCTATGTGCCCTACATCCTGCACGAAGATTGATCTCCTGCAAGCCACTTCCAGCACCTTGGAGGTCGCAAAGTACTGGTCACGTGTAATATATATATATATATATATATATATATAGTTTTTGACTCGAGAATAATAATAATTTTCCGATAATCATGATAATGCACCAGGTACATAGTTTTCAGCGCTTTTTGCGTATCTGAACTCTACTTCGTGTGTCGTATTGTTGAAGGTACAGCGCCCATCTCGTTAACCTGTTGTGCTACAGTCGTCAATCTTTTAAGAACGTCGATGCCCGATGGTCTGTTTGTATAATTACCTTACACCCCCAAAATAGTTTCTAACTTTTCTGAACCCCCAAATAATGAATAATGCTTCCTTTTCTGACACAGTATAATTCATCTCAAACTTGGTTAGGGTGCGGGTGGCAAAAGCAATTCATTCGTGTTCTGCCTTGCTTTCTACCTCCTTCTCTTGAAACACTGACACTTCTGTGGCAATATGAAATTTTTCACGTAAGTTGGGATGACATAACTGGACATTCTTCTCCGAACTATCTTTCAATTTATTAAAGACTGCCTCGCATTTCTTCGTCCATGCGGACGTGCTGTTCTTTTTCAGCATATGGTTCAAATGATGTACGTTAAACATCAGGTCATCTACGAATTTCCTATAGAAATAACACAAGCAAGAAACGCTTTTACCTGTTTCCCAGACTTGGGCCTAGCACAATAACTTATTACTTTTACTTTTCCTGGATCCTTCTTAGTCTCGTTAGTAGTTACGATGTGCACCAGGAACATTATTCTCTTTTTCAAGAAATCGCATTTTTTCAGCTTTATCGTCATTCCTCCGTTTATCAGCGTCTAGAACACTTTGTCCAATAGTGTCAAATGCTCTTGCCAGGTTTGAGTGGCATGACATTAACAGCTGTAATTTTTTTAAATGGATGTTAATATGTGGTTTTTAATGTCATACTGTGCAAATCTTGTTCTTGATAGCTTCAATTTTTATTTTATTGTTGCCTTCATGCCAACTTCTACCAGTCTTATATCTTGAAAATCATTTCCTCTGTTTAACAACATTCCATGTGTATGTCCTCGTAGGGTTAGGAAATATTTTTTTAATAACTCAAGTGGTCATTTGAAGTCAGCATTATGTGTATTATATGTATCCTCATAGATGAGCACTCTTTTGTGATTCATACAGATTATTTGATACTATCAAGAGACGCCGAAATGCGGACGTTACGGATGGAGACTTTACAGGTATTTAATGCATAGCACAAGCACTGAGTGTGTTAACTTTTCTCCAGTCACATTCTCGTATTGTGATCACAGTTGTCGTGAGAATCCTATAACCACCAGTGTATTTTATTCTTGTAGGCTGTCAGTTAGTTGCCTGCATAAATCGTACACATACTCCAAACTTATTTGTGAGAGCTTCCTTGCCTGTTCTTATTCCTCTGTATTCATCATGAGATTTTTATTGATTGTCTTTCATGTTCAAAAAATGGTTCCAATGGCTTTGAGCACTGTGGGACTTAACTTCTGTGGTCTTCTGTCCCCTAGAACTTACAACTACTTAAACCTAACTAACCTAAGGACATCACACACATCCATGCCCGAGGCAGGATTCGAACCTATGACCGTAGCGTCGCGCGGTTCCAGACTGTAGCGCCTAGAACCGCTCGGCCACTCCGGCCGGCTGTCTTTCATGTCTGTTTAAAAATATTAGATGAGGAATATAGGGTCCCCTCTCTTTCGCTATGCGAAAAATGTTTGGGAAGCCCTTCCAATCTGAAAGAATATCCTCGCTCTTTTTTTTTTTTTTTGGTGGTGTCTCGTAAACAAACATATCCTTCGGTTCATTTCATATGAGATTACTTAACTTGTAAAGCGTTCGTCGGATTTCTTACACCATTATGAAGTCTTCCACGTTAAATTTCAACCTGGCAACACTGAACTAAATTTGTGGACAGAAGATGGAACAAGCAAAGCGTTTTATTTCATTTATTCCTGTGGATTCTAGTGTAACTTATTTTATCTTGAATCGACGAGTGATTTTCAGTGGATGGTTGTGTGGGTGTTTGAAAGTTAACGTAACATGTAGGAACAAAAGGGAACAAGCCAGCACGGCACGGTGAAAGGGGGTCATTTCTCCTCCCCCTACTCTTTTAAACAAAACTTCGTTCGCCGGCCGAAGTGGCCGTGCGGTTAAAGGTGCTGCAGTCTGGAACCGCAAGACCGCCACGGTCGCAGGTTCGAATCCTGCCTCGGGCATGGATGTTTGTGATGTCCTTAGGTAGTTAGGTTTAACTATTTCTAAATTCTAGGGGACTAATGACCTCAGCAGTAGAGTCCCATAGTGCTCAGAGCCATTTGAACCAAAACTTCGTTCTCTAGTGAACGTCATTTTAGACGTGACAGAGACGGGAAAAGGGTCAAGAGAAAGATATAAAAGCGAAGCGTTGAGTCTGAGAGTAGCTGGACAGTCAAACGGATCCCTGAGCTCTACATTTTCAACAGACAAATTGGTCTCTGGATAATTTGGTGGTAGGCATGACAGAGGAGGAGAAAGGGTCGAACAAGGATGAAAATGTGGAGACGGGAGCGAGAGACTTTGATTGTTGAATTCAAACTGAACAAATCTCTCCCTCCTCTATTAAGGGCAGAGAAATCGTTTCGTATACGGAGATATTTCCGAATCACTTCTGATCAGGGCCTTTACGTCTGGTTAGGTGAAAAAGGTATCACAATGTGTTAATTTTATAATTTGTCATTTTCGATTACGATAGGGAGGTGTTTTTGTTATTATCCATTTCTAACTGATTTCTGGATCTAAGATGTGTTTTACAGGCTTTCAGTCCCATGTTAGGCAGTGATATTTCCACAGTCATGCTTTCCATATAAACCTGCAATGAATGTGAGAGAATAACACCTTTCCTTTACCACAAACTATTATATGAATATGTCCACAGAGAGTGTACTTTTGGTATTTTAGCTTAATCTTAATCTATTGCGTGTTAGAGAACGATTCTTTGTTGTAAATGATTTGATTCCTGTTATAAATATCTACTGAACCGTTCAAGTTTGTTATAAGAAATAAACGTTTTCACTGTAAATTATGGAAGCATTTCGTCATTTATGCATAATATTCGGATCATTACAGAGACTTTCCCCTAACACCACAACGTGTACAGCGAGAAACATTAAGAAAGGTTGTGTAGGAATTCCCTTCAGTGTTCACTCACGTCGAAATTCGATTAATGCAAAACATGTGAGAATGCTGTTTGCAGCCGGCCGGTGTGGCCGTGCTGTTCTAGGCGCTTCGGTCTGGAGCCGCGTGACCGCTACGGTCGCAGGTTCGAATCCTGCCTGGGGCATGGATGTGTGTGATGTCCTTAGGTTAGTTAGGTTTAAGTAGTTCTAAGTTCTAGGGGACTGATGACCACAGATGTTAAGTTCCATAGTGCTCAGAGCCCTTTTGCTGTATGCACTCACACTCAGACGAGTCACTTTCTAACACATGTCTGCATTTAAGTGGTTATTCCCTTGCGTGAAATTAGATTACCGTTTTAAATGGACCGTGATTCAGTTGCTTCATCCCAATCATTGAAGCAACAGTCAAACAAGCTGATGTGAGGGAGCAAGGCGACAGCAAAGAGATAATCCCAAGTTAACCAGAGAGTTTCAAATGGCTCTGAGCACTGTGGGACTTAACATCTATGGTCATCAGTCCCCTAGATCTTAGAACTACTTAAACCTAACTAACCTAAGGACAACACACAACACCCAGTCATCACGTGGCAGAGAAAATCCCTGACCCCGCCGGGAATCGAACCAGAGAGTTTCATTTGACGACCATCTATCAAGGTAATAGACGTAAAATAAGTGTTTCAGCGTGACTCTATGGCTCGTATATTTGCACAAGCGTAATTAAAAGATTTGTTTTGTGTCGACGTACAAAACACGAGCTCGATACTGTATTCTGAATCATCGTGCCACAGGGCAAAATACGAATGACTTAACGGATATAAACCCTTATTATTCATTAGGTTTTTTTCGTGTCATGCAATCTTTGGTCATCCTGGCGATGAATAGAATGGGCAACATACCCAGTTCAGTTCTTTGAGCATTCTAAACTCAGGGCCCTCCAGTAGTATTGTCGGTTTTACGTGGCTCTCAAACCACACACTTTTTTCACGAAAAGGGACGTGAGTATAATTCTTACAGTAGCTCTATTGAAACTCACGTTTCTTCTCTTGTTCATATGGTAGTCATGTTGATTTGTATGTGGTATACATAAATAAATATTTCAGTATGCGTCAACATGTAATAAGACAAAAAGGAAGATACATGTCCAATTGGTAAGGACATGAGTTTACAAAAGTTGCAGGTGGCGCACTTGTATTTACATTACATCAAATACAGCAGATATAACGTATATTAGTTTCACAGGAAAATGTCGAATTCCTTTAGGATACGCGAAGCTGGAAAAGAAAAGGTAAGTTGGGATAGAGTTGGATACGAACCCTCCACTGGTTCTTTTAGGAAACGCGAAGCTGCAAAAGCAAAGGTATATGTGGATACAGTTGGACGCGAACCCTCTAACGGTTTAGCCTCTGTTCAATAAAAAAAGCGCATCTACCAACGCTACGCTGATGCTCAGCAGTCTGTCTACTTGTATATCTACATCGACATGGATACAGATCGCACTTAAGGGCCTGGCAGTGGGTTCAACGAACCACCTACGCGATAATTCTGTATTACTCCTATTTCGAACAGCGCGCGGGAAAAACGAATACCTATGTCTTTCCGTGGGAGCTCTGATTTCCCTTATTTTATTATTACGATAGTTCCTCTCTATGTAGGCCGACGTCAATAAAATATCTTCGCATTCTGAGGAGAAAGTTCGTGATTGAAGTTTCGTGAGAAGATTCCGCCACAACGGTAAATGCCTTTATCTTAATGAAATTAGAATTATATTAATACCTTCAGCTGCTGATTGAAGTTGATACATATCAACGGGGACGGGTGAAAATGGGTGCTCCGACAAGGACTCGAATCCGGCATCTCCGGCTGACATGGTAAACGCTCTATCCATCTGAGCCACCGATGGCACAGAGGATAGCGCTGCTGCAGGAACTATCTCGCTCACGCATCCCGCAAGACCCACATTCTCACCTTGTATGTCCCCATACTATATTCGTAGTGCCCCACCCCAACACACTCATTACTCATGGAAGATATTCTTACCAAGTCCCGTAAGAGTTCGGGGAATATGTGTGCATCTGCACAAAAGAAGAAGGTCATGGACGGTACTGCCAAAACTGTATACTTACATGGATGTTCTTTCGGACATGTCGAAAGAACAGACACCATATCCATACAAGTATATTTGTCTTAATGATGTCCACCTCAAATCCTGTATCATGTCCGTGATACTCGCTCCCCTAGTTCGGGATAATACAAAAAGAGCTGCTCTTCACTGAACGTTTTCGACGCATTGCAGTAATCCAGTCTGGTAGTCTGGTAAGGATCCCAGACCACGCAGCAGTACTCCAACAAAGGACGGACAAACGTATTGTAGGCGGTCTCTTTTAGTAGCTATGTTACATTTTGTAAGTATTCTGCCAATAAAACGCAGTCTTTGGTTTGCCTTCACCACAACGTTTTCTATATGTTCATTCAAATTTTAAAAAATCGTTCAAATGGCTCTAAGCACTATGGGACTTAACATCTGAGGTCATCAGTCGCCTAGACTTATAACTACTTAAACCTAACTAACCTAAGGACATCACACACATCCATGCCCGAGACAGGATTCGAAAAGTAGCAGCAGCGTGTTTACGGACTGAAGCTCCTAGAACCGCTCGGTCACAGCGGCCGGCTATTCAAATTTAAGTTGTTCGTCATTGAAATTCTTAGACATTGAATTTACGGCATTTAGATTTGACTGATTTATCGTGTAACAGAAGTTTAACAGATTCCTTTTAACACTCATGTGAATTACCTCACAATTTTCATTATTTAAGGTTGGATTCCAACTTGCGCAACACGCAAATATCTTTTCTAAATCGTTTTGCAATTTATTTCGATCTTCTGATAACTTTACTAGACGATAAACGACAACACTGGTTGCAAACAGCCGATGACGTCTGTTCAGATTGTCTCCTAAATAGTTTATATAGATAAGGAACAGCAGAGGTACCGTAACACTGCTTCAAGGAATGCCACAAATAGCTTTTGTTGTACTAGATGACATCCCTTCAGTTACTACACTCCTGGAAATGGAAAAAAGTACACATTGACACCGGTGTGTCAGACCCACCATACTTGCTCCGGACACTGCGAGAGAGCTATACAAGCAATGATCACACGCACGGCACAGCGGACACACCTGGAACCGCGGTGTTGGCCGTCGAATGGCGCTAGCTGCGCAGCATTTGTGCACCGCCGCCGTCAGTGTCAGCCAGTTTGCCGTGGCATACGGAGCTCCATCGCAGTCTTTAACACTGGTAGCATGCCGCGACAGCGTGGACGTGAACCGTATGTGCAGTTGACGGACTTTGAGCGAGGGCGTATAGTGGGCATGCGGGAGGCCGGGTGGACGTACCGCCGAATTGCTCAACACGTGGGGCGTGAGGTCTCCACAGTACATCGATGTTGTCGCCAGTGGTCGGCGGAAGGTGCACGTGCCCGTCGACCTGGGACCGGACCGCAGCGACGCACGGATGCACGCCAAGACCGTAGGATCCCACGCAGTGCCGTAGGGGACCGCACCGCCACTTCCCAGCAAATTAGGGACACTGTTGCTCCTGGGGTATCGGCGAGGACCATTCGCAACCGTCTCCATGAAGCTGGGCTACGGTCCCGCACACCGTTAGGCCGTCTTCCGCTCACGCCCCAACATCGTGCAGCCCGCCTCCAGTGGTGTCGCGACAGGCGTGAATGGAGGGACGAATGGAGACGTGTCGTCTTCAGCGATGAGAGTCGCTTCTGTCTTGGTGCCAATGATGGTCGTATGCGTGTTTGGCGCCGTGCAGGTGAGCGCCACAATCAGGACTGCATACGACCGAGGCACACAGGGCCAACACCCGGCATCATGGTGTGGGGAGCGATCTCCTACACTGGCCGTACACCACTGGTGATCGTCGAGGGGACACTGAATAGTGCACGGTACATTCAAACCGTCATCGAACCCATCGTTCTACCATTCCTAGACCGGCTAGGGAACTTGCTGTTCCAACAGGACAACGCACGTCCGCATGTATCCCGTGCCACCCAACGTGCTCTAGAAGGTGTAAGTCAACTACCCTGGCCAGCAAGATCTCCGGATCTGTCCCCCATTGAGCATGTTTGGGACTGGATGAAGCGTCGTCTCACACTGTCTGCACGTCCAGCACGAACGCTGGTCCAACTGAGGCGCCAGGTGGAAATGGCATGGCAAGCCGTTCCACAGGACTACATCCAGCATCTCTACGATCGTCTCCATGGGAGAATAGCAGCCTGCATTGCTGCGAAAGGTGGATATACACTTTACTAGTGCCGACATTGTGCATGCTCTGTTGCCTGTGTCTATGTGCCTGTGGTTCTGTCAGTGTGATCATGTGATGTATCTGACCCCAGGAATGTGTCAATAAAGTTTCCCCTTCCTGGGACAATGAATTCACGGTGTTCTTATTTCAATTTCCAGGAGTGTACAAACTGTGACCTCACTGACTGGAAATCACGAATCCAATCCCATAACTGAGATGATATTCCATAAGCACCCAGCTTCACAACAAGCTGCTTGTGTGGCACTCAGTCAAAAGCCTTCTGAAAATCTAGAAATAAGGAAAAAATTTGAAATCCCTTGTCAATAGCACTCAACACTTCGTGTGAGTAAAGAGCTAGTTGTGTTTCAGAAGAACGATGTTTCCTTAATCTGTGTTGACTGTGTATCAATAGACAATTCACTTCGGGGTAATTTATAACGTCCACTTCGTTTTTTTATGTAATATGAAAATGCAGCAAATGATGCAGGCGAATACAAACGTCTAATAGATGAGACTGAGAGGAAGTGCAGGATGGCTAAACAGGGATAGGTAGAAGACAAATGTAAGGCATAAAACCGTACATAACTGTGGAAAAGACAGATAACGGCTATAGGGAAGTTACAAAGACGTTTGTAGATAAGTAAAGCAGCTGTATGAATATCAAGAGCTCTTATGCAAAATGAAACGAAATGATCATGTGGCATTTTTGGCCATGATGCCCCTTCCGGGAGAGTTTGACTGCCGGGTTGCAAGTCTTATTTCACGGGACGCCACACCGGGCGACTTGCACGTCGGTGATGATGAGATGATGATGAGTACAACACAACACCCTGTCCACGGGTGGAGAAGATCTCTAACCCGGCCGGGAATCGAAGATGGGGCCTTTGCACTGTGGGCAAGCACGTAACCCTCAGCTAAGCAGGCGGACAGCTCTTACGAAATAGAACGAAGCAAAGAAGGGAAATCCGAAATATGAGTGGAATATACCTGTACAGAGCCACTATGCAAGGGAAAACATCTTGAAGGAAATAATACAGAAAGGGACGAGGGCGTAGATGAAGATGAGTTAAGAGATGTAATACTGCAAAACGAATTGTACAGAGGACTGAAAGAGAAAGTATGTCGAAATCTGGACACTGGAGTAGACGAAATTTGTTCAGATATTCTGAAATCCTTGTGAGCTCCAGTCATATCATAGGTATATCATGCTATTTTGTCTAGAAATGACATGGTGAGACCGTGGCTGTGTACAAGTAATGTAGGTTGATTCTTACAAAGAAGAAGACAACAACGAGCCACTATTAATAATGTTATTTATTTAGGTAAATATCGCCGTAATCGGTTTCGAACTGACAAGTTCATCATTAGACGGCTGTTCACAAGATTCACAAGATGCACTTGACATAATCGTCAGTTTTCGATTTTTATTCTCCACTGTAGCGAAATATTCTTGGTGTGTTGGTGCCCTGCGGTGGAAAACTATGTTACAAGCGCCCTATATGAACATAACTATCCTCAAGACGATGTAATACAGAGGAGACAAACATGTGAGGTTAAGTGGTTATAGTACCTACATCGAAACTTCCGCGAAATTTTGTTGCGAAGTTGCAGGATTGTATTTTTGAAATATTGCAAAGTATATGCAGCAATTATACGATTTTCATATGACCATATTGTGTAAAAATAACACACACACACACACACACACACACACACACACACACACACACACACGCACACACACTCAAACACACACACACCAAAAAGTATTTGCCACATACGAAGTTGACACAAAGATTGCGGTTTCAAAAATACAACTCTCAGAGATATTACAATATATAGATTACTTGATATCACAGTATGAATGTTTATATAGAATAAACGTAACATCAAGAACAATTAAAACACAAAGGCAAACCTTGCACATCACTGATAACATGCATTTTAACTGCATGACGGATAGGAGCCTAATATTATTTCTCGACGTTTGAGCAATTTTTCAAACTATTTGTCCACATTTAACCATTTCTTAGATTGTTCTATCCAGCTGTATCAGCTGTGGGAGTATACAGCTTTCAAAACACATAAATATGACTTCCTTCGAGAAGAGTGAGTGTATGTTGGAAGAGAGATGGTCGAAGATGGCATCAGCACAGATATTGTCCATGTCACACAGTCATGTTGCGGTAGGTTACAAACTCACAGCTGGATCGCCATGGTCGGCTGACAAGTCTATCTCTAAGTCAGTGACCTCTTTTTGCCATCTTTGGTTTAACATATTAACATCATACATTATTATTATTAAAATAAGCGCCGGCCGAGGTGGCCGTGCGGTTCTCGGCTCTACAGTCTGGAACCGCGTGACCGCTACGGTCGCCTCGGGCATGGATGTGTGTGATGTCCTTAGGTTAGTTAGGTTTAAGTAGTTCTAAGTTCTAGGGGACTGATGACCTTAGATGTTAAGTCCCATAGTGCTCAGAGCCATTTGAACCATTAAAATAAGCAATTACGTTCTTGCTATGAAGTTACCCGGGTGACTTTAAAGCCAATTTATGTGCATTGGGAAGCACCATGTACACAGAAATAAAAAATCGCATCCATCCTATCCCAGGTCCTCGGACACAAATGTCGTAGCACACACATAAAGTAGTGTGTAATTACATCCACACTTCAAAAGTATGACAGAAAGTGTTGGCAACTTGTGTCTTTACGTAAATGTTTTTGACCTATGGCATTCTAGCGTGATAGCTACCAGACTTTGTGTGACCCCTGATGCTTACATCGATATTTTCCATGCTAGTGGGCACCCGCAGACCGTGTTACTGGAATAAATATGGCATTCTTTGACAGCGGTATCTGATGACTGGGTTGCGTGCTGCAGATATCGGTAGTGGGTCTCCCAATGTGTTAGTAAATTCTTCTTCTGTTTGAACAGAGGATGTTGCATTCACGTGATGGACCAGGGAGACCTCGCACTGAAATTCAGTTCTTTATGTTAATAAGAATGTCATTACAAACGGCGTTAGACAGCAGTGTCTATGCACAGTAAGGAGCAGCCGCCATTCTTCTTAAAACCATACGACTAGAGATATGAATACTCTTTTCTCGTTGTTTTAAATAAGCGATGGAATGTGTTTTTCTGCTATAAGTGTTTCTGAGCCGTTCTTGTGCGAAAAGTCATTCCAGCAACAACGTCAACAGAATAAGGACAGATGAAAAGACATAACGGAAATTATTACCTCGAGGTTGAAGCTCATCTGTATGGGTTGGCTTACAAATAAATTAGTTTGTGGAGGCTATTATCCTTGAACCAAACACGATTTTTCTTCTATTATGCAGACATGCTTTGCTGAAGTTTCTCATCATCGGTGATCTTTAACTTTATTTTAGTTAAGCAGGAAAAATTCCCTTTAGTACTTGTACACATAAATTCGGGGAAGTAAGAAACTGTTTACAAATTTGGAATCGAGACGAAGAGGGGAGATGCTAAATAATGTGAACACCTGTACTTACTGGGGAGTGGTTTACTACTAACGGGTTGGACCCCCATTTTCTCGTGATACAGCTGCGATTCTTCTTGCAATACTGGCGTATAATGATTGTGTAGTCTCCAATGTAGTGTTATGACACTCTTCGATCAGAACCTCTTCTAGCACCTGTAGCTACGAGGCAGGTAGAAATCTGCTCCGGAGTCTGCGCTGCAATACCGCTCACCAGGGCTCGATAATGTTCAAGTCCGCAGACTGTGCTGGCCACGGAAGACGCTACAGTTCAGTTGCATGCTTCTCATACCACGATTGTACGGTCGTGGATGTGTGAATGGGTGCATTATCGTCCTGAAATATGGCATCATTGTTGTGGAACAACACATACGTCATGGGATGCACCTGATCACCAAAAAGTTCACATAATCGTTGCCTGTGCCACGGTCTTTGAGAGTAATTATGGGACCAGTAGAATACCATGATATGGCTACCGACGCCATCACACTTCCACCTCTATGCCTAATCGTTGGAATCAAGCAATCAGGATTGTATACTTCTTTTGGCGTTCTGTAGAAGTAAACTTGAACCGATATTCGAAATAGCGAAACCGTTGAATCATTGCACCATATGACGTGTTTCGAATGATTAGCCTTCCAGGATTTATGCTCCTGACACCATGTTTTACTCTTCTTTGCGTAGGTTTTCGTCCATGAATATTCGCTTTAAGAAGTTCCCGGCGGACAGAATCGATAGACACGGGGTCTCGAAGATGGCTACTGATCTTTGAAGTAACTTTAGCTGCCGTAGTTTTGTGTTGTTTTGACACAATTCGTAATAGCGTACACGATCTCTGTCATATAGTTTTGACTTGCGCCCACTATTATGTTTACACGATGATGTCTTTTCAGGTTTTCTGTAGACTGTCATGACTTTTGTAACAGTTGTTCTTGAAACATTCAATAAGTTGACTGTCTTGATTACTGATGCTCCCGCTAATTGGGCCCACACGATCTGCCCCTCTGAATCTCTATTAGGTCTTTCATTGCAGGTCGACCTCGGCCTCTGAATGCAAATACGAAGTGTGCACTATTCGTAAACAACCTGCACCGATGCCTAGTCCGTACCGAACAAGCACAGTCCAGTGTGACTCGTGCCTTACTTGCGTTGTTGACTTGCCAATAAAAAGAAATGGTTCAAATGGCTCTAAGCCCTATGGAACTTAACATCTGAGCTGAGCTTTGAGCGCCTGAAATGTGGCTGACCAGTACGGTAGCATGGTGCTCCCCCGCCTTGGTGGAGGTGCGAGATGGCCTGAAGAACGGCCATGTTTCAACACTCTGGCACTGGATCTTGTGTTGGTAAGACATGTCTTAGGTGTGCTCCGTAAAG
Organism: Schistocerca cancellata; assembly: GCF_023864275.1. Lineage (NCBI taxonomy): Eukaryota > Metazoa > Arthropoda > Insecta > Orthoptera > Acrididae > Schistocerca > Schistocerca cancellata. Next base: position 904,623,423 of record NC_064629.1, read on the forward strand.
ACAAAAGAGTGGAGAGCATGGTATGCATGTGAAATACTTAAAAGTAGTTTGGAATAATTATTTCTCTATTTCAAGCTATTTTGGGGGGAGAATTAAACGACAGGCAGGTAATATTATGGGGATCGTAGTAATCTTCGGAACTGACCAAGGTCACAATGAAACCACGTGTGGCAATAAATTGAAATACTAGCGAGTGCTAGTACTAAGTTGAAATACTTGCGAGTGCTAGTACTAAGTTGAAATACTTCCGAATGCTAAAGTGAACCCGAATTACTGGCGTGTGTACTATAAGTTGGGAATATTTAGGAAATGGTGTGTGCAGGACTTGAAATTAGAAAATAGCACTTCCACGTGGTGAGTACTGTGTGAGTCTCAATCTGTGTATGAGACAAAGGATAAAGAGAAGTACTCGTCCACACACTCGCGTGTGTGACGAATATGATCTTAATATTACTTTGCGTGTTATGTTTCTGTGGACTCTAGATTCAAACTCTAAAACACAGAGAGAGGCAAGGTGAGTCAGCCGTCTACCCAGCAACGCCACTTGGCTTGCATTGCACAGGAAGACGTGCATATATCCTCCAGAGTTCATAGTAGGAAAGAAAAGTTACGAAGTTGGGCAGTGTCGTGTGGAACTGGGATGAATACTAATTCAAGTGGGAAAGCTGAAAGTGAAGTGATTCTAACGTTGTGACTATTCTTTGTGATGTATTCTATGTTGCCAGTGTCATGTATTTCATGTAATTTAAATATGTGTGGCTTGCATTGGAGAGTAGCAAGATAGGTTCAGAGACCGTGGGTTATGCATGTTCCTCTTTGTTCCACTCGGACTGGAGTAAACTTTCGTGATGATGGGTGTGGGAGTCGAAGTGTGAGATATAGGGAAAGATCCACCATCCTATCCAGAAAGTGCACTGTAGCGTTAGATAATTACGAGACCATAAGATAGAGAATCACTAATGTAACCATGCCCACTGGGCGGAGTTTCTCATGTGTAATTTTTGTATAAAATGTAATGGTGTGTTTAGGTTATCTTTGAATCATAATAGAATTAATGGAATTTATTGGAATAAAAAAGGGTAGTGAAAAGAAAAAGATTGGTGGTCTTGTTCTTCGAATAGTGTGTAGTCATGATATCCAGAATGTATAATATCTGCACCATACATATTCATTGCGATGGCCACGTGTTAATGAAAACCATTGGGTAAGAAAGAAAATGTGGTATTGCCAGAGTGTAGTGAACAATCAGAGTTGTGGAAATTCCTAATAGTCTGATGTGCGTTATCCGTTTCCGTTGCGTAATATTCAAACAGGAGAATAATTTTTAGCTTAACTGTAGGTACTAGAGCTCATAATCAGTCACTGATGTTACTCTAGAAATAAGAATAAATCAACACGCTTGGCAAGACCATTCAACTTGCAGACCTGACTGCTTGATGCCACAGTATGAGCAAGGCATGTGGGTGCCTCTCCCTGTGACACGCTCTCCCATATTTCACGACAATATAAAACGTGCTTCCTTTCTTTGAACTTTTTCGATGTACTCAGTCGGTCCTATCTGGTAAGGATCCCACACCGCGCAACAGTATTCTAAAAGAGGACGGACAAGCGTAGTGTAGGCAGTCTCCTTAGTAGGTCTGTTAGATTATCTAAGTGTCCTGCCAATGAAACGCAGTCTTTGGTTAGCCTTCCCCACAACATTTTATATGTGTTCCTTCCAATTTAAATTGTTCGTAATTGTAATTCGTAGGTATTTAGTTGAATTTACGGCTTTTAGATTAGACTGATTTATCGTGTAACCGAAGTTCAACGCGTTCTTTTTAGCACTCATGTGGATGACCTCACACTTTTCGTTATTTAATGTCAACTGCAACTTTTCGCACCATTTCGATATTTCTTCTTAATCGTTTTGCAGTTTGTTTTGATCTTCTGATGACTTTATTAGTCGCTAAACGACAGCGTCATCTGCAAACAACCGAAGACGGCTACTCAGATAGTCTCCCAAATCGTTTATATAGACAAGGAACAGCAATAACACTACCTTGGGGAACGCCAGCAATCACTTCTGTTCTACTCGATGGCTTTCCGTCTGTTAGAACGAACTGTGACCTCTCTGACAAGAAATCACAGATCCAGTCACATAAATGAGACGATATTCCGTAAGCACGCAATTTCACTACCAGCCGCTTGTGTGGTACAGTGTCAAAAGCCTTCCGGAAATCCAGAAATACGGAATCGATCTGAAGTCCCTTGTCAATAGCACTGAGCACTTCATGTGAATAAAGAGCTAGTTGTGTTTCACAAGAACGATGTTTTTTAAACCCATGTTGACTGTGTGTCAATTGTTCATTATCATCAAAAGCGGAAGTAGGTCCGATGACTGGGGTGGAAGGAACAAGATCAGGTCCCGGCGTTGGTTCGAGTCCTCCTTCAGGCATGAGTGTGTGTGTTTGTCCATAGGTTAATCTACGTTGAGTAGTGTGTAAGCTTAGGGACTGATGACCTCGGCAGTTAAATCCCATAAGATTTCACACACATTTGAACATTTTTGAACAAGATCAGCAACCGTCAATTTGCGACGCTGCACTAATGATGTCTTTAATACAAGAAACCCTCCGAGGTCTGTCGACCGAACGTGACCACTTTCATTACATAGGAAGCAGGTTCCCTCTTGACCAATGTACATGACACGAACGCGGTAACCAGACACTTGTAAATGTGATGGAATATTGCGTTTGCCATGCATTTCCATGTAAAGAATTCCACTATAACACTGTATGTGTGTTGAGCAGAACAGCGTTCACGACGGATGTTTTTCACGTTGCCGTAAGGAGTCAATATGTCCTTTACAAAGTTATCATCTACTTCCGGCGGGAGGTTGAACACTCGAACATTGGTGTAGTCCATTTCTGCATCTGCGAGTGACACGATACTAAAGGAATTATCGAGACCCGAGAACTATGTCGCGACAGTAATCTACCGACATGAAGCGGATTCATAAATTTCACGTAAAACAAGTACTCTTCCGCATCAAAATAAGCGGTTTGGACCTGATCAGAGTTCATCTGAAATATATCGACAAGCCGATAGTGGATTTTTAGAGACTCAGTCTGCAAGTGTGGCGTTGTTTTATCGAAAGTAAATCTCACAGTACCTTTTCGTGGAATACACGTGTAAACCATGACAGCCATAGCGGAGCGGCCGACGCCGTTGTAAGTAGACGAACACTGAACAGACAATAAGGCGGAGCGGAGGCGGTACGTTTAGCTCGGCAGACAGGACAACACTAGCGAGGAAAACTTCACAGAAGCGACGCTGCGGCAAGTGAAGTAAGAAAGAACCTTCCCGCTCGACGCTAGGAGCGTAACTACCGACTGAACCACTCAAGCACACTCACTCCCCGTTCTCACAGCTTTAATTCTACCAGTATCTCGTCTCCTACCTTCCACACTTTACAAAATCTCCTCCTGCGAACCTTACAGAAGTAGCACTCGTTGAAGAAAGGATATTGTGGAGACATGGCTTAGCCACAGCCTGGGGGACGTTTCCTGAACGAAATTTTCACTCTGCTGCGGCATGTGCGCTGATATGAAACGCCGGCTGGATTGGCCGAGCGGTTCTAGGCGCTACAGTCTGGAACCGCGCGACCACGACGGTCGCAGGTTCGAATCCTGCCTCGGGCATGGATGTGTGTCATGTCCTTAGGTTAGTTAGGTTTAAGCAGTTCTAAGTTCTAGGGGACTCATGACCTCAGATGTTAAGTTCTATAGTGCTCAGAGCCATCTGATACGAAACTTCCCAGCAGATCAGAACTGTGAGCCGGACCGAGACTGGAACTCGGGAACTTTATTTACCTCTCCACAGCAAGTGCTCTACCGACTGACCTACCGAAGGATGGCTTAAGCACCGTCCGCGCAGTCTTAATTCTGCCAGAATCTCGTCTATTACCTTCCAGCCAGGAAGTTTCATATCAGCACACATTCCGCTGCAGAGTGAAAATTTCATTCCGGGAACAACCGCCAGGCTGTGGCTTAGCCATGTCTGCACAGTATCCTTTCTTCCGTGAGTTGCTAGTTCTACAAGTTTCGCAGAAGAGCTTGTGTAAAGTTTTTATGGTAAGAGACGGGATACTGTTAAAGTAAAAGGTGTGAGACGGGGCGTGTGTCGTGATTGAGTGGTTCAGTCAGCACATTCCCGCTTCGGACGCCGGGCGAGAAGGTTCCGCCTGTTCCCACCTCTATCACACCGATGCGAGCGGTTCCTTGTTTGTCCTCAGTGTCGTGTGAGTTGTTGAGAGCGTCACGCCGTTGTTTGTCTCTCGACGTCTCGCGTTTGTGATTCCACTTTGTTCAAATGATTCTGAGCACTATGGGACTTTAACATCTGAGGTCATCAGTCCCCTAGACGTAGAACTACTTAAACCTAACTAACCTAAGGACATCACACACATCCATGCCCAAGGCAGGATTCGAACCTGCGACCGTAGCAGCAGCGCGGTTCCGGACTGAAGCGCCTAGAACCGCACGGCCACCGCGGCCGGCATTCCATTTTGTCGCTGCTTTGTCTTGCACCATGATGTCGCCCATGGCTCCCAGAAACATTACACGCACAGGTACCGTCAGTTTCAGTCATGTGCAGCCTAGTTCGTCATGTGGTGTCACCACCAGACACCACACTTGCTAGGTGGTAGCCTTTAAGAGCGACGTTCATCATTAATGGATTAAAGTCAAGTATCAAACTAATTACGTCCGCTTTCTGAATTCTAATTCCTTGTCATGTTCCAGACCTCACGTCAGTATAGTCCTTCCCTCCTCACGCCAGCCTGCGTGAGCTAAAATGCGTGCATTTCGGCCTCCACTAGTAACACGGTGTTGGCTCTTCTGCCAACACAACACGTCAGAAATTCATGATTGGCTTGTAGATACGATCAAGGTCACTTCAGAACATGTTCACACGTCTTAAGTCGACTCTGATTAGGATGTGTTTTATGTCAAGTTCATAGACCCGCTTCAGGTTGACAGGCTCCTTTTGCGGTACGGACAAGTTCCTTTCACTCATCACGATGGCTCTAATTGAATGGTTATTCTGGTGAACGCAGAAGTAGAATGTATGGAAGTTAGGGTGTTTCCTCCGTCCACCCGAAGTTGATGGAATTTCCTCAAGTCTCTCCTGCTTCCGTTTGGGGATATACGGAATATGCTGCAGGAACGCTGGTTCGCTCAACATCGTTTATAAGTTAATAGCGGAGTTTGATCCGCCGGCGTTGTACTCAAACGGAATATTCCCTCTCATTTGTAGGTCTCTGGATATCGGGTGCATATAATTTACACTGGACAAGAAGACACCTGTTTTATATGTGGTGAGAGTGGACACCTCCATACAAATTGCCCGCGTCGTGTCACAGTCTTAAAATTCAATTATGAACAACGTAAAAGGCTAACTTTAGCGCATCCGGTTCCCCAAGTGACTACCATTGTGCCTAATCACGTTTCTGAAGGAAAAGGCGAGCCATTGTGTGATGATCCTAGCGCGTTTCCGCCGTTAACCTCTCGTCGGGACTTCGCCACTGTAGCTTCCGAACCGCCACCACCTTCAATTCAAAACAAGCCAAGACGGACACAAGATAGTGAGGAATCCAGCTATTTTTCTTCGCTTCTCTGTTCTACTGAAAAGATTGCGGGGGAGGAGGCCCTTGCCCTCCCTGAGATTTGACCGGATGATAACATGTCGGTTGCTATTCAAGATTCGACAGCGTCCAACACACTCTTTAACCTGACTCCCAGGACCGAGACCACCTCTTCGGAATCACCGGATTATGGACTTGATCCGGAGCTCCGTACTATAATCACGGACTCGCCAGTCTGTAACGTATTCTCGATCTTCTTCTGCGCCCCCCGGAAGCGGAAAGCGTACTAAAAGCCACTTCTGATCGAACCCCGATAGACCCAAGTGTGCAAGCGGCACATGTGGTGACTGTAAAAAACGTGCTGACAGTTTCCGATTCCGTTTGTTCCCAGGAGGCGCACCGCCCATCTGTAGCTGATACTGAATTTCCGCAGGACACCCTCCCCCCAACGTTGCCGTATACAGCAGTCACCTTCCCGCACAGCAGCAACAAACAACGTTTTCAACCTGAGCACGCGGCACCGCCAAAAAAGAAAAAAAAAAAAAAAAACAGAAAGAGGGTGGAAGGGAGAGATCCACCTTTTTACATTCAGATTCATCCGTTGATTTTGCCATGGACTTTTAGCGGTCATTTGCAAGTAATCAACTGCATAGTTTTGGTCATCGATAGATGCAGGCTTTTACCTTTCTTACCTTGAATGTGAACCGAATTAGTTCCGAGCTTAGACTTGCAGTGCTGCGACAATTTATTTACGATTCAGATGTAGACGTGGTATTCTTGCAAGAAGTGTTATTTCAAAATTTTTCTCTTCCCGGCTTTTCTATTTTTTTAATGTGGCTCCTGGTACTGCGTATTTTACAGAGAGGGAATACCACTGACTGATTTCGAAGTTATTGATAACGGTCGAGAAATAGGCTGCGCTTTTTGTGATTTTACTTTGATTCTAGTTTATGCCCCTTCAGGATCTGTTCGTTCCACAAATCGTGCTCGTTTTTGTAAAGAGGATATAATTTATTTATTTTGTAAAACTACGCAGAATATTCTGTCAGGAAGACATTTCTATTGTGTTTTGCGTCCTGTTGATCAGACTCCTTATTTTAATTTCAGTAATGAACTAGATGATTTGGTACGTCCTTCGAAAGTATGAGGTGCGTGCATCTGTCAGTGTCCCACTCGCAGAATGTAGACACATTTTACAGGTACTTCCAGCAGCCAATTCTATAGCTTTTATCTTTCTGACTGTTTATGTGGATAGCTGTTAGCGATAGACGTGATACTAGCTAGTTTCACTACTCATGTGCCTTAGCTGTAACTTTAAGGGGATACGTGAAATTCGTTGAAATTTGACATTTTCTCTCTTCTGCTCCGTAATCTACTTTGGAGTTATCTGAAAATTTTGGTACATAATACATTAAAATCAGACAATTATGAGACCTTCAAATAATATTTTGAATGTTGACGTGTGACTGTCAAATTTCGCGGCTACGCATATACTGCCACAGTTGAGCGGTCATATCTTGGGAACTACACAGTCTAGAAGGCTGTGAATTGCTTTGTTTTGTGTCTATTGCTACGTCTCAGAAGTTGGCATTGCGAATAAACAAATCAGTCCTTTGTTTCTGATACTAGTTTTCGTTGAAAGCAGAGTGATTATGGGCTGTTTTTGTGGTAAGCTAACTTCTATTGCTTTTTATACGCAAATAAAATGACTACGCGTAAAACTAACTTCAAGAAACGCAAATTTGCGTGTACTTTTTTTCATCGAACATCAACCGATGAAAACCCTTGTCATGCTTTGTGTCCACCTCCACCAAACATTTGATATAAATATAGGCAAACTCAGTTTTCTGGTACCTTGCATGAATTAACACATAAACATTCTCATCCTTTGCAGTAATGGAGGCAACCGAACCTGTTTACAGATATTTGGCAAATGTGAATGAGGCCTTCAATAATGTTGTGTGGTGCCGTGTGCCTAAAAAAGATTTGTTGGCCTTATGACTCTGAAGTTAGTAGTGTCTGATGCTGTGCAACTTTTAATGGTGGGGACAATGAAAGACTTAAGGTTCAGCAGAAGTTAGGGGTAAGATCTGGACAGAACACAGCTAAAGGACTGCGGGAATTGGATGAGTTTCATGTACATTAGCTGCTCATCAAATAACAAAAGAAGCAAGAAAGAAAAGGAGGAGGTAAGCACAGGGCTGTTCTCACACTGATGAAGACACAGACCATGGGGCAGGACAATTCTAGAGCATAAAAAACGCAGAAATGTAAGCCTGCATAAGAATTTGGAATTAAGTAGTTTTAAACCTCAGTATCTCCTAACTACATTTTTTTTGCAATAAATGACCCGTTTTCTAAAAAAGAACTGATGGTAGAGAAATGAAATTTTCACAGCTTTCCAAGTGTGAGATTCAACACATATCGAATTATAATAATTAAAATATCCTGAGTTGTTTTATGTTTGTTTTCATTCATTTACAAATTTCTGTAATAAAATTGAGTGTTTCAAAGAAAAAATATGCCCCAAAATACAATTTAAGTAATAATTCTAATTCAGTGTATCTAGAAAGGTGCATTCAATAATTATGGAAAATTGTAAGTTGGTGTCTTAAAAAATTTCCAAGATAATGGGTCATAAAATTCGATACTTATTCATTGGCGGCACAGGACATACGAGTACAATGTCCGCTTAAACGATGTGCCGCAATCACTAAAACTGTATTACCTCCCCTGGATGTTGAGAAAATCCCTCTTAAACGATAATTGCCTCGATATTATCGTTTGAGAGGTTTGGACCTGTAGCTTGCGTTCGCAGGACCGTTATCACTCTCTTATGGAATGGTGGTCAGAGCATGCCAAACCTCTGCTACAGAAAGCGTTATGTGTTACGGCGCTCAGAGTCCGAGGGATCTCCGTCGGACCCAGGAATTTTATTAATGCATCAACTTAATTACGGTACCAGACACGTTCCCATACCGTTTATGGATGTCGGCCATGTCAAGGGGAGACTTCTTCAGTTAAAGAGGCAACAACTGGGAGTGGTCAGGGTACGATAAAAATCTCGCACCTTCTTGCAGGATGAACTGACCTCATTTTATTCAGTGGCGGACGCGTCGCAAAGGGTAATGTATCACGTCCCTTGGTCACATACTGACGTACCAACGTGACATTCTCACAGCTATCTATAATTACTTTACCGACTTTTATGAGGACCCTGCTACTGATACGATTGTCCCTGTTGGGTTTACTCCTCTCCTCGATTGCGTAGTTACTCTCACATTAAATGATGACTTTCTAAGTGGCTTTTCTTGCGATATATATCGCCTTGTCGTTGTTTCACCATCGCAAAAATTTCCGGGATTCGACGGTAGAATCCGGCTGTAGTGGCCGAGCGGTTCTAGGCGCTACAGTCTAGAACCGAGCGACCGCTACGGTCGCAGGTTGGAATCCTGCCTCGGGCATGGATGTGTGTGATGTCCTTAGGTTAGTTAGGTTTAAGTAGTTCTAAGTTCTAGGGGACTGATGAACTCAGAAGTTAAGTCCCGTAGTGCTCAGAGCCATTTTTTTTTTTTTTCGACGGTAGTCTTTACTAAATTCATGTACATTTTTCGCCTCTTATAGGTGATACCAATACGTCATTGGTAAGTTAGGTGACCTCGGGGATTTGATTCCTGGCCCTTTAAGGTTGGTAAAATCGTTCTGCTTGCGGATACAACCGGACGTGAAGACATTAATAAAATCCTCCCGATCACACAACTTAATTTCGATTTCAAAACTGTCGCCCGGGCTGTTTGTCGGTCCTGCTCAAGAAAGATCTTACTGTCCACCAAATCTGTGTGCCTAGGCGCACGATTCTGACTTCTTGTTGAAGGTGATCAAGGTGACCGGTCTCAATCATACTACTTGTCAGATTTTATCCAATCTTTTTAGTGATATTCTCGCGCCGGCCGGAGTGTCCGTGCGGTTCTAGGCACTACAGTCTGGAACCGAGCGACCGCTACGGTCGCTGGTTCGAATCCTGCCTCGGGCATGGATGTGTGTGATGTCCGTAGGTTAGTTAGGTTTAATTAGTTCTAAGTTCTAGGCGACTGATGACCTCAGAAGTTAAGTCGCATAGTGCTCAGAGCCATTTGATATTCTCGCAACTGTCGCAGTGACTGGTCAGCTTATTCTCCAGATCACCCCTCTCCATGTCGCTTTTTGTCTTGTCCTAAGAACCTCTGCTTCACCGTATTGCTGCTCACTTAGGTGACTGACGACATTCAGTACGAGCGTACGCGGGTGGTGTTATTGTGCTGCTACTTCATGTCGATGATATATTCTTGCTCAAGGACATGTTGTATTCCTTTTGTTCTCTCTCTGGGGCCCGCATTAGTGAACGGAAACGTGCCTTATTACCATTGCGAGGTTTTAAACACCCTGTCGTTCCATGGGCAACGTTTGCTGCTCGCAACAAATCTTTGGGAACTACCGTGGATCGCTATCCGATGAAAATGGCTGCACTCAATTGTCAAAGTGACCCTAAGTGGAATGATCATATAAAACAGTTCGTGGGAAACCAGACACAAGACAGATTCATCGGAAGAATCTTAAGGAAATGTAACTTGTCCACGAAAGTAGTGGCTTATAAGGCACTTTTTTCGCCAGATTCTGACGAATCTAATTCAGGGTGCAATTCGTGAGCACGAACGTCGTTCCTTTAGTCTTCCCCACAAAGTGCGGATCTCAGATTACTCTATTTTCAGCAAACTGTACCATGTTGCACAAATATTGCCGCGCCCCGCTATCATGGCGCGAATTGATGCGAACATCCCGTCGTTTCCTTTGGAAAAATCTTATTTTTTGAATTCGGTGTGAAGTGGTTGTAAAGCCCTGGCCCCTTGGAGGGTTGGGACTTCCCAATATCAAAATGAAGGGTTTAGTATTGTTTATACGACGAACCGTTTTAACATGCACCCGAGCAACTCATTTTTTTACATCATGCTTATTTACGTGTCTTCGACCGGCCAGTCTGGCGCCCCCTCACGACGTTGGCCGCATCAACTCTAAATTGCGGCATGAACGTGAATTTTATATTATAATAGGTTTTCTGGGCACTGACATTTTATCAGTGAAACAACTTACCATCAGATCCTTGCTTTCTCGTTGGTGAGTACAATCATTCCTCCCCCCTGTTGATGATGTTTGGTTGCTGGGGCGCTCAAATGCGCGGTCATCAGCGCCATACAAAGTCCCAATTTTCACACAGTCAAATTTTTACAAGGTCCAATCTAGCCATTGTCGCGAATGGTGATGATGATGATGATGAAATGATGATAACAACAGACACCCAGTCCCTGGACAGAGAAAATCTGTAACCTGGCCTGGAAACGATCACGGGACCACGTGGTTCAGGGGCAGGAACGTTAGCCACTAGACCACGAGCTGCGGACCACCCCCCCCTCCCCCTCCAGTTGAAATGGCCACGCCATTGGTGTGAAAAACAGCGTGGTTTCACTTCTTCCTATCCTCCCGATTGAAGTCGCCTAATCGCCGCATGGGGTCATTCACAGTCTGATTCCGAACAACGAAGGCCTCCATTGAATTGGTCTCAGTCTGATAGGTCTCTGCGACACATGTCCTCAACCAGATACACTACCACACATGTTTGTCTCTTGTGGACGAGAGCACTAGATTCGCCTACAACTGACTTTTCTTACTCGAACAGCTGAAGCCGTTTTCTCGATTGATCTCCTTCTGTGTCTTGATTTTTCCGTTTACCCTCGGACCAAGATTAATTCGATTGTATGGTTCCTCAGACACTATGCCCATGTATTTCACCAATGTATGGTGAATGGTAATTGTAAATGGCAGAGGCTTTCACGTTATCGTGTTTTATTTGCTGATAGGTTGCACCTTGCTTTTAATGGTCAAGGAATTGTTTTTATTGAGTCTGAGAAAAAAAATTGTTTCTTTTTGCGTCCAAGAATTATGGAATTTTTTACTGTCAGGTTTCCTTTTCAGGAACAAATAACCATAAAGATAAAGAAGAAATTTCAGCAAACATAAAAAAGAGATAAGATAAAATAAAGTGAACTAATGAAAATCTAACTCTATAGATGTAGCAGTCAGGGCGAACAGGCTTAGATGGTAGGGTCATGTTACACGCATGGGAGAAGCAAGGTTACCCAAGAGACTCATGGATTCAGGAGTAGAGGGTAGGAGGAGTCGGGGCAGACCGAGGAGAAGGTACCTGGATTCGGTAAGAACGACTTTGAAGTAATAGGTTTTAACATGGAGGAACTGTATAAAGGGGGCTATGCTCCAGACTGAACGCTGAAAGGCATAATCAGTCTGAAATGATGATGATGATGATGATGATGATGAAAGAAAACCTAACCTAATGCTATGTCCAAGTGAGGGACTATCACAGCGACAGGCCTCGGGTTTCGATCCGTGCCAGCCTTGTCTCCACCCTGCGTGAAGCTGACTGTCCGTTCATTCCTGTAGACACAAAAAAAAGTCGGTAGAGCCCTTGCCTGTGAGAGGCGAGTTCCAGTCTCAGTCCAGCACACAGTTTTAATCTGCCAGGAGGTTTAAGAAACAAATAGCTTTGTAAAAATATCTGTTGAAAATCAACAAAAAATTATTGCAAAAATGTACTTCAAAAAAGTTAATCGTCAATAACAAACCATTAGTTACTTTATGATGTGAAGGTTATTATTTCCAGATCCTTTCACTATAGAGTTATTTCTTCTTGGGTTTAACCACCAATTTTAAGAGGCTTAATCTCGCGTTTTTGTAAGTGTAAATTGATCCACTCTATAGCGCAATAGCAGCCCATTTTTTGTTTTGAAAGCAACCGTTCGTTCGTTTAGTAAGCCAGTTAGTCAGGCTCCAGCTCTTTACTGATATACGTCTACATAGCGGCAACTGAGTGTTAACCTTTTTCTTTGTTTTCCTCTTTTCTGTTTAAGAGGTTTAATTTCGGTTGTTGTAAGTGTAATTTAATTCACTCTGTAATGCACTAGTTGCTCACTCTACAACCAAATATACAGCGCACTAATGGATAAGCGTCCGTTGGTGACATATCAGGAGGATAGCCAGTTGTATATGTAGAAGTCTGTCTCCTTTTACAGTTTACTTCTCCAGTTCGTCTTACTAGGAAGGTTAGGATGTGTGCATGCTACGTGCAGATGCAGGAGGAGTCGGCCGCAGTTGGCGAACCGCTAAATGCGCTTTTCGCCACGTTCCATGACCTTCAGGCTACTGCCTCTGGGTCTAGCGGTGGTGGAGAATCTGGCACGTCGCGTGGGACACCTCAGGTGTCGCTTGTTTTGCCCATGAGCACTGCTTCCGGGGTACATTCTACTGCATCCTCACAGCATGGTGGGTGGCAGGTGGTAATGCGTTTGCGTCGCTCAAGGCGGAGGGATGATGTGGAGACTGGCTGACTGGTCTCGCCCATTCACCCTATGAGTGGAGAGGTGGCCGTTCCTTCAGTAGGGTCGTTGTCGGTGATGGCACACGGGGGGGGGGGGGGATGTTACTAATTATTGGGAGTTGCAGGGGTAGGCACGTTATGGAGCCCCTTACACAGATAGCGTTCATGGCTGGAAAATAGGCCATTGAGCACTCGGTCTCTCTGCTGAGGGACATCCTCCAAGTTGTGGAGGCGGTCTGAGAGATATGGTTCATGTCGGCACCAGCAATGCCAGTCACATGGGTTTATACAGGCGTCTGGCGTAGGTGGTGAAGACTACTGGACTCACGTGTGGTGTGCAAGCAGAGCTTGCTGTTTTCCGCATTCTTCCCAGATGGATCAGGGTCCTTTGGGCTGGAGCTGAGCCGACGGTCTCAACCAACAGCTTTGTCGACTGTGAAGGTCCTGGATGCATAATTCTAGACCTACGTTATCGTGTGAGGAATTGCAAGACTCCCTTTGGTAGATCAGGGGTACACTGCACAAAGGAAGCAGTTACTTGGGTGGAAGAGTACTTATGGAGTGCAAATGGGATTTTTTTAGGCCATACGGTGACTGTAGGTGCTCTGATGGACACTCGCCCATCGATACGCAACAATGAACGTCGGACAGCGTTCAGAATAAAGGCTCTTCGACTGTTAAAATTTTATCAGTAAACTGTCGAAGTATTTGTAAGAAGGTTATTAGAGTGTTTCTGCTAGATAGAGCAGAAAAGGAGTTGTTAGCATCTCACACAGACAGTGAACTGACATCACTTAGTTCCAGTGAGAGGGATGATTAGGAATTATGGGCAAAGTTTAAGCAAATCGTAAATCTGGATCTGCAGAGTGACAGGCCCAGTAAGTGGATAAAGGATGGAAAACATCTGCCATGCTTTAATAACGAAATTCAGAATATGCTGAGGAAGCATAGGCTCAAAAGAGAAACATGTCTGTGAAAACATATAAGCGCGAAGCTTACAACAATCACCACCGTCACACGTTAACAAAAGATCTGCCAGAGAACACGAGAAAACTCTGCTCCTATGTAAAATCGCCAAGCGGGTCTAAGGCTACCATTCAGTCACTTGTTGAGCAATCTGGTGTGGCAGTAGAAGACAGCAAAGAAAAGCCGAATTTTTAAATTTCACGTTCGAGAAATCGTACACACAGGAGAATCATACCAACATACCGTCATTTGACCATCGTACAGACCCCCTTATGGACGATATAGTACCTGGCGTAGAGAGACAACTGAAAGACTTGAAAACAAATAAATCACCAGATCCGGATAGAATCCCAGTTCGGTATTACAATGAGTACACTATGGCATTGACCCATTACCTAGCTTGTATCTATCGTGATCAGAAATATGGGAGTGGCTCAAAGACTTCTTAAGTAGTAGAAACCAGTATGTTGTCCTCATGGCTATTGTTCATTCGAGACAACTGTATCGTCTGGAGTGCCCCAGGAAAGTGTGACACAAGGTCCGTTGTACTCTGTATACATAAATGATTTGGCAGACAGGTTGGCCAGCAAGCTGCGGTTGTTTGCTGATGATGCTGTGGTGAAAGGTAAGGTGTCGAATTTGAGTGACTGTGGGAAGATATAAGACTTAGACAAAATTTGTGGTTGGTGTGAGATATGGCGCTTAGCCATAAATGTGGAAAAATGTAAGTTAATGCGGATGAGTAGGAGGAACAAACCTGTAATCTTCGGATACAGTATTACTAGTCTCCTGCTTGACACAGTAAATTCATTTGAATATATGGACGTAACGTTGCAAAACGATATGAAATGGAACGAGCATTTGAGAACTGTGGTAGGGAAGGAGAATTGTCGACTTCGGTTTATTTGGGGAATTTTAGGAAAGAGTGGTTCATCCATAAAAGACACAGCATATAAGACTCTGGTGCGATCTATTTCTGAGTACTGCTCGAGTGTTTGGGATCGGTACTAGGTCCAATTGAAGGAAGACATCGAAGCAGATTAGAGGCGGGCAGTTAGATTTCTTACCGGTAGGTTCCAATAACTAAAATGAGAATACCTGGAGGGGAAGCGACGTACTTCTGATGAAAAACTATTGAGAAAATTTAGAGAACTGACCCCACCCCTGAGCCTCAGAAAACCCCAAAATAAGCCGAAAGCAGAGAATATATTGGAAGTTAGGTCATCCAACCAGATGCCACAACAACGCAACTGTCACTCCTTAATCTTCATCTATTCAGATCCGAAATTCCTCAAACGGAAACCCTCTGAAACGAAATCTCCAAATACCTGTCTTAACGAAAAACCGTCAGACTCGAAATCTCCAAATAACTGTCTTTCATGCCCTTTAAAATTCCCTAGTAAAAGCTTCCACTCAAAACTCCTCCAGAAAATCACTAGATCCCAATTTCCACTCCAGACTGCTCGAAAAATCGCCTGCACCCCTTGCCACAGCCTCTAAAGTCAACCCCCCCCCCAACCTCATAAATACCGCGTCCGCCCCCCCCCCCCCCAAAACAGACTCTTACAGCTGTGATCAAATAGGGCATGCCCAGATAGCACAGCGAAGGATTAGGAATCTGAAGTCAGTCCTCACTTATCACGTCATGTAACTGCCGACTATGGCCCAACTCGGCAAATAAAAATATTTACAGATTTTTAGTTAAGAACAGACTAACTCTTGAACAATGCAGCCCTGACATAAAACCGAAAAAATAAAATCTAACTTTCAAATCTCGTCTTTAATCGTATTGCTATCAAAGATTATTCATATAAAATGGTCACTTTCCCTCATTGTCAATCTAACCATTATCTCAAACGATGTCCATATACCACATCCCCGACCACATATTACTGCCCCATTCTACCGATTCCTCAAAGTGAAGAGCCCAGCCTGTGGCACCCAAACCAGAGTTACCAGTTCTCATCTAACTGATTCACAGCCCATCCCACCCCAAAAGCTCCCTCCACCCGCTTCCCACAGCGCAATTCATCCTTCAGAATATCCACCCATTCCAAAGGCCACATAACATACAACAATTTTTCATTGCTACCTGCTCTCCATTCCACCTAAACACTAAAGCCTCCTACGTCCACATCTAAGTGTTTGTATTGAACTGCCTTGGAAAATTAGTTTAAACCCATCCCAGACACTAACCCATCCCAAAACCTTTCTATTCTTAAATCAAAGGGAGACAGCAGTACAGTATAGTGCTCCAAAATATCCGCTCCTTGCAACCAAAAAAACAGTATGCATGCACATCCCATCCCAGCACCGTATCGAAGTTTACATCAGGAATGAGGCGTTCTGGCAATCCCATCATTCTATCGGAGCGTCGCCTTATATTCCACAACATATACTCTTCCAAGTATTCGATAGCATTTTAATGTCTTAGTGGTAAACACCCTGCTTCCTATTACCAACATTTGCACAATAATGGCCCTTAATCCTACGACGTAAGCGAAGTCATCCTCTTTGCGTACTGTCTACATGAGACTTTCACTATTTCCGATGAACCCCTTTTCGATTACTCCTAATTCCCAACAGTCGATAAGAGCACTAAAACATTATTCTTACCTGTTGTTCCTAGTTCCATTGCCTAGACAACATACCACTGACAGAACTTAATACAACACTTGTAACATGCGATATTAAACAAACAGTCGATAAAAATCGCAATGCCACTATCTGTCACTGTTGTATTACTAACAAAACCCTGAAAGAATTCTCGCTCTTCTTTCTAGAAATCATAGCCACCATTTACATTGCAATACTCCACACACTTTTCCATCCAGAATCGTACTAATTCTCTCGAATCATACGTTTCCTCAGACCCAACAATCCTGCCGTGACGTATCATCCTACCATCCTATCAGTTCAGTGTTTTTCAAGATCTGTGGGTAGATCCTCACCAATCGCATTCATAAATACCTAAATTAACACCTGTGTTTACCTGTCAACCAATGTACTTCAGTATCGTCTTCTCTCCCTATGACCAACTCCTGTACCACACCATCTGCTATTCCACATTTGTATACCTTGAACTTGAATGGGTATATGAACCATTATAGCATTCTGGTCTCCTGTTGCAGCTCAAGAGCTATGCATTTTCAGTAAATTACTTCCGCCTTATCGCTTCCTTTCTATCCAACCACAATTTCTCTGTCTCCATTAACAACACCAAGCTTCCTACTGCTATTAAGCCCCAACGATGTGTCGTCTTCCCACTGTTATTTGTCCTACACAAAGCCAACACGCCTACGCCACCTCCTCCTACAAATCACCTCCAGTATTCCGATGACACCTCTGTTCTAGCCTTGTACCCTTTCCTCCAGATATTCAAATGGCAGTTCCAAATCCATATGAACCAAATTACCTCCTGGTGAAACAAGTGGCTACTCACACTACACTCTTCAAATAAGCAAGAAATAATTATGAGACTATCCACCCATGGCATCAGCCTCCATGTCATTTACTTTACCATCCACGAACATCCTATCCAAATATCCAACAGCCTAAAATACCTCGGATTGACGTTTGACGTTAGATCGCCAGCTAACACAGGAACCCCACTTGCTAACAGTTCCACAAAAACTGACAACAGAACAAAACTACTAACTGTCCGAACATGTAGATTTCACCCTTCCACAACATTCCACACCTACAAATCACAGATCCTGCCCCCCCCCCCCCCCCCCCGTGCAATGCACGTGATGCGTGGATTTCCACTGCTCCAAAAGTTAGTCAAGCTCTACAGTTCCTAGGGCCCCACGCACTATAACTGAGTGTGTGAATCTGCTAACCGTTACCTACAAGCATCCCATGACCTACAAGCATCCCATGTCAATGTATAAATTACCCCAACGCTTTCTTCCTTACAGAACACCTACAACTAAACTATATTACCCGTAAACTTATCACTTACCACCCTATACTTCCCCTGTGCTCTGAGCGAGACCGCTACGGTAGCAGGTTCGAATCCTGCCTTGGGCATGGATGTCTGTGATGTCCTCATATTAGTTAGGTTTAAGTTGTTCTAAGTTCTAGGGGACTGATGACCTCAGAAGTTGAGTCCCATAGTGCCCAGAGTCATTTGAACCAGTTGAACCTGTGCTCTGATCCTCGACCTCTGCTGCAGCTATATCAACACATTCTCCCAGCATTAACCTACACACTCTCCACATCTTCTCCCAACGCAGCTTTAATCAGCTCCCTTAACAGTCCATGAAATTCCCTCTAATTTATATCCGTCCTGTCATATTTATGAGAACCCCACTGTCCTCCCATCTTACAAGAAACCCCCTGAGTGCGAGGTCGCAAAAGGCGAATGATATTTACTACATTCGACACCTCACACATTGTCTGCCATGCAACAACAATCCTGGCTATTAATGGCGACGTGGGACGGGACTGGAGATACCCTATGGTGAGCACAGGATGACGGTACGGAGCGTAGTTGAACTGCTTAGTCGATGAGTAACTCACAACAGTACCACAGTGCTAGTGTTGATTACATCTACAAAAACAGTAGCCAAAGTTGACAATTCAGCAGAAACGAACCCAAGGAATTTCGTGGAATGAGGAAGAAGTGTCAGACGATATATTAGCGGGTTTGCAAAATGAATCAGTGGAATGTGTCATGTCGTATACTTTCGACGGTGTGGAAAATGTAAATGAAGAGTACAATGATGTCATTATGTGCTTAGCAAGTGAAAGTGATAATGAAATGGATCAAATGGCTCTGAGCACTACGAGACTTAACATCTGAGGTCATTAGTCTCCTATAACTTAGAACTACTTAAACCTAACTAACCTGAGGACATCATACACATCCATGCTCGAGGCAGGATTCGAACCTGCGACCGTAGTGGTCGCGTGGTTCCGGACTGAAACGCCTAGAACCGCTCGGCCACAGCGGCCGGCAAAGTGATACTGAAATAGGTGTCGAGCCATGTAGTTCATCACCCATGTCGGACAGGGTGCCACAAGTCCTGTCTTTGTCGAAACATACTACAGGACAATCGTTGTCCATGGAGAGTATACTGAACATAATTACATACGTGGACTATCAACCGCAGTATGATGAGATTTTGGATAAATCCGCAGCATTGCAACCGTGTAGTGCATAAGAAAATCTACGGATGTTCTACATCTACCTCTATATCCATACTCCGCAATCCACCTGACGGTGTGTGGCGGAGGGTACCTTGAGTACCTCTATCGGTTCTCCCTTCTATTCCAGTCTCGTATTGTTCGTGGAAAGAAGGATTGTCGGTATGCTTCTGTGTGGGCGCTAATCTCTCTGATTATCATCCTCAGGGTCTCTTCGCGAGATATACGTATGAGGGAGCAATATACTACTTGACTCTTCGGTGAAGGTATGTTCTCGAAACTTCAACAAAAGCCCGTACCGAGTTACTGAGCGTCTCTCCTGCTGAGTCCTCCACTGGAGTTTATCTATCATCTCCGTAACGTTTTCGCGATTACTAAGTGATCCTGTAATGAAGCGCGTTGCTCTCCGTTGGATCTACTCTATCTCTTCTATCAACCTTATCTGGTACGGATCCCACACTGCTGAGCAGTATTCAAGCAGTGCGCGAACAAGCGTACTGTAAGCTACTTCCTTTGTTTTCGGATTTCATTTCCTTAGGTTTCTTCCAATGAATCTCAGTCTGGCATCTGCTTTACCAACGATCACCTTTATATGATCATTCCATTTCAAAATCACTCCTAATGCGTACTCCCAGATAATTTACGGAATTAACTGCTTCCAGTGGCTGACCTGCTATTTTGTAGTTAAATGATAAGGGATCTATCTTTCTGTCTATTCGCAGCACATTACACTTGTCTACATTGAGATTCAGTTGCCATTCCCTGCACCATGCGTCAATTCGCTGCAGATCCTCCTGCATTTCAGTACAATTTTCCATTGTTACAACCTCTCGATATTCCACAGCATCATCCGCAAAAAGCCTCAGTGAACTTCCGATGTCATCCACCAGCTCATTTATGTATATTGTGAATAGCAACGGTCCTACGACACTCCCCTGCGGCGAACCTGAAATCACTCTTACTTCGGAAGACTTCTCTCCATTGAGAATGACATGCTGCGTTCTTTTATCTAGGAACTCTTCAATCCAATCACACAATTGGTCTGATAGTCCATATGCTCTTACTTTGTTCGTTAAACAACTGTGGGGAACTGTATCGAACGCCTTGCGGAAGTCAAGAAACACGGCATCTGCCTGTGAACCCGTGCCTATGGCCCTCTGAGTCTCATGGACGAATATCGCGAGCAGAGTTAAACACGACCGTATTTCTTGAAACCCATGCTGATTCCTACAGAGTAGAATTCTAGTCTCTAGAAAAGTCATTATACTAGAACATAGTACGTGTTCCAAAATTCTACAACTGATCAACGTTAGAGATATAGGTCTATAGTTCTGCACATCTGTTCGACGTCCCTTCTTCAAGACGGGGATGCCCTGTGCCCTTTTCCAGTCCTTTGGAACGCTACGCTCTTCTAGAGATCTACGGTACACCGCTGCAAGAAGGGGAGCAAGTTCCTTCGCGTACTCTGTGTAAAATCTAACTTGTATCCCATCAGGTCCAGCGGCCTTTCCTCCTTTGAGCGATTTTAATTGTTTCTCTATCCCTCTGTCGTCTATTTCGATATCTACCATTTTGCCATCTGTGCGACAATTTAAAGTAGGTACTGCAGTGCAGTCTTCCTCTGTGAAACAGCTTTGGAAAAAGACATTTAGTATTTCGGCCTTTAGTCTGTCATCCTCTGTTTCAGTACCATTTTGGTCACAGAGTGTCTGGACATTTTGTTTGCCGGTCGAAGTGGCCGTGCGGTTCTAGGCGCTGCAGTCTGGAACCGCGAGACCGCTACGGTCGCAGGTTCGAATCCTGCCTCGGGCATGGATGTGTGTGATGTCCTTAGGTTAGTTAGGTTTAACTAGTTCTAAGTTCTAGGGGACTAACGACCTGAGAAGTTGAGTCCCATAGTGCTCAGAGCCATTTGATATTTTGTTTTGATCCACCTACCGCTTTGACATTAAGAACAAAATTTCTTAGGATTTTCTGCCCAGTCAGTAACAGAACTTCAACGAAAGAGAAGTCGCACTTGGCCCAAAAACTACTTTTACCGCCTTTCAATGACGCTCCCTGCAAGAAATGGTTCAAATCGTTCTAAGCACTATGGCACTTAACATCTGAGGTCATCAGTCCGCTAGAATTAGAACTATTTAAACCTAACTACCGTAAGGGCATGACACACATCCATACCCGAGGCAAGATTCGAACCTGCGGCGGTAGCAGCAGCGCGGTTCCGGACTGAAGCGCCTAGAACCGCTCGGCCACAACGGCGTTCCACGCTCCATGCAATTTACAGCATATGCCTGAGAGTTATCCACTACGTTATGCACACCAAATCGCGCAAGACATAGATTACAGTGATTTCAGGTGAAGCTGTGGATTGTTGCATAAATGGAAACAATAATACACAATTGGAAGACGTAAGATAAAGAAATTCCAAACAAAGCGTCAACTTGTCGATACACAGCAGACTGTGGAATCGGCCTGAAAATATGTAGAGTTTAACAGTTTATTCCACTGTTCAGTAAGAAATTTCTTTTCAACTCTAAGCAGTCCGGATTTCGTGATGAAATGCATGTCAAAGGAACGCTGGAAATTGGAGGTAAAAAGAGAGTTGGGTCAATATCAACTAACATCAGTGCTTTAGCGCCGTCGTATACAATTTTTCCGACTGTAAATCTCAATGGTAAGTCAGCTGTAAAGTTATTTTTTCTGCTGCGAGAAATTGGAGGCCCTCTGACCTATACGTTTCTTTACCGTGTTCGTGATCTTCCGAAGACTGTAGGGATTATTTATGGCACAGCAAGCAAGAGTGGGAAAAAGGGGGTAAGAGAACTACAACTATGGTATGATAGCTGCTTTTGACCAACAGGTAATGACAATAACTTGCTTTATTTCCCACTCCTGGTTTGTGTATAAAAATGATAGTCCTTTAGAGTAACTATACACCCTGAAAAGTGTGTGACATTGCAATTGATACCACCAGAGGCAGAATTTGTCCATTGGTTACACCACCCTTACACCTTCGCGCATTTTCAGGAGTGAATGCCTAGTTCAACGTCCTACACCGTGCGCAACTCCCTAGGAGTTCGTCTTCGATCTTGATGGTGCGAAGCTTTGGGATCACTGTGTCGCGCCATTTTTCGTTTGATGCCCATGGTGCAAGTTAATCGATTATTTGCAACTTTCTACAATTTCAACGATGTCCATCTTGTGAAGGGTAATACGTACAACCCGTAGATGGTTGATCTCTGCACGTCCCGGACAGTCATTTTTTATCGGTTTCCTGATGGACGTGGCGAGTCATTAGCAGCCAGCATTTTTGCTGTCATAATTGCCAACGCAACACTTCCAAATGAGCCTAACTAAAGATGGGAGTTGCTAGTTCGCACTCAAGGGGTTCCTTGTTAGTGCTCTTTGCTCTTGTCATCACCAGTCCCCTCCTCCCACATTCTAACGCCCTTTTCGGAACCTCCCCCTTCTCACCCACCCAAATCTCTGAACGAAACTTCTGTCCACGTAAAAGTCATACTAAGCGCCACCGAAAAATCTATAAATCACATATTATCTTTAATCCTTGCAGTGTACAAGCGAGTGCGGAAAATTAATGCCTCCTAATTTTATATGTAATAAGTCTTAAGGCTTTTAAAAAAACATTATTAACATTCTACGTCCTTATTCTTCATGTCTGCGTATTTATTACTCCTTATAGACATCCAGGCTACAAACACGTTTCTTACAACGAGAGACCAGTTTGTTGATAAGGTCATTGTACATTGATGTGTTTTTGACGGAGCCACTGCATTACCTCATCACTGTCAAAGTTAATTCCTCGAAGATGTTCTTAGAGTTTTGAAAACAGATGAAAATCGGTTGGATCGAAATCGGGAATGTGTGGAGGATGATCGATGATAGTCGACACGAAGCGATTGATTGTTGTAGATGTCGCAAGGTGAGTGAGTAGTCTGTCATTGTTATGGTGAAGGAGTGGGTGCTGCACGTGTGGACGCGACGAGCGGGATGAAATAACAATAACGAAAAAGAAAAGAAAAATTGATAGTGTGTAAATAAAATGTTACTCTAATATATGTTCGCTTTCTTTCATGCAGTTGGCACATTTATTGCCATTTTCATATGTAACTACTACTACAATACGCTAACGCAAACTTCACTGCGATTAATTAATCATTGTCGTTTCGTTATTGCTCGATTTCAAGAACTACTGTGATATAAGTCATCTAAATGTATATTTGGAAGTGATATAAGTGAGAAAATTAAATGACCAGATACTATATTTCGCTACAGTAAAGTAAAATGTGTGGAACTTGCGCTGTAGCGACGAACCGACTTAAGTATAGAGAGTGTTTTACTTTGTCATCAGTGGTGTAACAGTCTTCGTGGAGTTAAATACAGTCGCCACTTTTGTGCAACTCGCTTTTCACCGAAATTCAAATCATTGATGGGAGTGATGTTAACCGAAACTCTTCTCTTTGAGGTCTAGAGGCACATATTCTTGTAGCAAAAGAGAGGTTACCTAGCCTTTAACGCCACGTTGAATATGAGTTCATCAGGGACAGGAAATACAAATATTATGAGATTTATAGCAGCATGTATCCACAGGTTCATTCTTTAAACAAAAGTGTCTCACTGCACAAAATTAGGATGATGTGCTTACTAATGTTTGACAGCATGAATGGTGTCTAATGTGTCGATGCATGTAACCTCCAAATATCTACGAAGTTACGGCGAGATGTTTTTACATCATATCTACGACATCGGAAATGTAACTAACCCAGTAAGGAGATAGCAAACTGCTACCGTCGTTTGACAGATTCCAGGATCATGCCGTAAGACTGGAACCCTTAGGGGGTTGTGTTGATAGAGGAGATAAAGATGACGCGAAGAGGAGCTGCGCGGTCCGTTTTGCAAGCCAGAGAGCGTCACAGGGATGCCCTTCCACCTTCAGTGGCACACGCAATATAGGGACTCTGCGCATCAAGTAGATGTTCCCTGCCAAAATTCCGAAAGTATAGGTTACAGGAAGAGCCAAGCAATAAATAATGTCCTTTCATTTACAAATCGAAAAATTACCAATGCATTAAATCAGTGACATACAGCGATATATAGACTGTCTTTCTCGTCACTCATTCTCAGATTTGCCGGCCGGGGTGGCCGAGCGGTTCTAGGCGCTTCAGTCCGGAAGCGCGCGACTGCTACGGTCGCAGGTTCGAATCCTGCTTCGGGCATGGATGTGTGTGATGTCCTTAGGTTGGTTAGGTTTACGTAGTTCTAAGTTCTAGGGGACTGATGACCTCAGATGTTAAGTCCCACAGTGCTCAGAGCCATTTTGAGCCATTCTCAGATTTAACCAGAAAGAATGTTGTGACAATGATACGTGAAATACCCTACGTCACAGATTGTAAGATGTTGATGAAGAAAAGTATTAACTGACCAACTGAAAGTGAAACATCCTTTGTATGGCATTACTAATCTGAGTCACAATCACATAATAGCCCAGCAAATGTCTCCGTCCAATATCAGTGATATAAATGTTACCTCCCAGCATTCAGGAAACTATCGGAAAATGCTTCAGCGGACAACGTCTTTAGAAGTGCATAATCTTTGCGTCTTCGTAATATTACCCGCAGCTGTTTACAGTTAGCACTTTTTTAACCAACTGCACATTTATGCTACCAGGAGCTAAGCGTCTATCGGAATTTCGATTCTCACGTTCTAATGTTGACAGGCCATCATCTTTGAGCGTAGCACCTTGTGACAATTAGAAACGGCAGGAAAGAAGAAAGTATTCCAACCCTCGAAGTTCGATGTGCAAAACTGCGAAGATCTCAATCGATGAGAAGAGCGAGTTTTAATTTCCTCGTCTGAAAAGACACTCGCTTCCTAATGCGCAGAAGCCGAGAACAGAGAAGGAGCGACCAAATTGGCGGATAAAGTGGAGATGGCAGAGATAAAGGTCGGATGCCAAGAAGCGCTGTCGAGAGCCCGCCAGGCAGGCGCGGAAATTAAATTTTGATTCTCAAGTAGCAGTCGATATCTCGCGCATTTCCGAACTGACGTAGGAAGGAAACCACGGAAGAAAGCAGATCGAAATTCTAGCAGTTTCCTTCTATTTCTAACTCCACACACATTGGTAAAGCTCATTTGTCGATATGGGGAAGACTACAATGCTGTTGACGATGATGATGATGAAATAATTGAATGAGGGCCGGTCGTCTTTAGTGCTCATACGAATATGATGAGACGAGTAAGCTTAAAATCTCCCCTCAAATAAAAGTAATTTGGTTTCTTTAATGTTCTTTTGTGAACACACACACACACACACACACACACACATACACACAGTAAGTAGTTACTAAAGATAGTCAATAAAAAGTTATTAAGATAATGGTCAATATATGTGGATTGATGACCACCAGATGAAAAGCGGGTAATCCTACTGCTCTGAAAAAGACTAAAGCCACCAGTCTAAATCCTTAAGTAGGCGTCTGAACAATGAATAAATTTTACAAGATTGATGTAAAACGGATTGTAGGTCGCCACTAAATCTCTGGTGGAATGTAAAATGCTCTCTAAAGAAACTTGGATTATGGTGAGTCGTACACCACAGACACCACATATGGGGCGAGGTTCTCGCCTGCGAATGCCGTAAAGGATAGTGTCTGTTCGAAGGCAGGTCAGAGTAACTTGCATGACGTACGGGAAAGTCATGTAGTTGACTTCATAGACCGCAGCTCGATCCTTATGCGTCACACACCATTTCCAACTTTAGCGAAGCTTCTTCATTCAACAGTGAGATGACGGCCTCGTAGGGTGTGCTACATAAAGTCAAACAGAGTTCTCTACAGGACCCTTTAACTCCTATTACATCTGACTTGTCATTTCCCGCAATTCACACAAGTACTAGTACCCATCCGAATGATGCCTTTTTCCCCTATTGTTGTAGAAGGAGCAGCTTTTCGCGTATTAATAGGACCATTTTCTCTGGTGTGTGCATTTGCTGGAATGCTTGTAAAGCACTAAATGATTCGGAGTAGATGAGAAAAGTCTTACTTCGGTGACGACTCAAAAGCTCTAGAGCCATCATAGCTGCATACAGCTCAGAATAAAAATTTGTAAACGGACTTAGAAGCAGAAGCCTGAAGATAAAGATATCTCTAAGTCTTCATATGTATCTAAATACTTCAGTACCATTGCGGTGTTTATCACATATAATCCACGTCAGACTTAAAAATTATATTTGGAGTGATTTCTTCGTGAATGTGGTCGATTCTAGAACAATTATTGGCCTCTTAACAAGTCAAGCGGGATTTCTACACTAACTTTGAGGTAGTACATCACTATCTGCACCACATATTTCCAGGAATAAATAATTTTCACGTTCCCCAAAAGGTGTCATTGATAACTACCAGACCTTAAAGAATGACAGAGTTGTACGCAGGTGGGAGGAGAGAAGAAGACATTTTGTATGCATTTCGCACGAAGAAGAGTTGCAGCATGATATGAAGTAGCCGTTTACCGACCTCGGTACAGACCCTATGAATGAAAGTAGTCTTAAGTGCCTCAGAGGCCAACCTAATGTCCTCGTTGTGAACGGCATTCAGTACTTTTAAATACGATTCGACTTTGACTTCATACATTTCAGGTTCGGCAGCCAAGCAAGGTTTTCATCAAAAGTGAGACCAAAAACAACACCGATTTTTTAAAGTTGAATATGGTATCCTTTAATCTCTACTAGCAGTAGTACCCACCATTGCCCTGTTATGTGTTACATACAGATATATTATACTAAACACACACACACACACACGCACACACACACACACACACACACACTAGTCCATCCTCTCCATGTCCCTGTATTCCCATTTACATCTCTCTGTCCCTCTCCTCCTCCCCCTCGCTCTATCTATTTTATCTCCCCCCCCCCCACACCCTGTTCATCTCGTCCTCACCCTTCTCTCTGTCTATCTCCTACTGAGCAGAGAGACAGTGTATGTCGTGGGCCGATAGTTGCTGATATCAGCATTAGCATCCTTGTAATTACAGACATCAGGGTTAGTCCCTTTCTCGGAATCGCTGACATCATCATGTGGCAATGACGTTATTTTCGGTATTCAACTCTCCCCATACCCCTGTAGACAACAAAGTTACACGTTTTGCGAAACCTTTGGGTGGCCAGTACCGTACAACAGGACCCCCCACCCTTCAACTAATTTTAACTTTAGTAGCACATCTCCATGAGAGCCATCATTTATTATCTGTGTGTCCATACAGCATGAAGCTCCAGCAGCAGCAGCGATCCGTTGGGTACAAGATGCCTATCAGTACGCATTTGTTAATTCTTTTTGCTATAACAATATGGCTATTTTGGGTGTTCATGTCACAGTACTCCAAATTTATACTGTTTCCACGCATGTGTATTTTATAGAAGCTGTGCCACAGATTAATAATATTTATGCTTAGGTGTTTTTAGTTACTATTACACGAGGAAATTCCTGCCTGAACCACAACAGCAACAAGGATGTCAGTTGATCTGATATAGTTTGACTAGAACTCGAGCCACAGGAATGCTCCACAAAAGTGCTGTTCTTCCCCAACACATGTAATGTGACTGCAAGTGCATTTAAGCTTATGAATGTCGGTCTGTCACCGGACTGTGACTTTGGTGTTGTGATTGAGATAGCGAACGTTCAATGTCTTCGAACTAGAGTGCTGTATTCATAGTTTGGATGGGACTATCTGAATCGCATTATGGAGTTCATAGGGAGACATATGAATCTGAAATACAACCCACTGCACACTTCTATTGGCATATTAAGGGGTGAGTCATCAGTTGTTGATGGTATGGAGAGACATTGCTTCAGCTGAAATCTGAGAATGATACTATATACATTAAATATTCCTGTGTGGTGAATTGAAGAAACCTGCATAATATAACGTGTTCTTCGTTTGGTTTCCTCAGCTTGAAAAATCGTAGCTATTTCTCACCTAGCATAAATTTATCACTCCCGAAAAAGGCACATCTATCTGGTAACGAGCATTTCAAGGAGTGGCAACTCACAGATCCATACATTTCTGTTCATTACTGCAATGTAGCTGGTCCATATGCTTGAATTGGTGCATGCAACGAACTTTTGGCTAAATTCGGCGCTAAATAACTCGGAACTACCGCAACGTGTCGAATTTATTTACTATCGATTATTTCTCGGCACAACCTACCCTATAATTCAATTACAAGCATTTTGGAGGGACTTCTATAAATAATAAAGAGGTGAAAAACAGTAACTGTTACTTGTTATCATTTATAACAATAATTTTTTTTCAAACAATGCACCACTTGTATGCAGAAAGAGACATCGCAATAATACAATTAAAACTGTATACATGAGTAGCAGCATCCGATTTGAGAGATACGTCACACTAAAGCAGTTCATTGCTTTTTATACATAACTGGAAACATTTTATTGTAGAGGTGCATGACATTGATACTGGCAGAGGATATGAATCATTTTATATACAATATTTACATAACAGCAATGGTTTACTGAGACTCATCTTATGAGTACTGCTACCACGGATTTCTATATACGATATTTATAGTGTATGGAGCCTGGTAGCCACAGGAGAAGAAAAAACAACCACACATAAACGCATACACACACATAGATACACAACTGCACATAGTGTTGAAGAAAAACGTTTACATGTACACATAAAGATATTTAAGATTTGCAAGCGCACATGGTGTGCAGTCATGCAAATGCATACCCACATACACACATCAATTACAAATGCCTTATCTGTCTATTCCACACACACACACACACACACACACAAAAACACACACACACACACACACGCACACACACACACACACACACACACACACACACATATGCACACACACACACACACACACACACACACACATGCACACACACACACACACACACACACACACACACACACACACTTTCTTCTAAAGCGAATTGTGTGAGAACGAGACTATCCGGATCCCACTCACACAAATGAATCATTTTTCGTCACGGCGCTAATGAACGACTTCCAATGCAGTGGAGTATACACGCATGGGCCCCATGACTGAAAGACTACTTGCTCTACCAAATTAGGAACTCCATCATACCTTTGGGGATGCTCTTTGTAGTCCTCGTTCTAGAGAACCCCTCAGACCACACGATGCACATCATTAGCCTGTCTTTGAGTAGTATTAGCTTCTGCACGTTATGCATACATTTTGAATCAAAGCCCTAAAATCCGATAACATGCAAGCCATTCTCCTCGTCTTTCATCAGACCGCTAACCTTCCTGTTATGTGGTGTTATACTGTAAGGATTATCGGAAACATACGCGAACGTGTCGAATTCCTTGAGTCGGCATCTAATTACTTCACATGGATCATTGTCTTTTACCCAGTAAATGAAACTGTATGTATCCATATGAAGTATGGTGCGAAAAGTGGCTATTGATCCTGAATATAGAAAAGTATGAAGTTATTCAGATAAGTACTAAAAGAAATCCACTAAATTTCTATTATGCGGTAAGTCACACAAATCTGAAGGCTGTAAATTCAACTAAATACTTAGGGACTACAATTACATGTAACCTAAATTGGAACGATTACATAGTTAGTGTTGTGGGTAGAGCAAACCAAAGACTGCGATTCATTAGCTGAACACTTAGAAGGTGCAACAGGTCTACTAAAGAGACTGCTTATACCACGTTGGTCCACCCTATTCTGGGGTATTGCTGTGTAGTGTGGGATCTGCATCAGGGTGGGACTGACGGATGACACCGAACAAGTACAAAGAAGGGCATCTCGTTCTGTACTGTGACGAAACAGAGGAGATAGTGCCACAGACACGGTACGTGAGTTGGAGAGGCAATCATTAAAACAAAAACAAATGCGTGTTTCGTTACTACGGTATCTTTTCATGAAATTTCAGTCACCAGTTTTCTCCTCCGATTGCGAAAACATTCTGTTGGCACTCACCTACGTAGGTAGAAATAAACATTACGATAAAATAAGAAAAATCAGGGCTCGCACAGCAAGATTTAATTGCTCGTTTTTCTCGCGCGCCGACCGATAGTGGAACGGTAGAGAGACAGCTTGAAGGTGGTTCATTGAACCCTCTGCCAGGCACTTTATTGTGAATAGCAGAGTAATCACGTAGACGTAGACGTAGATGTAGATGTAAAGAAGTAACTTGACAACACCAAGGTTTTGTTTTACAGACTCATAGTGAAATCCGTACAAGTGGTGTTTGAAGTGGTCCACAATACACATACCAATATAAACAGGCTTCGTGAACTCTATTGAAATTTTAACCATCTTCACAGCGACTAGTCCTTCACTGAATATAGTGGCCTGCTCATAATGCGGCCTGCCAAAGTAATCTCTTGCGACATACCGCCCATCCCACGGTAAACTACGTGAATTTCGTAAGAGTTCTAACATTCTCTATGGTTTTGCTGAATACTGAATTACTCTTTAATTTATAAAAATCTTTTTCAAAAATCAAACACTGCGAGAGCCCTCTGTTCGGTATTAAGATCACTTTAATCCTTCAGTCAAGGACTCAGGTTGAAGGAGAAGCCGCCAGTAATTCTAACAAGTCTCATCCGTAAACTGAGACATTACTGGAGGTTTCTGTAGTGTAGAATGTATCTCTGCTTTCTCCGCAACATTGTCATCAGTTTTGGGGCGGAACCTTTCTGCAGGAGTAGGTGCACCGTACATAGTGGGAACTCGTTGTGCACATCATGCAGATCGGTGGAATGTTCAAGGTCTACTTCCAAGACACATCCTCTACCATTATCAGCAGACACACAGTGGATTTTTTTTCTTCTGTCCGCCGATTTCGTCTTTGGACAACCATCACAACCCAACCAACTGTAGAGTTCGTTCCATGGCATGCCTACATAGATTGCTTACATCCAAATAAAGGATGTAACTTAAATTGCCAAATGCCCTGTGATCCTTATCACTTATTCAGGGGTTATTTGCCTTGGCGTACCTGCGCACAAAGTCTTCCACAAATTCCTGTTTCGAAAAAGAGCTACACTTCAACATCAGTCAACAATTCAATGTTAATACTTGTCTTTTTTAACATTGTGTCCCATGAAAGCCTTCACTTGGTATAATCGAATGCAGGAATCAGAGCGTATGCGCCCTGTCTTACACCCCAGAATATCTCAAAACCGTCTCCAAGTAAACACACATCTGCTCCATGTACAGTTAAGCGTATCTCTCTAAATTAGTGATGCTGAGCTCCTACCAAATATTCACTGTATGACAATACCTGAGATTAAATTTGGCAATGCCTGTGAGTCTGCTGGTGAATGAGGTTATGTTAAGCAGTGTGGTTTCACGGATACTCTCTATCAAATCCAGGTATTCATATGAAAAGATAACCATCTTCATCACAAAGTGAAACTCTGCTTCATCGTGATACGTGGTTCTGGTAGTATACATATCCTTGCTGAGTTTCTAAAGAGGTGCGTGCATAAATTGTAGTGAATCCAGGATTCAGAGTAATATTCTTGACATGATTTACTTGGAAAATGAAATGTACATTTCTACATTGTCAGTTATGACATGGTCTTTTGTCAAACTTCAAGCTGAAACCATCCAAGTGATCAGCAAGAAAGTAAGCATCATACTCGCTTAAATTATGGAAGAAGAAGAATATGTGTCGTGGAAGTTGGTATTTCAAGTTACATGCATTGTGGGCTGCAGCACGTAACTTCCCCGTTAGATGGCAGTGTTCTCTATGTGGAGTTCCCACTTTTCCATCCAAAAACAGCCTACAAAAATGACATTCAAATGCCCGCTTGTATATCGCATCAACCCTACGAGTTGCTCATTGCAGTATTTTTACTATAATGAGAATCAACACTCAACACAGTTTCTCGAGATCTAAAAGCGTCCATCTCGTAGGATTATCCCTGTTGTATGATTCAGTTTTGTTTCGACTGGAATCATATGTGCTTACAAATTTATGTACTGGCACATACAGTACGTTTTAATCTTTGAAAGTGATGTGGGATGTGATGGGAATCGCCTTCACAACATGCCACAGGAACTGGAAAACTCTCTAAATTAACGTATACTGCAAAAGGGACCTCATTCCTGCTGGTGGGCGTTCTATACTCTGCAGTGGGCATTTACACACATATCATTTCCTTGCTTGAGCGGTCAGTTACATATCTTCCTAAATAGTCAGGCTTGGTAGAAGGTTGAGACATCAACAAAAAAAATACATAGTGTCACAATATTTCGAGATTTTTTTATGAACATGCTCTGCTATGCTCTGTGGCGATCACTCCCATGAGCTGTGAATAATTCAATACCTTAAATAACAACTGCTGTGCCGTATTTAACAGTCGTCTGCTGCTCTCTCTACTGGCGCAATAAAACAAACGGAAATTGACTGCTGCATAAGCAAAACTTCCGATCAGACAAGAAAAAGTAAAACTGAGTTTTTATAGTACTGCTGTAACTCCATTGTTCTGTAACAGTACATAAATACACATGGTTCTCATATTGCCACTGCTGAGGTAGCAGGGAACTGTATGCATAGAGTTGAGAGCATAGAGAATGCAGCCTCCCATAGCATATTTGTTAAACCTCCCAAATGTTTTGGCAGTGACACGCTGTACTACTATCACTAACTCCAATACATTTTAGTTTAAGTAATACTTTGGAAACAAGACATAGAAGATGAGCTCCAGTTTTGGATATTTTATTTAGTGTTCAGAAATACTGTGGCAGAGGTAGCAGAAAACATTGTATAACTACACACGTCCAAACGACGTAGCTGGTTTTCCTTAAAGTGAGGCATCACATTATCATTCAATATTCAGGCAAGTATTACCTAGAAATGACGATACTCAATATGACACCACTTGCACTGTGATCATAATAATTCCTTCGGAGTAACTGGCTTTTACTACATAGTTCCATGTCATTCACTAATGAATGCTTTGCAGTGAGTTAATACCTTGTTTACTCTGCTAAAAACGAAGCGACTACACGCTGTTTCGAAGTACACTGAATGGAATAATTTTACCTTTCACTACCATACGCAGTATAGCAATTCTAATTCGTTGCCTACAACCATATGTCAAGTTACTTTAATAATCTTACAGTGATTTACAGACACACTCAGACCAAGCATATTATGGAGGAAGTAATCTGAAATGCAGTAGAATCTGGGGAGCTTTAAAGTAAGTGCAAGATATAAGAGGAAGGAGACATAATTTATGTGTGATTTAATAGAGGGAAGACGAGGCATTCTAAATTACAACAACAAAATACATAGTGCGCGATTTGAGAGAAACTACACTCCCGGAAATGGAAAAAAGAACACATTGACACCGCTGTGTCAGACCCACCATACTTGCTCCGGACACTGCTAGAGGGCTGTACAAGCAATGATCACACGCACGGCACAGCGGACACACCAGGAACCGCGGTGTTGGCCGTCAAATGGCGCTAGCTGCGCAGCATTTGTGCACCGCCGCCGTCAGTGTCAGCCAGTTTGCCGTGGCATACGGAGCTCCATCGCAGTCTTTAACACTAGTAGCATGGCGCGACAGCGTGGACGTGAACCGTATGTGCAGTTGACGGACTTTGAGCGAGGGCGTATAGTGGGCATGCGGGAGGCCGGGTGGACGTACCGCCGAATTGCTCAACACGTGGGGCGTGAGGTCTCCACAGTACATCGATGTTGTTGCCAGTGGTCGGCGGAAGGTGCACGTGCCCGTCGACCTGGGACCGGACCGCAGCGACGCACGGATGCACGCCAAGACCGTAGGATCCTACGCAGTGCCGTAGGGGACCGCACCGCCACTTCCCAGCAAATTAGGGACACTGTTGCTCCTGGGGTATCGGCGAGGACCATTCGCAACCGTCTCCATGAAGCTGGGCTACGGTCCCGCACACCGTTAGGTCGTCTTCCGCTCACGCCCCAACATCGTGCAGCCCGCCTCCAGTGGTGTCGCGACAGGCGTGAATGGAGGGACGAATGGAGACGTGTCGTCTTCAGCGATGAGAGTCGCTTCTGCCTTGGTGCCAATGATGGTCGTATGCGTGTTTGGCGCCGTGCAGGTGAGCGCCACAATCAGGACTGCATACGACCGAGGCACACAGGGCCAACACCCGGCATCATGGTGTGGGGAGCGATCTCCTACACTGGCCGTACACCACTGGTGATCGTCGAGGGGACACTGAATAGTGCACGGTACATCCAAACCGTCATCGAACCCATCGTTCTACCATTCCTAGACCGGCAAGGGAACTTGCTGTTCCGACAGGACAATGCACGTCCGCATGTATCCCGTGCCACCCAACGTGCTCTAGAAGGTGTAAGTCAACTACCGTGGCCAGCAAGATCTCCGGATCTGTCCCCCATTGAGCATGTTTGGGACTGGATGAAGCGTCGTCTCACGTGGTCTGCACGTCCAGCACGAACGCTGGTCCAACTGAGGCGCCAGGTGGAAAAGGCATGGCAAGCCGTTCCACAGGACTACATCCAGCATCTCTACGATCGTCTCCATGGGAGAATAGCAGCCTGCATTGCTGCGAAAGGTGGATATACACTGTACTAGTGCCGACATTGTGCATGCTCTGTTGCCTGTGTCTATGTGCCTGTGGTTCTGTCAGTGTGATCATGTGATGTATCTGACCCCAGGAATGTGTCAATAAAGTTTCCCCTTCCTGGGACAATGAATTCACGGTGTTCTTATTTCAATTTCCAGGAGTGTATATACATACAGACTGTCAAATGAGATTGCACAGCAATATAGGAGGGAGATGATATCGCAGAATGGTGTGTACACATGTATTCGGTGGGGTTTGCTTCTCTTAGGTCCTTCAGAACGCTTTACGAGTCAGTCTATGAATCCAGCGTGGGGAGACAGTCATCTGAAACCTTGCAGGTAGATTGGGGTTGCGGGGTGTATATCGTCATACTATGCTAAGTCGTACAGGATGTGCCTGTATATGAGACAGCAATAACGGACGGCTGTAACTACTTGCAGAGGATGTATGTTTACTACAGGGTCCTGGATGCAAGTAAGTGTAACTATGCCACATAACTAGGCGAAAGGTCCATTACTGTTAGATTACGCTGCTGATGGAGAGAGTACAACAATAAAATACCTAAGAGTAAACGACCAGACAGCCCCAAAGTAGAATAATGACGTGAGGAAGTGCAATTCATCCATGGATGAGGGAGTGACTTGCAATACACTTATTCTACCAATTTCTTGAGTATTGCTAATGAGCATGGCACCCTTCCTAAGGCTGAATCAATAGAAGATGATACAAAGGACTGCCAGTAAGAAGTTGTGGATCTGTGGCTAGACTCCAGTGGCGGTCAGTGCTAGAAAATGGTTCAAATGTCTCTAAGCACTATGTGACTTAAATCTGTGGTTACTAGTCCACTAGACTTAGAACTACTTAAACCTAACTATCCTAACGACATCACACACATCCATGCCCGAGGCAGGATTCGAACCTGCGACCGTAGCAGCAGCGCGCTTCAGGACTGAAGCGCCTAGAACCACTTGGCCACAGCGGCCGGCTCAGTGCAAGACAGGCGATGCGTATCATAAAGACGTTTACTGTTGAACGTCATTGGCATGGATTGTGGTCATTATATTAATACACAGTTTCTTTATCAAGAAGATTCTTTCCAAAGGCCTACGCGTGGATAGTGGGATTAAGTGTCACATGTACTCTCCACCACACACCGTAAAGCGGCATGTGGGCTACACTTCTGATTTTTGATGCAGACACTAGCATCGTCTCTGAAAAAGCTGTGGATATTCGAAAAACTCTCAGGTCGAGTTATGTGTGATAAGTAAATGACCATAGATCCTCTTCACATGTCACCTAGAGGCTTTAAACTACAGTTGGGTTCTGTCTTCGATAAAAGTGTACCTAATGAGTGTATTTCTAAAATAACTACAACTTTTTGCATGCTCCCTGCCTATCTCGAAGAAGATATGTACTACCCAGGCCGAAACTGAATATCAAAGTCACTCCACTCTCATACATCCCATAAGGAAAAGCGAGAAATGCACGTATTATACCGTAAATATTTCCATACTCATAGAATGGAGTTGCATTGTGTGTTACCAATTCGCAGGAAGATATTGTTTGTATGAAATAATGGAGGTCTGTGTATGCTATACTATGCAAAGAGTTGTAGCGGCAAGGCCTCCTATGGAGAACTATTACTCCTCCTTTCCCTTTACTTCTGCCATTCACAAATGTAACATTAAATCTACAGTCTTTATAAATTTACTTTATCACAATAGATGTTTAAATTACCATATTGAAATGGGTTATACAGTTTAATTGTGTTAGAGAATATATGTGAGGGCTCGACCTTGTGGATGTTGTTATCAGAGATCTGCAATGGGAGACTGTGGCCTGGCACTCTTACATTTCAGTCTGGTCTGTAGATGACTGAGTCGGGTTTGTACCCGAAACTTTATACCCACCCGTATACGCCCAATTTCATTCCCGATACACGACTCAGACCCATATTATTTTTTAGTAGTGTTCATTTTCCTCTAGTCAAAATACGACGTGTAAATAATTTAGAATGACATTAGAAACGCTCATAACATTTACAACTCAAGAACAAATAGATAACAGAATCATAAATCAAATACGAGAAAATTTCAGAATAGCGTGGAGCAGAGTAAAGTTAAGCTGAAATACATTCGTTTACACGAGATTTATTTTTATTGAATTAGAACATTCATGCACTTTTTTGCTATTTTTAGTACTTGCAGAATTTTAATTAACGCACGAAAAGCTTCACCAGTATGAATCATTTCTCGGAATGTTTAAAATAATTACTAAGGAACAAAAGTTCATGAGCGTGTTGAAGCTTTATTCGTGATCATTTTCTCTGAATAATGTTACCTGTCGTACTTAATGTCCTTTCACATGTAGCACTAGCTGCAGGAATAGAAAAAAAATATTTTTCTCTATCTGTGATAGCTGTGCGAGTATAGTGGATTTTTGTTTCCACCAATCAAGTAGTCGATTGTCGTCCTAATTTGTTGTATCAATTACTTGGTTGATAGGCACATTGTCGCAGCTTTGCGCACCGTTGACGTCGTCACGCAAGACGTTGTAAGCATTTCTGGTCCTCTTGAATTCTCTGTTCCTTCCCTCATCTACTTACTGCTTTTCGACAGCACTTTGAGCAATTCTCCTACAAAATTTGTAGCAGCTGATCGTACTTACTTTTCTGATTGAGTGAAAGTCATTCTTATATTTAGGAAAGGGGGAGTGAGCAACGTAGCGATCTTCTCATTCACTTCAATATTAACTTTCTGACACATGTACTGCGAAGCCCTCGTTGCCAGTTTTTTCATTATTTCAAACTCGTCCACATCCCTAAGAATGCCAGACAAATGTTATATTATTCTCGCGTAACTTAGGAGGCAATACGGTTTTGTAGGACATTACTGCTGTTACTGCTTGTCTGTTCCATTGTGAAACGGTTTAAAAAACCTGTCAAGTTTCGGAGGAGATCTTTGTCTGTTCCATCTATTTTTAGAATGTTATTATTTTCCTGCAATATCTCTTTAGCCTACTCGAAGTGAGACAAGACTGACTTCAACCTAACTAATTTTAAGTTCCAACGTGTATCACATTTCAGGTCCTGAGACATGTATCGAATGTATGGTGTAAGACCGTCCCACATACAGAGGGTGAAGTAATATTTGCACTCTCGGACTTCAAAGAGCGATGCCTCACATATTAGCAATACAAAAATTTCTGTCACAAAATTTCATGCTGCGCATATTTCTGGTAGTAAACGGACGTTAAAGATTGGGAATCTGACAAAACTGTAATCACTTGTAGGGCAACTATCTCTGTCAGCATATGGTAGTGTTTTGGGTTAGCACGCAGGAGATCGCGGGTCCTACTGCGGGTCGAGGTGTATTGTTAAATGTAGTTTGCGTAGCGTCTTAATCGACATACAGCGTTTACTGTG
This sequence comes from Schistocerca cancellata, assembly GCF_023864275.1. Lineage (NCBI taxonomy): Eukaryota > Metazoa > Arthropoda > Insecta > Orthoptera > Acrididae > Schistocerca > Schistocerca cancellata. The sequence goes on from NC_064629.1 coordinate 904,661,647, forward strand.
GGTCCTCTGTGACATATTTGCACTTATGTACTATGGACACAGAGCTGGAAGTACAATCGTGTTCATTATTCAGCTTTCCAGGATGCCCTCTGCACCTCAGGGACGCTAATTTTTCCTTATCACAACGTCTTATAGATTTCAAACCTATTTTATGTGTTCCCTCCTACAATGGCCCCATCGATTAGTACCAACTATTATTCTTGCCATGTTCAGGTACTTTCATTTCGTTACGGCTTTATATCACCAGTAGGACTACAAATACCGTTTTCAAATAATTTCCAATCTCGGTTGTCAGTGGTATGTATTATCACGATGGAACCACTAACTGTACTTTCCAGCACTGAGTCTGATAAGCACGTGTTGTTTAGTAGGTATCTCCATGCGATATTATTATTATTATTATTATTATTATTATGAGAAACCCTTTCTCAGACGTTATGTCTGGTTAAAAATGGAAAGTGACGCGGACCTTGATCAAGCGTGACTTCCTTTTAACTGTACGGTATATGTTACATCGCATTTAGGAACTTTCGGGTAATCGAACATGTATCAATAATTAGAGATTTCTATAGTTGTATATATAAGTTTGGATGTAGCTGTATTGCGTTGATGCACTGGTGGATATTGTGTGGTATGACTCCTGTAGTTGATAGTATAATTGGTATAATGTCAGCTTCATCCTGATGCCACATGTCCTTGGCTTCCTCAGCCAGTTGGATGTATTTTTCAATTTTTTCTCCTGTTTTCTTCTGTATATTTGTTGTATTGGGTATGGATATTTCGATTAGTTGTGTTAATTTCTTCTTTTTATTGGTGAGAATGATGTCAGGTTTGTTATGTGGTGTTGTTATATCTGTTATAATGGTTCTGTTCCAGTATAATTTGTATTCATCATTCTCCAGTACATTTTTTGGTGCATACTTGTATTTGGGAACGTGTTGTTTTATTATTTTATGTTGTATGGCAAGTTGTTGATGTATTATTTTTGCTACATTATCATGTCTTCTGGGGTATTCAGTATTTGCTAGTATTGTACATCCACTTGTGATGTGATTTACTGTTTCTATTTGTTGTTTGCAAAATCTGCATTTATCTGTTGTGGTATTGGGATCTTTAATAATATGTTTGCTGTAATATCTGGTGTTTATTGTTTGATCCTGTATTGCAATCATGAATCCTTCCGTCTCACTGTATATATTGCCTTTTCTTAGCCATGTGTTGGATGCGCCTTGATCGATGTGTGGCTGTGTTAGATGATACGAGTGCTTGCCATGTAGTGTTTTCTTTTTCCAATTTACTTTCTTCGTATGTGTTGATGTTATGTGATCTAAAGGGTTGTACAAGTGGTTATGAAATTGCAGTGGTGTAGCCGATGTATTTATATGAGTGATTGCTTTGTGTATTTTGCTAGTTTCTGCTCGTTCTATAAAGAATTTTCTTAAATTGCCTACCTGTCCATAATGTAGGTTTTTTATGTCGATAAATCCTCTTCCTCCTTCCTTTCTGCTTAATGTGAATCTTTCTGTTGCTGAATGTATGTGATGTATTCTATATTTGTGGCATTGTGATCGTGTACGTATATTGAGTGCTTCTAGGTCTGTGTTACTCCATTTCACTACTCCAAATGAGTAGGTCAATATTGGTATAGCATAAGTATTTACAGCTTTTGTCTTGTTTCTTGCCGTCAATTCTGTTTTCAGTATTTTTGTTAGTCTTTGTCTATATTTTTCTTTTAGTTCTTCTTTAATATTTGTATTATCTATTCCTATTTTTTTCTGTATCCTAGATATTTATAGGCATCTGTTTTTTTCCATCGCTTCTATGCAGTCGCTGTGGTTACCTAATATGTAATCTTCTTGTTTAGTGTGTTTTTCCTTGACCAGGGCTTCCCAACGTGTGGTCCGCGGACCCCTTAGGGGTCCGCCGGCTCTTTCTAGAGGGTCCGCGGCCACCTTTCACCAAATCGTGTAAAATAATGAGTAAAATTATTGAATAAAAATGTGAAATTCAAATTTATAACTTTTTTTCGCCTGAAAAACGTGTGTACTTTTTACTTCAGGTCGTATTCCCAAGCAGCCTTTGCGGTTCCTAAGTGAGAATGCATACACAGTTTAGTGCCGGAGAATGCGGCTTCTCTGATCGACTGTTTCGCAACAATACGAGGGTCGTTTGTGCGCCGGCTCACGACACTAGATGTGCTGAAACCTTTTATGTATGGGCGAAACCAGTTTTGTCGACCAATCACAGCGCTCGCTGGCACGTATGCGGGCCCAGGCATCATTAAATGTTAAACTTGCTTTGTCAGTGCACTACCTAATAAGTCGATTTTCGACTCCCATAGACTTTATATGCATCTGAACATTCTTCTTCGGATTTCACGAAAAACCACAGACACACACACAAACACACACACACACACACACACACACACACACACACACGACTGTTACAAAATAAGCATGCAAACAGTGGAAGTGAACAGACCACGAGTGGCAGCTTGTCAACAGCGAACAGTTTGGACGTGACGTTAATTGCCCTTGGAGGAAGGCAGTTCCAACGTGTGAAATGTCAATTACCAAGTACTTTTAATCAGGCTATAGTGTGTTGAACAAAGGGAGTAAATCCACTAGTAAGTGTCTGGATACAGTGGGAATTCAAATTGTATCGTTAATTTCAAGTTGTTTTCATTCATCTCTAAACCAAAGACTATTGCACTTGCATTAAGAAGCTTTCAGTTCATATGATTTTCGCTCTGAAATTTAAAGTTACTGTGCTCTTGACTGACTAGGGGTCCGCCATGGATTTTCGACTGAAGAAGGGGTCCGCCAGCTGAATAGATTGGGAAACCCTGCCCTTGGCTATGCTATTTTTCTTACATTTGCCTGTTCCAAAAGCCATATTTATATCATTGTTGAATACCTCTGTTATCTTTAGTAATTGGTTGAGTTGTTGATTTGTTGCAGCAAGTAGTTTTAGATCATCCATGTGTAGCAAATGTGTGATTTTGTGTTGGTATGTCCCAGTAATATTGTATTCACAATTTGTATTATTTAGCATGTTGGATAGTGGGTTCAGAGAAAGGCAGAACCAGAAAGGACTTAATGAGTCTCCTTGGTATATTCCACGCTTAATCTGTATTGGCTGTGATGTGATATTATTTGAATTTGTTTGGATATTAAGTGTGGTTTTCCAATTTTTCATTACTATGTTTAGGAACTGTATCAATTTAGGATCTACTTTGTATATTTCCAATATTTGTAGTAACCATGAGTGGGGTACACTATCAAAAGCATTGTGGTAATCAATGTATGCGTAGTGTAGCGACCTTTGTTTGGTTTTTGCTTGATATGTCACCTCTGCATCTATTATCAGTTGCTCTTTACATCCTCGTGCTCCTTTGCAACAGCCTTTTTGTTCTTATTTATAATTATGTTCTGTGTTGTATGTGTCATTAATTTCTGTGTAATGACTGAAGTGAATATTTTGTATATTGTTGGTAGGCATGTTATGGGGCGATATTTAGCTGGGTTTTCTATGTCTGCTTGATCTCTATGTTTCAGATATGTTATCCCATGTGCAAGTGTATCAGGGAATGTGTATGGGTCTGCAATGTAACTGTTAAATAATTTAGTTAGATGTGAATGTGTTGAGGTGAACTTCTTTAGCCAGAAATTTGCTATTTTATCTTTTCCAGGGGCTTTCCAATTGAGCGTAGAATTAATTGATCCGGTGACTTCATGTTGCAAAATTATCACTTCAGGCATTTCTAGTATCAGCTTGTATGTGTTTGTTTCTGTTTGTATCCACCGTGCATGTCTGTTATGTTGATTCGGGTTTGACCATATGTTGCTCCAGAAGTGTTCCATGTCTGTTATGTTTGGTGGATTGTCTATTTTAATGTGTGTGTTATCTATTGTCTGGTAAAATTTCTTTTGTGTTGTGTTGAATGTTTGGTTTTCTTTCCTTCTATTTTCACTTATTTTGTATCTTCTAAGTCGTTTGGCCAATGCTTGTAATTTCTGCTTATTTTCATATACACTCCTGGAAATTGAAATAAGAACACCGTGAATTCATTGTCCCAGGAAGGGGAAACTTTATTGACACATTCCTGGGGTCAGATACATCACATGATCACACTGACAGAACCACAGGCACATAGACACAGGCAACAGAGCATGCACAATGTCGGCACTAGTACAGTGTATATCCACCTTTCGCAGCAATGCAGGCTGCTATTCTCCCATGGAGACGATCGTAGAGATGCTGGATGTAGTCCTGTGGAACGGCTTGCCATGCCATTTCCACCTGGCGCCCCAGTTGGACCAGCGTTCGTGCTGGACGTGCAGACCGCGTGAGACGACGCTTCATCCAGTCCCAAACATGCTCAATGGGGGACAGATCCGGAGATCCTGCTGGCCAGGGTAGTTGACTTACACCTTCTAGAGCACGTTGGGTGGCACGCGATACATGCGGACGTGCATTGTCCTGTTGGAACAGCAAGTTCCCTTGCCGGTCTAGGAATGGTAGAACGATGGGTTCGATGACGGTTTGGATGTACCGTGCACTATTCAGTGTCCCCTCGACGATCACCAGTGGTGTACGGCCAGTGTAGGAGATCGCTCCCCACACCATGATGCCGGGTGTTGGCCCTGTGTGCCTCGGTCGTATGCAGTCCTGATTGTGGCGCTCACCTGCATGGCGCCAAACACGCATACGACCATCATTGGCACCAAGGCAGAAGCGACTCTCATCGCTGAAGACGACACGTCTCCATTCGTCCCTCCATTCACGCCTGTCACGACACCACTGGAGGCGGGCTGCACGATGTTGGGGCGTGAGCGGAAGACGGCCTAACGGTGTGCGGGACCGTAGCCCAGCTTCATGGAGACGGTTGCGAATGGTCCTCGCCGATACTCCAGGAGCAACAGTGTCCCTAATTTGCTGGGAAGTGGCGGTGCGGTCCCCTACGGCACTGCGTTGGATCCTACGGTCTTGGCGTGCATCCGTGCGTCGCTGCGGTCCGGTCCCAGGTCGACGGGCACGTGCACCTTCCGCCGACCACTGGCGACAACATCGATGTACTGTGGAGACCTCACGCCCCACGTGTTGAGCAATTCGGCGGTACGTCTACCCGGCCTCCAGCATGCCCACTATACGCCCTCGCTCAAAGTCTGTCAACTGCACATACAGTTCACGTCCACGCTGTCGCGGCATGCTACCAGTGTTAAAGACTGCGATGGAGCTCCGTATGCCACGGCAAACTGGCTGACACTGACGGCGGCGGTGCACAAATGCTGCGCAGCTAGCGCCATTCGACGGCCAACACCGCGGTTCCTGGTGTGTCCGCTGTGCCGTGCGTGTGATCATTGCTTGTACAGCCCTCTCGCAGTGTCCGGAGCAAGTATGGTGGGTCTGACACACCGGTGTCAATGTGTTCTTTTTTCCATTTCCAGGAGTGTAATTGCTCTATCGCTTCGTGTTGTGAGATTTTACCTAACCTTTTTCGTTTTTTGTCTGATATTTCATTTCTTATAAATAGTGTTAGCTGTCCGATGTCTTTTCTCAGTTTTTCTACTCTGATCTGTAGCCTGTGTTGCCATGCTGGTTTTGTGGGTTTCTTCAGTGTGTTGGTTTGTTCTGATCTCTGCCCAGTGTGTATATTTAGTGTAGTGAGTGCTCCTATATAAACCAGTAGTTGTAACTCTTCCATAGTTGTATTTTCATTTATTTTGTTGTGTATGATTTCGTTGATAGTTGTTATTGTTGTTTCGACTTGTGGGTTATTTGGTGGTCTATGCAAGAATGGTCTAATATCTGTATTTGTGTCTTTGTATTCTATATATGTCAGCTGAAATTTTTCTTCTATATCTAACATGTGTGTCACTTCATGATCTAATTGTGCTTCTTCTGGTGGCTGTCTTAAGATTTCGTTTTCCTGTGATTGTTTTATTGATGTGTGTTGTTCTTTGTTTGTTTGCTCTGGGATGTTTGAGTCCATTAGTGTATTTTCTTCTTCTTTTGATAGCACATTATTTTGTTGTAGTATTTGTTGTACTTGTTGTTTGATGTTTTCTAATTCTGACTGGGGTATCCTGTTATATTTGATTATTACACGGATCTGATCAGCTAGTCTTTGTTGTGTAAAATATTTTAAGTCTGGGTATCTGGTAATAAATGTTGTGTATACTTATGATCTGTATGCAGTTGTGTTGGTTCCTAAGTTCGTTGCTTGGTAATAACAGAACATGAGGTGTCGATTAACTTCATCTGACCATCTCATCCTCTGTCTTTCTTTTCCATCTAGAGTGGTTGCAGGAAGCACATCCTGCAAAACACCTCTATTTGGATTTAAATCATTTTCCATGTGGCTAGCAGTGTCGTTATCTTTGTGGACGGGCATAGGGTTCAAGCGTCGTCCCCGACCATGACAGCACTTGTCCGAGGCTTCATTAGTTCTGTCCAACTAATCACACTAAAAGGGGGGTTAGTCCTATTAGTGGTTTGTACTTTTCGTCGCCTTTTACGACTGGCAGAACATACCGGAGGCCTATTCTTTTCCCGGGCTTCCACGGGTATTATTATTATTATTATTATTATTATTATTACTATAATCATTAGAAAGGAGGAAACATGGCGTCCATTACCATCAGGCGAACAGTGTAATTCGAAAACTAACATTTCACAAGCAGAGTTGGAATGTATTATGTATAAAAGGCTGTAAGAGGGATGATGTGTGTTATGTGGAACAGTCTGCTGTGACTAATGATATGGTTAAACTGTACAGGCTGTTCTCGAGACAAGGACAAGTTGCTAGCATAGAAAAGTGCATGTGGCAGACTTTGTGCGCACTCAACAGCACAAGAAGTGGGCCACCCCTGAATTTCAACGTGTAGGCTGACCCTGACTGTGTGCAACCAACATTGCATAGCTGTGTCCCAGGTAATGTAAACAATCTGCGGTACAGTCATTTGAATATACGCAATTGGTACCACTAGAGACTACCAGAGAACATTACTCTTTATGGCAGTCAGTTTGGATCTAAACCAATACCGTCATACAATATATATTAGGAAACATATTATTAGAGATGAGACAGTCCCCAACACCTGTAAATCAAACTTCATCACAATAAGTGTCACTGTAGAAGTCTTACCACACTCGTTAAATGACATTACGAGTTGTTGTTTGTGATCCGAATTTGAACCCACTGTTAACCAAAGAAAGCTTGCGTGTCTAACAGAGATTCAACTACGTAAAAGTAGACGTAAAATATCGAAGTGTTGACCAATATGAGTTTACGAAGCTGAATGTCCGAACCTGGAAATAAATGACCGTATGCTTAACACTGCATTGGAAAACCATGACCTATCAACTAAGCACCATCAGATGGCACATATTTATTACGTGATATTTGAACCTGAAATGATACAAATGATTTTTGCCTGGCCGGGATTCAAATCGGCACCTTTCACTGTTGTCACATAGCTGTCAATAGACGTGAAACATTTATTGTTCCTTCACCAGTAGCGAAATGTGGATATGTTCGTCAAGAGGTAACGCAATGAGCAGTTTTGTGCTGCGTGGGACTCCAGCGCCGCACAAATCGTCGTTATTGACCTCACATCAAGAGTGACTGGGTAGTTGGTTGTGTTATACCGGAACCAAGTTAGCCCTTGAGGGGTGGCAACCTATATTACATAACAGAGGACGAGGTTGTCTAGGTCCAAGGCGTACCAAAAGCACCATGGTAAACACCGCTATTTACATGCAAGATAATGGAAACAGACATTCCGAGCACCACTTCCTGCAGGGGGAGCTCGAGCCATGGCCTGCAAGAAGTATCACTACGCCAAAACCTGACTGGCTGGAGACAGCTATTTTGGGGCTAGGACCAGGCCGGATGCTGACCTCGTGTACTGCAACTTCTGAAGATTATGTCTTTGTCCCTGAATTGGACTGTTACTAGCGTGTGTGTGTGTGTTACCACGAACCTTTGTGGAAAATTAGAAGTGAACTTTTGTTTGCCTCTATAAGGAGAATTGTACTGGCATCATTATTGTTACCTTTCGTTTGTTGTTTTTTCATCAACCTTGTGAACTTACTTCGATAAAAATTGTGTCTGTGAAAAATTGCGAATTGTCAGTCTCAATAGGTGGGTATGTAGATAAAAGGGTAAACTCTATAGCTGTTAATCCCGTTTTCTTTGGCCACAGAGTTCTCAGTTTATAACCATACCCTACTAAAATCCCATCCCCTGAAAGCCAGAGAAGGAGCAAAATGCGGAAATCTAAGTGTGAGCAGAGTAAAGGAAAAAACGAAAGAAACAAGTCTAGATTAAAAACATGAAATAAAGGGAAATAATAGGTAGAAAGTTTTGAAAGAATGTAGCAGAGGGTCTGAGCCGGATGATCACAAGAATAAAAAAAGGATGAGCCAGTTACTTCGCAACAGACTAAAATCTCCAACCTAATAACACCAGGCAAGAGAGATACGGATGGTGAGAAGACAAACACCAAGTCGAAAAGACAGCACCAGAGGAAGTGAGGAAGCGTGAAAATGCAGGTAGGCGTGAAGGCCGGGAAGAGAATGCCAGATGGTCACCTTGGACTGAGTGACAAAAACCCACTCTCGAATAAAACTTAAGACTAGATTAGCCATTGAGGCATTGGCACCTAACACCATAGGTAGTCATTAAGGTTAAAAGTCCACCTCAGGCCAGCTAAATCTGGCCAATCCAACAAGATGTGGACCACTATCAAGCGTGGACCACAGCGACATTGAGGCGGGTCCTCGCAACATAGGAGGTGACTGTGAGTCAGCTAAATATGGCCGTTGCACGCCTGGCAAAGGACAATTTAGTCCTTTCAAGAGGCTCGCATGGAGGACCTCTACACATTCATCGTCTCCTTTGCCAGGCGTAACTTATTCAGAAAAGTCAGGGAGCGCCATTCTGTATTCCAGAGCCCAAAAACCTGGTCGCATAATACCTATCAAAGATCAGATTCCGGTATGCTGATCTTCAGACTCGGTTTACCAGTAGTCTCTTCAGCTATACTGTCAGCAAATTCATTTCTCGCGACCCCAACGTGTCCCGGAATCCATACGAAGACCAATGACCGTCCACGTTGTTCAATGACGTAAACGGACACTTAGATTGCCATTACCAATGGGTGGGGAGGATAGCACCGAGGGAGAGATTGTAAAGCGCTCAAAGAATCGTAACGAATAAGGAAGGGTTTACCGGGGCGTGAATGGATATGCTCAAGAGCGAGAGACAGGGCTACCAGCTCTGCACTGAAAACACTGCAGCCATCTGGCAAGCAGCACAAGTCAGTATGCCCTACATGAACATAAGCGAAACCACTGTTACCATGAACCATGAACCATCTGTGTAAACCACCTCTGAAAACTCGGATGCGTTAAGAATAGAGAGCTATGCGGCAGAGGGCCGCAGGATGAACTGAGTCTTTTGGGACTCTGAGAGGTCCAGGCGAAGCTGTGGTCGTGCTATACACCATGGAGGTGTGCGTGAGTGGACCCGGAGGCGAGGTGGTAGAGGGAGAAACTCGAGTTCAGTGAGAACGGATCGGACATGGACATCTTCGATCTGGTCCGCCGTTACGGGAGATGGATCTCCAAGTCATGGAGAAGTAGACGGTAATTTCCATTTTTAGGCGAGCTGTGAATATGCGTGGCATAATTCGCAAGTAGTTGTTGTCACCTGATCTGAAATGGAGGAACCCCACTTCCACGAGTAGGCTGTTCACTGGACTCTTACAGGAGGCTCTCATCGCTCTACAGTCGTGCATAGGGTTCAGGGTCCGCAATGCGGGGGACGATGCTGGACCATACGCCAGACTCCCGTACATGTAATGGGACAGTAAATGGCCTTTGTACAGCTGCAATACTGTAGGGTGATCTGCACGCCAGACTCGGGCAACGGGGAATGTTAAGATTCTGTCAGCATTTTTGCTTAAGCCGACGATGATGGGGAAGCCGATTTATGTGGGCGTCGAAAACCAGTCCTAAAAAACAACAATAGTTTACGACAGGGCTTCCCAACCTTTTCAGCTGGCGGACCCCTTCTACAGTCGAAAATCCTTGGCGGACCCCTAGTCAATCAAGAGCAAAGTAACTTTAAATTTCAGAGCGAAAACCATGGGAACTGAATGCTTCTGAATGGAAGTGCCATGTTCCAAATGACCACCCTTCCCCCACCCCCCTCCCTCCACCCCGAAGCTTCTTGTGATTGTTCTTCCTTTGGTCGTCCTCCCTCCTCATTCATTTCAACTGGAAACTTCCCTTGTTGTGAAGGCAATGGAGAAACCACACTCTTCTTCAATGATCCTGACTTCAGCCACGGATCCATGTTAGAAGTAATAAACTGGTCAAAAATCGACTTATGAAATAGGCAGTGCACTGACAAAGCAAGTTTAACATTTAACGATGCCTGTGGCCGCATACGTGCTAGCGAGCGCTGTATGCAAACAAAATGTCATCAGCAGATCAGAATCCTATCATCAGTGTGTAACATGGAGTGTCTTTTAGTTACATATTATTCACATGCACCCTCAATTCTTAGCTATGGAATTCTTTTTGGGGGAACAAATGCACAAAATATGAACAAAATTTTCAAACTCCAGAAAAGAGCCATAAGAATAAAAACCAAAAATACTATTCAAGCTCATCGTAAAGATCTGTTCAAAACACTGGGGATTTTAACTGCTCCTTGTAAATACATTTACGAGTCAGTTGTATACATCAAAAATAGCATTGGTAAATACTGCACAAATAGCTCTGTCCATGACCATGCAACAAGAGATAGACTCAACTTACATTTACCAAGCAAAAATAAACGTAAAACTCAAAACAGCGTTTTCTATCAAGGAATAAAACTGTACAATAAATAAAGAAAAGGGATTAAAGAAATTGGAAAAATACACTTATTTAAAAAGGCAGCTAAAAGGTACGTTGTGCAGTACATTTTATACATTGAACGATTACTTAGCTAAAACAGAGTACAGCTTTGATAAAAAATGTTATACAAATAAATAATAATAATAATGATTATAAAATAGCCCACATTCCTCATAACACCTTTACTTTTTTCCTTCTTTTTTTCCTTTCTAGATATACTTACCCCCAAGCTATGCATGGCAAAATATTAACACCTCTTCCTCTTTCTGAGCTCAACATCTCACTCATTATGGAGGGATGCTGACTCAGTTTTTCAGGATAGCAAATGGGAACTTGTGGTACAGAAAATGGCCCAGAGACCCCCAGTGTGTGTGTGTGTGTGGGTGTGTGTGTGGTGAGTGAAGTGTTATGAAACAATGTGTGTATAGTGTGTGCAGTGACTGATAGTGAGATATGAGTGAACAATGTGGCATTACTTTATTTAATAAGTGTTGTGTACATAGTTCCGCGTAGTCAGCGCGTACACCACTTTCCCACTACATAACGCCCCGCTAAGCACAACAGCGCAGGCGCAGCGCTCGTCCGTCTCCGCACTACGAGATGCCGCTGTCTTAGAGACGGACCAAATTCTGCTTCCGCCGATCCGCGTGCGTATTAATATGTAACGCAGCCAATGAGATTGCTGCTAACGTAGAACGTTTTCACCTCGCGGATCACACTCGCTCAGTGATACCTGAATGCTCGAGGCATTATAACGAGTGTACAGACCTCCGATTAGTCAGTCTGCATTTGTTTGCACCAGTCTGTACCAGTCTGCATTAGTCAGCATTTGTCTGTACCAGTCTATAGTCAAGTTTCAGTCTGCGCCTAATAAGATTATCATATTCCTGTACATAGCCGTGAAGATAAATGAATAGACACTTTGTCAAGTATCAGAGATATGTGAGAATAAGAGTAACGTACCAAGACCAAAGGAACTTCAGATTGTCAATTGTAAACAGCATCCAAAATCAAGTTACGTAATATCTATGATTTTTATTATTTTAATAAATGTGTGTGAAAATTAATCAAGTTCTGTTTAAAGCTGGTCATCGTCAATCTGCTACTCTAAGCGTGCAAGTGGCATTTCTATCGTCTGACCTAACGGCCGAAGATAAACACGCCACGATAAGACCACGAGACATATTGCTCACACTCGCCTACATCGCTAGAGCGACAAGTCAAATAATCTGATGGTGTATGTACCGAAGGTCTTACAGTACGCACACCACAATAAGTTATTTGTAAAAAAAACTATTGTATACCAGGAGTAAATTAAATGATTGTCTCTAACTAGAAGTCTTTCAATATGAGAGTATACGTATTAGTTTATTTTAAATTGATCTAAATTTGTAAATACCTTGACATGTCCTATTTCCTTGTAAAAAGAGATCTACGGATGAATAAAGCTACTACTACTGCTACTACTATTACTACTACTACACTCCTGGAAATTGAAATACGAACACCGTGAATTCATTGTCCCAGGAAGGGGAAACTTTATTGACACATTCCTGGGGTCAGATACATCACATGATCACACTGACAGAACCACAGGCACATAGACACAGGCAACAGAACATGCACAATGTCGGCACTAGTACAGTGTATATCCACCTTTCGCAGCAATGCAGGCTGCTATTCTCCCATGGAGACGATCGTAGAGATGCTGGATGTAGTCCTGTGGAACGGCTTGCCATGCCATTTCCACCTGGCGCCTCAGTTGGACCAGCGTTCGTGCTGGACGTGCAGACCGCGTGAGACGATGCTTCATCCAGTCCCAAACATGCTCAATGGGGGACAGATCCGGAGATCTTGCTGGCCACGGTAGTTGACTTACACCTTCTAGAGCACGTTGGGTGGCACGGGATACATGCGGACGTGCATTGTCCTGTCGGAACAGCAAGTTCCCTTGCCGGTCTAGGAATGGTAGAACGATGGGTTCGATGACGGTTTGGATGTACCGTGCACTATCCAGTGTCCCCTCGACGATCACCAGTGGTGTACGGAAAGTGTAGGAGATCGCTCCCCACACCATGATGCTGGGTGTTGGCCCTGTGTGCCTCGGTCGTATGCAGTCCTGATTGTGGCGCTCACCTGCATGACGCCAAACACGCATACGACCATCATTGGCACCAAGGCAGAAGCGACTCTCATCGCTGAAGACGACACGTCTCCATTCGTCCCTCCATTCACGCCTGTCGCGACACCACTGGAGGCGGGCTGCACGATGTTGGGGCGTGAGCGGAAGACGGCCTAACGGTGTGCGGGACCGTAGCCCAGCTTCGTGGAGACGGTTGCGAATGGTCCTCGCCGATACCCCAGGAGCAACAGTGTCCCTAATTTGCTGGGAAGTGGCGGTGCGGTCCCCTACGGCACTGCGTAGGATCCTACGGTCTTGGCGTGCATCCGTGCGTCGCTGCGGTCCGGTCCCAGGTCGACGGGCACGTGCACCTTCCGCCGACCACTGGCGACAACATCGATGTACTGTGGAGACCTCACGCCCCACGTGTTGAGCAATTCGGCGGTACGTCCACCCAGCCTCCCGCATGCCCACTATACGCTCTCGCTCAAAGTCCATCAACTGCACATACGGTTCACGTCCACGCTGTCGCTGCATGCTACCAGTGTTAAGGACTGCGATGGAGCTCCGTATGCCACGGCAAACTGGCTGACACTGACGGCGGCGGTGCACAAATGCTGCGCAGCTAGCGCCATTCGACGGCCAACACCGCCGTTCCTGGTGTGTCCGCTGTGCCGTGCGTGTGATCATTGCTTGTACAGCCCTCTCGCAGTGTCCGGAGCAGGTATGGTGGGTCTGACACACCGGTGTCAATGTGTTCTTTTTTCCATTTCCAGGAGTGTACTTCTACGTCTAGCTACGTTCAGTTCAAATGGTTCAAATGGCTCTGAGCACTATGGGACGTAACATCTGTGGTCTTCAGTCCCTTAGAACTTAGAACTAACTAACCGAAGGACATCACACAGCACGCCGCGGTGGTCTCGCGGTTCTAGGCGCTCAGTCCGGAACCGCGCGACTGCAACGGTCGCAGGTTCGACCCGCCTCGGGCTTGGATGTGTGTGATGTCCTTAGGTTAGTTAGGTTTAAGTAGTTCTAAGTTCTATGGGACTGATGACCACAGAAGTTAAGTCCGATAGTGTTCAGAGCCATTTGAACCATTTGACATCACACACATCCATGCCCGAGGCAGGATTCGAACCTGCGACCGCAGCGTTCACGCGGTTCCAGACTGAAGCGCCTAGGCCGCACGGCCACACAGCCCGGCTACGATCAGTAACCAGTAGATGTAGAGGTAAGAAATATCAAATACAGTGGAACTGCTTCTGAAAATACACAGATATGTTAATGATATCAAATCCCTAAGTAATCTGTTAACTGTGTTTCATTCAGATACTTCTCTCACAGACACATTGTCGTACTTACTTTTAGTCTCGTAAAGCTACGTGAGTAAATTTGGACATTTGTGGTAAGACCCATGGGACCAAACTGGCGAGGTCGTCGGTCCCTAAGCTTACACACTACTTAATCTAACTTAAACTGACTTACGCTAAGAACAACACATACCCATGCCCGAGGGAGGACTCGAATCTGTGACGGGGGGTGCCGCGCGGACCGTGCAAGGCGCCCGAGACCGCTCGGCTACCCCACGCGGCTACATGAGACGGACAAAAGATTCCATGTTTAATTGAGATAGCCATTCGCTGCATGGTATTAAGATGGAAGGCCAGTTGCATTAGTGCAGAGTACATTAACAGCATTTTCTGTTACATTATAGAACAAACTAGACATAAGTATAAGAGAAATTATCAACAATATTCCCACGTCGTTTTCGAACACCGTCTGATGTTGTACAGGTAGTTTTTAGATCCCAGGCATGCAGTGACTTGTTGATTCTGCGTCATGCCACGTTTAAGGCGCAATCGCCAAAACAAAACGAACATGAAAAGGTGATAAGGGTAAACACATGCTTATGAAAGATTAGAAAATATGCTGTAGGCATGTTTGCCAACCAAGTTTCTTGATGCCGTCTTCCAGGACGCATTCGTTACTGTTGGACTGCAAATCACTTGATTTTTGGCAACAAATGTCAGCTGCTAAGGACACATCCCTGTGAAGCAGTAATTAATACAAAACACCTTCATTGTCCCACCAGATGTCCATGTATACAGGCCATTGTTTGAGATAATGTTTGTTATGGCTTACCCACTATTTTCTGCTTATGAAGTCACCATATGGTACTTCAAATCGCCATAAGGCCACAATGATTTGGGTTAAGGGTGATCTTGATAAATCTATTACGGAAAATTCCTTTGAAAGGAATCAGACACCTTCCTTCACCATCTTTCCCAGCTCAAGATTGTTCTTCACGTCTAATCTCGTTTTCGAAGAGAAATTTTACCGTAGTACTTACTTTTTTCCAAGCTCAATATGACTACTGATGGCGAGTGTTGCACAAAGGTTAATTGGTCGTCAGACTTGCCATTTATTGGATACACTGTCGTTGACCATAGTAATAAATTGAAGAAACGTCCTTCATCCATACCGGTTTGCTTCTTGAATGTTGTTAGTACTTTATCTCAAAACGCTAGTACTTGAAACGATACAATTTGACTATCTCTATAGCCCTCGCTCCATACAGGGCACAGGTATTTCCAGTTGTCTCCAGTGCCTTCACCGCCGGTCGTTGCGGCCGAGCGGTTCTAGGCGCTTAAGTCCGGAACTGCGCTGTTGCTGCGGTTGCAGGTTCGAATCCTGCCCCGGGCATGAACGTGTGGGATGTCCCTAGGTTAGTTAGGTTTAAGTAGTTCTAAGTCTAGGGTACTTATCACCTCAGATGTTAAGTACCATAGTGCTCAGAGCCATATGAACCATTTTGAACTGCTTTCACCCTTTTATTAAACGTCAACATATCACACTGTCACAAATGTTAGGCTCTACTCCGTGAAGACTCCTTTGACTAATACATAAAGGACGCTGTTCAGGACGTCAAAAATGAGGAATTTTTAAGTTGTCATGAACGAGCTGTGCTACAGATTTGAACAAAGTAAGACCATGGTTAAATACGCTCGCAGAAACACGCCATAAAAATCGCCACGGAGCATGCTGAAACTTAGTATTATTACTTACGCAACGTTACGTAATGTTATGCTTGCTTAATTGGGTGCAGAAAAGTCCGTTGGAGATCATAGGCTCTTTGCCCGATGCGCCGCAATCACTTGGATACACGCCATTCTGTATGAAGAGGCCGTTGGCTGATGGCCCTGTCACTGGTCATACCATGACAGACACTAACGAGCATTTTCACAAACATTTTTCCATAAGATTTTTCTATTACTGTCTGGTTAGAAAACGAACGGAATGTCTCCGACCTGTCAGTCTGATGCTTTTAGCATACAGAAGTAATACGGTTTAAAAGAGAAAGAGAAAGGAAAGTACGGTTTACGAGCGGTCTAAGACTGGTCCCGGCGGAGGTTCGAGTCCTCCCTTGGGCATGGGTGTATGTGTTCGTCCTTAGGATAATTTAGGTTAAGTAGTGTGTAAGCTTAGGGACTGATGACCTTAGCAGTTAAGTCCCATAAGATTTCACGCACATCTGAACATTTTTTTAAAGGATGGTTTGGAAATCACGGCTCTGCATTCGCAACTGCATGACTTTGACTACTAGGTCACGAATAGGTTATTCACTACAACAGCTCAAGTGGAGGTCAACATTTCTCTTACGGTGTGCTGTATACCCTATTATGACACAAACATGATTCTAACAGATGTGAAATTCGTTGGTTGGTTGGTTGGACTGAGGCTAGCTTGTAATGGCTAAGGTATGGCTTCCATTACCGCCCTGGCTACCAATTTTTAACAGCTACAAACATAGCGTCTTTACCTCCAGTAACCCCAACAAAAACTCAGGACTCTGCCGTGGTTCCAAATTGTTGTAATGTTAGTTTCAAATTCTTTCTCGGAATGACAGCTAAAATTTACCTTTTGGAAAGCACTCCATTACACACTGAGGTGACTAGAGTCAGGGAATAATTCATGATATTGTGTTGGACCCTTTTTTGCCAGCCGTAGAGCAGCAATTCGATGTGGCATGGACTCAACAAATCATTGGAATTAAATTGCACATATACTGAGCCATGCTGCCTCTACAGTCACCCATAATTGCGAAAGCGTTGCTGGTGCTGGACTTTCTGCACAAACCGACCTCTCGATTGTGTTCAATAAATGTTCGATGGGATTCATGTCGAGCGACCTTCTTGGCAAATCATTCTCTCCGGAATGTTCTTCAAACCCATCGCGAAGAATTGTTGCCCAGTGACATCGTTGTTAGGAAATATGAAGCCCATGAATGTATATGGTCCCCAAGTAGCCGAGCGTAACAATTTCCACTCAGTGATCGATTCCGTTGCACCAGAGGACCATCTGGATAAACACAGCCCACACCATTATGGAGCCACTACCAGCCTGCGCAGGGCCTTGTTGACATCTTGGGACCATGGCTTCGTTGGTTTTACGCCGTTCTCGACCCCTTCCATCAGCTCTTCCAACGGAAATTGGGACTCATCCGACCAGGCCACTGTTTCCCAATCGTCTAGAATGCAATCGATACGGTCACGATTGCAAAAGAGGCGGCGTGCAGGCGAATTCGTTCTGCTATGAAAGTCACTCGCATCGGTAGTCTGCTGTCATAGCCCATTAACGCCAAATTTTGCCGCAGTACACTAACAGGTACGTTCATCGTCCGTCCCACATTGATTTCCGCGGTTATTACATGCAGTGTTGCTTGTCTGTTAGCAATGACAACTCTACATGAACGGCACTGCTCTCTGTCGTTAAGTGAAGGCTGTCGGCCACTGCGGTGTCTGTGGTAAGTGGTAATGGCTGAAATTGGGCATTCTCAGCACACTCTTGACACTGAGGATTTCGGAATATTGAACTTCCTAACGATTTCAGAAATGGAATGACCATGCATCTAGCTCCAATTACCATTCCCCGTGCAAAGTCGGTAAATTCCCGTCTTGCTGCTGTAATCGCATCAGAAAAATCTTTTGACAAATGACAGCTCCGCCAGTGGCATCCCTTATATTCTTTGTGGCCGCGAGGTTCTAGGCACTTCAGTCCGAAACCACGCGACTGCTACGGTCGCAGTTTCGAATCCTGTCTCTGGCATCGATGTGTGTGATGTGCTTAGGTTAATTACGTTGAAGTAGTTCTAAGTTCTAGGGGACTGATGACCTCAGATCTGAAGTCCCATAGTGCTCAGAGCCATTAGCCATTGTCCTACGGGTTCTCTTCTCTCTCATCGTTACAGTCGCTTGACTATGCTAGATGGATACTACAAAAGGCCACAATCCAGATGTTAATTAACAACACAATAGCTCAAAATCCAGAAAACTTGTCATTAAGGATGACACAGCTATTACACTTGTCAACTCAAATTTATTACAATAAATGACATTTGAAAAATCTAAGTACATTACTAGCATTTTTGTACGGAACTGCGACCCGGAACACCAATCCACCAACTATTGTTGCTGTTAAGAAACCGCAAAGGACATTAAATTTTGTCTCGATCAAAGCTAACAAATTTTGTGCTGATTTAAACTCGAAGTGACGTTGCATGAAGTTTTTTGTTGGGCAGGGATTCAAACCCAACACGTAATCGCATTGCTAACTAAGCACAATAAAATATTATAAATCGAATTTTTTCACCAACAGCGAGAAAACTGAAAATGAAGTGACGATACGACAAAGGCTCACCTTCTGGGATTCGAATCCAACATTAGAAGCGCAAAATCGATTGATTTCACAAGTAACGAGACGTGCACAGGTCTGAACCGGAAATAACATGACGTAAAGTAGTGTGGTGACTGGGATTCGTACACTGCACGTATCATCGTTGTTGCCTACACATGAAGAGACCAATAACTAAGAGTGACATGTTTGAACATGGAATGATATAACGAAAATTTTAGTATCTGACCGGGAATCGAAACAGATTCAGTCGTTATTGTTAAAACTGCATGCAGTATTGTGTGCCATAGCTACAACTTGGATTGACACGATGGAACTTTGCTGCCAGACCAGGATTCGAACCGAGACATGTACTATTCGCTGAGGTAGGAAGCTTGGGGAAAGAATGAATCTATGGAACGGCATTGCCTCAAATGGGTCCCAGTTCAGCACCAATATTTTCAGCTTCTCAAGTTCAGTTTCAATAGCAAATAAGTGACCTGGGACCTTACATGACGACTGACTCTTTATTAATAAAAAAAAATTTCTTGTAAGACAGTAACTGATGACAATGTGTCTACCTAGAATGGCTTCCACCTCCGTGATGGTCCACTCAACATAGAAGCTTCTGATCTAGGTAGCGAAGGACGTCATGTTTAATGTGGATTTGGAATCACGGTGCAACTTTACATCGTCTAATTTGCGTTACCGGAGGTGAAGAAGGTCTGTTAGTGCTTGTTAAAAATGGTTACCTCGTGTGTGAATCGAAATAAGCACATGAGCATACATAGCTAAAATTATGCCAACAGACCACCCACCTACCGAGGAAATGATTCGTGTTTCTGCGCTCCACATAAAAATTAAATTCTGATTCCCTGGAGGCTGATCATATCGTGTTAGAAACATTCACTTCCTTGTTCCTCCATATCGATATTAACTGTCTGTGTCAGCTCCCCAATGCGTGCTTATGACTTTCACGGAAAAGCAACAAGACAGGATGCGGAAATATCTGCTGTAAGGGTTACTTTCCACTTGTGATTTGTTGCTGATGTATGTATTTGTGACCTCCTCAAAAATACGGCTCAGCTGAAACGCAAACGCCCGATATTGGGCAGACTTTTATCTTTACGTTTAACTCTCCTATAATTACATAAGTCATCGCGTACCGACCTTTTCTCGTGCAGAATAAAACTGGAAGAGGATTGTGTATGTAATCCACTAGGTCAATGTTTACTTAAAAAAAAAAAAAAAAAAAAAACTGAACAAGTGCGAGTAAGGCTTGCGCTCTGAGCGTTCCGTAAAAACTTATTTATGTTCATAGATATTAATAATAATAATAATACTAATAATAATTAGGTTTGAATCAATGGACACCAAATCGGCAACTTGTATTTCCCTTATCTATCCCAAGAATCCACCTGAGGAAAGGGGTCTTATACTTTAATGCTGAATCCGAACCACATGTTGTTTCTGGCGACTCCTTACATCATTCAGATGTGAAGGCTAGGTCAAATGGATGACTGACAGACCGGTGATCCGATCGAGCGTAAATCCCAAGACCTATCGGTTACCAGCCACGCGCCGTACTCCTTGACCTCCAAGACTAACGTGTATACAGTGTACAGGTGCTGACAGATTGAGTACGGGAGTCCTTTATTTTCAATAAAAGAAAAGGGAATGTTTTTTTAAAAAATGCCTGAGCTATGGATGGCAATGGATCCTCACAAAGCCGTGCACGGGCCCTGGTTTGGCGACACATCAGATTTTTCCAGTATGTGCCGTTATCCCACGGCTTGTTCACGTGCTCGACGAACAAACAATCTTTCTGCTGACGGGGTGACGCTCAGGTAAGCGTCGCTTGCCTAGGCAGAGCTCCTACAGCAGCCAATCTGAAAGGTCCAGGAGATCACGTGTGAGCGCCCACAGTGCCGAGCTGAGCGAACGAGGCGTGTGGATCGCTCTCTTTTACTGACAGGCCCCGTGCACTTTTCGAGCCCTGGCTCAATCTGTTTGCGCCTTAGGGCCGCTAAACTCACATAATGTACCCCGGCTAGGTCAATCAGTAAATGTTCTCTCAATAAACGGGAGGCAGTTCGCCAACAGGAGTTGAAAAATTAACACTTGTTCTTTTTTAGACCCCACTTCCACCTCAGCCACATCCTGACATGCACAACAGGTTGCACAAGATTTGATGAATGAGTTTGCGAGAATAGAAATATGTGACATATTTCACCGCATCTTCGCCGGCCGAAGTGGCCGTGCGGTTAAAGGCGCTGCAGTCTGGAACCGCAAGACCGCTACGGTCGCAGGTTCGAATCCTGCCTCGGGCATGGGTGTTTGTGATGTCCTTAGGTTAGTTAGGTTTAACTAGTTCTAAGTTCTAGGGGACTAATGACCTCAGCAGTTGAGTCCCATAGTGCTCAGAGCCATTTTTTTTCACCGCATCTTCTTATTTCATTGACTTTCAAGAATAAGTTAATTACATCGCCAACGAACCGCAGGCCTTAGTATTTGAGATAAATTTCAACTTGATACCTCCATCCACTTCTTCAGAGAGAGGGATGTTTGCCCACGGTAGTATTGTTTGCTTGCGTTGACGTATATCCTTAATTTTTTACACCGGCCAGGGTCTTTAGGCATTAGAATTTGACTTGAATTTCAACTCGATACCTCCGTCCATACCTGAGGTAAAGAGGTCTTAACACAGCAGACAGACCATGAATTTCAGTTATATACCTCTATATGTTCCTGGGATAAACAGACCTGAAGACGAGCAAACAGGCGAACAAGAAGTGGTAAAAAGTAGTTTTAAGGAAAACCTAGATCATGATGTTCAGGCTGGGATTTGAAACACTGTGTGTTAACTTCGCCGGCCACGGTGGCCGAGCGGTTCTAGGCGCTTCAGTCTGGAACCGCGCGACTGCTACGGTCGCAGGTTCGAATGCTGCCTCGGGCATGGATGTGTGTGATGTCCTTAGGTTAGTTAGGTTTAAGTAGTTCTAAGTTCTAGGGGACTGATGACCTCAGATGTTAAGTCCCATACTGCTCAGAGCCATTTGAACCATTTTGTATTAACTTCTTAAACATAAAATAATACTATGCACAAAAAAGAAAAGAAACAGAAGGACAGGGCAGTATAAGTCATCCAAATGTAAAGTTATGCGTCTAGTGGCGCTTATAACACCTATACGTCACAGGACATATAGTCCTGTCACGGGAAAAGCCACGTATAACACTACTGCTCCGTTTGTTATACCGGCATGCAGTTTATGTAGTGACAAGGCAGCCACGTATAACATTAGTGCTGTAGCAAATTTGCCAAATATGGCCTACAGTTGCAGTAGATGTTACCCTCTGAGAGGAGTTTAGAAGTTTGACCGAGTTTGCCTAACGGAAAATTGGTATCGAACCTTAATTTCGGGTTAGACACTGGACTCGCATTCGGGAGGACGACGGTTCAATCCCGCGTCCGGCCATCCTGATTTAGGTTTTCCGTGATTTCCCTAAATCACTCCAGGCCAATGCCGGGATGGTTCCTCTGAAAGGGCACGGCCGACTTCCTTCCCCATCCTTCCCTAATCCGATGAGACCGATGACTACGCTGTCTGGTCTCCTTCCCCAAACCAACCAACCAACCAACCTTAATTTCGTAATAATAGCTGTAAGTTGACAGCAGAAAGAAATAATTTTGCAGGAAGTAACAGCAAATAATTACTGTTAACTGAAATAGTTATACGGTCGCCAGCCTAATTAGGCATAATAATGTAATAGCATTATTTATAAATAACCAAATTTTTACGAATTCAAAACGAACTTTCATTATATATTGTTCTGTGAAGTGCAATGAAAACACCCGAATGGACAAATTACATAGTGTTTAGCAGCCATTGTCACTTTAGCAGTTAAGCAGTCAAAAGATTTGAAAATGAGCCCTTTTTGTTGTTTACTTTAATCATTAGTTTTGCCTTTAACTAATATAGCCTAAACTTGCTCTTCACAACCCACACAAGACCAGATAGCACATGATAAAGTCAAGTACATTTAATACACACATTTATAATAGCCGCGAGGAGTGGCCGCGCTGTAGAGGCACTACGTCACGAATCGAGCGGCCACACCCGACGGCGGTTCGAGTCCTCCCTCGGACGTGGGTGTGTGTGTTGTCTTTGGCGTAAGTTAGTTTAAGTCGTGTGTGAGTCTAGGGACTAATGACCTCAGGAATTTGGACCCATAGGAATTCACACACACATTTCAACGTTTACTATACTAAAGCAATAAGGAGACACAGCATACAAACCTTCTACCTTCGCTTCTCAGTAGTCACTTCAAAGCTAGAAACCTAATAATCTGATTTATCCTTTTTGTTATAATGGAACAGAAATATGGTCCCACAAACTATTCCGTTCATTGTAGCAACAACACTATACACACACCCAGAATTATGTAACATGAAGGTAGAATTGGCTTACTCTTTCATCTGAGATCATTAAGTTTGTACTAATTTAATACTCTGCACTCTGACAATAACCTCTACAAATCATAGAACATTTCCAGTAACATTTCACTTCAAACAACCTCAAGAAAGAGTGTTATCACGCCTCTTGTGAAGCAGGTAGTTGAAAACAACTCTGAAGCAACAAACATTAGAACACTTTTGTTTTCCAAGTAATACTCTTTCTTAAACTGATACTCAAGTTCATCTTCTAGTCAAGTTTCAAAACACTAAAACATAAATAATCTCTTTTATATGTATGAAAAACAAATAAATTTAACCCTGCACATTACGATTACTGGCGTAACTCTGCCACACATTAATAAAATGCACTGTAAAACTGTTAATCCTTATTATGCAGAGGACACTCTCGGACTTCATCACTTAAAAGAGAGGATCCTACTTGGATAAGTGCATAGAATGTACACATTGTTCAAACACATTTTGAACATTAGGATTATATTTTCACAGAACCAAAGACAACATTACTGGTTCATACAGTAATACAGTTCTGACCTTTCGTATGTGTGACGAAGTGGTTGTGCAATCGTGGTGGCGAGCATGTGGCGGCTAGGTGGTCTTTCCAATGGCAAAAATCGGCTCTATTTACCTCTTCTTGATGTTGTTGATATCATTTTTAGAGCTTTTCCCAAATCGAGAGCACCATTTTATAGCCGCGTATTAAATCTGAGGTCATTCCATTCCAATTGCAATACTGTAAATCTCACTCGGCACCAGCACTGTTTACTCGTCAGTCACTTGCTACCGACTCTGTGCTTTCTCGCTTGCCGCCCAGACTGAGCGCCACATCCACCTTTTCCTGGCGCGCCAACTCACATCCGTTGCAGACGGGGACTACTTTGGGTTTCTCTTTATACAATACAAATTCCCTATGTATGAACTAGTTATTACATAGTTGCTAGAAAACATATTTAAAAAAATCATTAGTTAAACATATTAAGATGTCAGCACAAATACACATAATTAAATACCACTTCCCTCCAAATAATACAAAGAACTTAACTTGCAAAGAGTAAACATGTTACACTACCTTTCCACTTCTTTACAGTAGCTCAAAGACATTTCATTATAAAGAATATACACTTGACATTATGCAGGATTAATCAGTACGAGTTATTAACAATATTGATTGTAGTGTTACAGCTAGTAAGTTGTTTTGTGTTAAGAACTACATCCCAGAGGTGTGTCCTTTGTAGAAGCTAACAGTTGTTTCTACAACTAAGGTCTCTTGTAGTCGCAACATTCGAAAGTGACCAAGGAAATTGCAACTAGTATTGCTACTGGCTACTGCGCAAGAATACCAGTTTATACTCTGCAGTTTTCACAGTGTAACCTTTGTAGGAGAGTGGCTTGGAAACATTTCCTACCGTACTAATTTTTATGATCTATCACCATCATACGTTTATCTCTCTCTCTCCTTCTCGATCAATTATCAAGACAATTTATTGTTAACGAAAATACACTTTAAACTAGGATCTTTATATCTAAACCAGTAGCTTTCTACAGGTGCAAATCCAAAAATTGCCAGACAGTCATCCGACTGCTTAGTTATAGGGGGAGGGTTATATATTGTTTATGATTAATTTTTCTGTTATGTTTTAATGTTATAGTCAATAAACCGAGCAGAAACGCTATAAAACGTGCTCTGCTCTAATACAAATGACTTATAATTTACCATAATACCTTTACGACAGAAGTCTAATTTAATAAAACAAATTCAGTACTTAACACGAATGTGCCCAAAACATCACGCATTAGCAACATATTAAATATTTTGGAGGCTAATGTGGTCCGTGTCTACAGGAAGTCCCTTGTCCTAGCGAATAATCCATTTGGAGATACGAGTAAAATACAGGGTGATTATAATTAACGTTAAACTTTTAAACAGCTGTACAAATAACACCACTGGTCAGAATGATCTCAAATTACAACGGAATATTATCGGAGAAGGGAGAAAGCGTATGGCAGAAGGAAAATGAATAGTTACAAAATTTAGCAATAGATGGCACTGTAAGAATCATAATTAAACAGTGGTCGACTACAAACGACAAATGAATTGTACAACAATGCGTAAGGTGTACGTTGGACGTTAAACAAACTGTACTACTCAGTGTGCCTGCGTGTACGGTACGATACTGGTTCAAATGGCTCTGAGCACTATGGAACTTCCCATCTGGTTTCATCAGTCCCCTAGAACTTAGAACTACTTAAATCTAACTAACCCAAGTGTTTCCGGGGTCACGTTCAGAACGTGTTGCGCAGTGCGTGCCTTCAACACAGATAAGTTTGCAATCGGGACACTGAACACAACATCTTTCAGATAGCCCCACAGCCAAAACTCACACGGATTCAGATAAGGTGAACAGGACGGCCAGGCGGTTGGGAATGGGCGGCTGATAATTCCAGCATTTCCGAAATAGCGCTTTAGTAGCTGCTTCATTGGATTTGCAATGTGCAGAGGTGCGTCGTCTTGAATAAAAAAGATCCCATCCACACATCTATGCTGTTGGAGAGCTGGAATGATGTTGTTGCGCTAAAGACACTCATAGCGCTAACGGTATAGGTAACAGGACCGGCGGCACCTGTCTCTTCGAAAAAATATCGCTTTATGATAAATGATGCCCTAAACCGGCACCACACAGTGAGCTTTTCAGGACGAAGTGCTACTGTTTGATCTGCGAGTGGATTTTCCGTGGCCCATATTGAGACAATTCGGTGTATTGACATATCCTGTCAGATGGAATTCGGCTTCGTCTGCCCACAAAATCTTCCATGGCCAATCATTTTCCTCTCCCATGCGAACAATAAATTCTAAGGCAAAGGTCTCTCTTGCAGGCAGGTCAACAGGAAACAACTCGTGCACATGGGTAATTTTGAATGGATAGCAAATAAGGATGTTTAATAGGATTTTATGCACCTCGCTTATGGTTTTCGATCAGAAGCTTATAGCTCAGTAAGAAGAAGAAGTGAAATTCAGCCCAAGTGTTTCGGCCGCTAGCAAGATTAGATTCTGGAGCTAACGCAGCTGTTTCTTTTACAAAGCGACCACGTTACCATTTCGCTAGCAAGCCGGTATCGCTAGGACTACGATTTCCTTATGATATTGTTGATTAAAAGAGATAATTGCTAATGTTAAGTTTGAGACTGCGTATAGATTCTAGAAGAAGTACCTTCGTTGGAACATAAAATAGATTTGACACAAATGTTACACCTTAAGTGAGAACCATTCAGATTATTTATCGGAAATGACAAGGATATATCAAGTGCCTTTTTTGGATAGTTATTTATTATTCCACGAACATGTTTTCTTTAGGGTTATGTGAAAGTTACATCACTGTTTCTAGTATAATGTTGCGTGCAGGCTCTGTGACAAGAAGATGGAACACACTTTAATGTATCCCCAGGACTATTGTTTATCTCTCTATATCATGGTGATACAATAAGGCGTGTTGCAGCTTCTTGTCACAGAGCCAGCACATAACATTATGCTAAAAGTAGTGATGTGACTTCCAGAAAACCACCTAAAGATGAATCTGAAAGGTTCAAAAACCGGTCCATGGAATAATAAGTAACTGGTCCATGGAACAATAAATAACTGGTTGCAGTTTTATGTATTTACATTCAGTTAATAGTCACGGGTTCTAAAATATCCGCAATATCAATTAGATTTAGCAGGACAGTTATGAACCCCACCAGGCTATCATGTAATTGTAAAACATAATTTTCTGGCCCGCCATTTCTCAATTAGACTAACGACAGCAAGAATACGTTTTCTCAGCCGATGTGCTAAGCTGGCTCGCTCTAGGGAAGCTGTCCTTTGGAAGACTCGGCGACGCCGGCTGCTATAACATTGGCTGGCCGCCTCAACATCTGAAGTATATCCTGATGGTTTCGACCTAAAGCGTAGTTACGAATAATATCCAGACTCACTGACTGTAACTCAAACATCATAAATAAAGAGGAGGGAAAATTAGTTACAGGGCCCAACACTTTAGTAACAGTCCTAACTAACTTTTACCTTTCAAATTGAGAAATTCATTCGCCATACACGATTTACTTCTTTCTGTTTTCCAGCATTACCCTTGGAATCTTATAAAAATTACGAAGATATAGATATTTTTTATACTTTCGATCATTTAAAGACGTAAACAGTTTTTCTTAAGAATCCTTTCATTAGTGTGACATAAGGTTTCAAATCAATGAAGCAGATCGAGTTCAAGTACTTGCAAAGAAAGGAACCTGACATATGTGTGCAGAGAAAATCCGATTTGCGTTTCAGCTAAATGAATGTAGAAGCAGCCGTTATTAGCACATGTAAAAAGGAATGTAAGACGTTGAGAGTATTTTCTGTATTGTCTGAAATATTCTTCATTAAGCAAAACAAATGGTTCAGATGGCTCTGAACACTATGGAACTCAACTTCTGAGGTCATTAGTCCCCTAGAACATAGAACTAGTTAAACCTAACTAACCTAAGGACATCACACACATCCTTGCCCGAAGCAGGATTCGAACCTGCGACCGTAGTGGTTTCGCGAGTCCAGACTGCAGCGCCTAGAACCGCACGGCCACTTCGGCCGGCTTAAGCGAAACTGCCATTCAGTCTGCAATAGTGAAAATAACGAATAGTATAATACACTTGTGGCCTCCTGGAAATACACTCCTGGAAATTGAAATAAGAACACCGTGAATTCATTGTCCCAGGAAGGGGAAACTTTATTGACACATTCCTGGGGTCAGATACATCACATGATCACACTGACAGAACCACAGGCACATAGACACAGGAAACACAGCATGCACAATGTCGGCACTAGTACAGTGTATATCCACCTTTCGCAGCAATGCAGGCTGCTATTCTCCCATGGAGACGATCGTAGAGATGCTGGATGTAGTCCTGTGGAACGGCTTGCCATGCCATTTCCACCTGGCGCCTCAGTTGGACCAGCGTTCGTGCTGGACGTGCAGACCGCGTGAGACGACGCTTCATCCAGTCCCAAACATGCTCAATGGGGGACAGATCCGGAGATCTTGCTGGCCAGGGTAGTTGACTTACACCTTCTAGAGCACGTTGGGTGGCACGGGATACATGCGGACGTGCATTGTCCTGTTGGAACAGCAAGTTCCCTTGCCGATCTAGGAATGGTAGAACGATGGGTTCGATGACGGTTTGGATGTACCGTGCACTATTCAGTGTCCCCTCGACGATCACCAGTGGTGTACGGCCAGTGTAGGAAATCGCTCCCCACACCATGATGCCGGGTGTTGGCCCTGTGTACCTCGGTCGTATGCAGTCCTGATTGTGGCGCTCACCTGCACGGCGCCAAACACGCATACGACCATCATTGGCACCAAGGCAGAAGCGACTCTCATCGCTGAAGACCACACGTCTCCATTCGTCCCTCCATTCACGCCTGTCGCGACACCACTGGAGGCGAGCTGCACGATGTTGGGGCGTGAGCGGAAGACGGCCTAACGGTGTGCGGGACCGTAGCCCAGCTTCATGGAGACGGTTGCGAATGGTCCTCGCCGATACCCCAGGAGCAACAGTGTCCCTAATTTGCTGGGAAGTGGCGGTGCGGTCCCCTACGGCACTGCGTAGGATCCTACGGTCTTGGCGTGCATCCGTGCGTCGCTGCAGTCCGGTCCCAGGTCGACGGGCACGTGCACCTTCCGCCGACCACTGGCGACAACATCGATGTACTGTGGAGACCTCACGCCCCACGTGTTGAGCAATTCGGCGGTACGTCCACCCGGCCTCCCGCATGCCCACTATACGCCCTCGCTCAAAGTCCGTCAACTGCACATACGGTTCACGTCCACGCTGTCGCGGCATGCTACCAGTGTTAAAGACTGCGATGGAGCTCCGTATGCCACGGCAAACTGGCTGACACTGACGGCGGCGGTGCACAAATGCTGCGCAGCTAGCGCCATTCGACGGCCAACACCGCGGTTCCTGGTGTGTCCGCTGTGCCGTGCGTGTTATCATTGCTTGTACAGCCCTCTCGCAGTGTCCGGAGCAAGTATGGTGGGTCAGACACACCGGTGTCAATGTGTTCTTTTTTCCATTTCCAGGAGTGTATTATATGTTCGGAGTGGGGGCTGCCGCACAGGACGCTCGTCAAAGCCGGGGCCCCTTGTGCTGAACATTAGCCAGACGAGATGAGTAACCCCAACACATGGTCCATCGAGCACGTGGCTGGGAATTACTTGGTGACGCTGTGAGCCGGGAGGGCCAAAGATAGTGGACCTTGTGAAACCTTAATGGCAGACATTTCACCGTTCGTATAGAAATTAATAGTAGCCAGATGAATAATGATACCTCAAAAAGAATCATGTACATTACTATTATTTGCACGACGTTTCTGATGGTGAAATCAGATATTCACTATTTTTATTACTATATAGTTTAGTATCTGATGGTAAATTATACAAGTAACACCTAGCAACGAAATTCCAAAATGTAAACGCTTCCTCCGATATCATCGATCGACGTGTCTTTAAAAACCTTTTAGTGTAAACCTAAATTACAGGCATGTAACTTGAATAGTACATTAGTTATTGTAAGTCACAGTGGCCTATTACTATCGATCGCGTCAGGCCTTAAGTACTCCACAGTTACACGAATAAACGGTAGCAGCGTGCTTATAAATATATTTATTCATCTATGTCTTTGTTTATATCCGATATATACTATTCATGCAGAAATTGGTTAAATATTTACTGTGTTATAGAAAGCACAGGGACATTAGGCTACTGGCCTACCTTTTGTTCTATTCCGTTGATATATGTTTATTTGATTTGTTTATGTATCTAATAATGGGTGTTAGAGCATGTTTATCATCCAGCTGTAGGAATGTTTATATAATTTCAAGTTATTTAAATGTAAATCTAGTACTTCGAAAGTGTTTCATTATGTTTGCGTGGGTGCGTTGGCATAAAGACATGGCGCGAGCGCTCTAGCCAATCATAGCGCTCTTGAATGGGGAGACTTGATGGAAGCGAGTTCGGGTGAAGGGTGTTGGGGATACAGCACACAACACGGGAGGTGCTGCACGCGACGGCACAACGGACGCGGAGTCGGCGTAGGGAGTTGGAGAGTGTGGAGCGGTTTGCGCGTGGTCGCGGCTGATAGAAATAGTTTGGAGTGCCGACTTGTGCACTTGTGAGATATCCGTGGCTTCTACAGAGAAGGCGTAGTGTGCGTTTTGAAGTGAGTATCTCGCGAGCTGTATTGTTGTTAATAACTAATTACATGCTGTAGGAATATATTGTTTCCCTGTTATTCAACTTACATTTTATTTAATTGCTGGAGCATCGACTCCAACATGTGTTTTGCAGAAATACACCGCATTCTCAAAAGTACTTCTACTATCGTACTTATCATTTAACTGCAATCTTTCATTTATAAATTTATGTGTTACATTCATAATTCGCAATTTTCGAGTGAGAGAAACCTTCGACCATTCGATTTATGTGTGTATTCTTATCGTATTCTGCAGACTCAGCAGTATTTGGCCTCTAATGCGGCAAGTACGTATCCCAGCCCACAGACAACGAAACCAGCCAAAACATTTAATATTGCAGCGTTGAGTTGAGGGTAAGTAGTTGAGAGCCAACATCATTTCATTTCATCATTCTCATGTTGTTTTAAAGCCCGCAATACGACAACGAAATGAATACGTGGAAAATGTTAATTAAAACAGGGTGACAGAACACATGTTAAGGCAGTACGAGAACATATCCACGCCACTACAGGGAGTCACAGACTGCAAAGGCTCTAGGAGAAGACAGATGTTGAAATACATGCATCATACAACTCAAAACGCTGACTGGAAATGGAGAGGTTGGCGCAGGAGAGGAAGACGTATGAGCTGTGTCAATTCATTCAGAAGACCTGAGGTAAAAAAGAACAGTTTATTAGAGAAGTATGTATGTGTTGTTGCAGTCGTCGTAGTTATTGTTTTCAGTGGAAAGGCTGGTATGACACAGTTCCCTACAGGAATACAAGTGAATTATTTCTCTGTTACTACTGCAACCTGCTACCACTTTGGTCTTCTTACTGTATTCAAAAATCTTCGTCTTTCTCAACTGTCCCCCCCCCCCTCCCCGACACACACCTCCATCCGTTACCAAATCACGATTCCTTGAGGCCTCAGGAGGTGTCCTATTAATGGATCTCTACTTTTAGTCAAGTTGTCAAATAATTATCTTTCCTTTCTAAATCAATTCAATACCTCCTCACTATTCGATGTAATCTTATAATCGTCGGCATTCTTCTGAAGCGCCACTGTTCAAATGCTTTCACTTTCTTCCTGTCTGAACTATGTGTAGACCACGTATCAATTCCGTTCTAGGCTACACACCACACAAATACGTTTCGAAAAGAGTTCCAACATTTAAATTTATATTGGATATAAAATAGTTTCTCATTCTCAGAGATGGTTTTCTTGCTTTTACCTTCTGTTTTCTATCCTCCCTACTTCGGTCATCTTCACTTATTTTGCTGTCTAAATAACAAAACTTACCTACTGCTTTTCGCGATCTGTTTCCCAGTCTAATTCCCTCAGCATACCTGGTTTAATTAGACTACATATCATCATGACTGCTTTAATTGATTTTATGTTTATCATATCACCTTTCTTCACGACAATATCCATTACGTTCGAATGCTCCTCTAAGTCTTTCTGCCGTTATCGGCTGAATTACTATGCAATCGACAATACTTAAAGTTTTTTTTTTCTGAACTTTAATTTCCTTGACTGGTTTCTCAATTCACAGACCGAATAACATATTCTCTCACTG
This sequence comes from Schistocerca cancellata, assembly GCF_023864275.1. NCBI lineage: Eukaryota > Metazoa > Arthropoda > Insecta > Orthoptera > Acrididae > Schistocerca > Schistocerca cancellata. The sequence continues at coordinate 904,693,673 of NC_064629.1, forward strand.
CCTTATGAACAAATGCTACCTTTATGTCCCTCAACAATAGGCTTGTTTTTTACACCATTTGTAAATAACCTTTCACTTATCTTACCAAATTTCTGCCTGTAAAACATTCAGTATTAGTTAAAAAGACATGACAAGCAGCTGCTTCTGTACTGTGTCGAGCAAATCAGCTTTTCAGTTTGCCGCACACATTAGAGAGAAAACAATAATCGCCACAGCTACTGAAGAGTTGGACCACCTAAATACTTCACTCGTATCTTATTGGAGCATGTTCAGTCTGTAGTCAGTAAATTTTAAAACTATTTGTAATTTTGATTTAGCTTCAGCCGCTTGTTACATAAATGCAAATGAAATTCATTGGCGTATTCGTTTGTTTAACTAGACATCTGAACAAGTCGTGCAAGCGCAAGTAGTGGACGCACTAGATACCGTGTAGGTGCGGAAACAGTTTTCCTGGCACTAGATGGAGACATGACAATATCTCAGAATACACTGGTCAGCCAGAGCATTATGACCACCTACCTACTATCGATATAAACCTGACCAGGCCATAGCACCGTCACCTGGCGATGAATGGTTGCTAATCAGATACATACACTCAGCATGTAGTATCAATGAGCTTGCTGTCCGTGTGTAGAATGGAGAAGGAGTGCGATCTCTCTGAGTCTGACCGAGGGCAGATTGTGATTGCATGGAGGCTCGGCACGAGCATTTCCGTAACTGCACGATTTTAACGCTTGGAAGAGTACAAGTGTTCCGCAACACACAGTGCACCGAATACTCATAACGATGGGTCTCCGCCACAGACGACCAATGCACGTGCCAATGTTAACACCATAACATTGACAACTACGACTGAAATGGGCACGTGACCATCGGCACAGGAAGTTAGCGCAATGGCTGAGCGTTGCGTGGTCTGATAAATCCCGATCCCTTATACGTCATGCGATTGGAGGGCGCATATCCGTCGTCTTCCAGCTCCTTGACACCTATACTGCGGGAAAGTGACAAGCAGGTGGCAGTTCCATTATGCTCGACGAAACATTCACGTGGGCATCCATGGATCCAGTGGAGCTCGTGCAAGGCACCATGACAGCCAAGAAGTATTGTACACCGATGGCAGACCACGTATACCCCGTCATGACGATTATGTTTCCAGAGGGCAGTGTCATTTTTCAACAAGATTATGTGCCATGTAACAGGTCCAGGAGTATGGCGGAGCTTCTCTAGGAACACAGTAGCGAGCTCCAATTGATGTGCTGGCCTTCAAACTCGCCGCACCTGAACCCTATGGAACACATCTGGGATGTCATTGAAAGTGACGTCAGAGCTCACTGCCTCTCTCCCCGAAATTTACAGTAATTAGGTGACCTGTGTATGCAGATGTGGTGTCAACTCACTCCACCGACCAATCAAAGCCTCATTGTTTCCATGCCACGACGCGTCACCGCTATTACCCGTACCTAAAGTGAGTATACCGGCTATTAGGTAGGTGATCGTAATGTTTTGGTTGATCTGTGTATGCTTGGCAACACTGTGACCCTCGAAATACGTATTGGAGTGGGAGAGAATTAACTTGCTATGTTTACTTGGTATTTTCTTGTCATTTTGCATTTTGATTAAATATTCTGAATAATGCTCACTTAAGGGATGAAAAAGAGTTAGAAAATTTATCATATTAACAGAATCTTCCATCGGTTCTTGGTAGAACAACATTATAATAATAAATAAAAGAACAGGTATCTGAATGATGTGCAGGGCAGTTGAATTTACTGAAACTAAAATTCTAGTTGTTGTTACTTACGGGTACCCTAACTATAACATCGGACCATTTCTGGTCAAGCTTGAGTGGGATCTTGGTTAACTTTATACTAAGTACCAAAATTAGTTGTATGTGGCAACTTCAACATTAATTTTGTATGTGCTGAGCAAGAAAAACGATGTTGGAAGACCTCCTAAATTCATACGATCTTATACAGAATGTGATTTTTCCAACCAGGGTGAAGGAAACAAGTAGCACACCCATAGGCAATATTTTCATTCATTCTTTATTACTAATTGGGCATTCTGTTAGTAAAAGGGTTATGGAGTCTCAGACCATAATGCACAAATTTTAACACTAAAAGGTTTTTGTACTGAAACAAACGCATTATATATAACTACAAATTCTGCAGAAAAGCAGTTTAAAAAGTAATAGAGAATTTTTTACACTTCGTTAAGGAACAGGAGTGGCAGGATGTTTACAATGCTGATAACATAGATGACAAATATAACGCTTTCCTTGACACTTTTCTTGTGCTCTTTGAAAGTTGCTCTCCATTAGAACATTAAAAACAGGGTACTGGCAGTAAAAGGCAGGTTGGGTGCCTGAATAGTGGGATAAGGATATCATGTAGAACGAAGTGGAATTATATCAAAGTTAGAAGTAGTCACAATCGTGCTACAGTAGCCCATTACAAACAGTGCTGTAAGGTGCTTAAAAATGTTATTAGAAAGGGAAAGAGTATGTGGTACACAAATAGAATATATACTTCTCAGAATAAAATTGTAAAAGCGTATGGTCACTCGTGAAGGTCAGCAGCGCAAGGACGCGGATATAAAGTCAGTACATAGTGAAAATATTTCTGTTACTGATAAGTCAGATACATGCACAGCGTTTGACAGTCATTTTCTGAACGTAGCAGGTGAATTAAATAAAAACTTAGTTTATATAGGAAATCATAGAACATAGAAAATGCCTTTCTAAGACTCATATCTTAAACATTCCTCTGTGATACTGATGTGGGGGGGGGCGAGGGGTGGGGGGGAGGATTGAGTAAATAATTGAATCAGTGAAGACTCAGAATTCCCATGGTTATGATGGAGTAACTAGCAGAATACTAACGTACTGTACTGCGCAATTTAGCCCTGTACTTAGGCAAATTTGTAATTTTTGCTTTAGGAATGGTCGGTTTCCCGCACAATTAAAATACTCAGTAGCAAAATCGCTTTATAAAAAGGGAATTGAGGATGATTTAGACAATTTTAGATCTATATCTATGCCATCATTGTTTGCTGAAGTTATTGAGAAGGTTGTATATGTGGGATAATTGATCATTTCATTTCACATAATTTGCTTTCAAGTGTATAGTTTGGTTTTAGAATGTTTTAACAGCTTAAAATGCTATATTCTCTTTTCTGTTTGAGGTTCTGGATGGGTTAAACAAACGGTTTTGAACGCTAGGCATCTTTATTGATTTAAATAAGCTGTTTGATTGTGCTGATCACAAAGTGTTGCTCCTGGGGATGGACCATTATGGAAGACAGGGAGTAGCTCACAATTGTTTCACCTCTTGCTTTAAGAACAGACAGCAAATGATCATTTTACACACTACTGAGAATGGCTATGATGCAGGATCTGAGTGTGGTACAGTTAAAAGGGGAGTGCCCCAGGGATCAGTGCTGGGGCCACTCCTGTTCCATATTTATGCAAATAATACGCCTTCTAGTAATACAGGTTATAGGCTCCCTTATTTTTGGAGATTATATAGGTTAATTAATGATTATTATGTTAAAATCCTCTTGATGTAGTTGACCATGAATATCGAGACTTCGTTCATTGTTAAATGCAATGGTGTGGTACTAACTGATGGAGACGCATTAAGAACTGTTAATTTATTTAATTTATTTCTTTTATCACACTGTACAAACATAAACACATTATTATTGAAACTGAGTGCCACTACTATTAAACATAGAGATAAATCCTTCGCTACACGACTGCCTTTGGCTCAAGCAGCTTACACCTTCCACAGCCTCTCAACAATTGCCTCTACTTGCGACTCTCTGCTCCACTGGGAATTGTCGCCCTCCAAAGAACAAGCACTTACAGATACTACACACCAGTATCCTCACATCCCCACGAAAACAAAACCAGGTTACCTTTCGAGGGGACTCAGAAGTCCTAGCGAGAGTTATACAATAAAAAATCAAAATTAGAAAATTACACTAATTAGTATTTCATGCCAAAGTAGTTGCAATAAGTATCTGACCTTGAGAACAAATGACTTTCAAAATATAACTAATGTTAATTAACCTTATCTCCATGCATATAAAACATGATCAATGAATATAGCAATTTGAACATTATTTAATGACAGCAAGAACTTCACACATAATTTACTGTCTGTTAATCAGCAAAAAAATGTAAAAGATAAGATAATGTGACTGACACAGTTTCCCTTGTGTTGTAGATATCAAGCATATTAGTAAAGGTTACTCTTAATTACACACATGAATCACAGTAAAGAACATAATTGACACTAAGGAATGGATAAATGAGCCTACTTTTGAGTAACCTAATACAAATGTAAAACCTATATACACAAAAGCATTGACACTATGCATCTGTCAAAACTACAGTTACAGGCATAAAACATTTTATCAATTAACTATTGAAATTTGTAAATTGCCACACAACACACAGACTACTTATACAAAAATCAGTACATACCTTAAAAGAAAAATTTTCCATTTACAACCAAGTAACATTGAGTGAATCATTTATAAACAAAAGACATTTTGTTGGCTTGATCACTTTTCACAACATAAGGAAATATTGGGTACTCTGCTTTGGGGCCCTACCTATAAGCAGAGCAGAACTTCACACGATTTCACTAGGGGGAGTGGCATCGTCGCCGCTGAGGACTCACAAACACTATACGTATCACAGCACTTGTTTCTCTGCTTTTATCACTGTCCTATGTGTTGAGCTGTTCGTCACACGCAGTTACGACGTTTGATGCAAGGGAAGAGTGACATCGATGCCGCCGGAGACAGGAAGATCTATGACCTGTTGTTACGCCCACGAAGAATCGCCGCATTCTGCCGTAAGGTTCGTCGGCGGCACGTTCCCGTTATGTTGACAAGTGCCGGCAGCCAGTCAGCTGTTCGTGACGTCAGCCACCTCCTCCTCCCCCAAACCGTAGCGCGGCAGGCGATGAAGGTCGTTGGCAGGCAGGCATGAAAACAATAAAATAACATTATGGCAGCGTGCGGTAACAAAAGACTAACGCGCTGCGTGCTTAGTTGTGCACTGTTGTATGCTTCCTGAAAACCAAATCACACGCTACAAGCGTTGCTCCATTGACCACTGCTGCGCCTGTCACAGGACATAAGAGAAAGTCACACGATATCAAACACAGAGAATAAAATGCACTCAGTGCACCTACCGACTACAGTCTTCAACATCTCGCAATATTTCACTCCTTTGAACTTTTGCAAAAGACATTCTAAACTTTCAGGTTGATCACATTGCGGTACAATAATGCGGTTCATTGCGCGAGCGTTAAGAACAATGCGTACTGTACCGTCCCTTTTTCCTACAGCGCGTATTGGGTTCGAATATTCACTGTCTGATCTTTCAATTATCTGATTAGCCTACATCCTTTTGATTTCCTTGTTCACTGCTTCTCTCTTCGTTAAAGGTAATCCATAGGATTTGCTGCGTAATGGTTCATGTTCCTCGACTTTAATTTTGCAAACACATCCTTTAATAAATCCAGGTAATTTTGAAAACAAGTCAACTTAGCGTATCAACACTTCCATTAATTCCTCTCTTTTTGCTTCCACCAAGTTCACTAACGTCTGAATCTTGATTCGAATACCAGTCAAAGCATCTTCATCATTATTCTCCTCTCGCAGAGCAGGATCTTCCTCAGTCTTCTGCCAGTCGCCAGTTCCTCTTCTCCTCGGAAACGCATTAGCCTCATATTCACGCACGCGGCGCCCTTATTTTCTTCATTAATAAATCCTTTAAACATATCTTCTTCTCGACATGATTTATCCTCGTCCGCAGACCCTTTTCAAATTCAATACTGCACCTCATTTCAGTCAACCAATCGATTCCAAGAACTAATTCGACATTAAGAGCTCCAACAATTAATACGCTCTGCTCATACTCGTCTTCATTGATTCTAAACTTCAATGGAGCTTGACCTTTCATGGGTTTGCTTCTACTACCTACAGCACTAACAATGGCCTCGAATCTTATGGCAATTAACATCATGGACCCTCTGCAGCCGCTTACTCAGCAAATCAGTGTCGACATAACTCAAGTCCACATAAAACTCCGTTAGGTTAGGTAGTGCCGGTGAACTATGTGGCACTGCGGTGGGTGGTTCATGAGAGGCGGGGGCCTCTTTTTCAGTCAGAGTTCCTGTGAAGCTCCACTGTCGGTGCTTCCACATCTTCGTCACCGTGGCAATATATAAAGTAGCTGCCATAACCTGCAAATTGACCATTCCAAGATCTTAATTTATGGTAGGGACGGTAAGTTTGTCGTATCGCACTACGCTGATCATTCCCACACTGGCAAAGTAAAAGACGCCTGCCTGTAAACTGCGTTCAAAAGTCTTTGGCCTTTGTAGGACCATGGCCAGATGAGGTATCCTGACCGGCCGAAGTGGCTGTGCGGTTCTAGGCGCTGCAGTCTGTAACCGCGAGACCGCTACGGTCGCAGGTTCGAATCCTGCCTCGGGCATAGATGTGTGTGATGTCCTTAGGCTAGTTAGGTTTAACTAGTTCTAAGTTCTGGGGGACTAATGGCCTCAGAAGTTGAGTCCCATAATGCTCAGAGTCATTTTTTGAGGTATTCTGGACGCCAGATAAATGTTGACACAATCCACCCACCAAACCATGTTCAAAGGTCGCAACAAGTTACTACAGACATCCATGCATATGACTTGTAGTAGATGAGTATAGGTAAGGTATGCCATCCATCTAGTACCACACCTAAAGATATCTCCCAATCAGTTGATCGTATCCCAGAGTTGTATGGGGCCAAGCTACATTCTGGGAAGCCGCTGCCGATGACCAGCACTCCTGACTTTTCCAAAATCAAGTGGCTTCCGGCTGTGACGCCATATTGGGTAATTCAGTCCAGTTATTTTCGAACATCATCTGGCATACACAATAAAAACACCAGAACATCTGCATACACATGGCACACAAAGGTATAGTCTCTCAACGTAAGTCTCTGCAGTCGTTATTGTAGGCTATGTAACAGTGCCTCCAAGGTAATGGCAAACATAACCACTGACAGACTTTCCTCATCGTTCGGGTGATAGTGATCTTGTCCACTATACATCCAACGATCGTAACCTGTGAAGTCGCACCCTGCAGAATGTGCATTACAGTGTGTATGAAGGAGTGGGGGGGGGGGGGGGGGGGAAGGCCAGCTGACACAGCACCGTCTCAAAATAAATCGTGGTCAGAGTCCACTTACACAAAGGCTCCGTGTGCGCGACACACCTCCACTAGTACAATGACATCGCACTAATCGCTGAGCGCCATCTGTATGTTGCTGTTACCGCTCAGAGACGTCTGGTATTTAGAGACGACTTGATGCAGGACACTCTGAATGTGAGCAACCATAATTCCCGTTAATATCTTGAAAATGCTGTTGAGCAGTGTAAGAAGCCAGTAATGGTCAACTCTCCATCTGGCAGACGGCTTGGGAACCCATACAAGGATCCTGGCAGTAAGGGCAGCTGCCATCTGCACTACAGGTTTCATCAGTTCTTGGTATATTGTTTTCCATTGGGGCATCATAACATCACGGATGTACGACAGGCCATCTGGGCCTGGCGATTTGTTGGTCGCCCCTTTGCTGTGGGCGTTGGCGACGTCCTGCTCCGTTATTGGCTCCGTGAGTGTCGCCACCTCGATTCCAATTAGATTCCGAGGCATCAAGTGAAGGACTTCTTCCGTTGCTGTGGAGTCCTGATCTTCTGTGGTATAGAACCGCTGGCAAAGATCTAAGAAGGATTTGGTGATATTCTTTTGGGTCGTCAGCGGCCGGCCATGTAGCATATCCAGCAAGTGGATCGATACTCTTCGGCATCTATGACGTTCATGGATAATGTTATGCATCGTCACCTGTTCACCCCCAATAAGCTCTTAACTATGCGTCCCCACAAGAATGATCTCAAGACGACATTGTGTAAGTCTTGTGATCCATTCTTTCAATCGATGGACCTCAGCCTGATTTCGTAGTGAGGGTGGTCGGGCGGAATTCTCCCGCAATAGCATAAAATAATGCTCCATGGTGTGACGTAGCCAACACATAGTGTCTGGACTGAAATTCATCATCAGCCGCTGGAGTGCAGGTTTAACTTAATGGAACCACCACTGGATCGTGGAATGAAATGTCTGATGCCATCTCTCACAATTCCTCCAGGTCTCCACTAACCTCTGCTGACACTCTGTATCCTATAGCAGCGCTACATTAACCTTCCATGTGATCCTTCTCTGCCACACCCAATGTCATGGGAGGGATATGGTGCAGAGGTAGGCATCATGACCCATAAAGGCTGTGGGTCATATCTCAGCATCAAGCGTTGCTACCGTTAAGTCACTGGGAGACATAGACCCAGTCAAGGCGATTCGCCGAATGCCCAATAACGTGTGTGTATACTTTTCTGTTGCTCTGGATACTCCGACAGGTGCCAACGAGGCGAAGGTCTCGCACCAGGCATTGCACTTCCCTGCATGTGCTAAAAAGTCGTATTCGACAAGACACGATTGAAGTCTACCACTAGGATGATACGAACATAGCATCCCTCGAATAAGGGCGCGACCTCCTCTGTATAAAATCTCGAATGGTCTCTCCTCTTGTTCATACCGAAGGGGGCACACATTCATTCATTACGCCCTGACATGCGATAGCAAGTACTTCTAATGACGGAAGGCAGGTTATAGCATCGATCACGATGCCTTCTTTCACAAGAATGGCAGTACCACTGCCATTAATCGTGTATGGTGCCTTGTAAACGTCACATCCACAAATAGATAGGAAATGGCCGAGGGGCACTTGCTTGCGGACTGTGGCATCGAGATCTGCCACTCGCAACAAGTCAAGAAACATCTGCAGCTTGACCTCAGAAGTAATGGTATTGAGGCTGACAGCGTCAATCGCGTAGGCCTGGCGTGGGAAGGCCGTATTCTTGATCTACATCTACATCTACTTACATACTCCGCAATCCACCATACGGTGCGTGGCAGAGGGTACCTCGTACCACAACTAGCATCTTCTCTCCCTGTTCCACTCCCAATCAGAACGAGGGAAACATGACTGTCTATATGCCTCTGTACGAGCCCTAATCTCTCATATCTTATCTTCGTGGTCTTTCCGCGAAATATAAGTTGGCGGCAGAAAATTGTACTGCAGTCAGCCTTCAATGCTGGTTCTCTAAATTTCCTCAGTAGCGATTCACGAAAAGAACGCCTCCTTTCCTCTAGAGACTCCTACCCGAGTTCCTGAAGCATTTCCGTAACACTCGAGTGATGATCAATGTTGTGGTTGGCAGGAGAGCCAACACCGTGTTACTAGAGGAAGCGGAAAGGCACGCGTTTTAGCTCACGCAGGCTGGCGTGAGGTCTGGAACAGGACAAGGAAATTAGACTTTAGAAAAAACGGACGTAGCTGGTGGAATACTTAACTTTAATCCATTAATGGTGAACGTCGCTCTGGACGGTACGTTATTCACAGTATCAATAGTAACTGGTAATGCCGCCTTGTTAGGTCGTAGCAAATGACGTAGCTGAAGGCTATGCTAACTATCGTCTCGGAAAATGAGAGCGTATTTTGTCAGTGAACCATCACTAGCAAAGTCGGTTGTACAACTGGGGCGAGTGCTAGGAAGTCTCTCTAGACCTGCCGTGTGGCGGCGCTCGGTCTGCAATCACCGATAGTGGTGACACGCGGGTCCGACGTATACTAACGGACCGCGGCCGATTTAAAGGCTACCACCTAGCAAGTGTGGTGTCTGGCGGTGACACCACAATCAAACCTAGCAGTAACAAATCTAGCGGCCCGCCTCTGAATTGCTTCTAGGTCCTCCCTCAATCCGACCTGATAGGGATCCCAAACGCTCGAGCAGTACTCAAGAATAAGTCGTATTAGTTTTTTATAAGCGGTCTCCTTTACAGATGGGCCACATCTTCCCAAAATTGTATCAATGAACCGGAGACGACTATCCGCCTTCCCCACAACTGCCATTACATGCTTGTCCCACTTCATATCGCTCTGCAATGTTACGCCGAAATATTTAATCGACGTGACTGTATCAAGCTCTACACTACTAATGGAGTATTCAAACATTACAGAATTCTTTTTCCTATTCATCTGCATTAATTTACATTTATCTATATTTAGAGTTAGCTGCCATTCTTTACACTAATCACAAATCCTGTCCAAGTCATCTTGTATCCTGCTACAGTCACTCAACGACGACACCTTCCCGTACACCACAGCATCACCAGTATCCACCCTATCCAATAGATCATTTATGTAGATAGAAAACAACAGCGGACCGACCACACTTACCTGGGGCACTCCAGATGATACCCTCACCTCCGCTGAACTCTCATCATCGAGGACAGCGTACTGGATTCTATTACTTAAGAAGTCTTCGAGCCTCTCACATATATGGGAACCAATCCCATATGCTCTTACCTTATATAGGAGTCTGCAGTGGGGCACTGAGTCAAACGCTTTCCGGAAATCTAGGAATATGGCATCCGTCTGATACCCTTCATCCATGGTTCGCAAGATATCATGTGAAAAAAGGGGGAGTTACGTTTCGCAGGAGCGATGCTTTCTAAATACGTGCTGATACATAGACAGCAACTTCTCTGTCTCAAGGCAATTCATTATATCCGAAGTGAGAATATGTTCGAGAATCTTGCAACAAACCGATGTTAAGGATATTGGTCCGTAATTTTGAGGATCCGTCCTTCTACCCTGTCTCATATACAGGCGTCACCTGCGATTTTTTCGAGTCGCTTGGGACTTTACGTTGGGGAAGAGATTCGCGATAAATGCAAGCTAAGTAAGAAGCCAATGCAGTAGAGTGCCTGTTGGAAGAAGGGAGGTGGGAGACCTGAAGAAGGCCCCACCGTCAACAACTAGCCCCTTCAATGTCCACTGGCATTTAACTGTCGTGATTTGAAACAACTCCAATCGCTTCAGCAACAGCAGAAGACGTCACGTCCTCAACATTGCTGGCCACGCAGTCAGATTTGGGCCATGATCATCCCGCGGAATAAAATGGATGGCTAAAGCTTGCAGTACGTCTGCCATAGAGTCAGATACTGTGTCCATCCGCTGTCCATCATCCAGAAGCATGGCACTGTGAGAGGTCTCCTTCGAATCCGCTGCTGATCATATCCTATCAGGGGAACCGACGATCATATCGTCCTGCAGAGGATGATCGCCACTATCGAGACCTTCGTCTTCTGTTGACATCGTCCGGCAGGTATTGTATGGAGGCAGTCGACGTTTCTTCCGTCACATTGGAGCCCGTTGTTTACGGACATGAGTGTTGGTATTCGACAACTGCTTTGCCATCAGGGACGAAAGCATCGGTTCTCACAACAAAATCTGCGGTGGCCAACCTGTCCTATACGGTCGCTCCCCATTCGCATTGCCGGCCTGCGTGACCGAGCGGTTCTAGGAGCTACAGTCTGGAACCGCGCGACCGCTACTGTCCCAGGTTCGAATCCTGCCTCGGGCATGGATGTGTGTGCTGCCCTTAGGTTAGTTAGGTTTAAGTAGTTCTAAGTTCTAGGGGACTGAAGACCAAGTTGAGTCCCATAGTGCTCAGAGCCATTTGAACCATTTGAACCCATTCGCATTGCAAAACCGATGCCAGGGGTTGCTCTGGCAGTGATGAATGTCCGTCTGCAGAAACTTCCGCTGCGACTGAGGCTGCTCAGTGTTGACTGAAGGCGACTCTTCTGCCTACAATCGGTGACCAGAAGGAACAGTTTGAAGGGCACACACGTATGCCAATGGGAGCATCATTAGATCAGAGGACATCTTTTCCTGCCTAGTAGGCAGTTGTCTGATGCGCCGTTTCATACAGCTTGATCTGAGATGTCTCTTTCATATACATCCCGAACAAGTATTTCGCTGGCCGTCATAAATTACGATGTATGTCATCTGCCGTTGTTCAGATAGGACGGGACAAGTTTAGTAAGGTCTATGCGCACCTGGCGCACTTAGTCCGCCGCTCGTGGTCTCGCGGTAGCGTTCTCGCTTCCCGAGCACGGGGTCCCGGGTTCGATTCCCGGCGGGGTCAGGGATTTTCACCTGCCTCGAGATGACTGGGTGTTTGTGTCGTCCTCATCATTTCATCATCATCCTGGAAAGTGGCGACATTGGACTGAGTAAAAGATTGGATAATTGTACGGGCGCTGATAACCACGCAGTTGAGCGCCCCACAAACCAAACATCATCATCATCATCTGGCGCACTTCGTTTAGAAGTGGCTATGTGGGAAAGTGTGCTGATTTTTCTACCGTATGGCTTATCGCAGTGCCATAGCGTCTCAACGCTGCGATCACTCTCTCTGCTGGCACGTCGAAAGGCAACACGAAGACGCGGACCGTCCTCTGGCGTAGACCTGCATGATCTACTTTCACCGGGCCAATGAGTCCACCAAAATGTCTGAATTAAACGTCCCTCGTCTTTTTTAGAATCCTGTCACAAGCTGCGTCGTCCACTAGTTTCACGTAGACCACACTGATCAATTTGGAGAATTAAATCTCCATTAGTTCATTGTAATCGATATGAAAGTCATTTCGTAAAAACTGTTAAGTTTCCAACGATTTGGGAGGCTCATAATTGGTCGTAAAACTGTTCTTCAAAGTCGACTATAGTTGTGAATACGTCATGGTGCGTCGAAGTTAGGAAACTGCACGGAGACAACTGTAAGTCACAACATCTCGTGGGCGCTAACGCTGCAGTACCGTAACCGTGACGTCCGAGCCGCTGCCCTCCGGAAGGCGGAATGTGAAAATTTGTGTCGGACCGGGTCTCGTACCCGGATTTCCCGATTACCGAGAGCGGTCGCCTTATCATTAGGCTATGTGAGCATGATACACAGCCACACCCCAACTTCTATATTTCGTTAACCATATGTCTACAACCTGCACTCGTACATTCATTATGTATATTCCTGTATACGGAAGACATTTCAATTTCAATTCGCAAATACAAAGGGACATTACATCGTACATCTCAACAGCACAGGTACTCCAACATCGTGTTTATAGCGACTTTCAATGAAAATGTCTCCTCTGCAAGGGAATATACGTAATGAATGAACGAGTGCAGCTTTTGGATACATAGTTGACAACATATAGAAGTTTGGGTCTGACCGTGAAACATACTCGGATAGCCTCATGACATGGCCGCTTCGGGTTTTGGACGAATAGGCTCTGCCTGTTACTACCTGTACTATAGCGCGACGAGAGCTTCCTTGTTTCCCTTCAGTGTCATGTGGGTCCTTGTAGGTGTCGCAGTCTTGTTTACCTCTGAACGTCTTGTGTTTGTGTAACAATTTTGACGCGGTGTTATCTTGGGCCTTAATGTAGTCCTGGACTCCGAGGTACGTTCCACATCTAGGTACCGTCAGTTTTCAATTTGGAAACTCCACTTGGCATATGCAGCCAGGTTCGTTAGATACTTATGACTGGCTTGCAGACACAATCAAAGCAACGTCAGAACAGGCTCACATGGCTTACCTTGATTCTGAATCATATGTGTCTTACGTCAAGCTTCTAAACATGCATGACGTCGACAGGCTCCTTTAACAGCACAGGCAACAGGTCCCTCTACTCATCGTGATGGTTCAATGGTATGGTTTTTCTGGCGAATGCTGAGGTGGAATTTATGAGTATCTGTGCGTGTAACTCTTCGCTCGAACGTGATGACAGTTTCCTCAAGACCGTCTGCTTCCAAATGGGGAGATACAGACTATACGGCGGGAACGCCTGCCGGCTCAACATGGTTTACACTTTACAGGATTGTAGTGGTGTTCGATCCGTGAAAGTGGTGGTAAAACTGAATATCCCCTCTTAAGAGCAGGTGGATGGATACCGGGTACATTCGGGAGGACGACGGTTCAATCCCGCGTCCGGCCATCCTGATTTAGGTTTTCCGTGATTTCCCTAAATCGCTCCAGGCAAATGCCGGGATGGTTCCTCTGAAAGGGCACGGCCGACTTCCTTCCCAATCCTTCCCTAATCCGATGAGACCGATGACCACGCTGTCTGGTCTCCTTCCCCAAACCAACCAACCAACCGGGTACATACTATTAACGCAGGAGAAGCAGGGACCGTTTTATTTGTAATGAGAGTGGAGTCCTCAGCACAAATTGCACGCGTCGTGTCAAGGTTTTAAAACCCACTTATGATCACTGTAAAAGGCTAACTTCAGCGGACATAGTTCCTCAAGGGACAGTCACTGGGCCTACCTAAGTTCCTCAGGAGCAACGCGAGCCATTGCTTGAAGGCCCTAGTGAATTTCTGCCGTTAAGCTTGCGAAGGGAATTTGCTGCTGTATCTTCCATGTCGCCGCTACCTCCACAAGAAAACAATAGTAGACGGGCGCAAGATGGTGTGGGATGAGACGATTCCGCTTCCCTTCTCCCCTCTACTGAAAAGATTCCCTTACAAGAGGCATCGCCCCTCACTTAGTTCAGACCAGCCGCACTACTCGTATATCGACGGACTTACCGGGCATCTCTCAGTCTGTAAAGTACTGCTACTCTTGCTTTGCATCTCAGGACGAGGAAAGCATGCCACAGGCCGCTGGTGATGAAACTCAGATCGTCGCACGTGTGACAGTGGAACACGAAGTGACTGTAGAAGACCTAACGCCAGTTTTAGTTTCCGTTGATTCGCAGAAGCCGCACTAGCTGCCTTAGGAAAAGTAGGAAGTCTCCTCTGCAGTTGATACGGAATTTACGCAGGCCCACCACGTTCCACCACGTAGCAGTAACCTTACTGCAAAGCCGCATGAGAGATAACGGGCTAGTTGTGGCGCCCTGAAAATATTCTAGGTTCAGAGTTGGTGTGACCGCGCTGGGGCGTCTTGCTAGGCCGCGGCTCGTCGTGATGCCGAACGTCAGCCGGGGTCCAGGCCGACGCCGTAGAAGGGAATTCCTTGGTGACACCGTGTCGATGAAAGATACTTCTATGGCGAGAGTGCCAAAGATGGCGGACTTCGTGAAGCCATCATCGCAGACATTCCACAGTTCGTATAGAAATCGATAGTAACCATATGAGTCATGATACCTAGAATAATGTACATTACCATTATTTGCACGAGGATTCTGATGGTGGAATCAGATTTTCAATATCTTTATTAGTTTAATGTTTAGTATCTGACGGTAAATTATACAACTAACAGCCAGCAACGAATTTCCAAAATCTAAACAGTTAATCCGATTTTTTCGGTCGACGTGTCTTTAGAAAGCTATTAATGTAAATCTAAATTGGTATAAATGACAGGCATGTAACTTGAATAGTACACGAGTTATTGCAGGTCAAAGTGGCCGATTACTGTCGATTGCGTCAGGCCATAAGTACTCCATAGTTACACGAAAAAATGGTAGCAGAATGCTTAGAAATATATTTATACATCTATGTCTTTTTTTATATCTGATATATACTATTCATGAAGAAATTGGTCAATTATTTACTGTGTTTTAGAAAGCACGTAGACATTAGGCTACTGGCTTATTTCTGTTCTATTACTTTGATAAATGTTTCATTAATTTGTTTATGTATTTAATAATATGTGTTAGAGCGTGTTTATGGTCCAGCCGTAGGAATATTTATTTAATTTCAAGTTATTTAAATGTAAATCTAGTATTTTGAATGTGTTTCATTATGTTTGTGAATGTGCGGTGGCTTGGAGACAGAGCGTAAGTGCACTAGCCAATCACAGCGATCGCTTCCAAACAGGACACGTGGAGAGAGTCGTGGTCAGTAGGGCACGACGGACGCACGGTCGCGGGAAAGGCTGGACGTGGAGCAGCGGCGTACAGTCGCGGAAAAATCTTGGAGAGTGGAGCAGTTTGCGTGTGGTAGCGGGGAGATAGAAATACTTCACAGTGCCAACTTGTGCACTTGTGAGATATCCGTTGTATCTGCAGTGAAGATGTAGTACGCGCTTAGAAGTGAATATTTTGCGAGCTATGTTGTTGCTAGTAACTAATTACGTGAAGTAGGAATTTATTGTTTCCCTGTTATTCAACTTATGGTTCAAATGGTTCTGACCACTACGAGACTCAATATCTGAGGTCATCAGTCCCCTAGAACTTGGAGCTACTTAAACCTAACTAACCTAAGGACATCACACACATTCATGCCTGAGGCAGGATTCGGTTCCAGACTGAAGCGCCTAGAACCGCTCGACCACAGCGGCCGGCATTCAACTTATATTTTATTTATTTGCTGGCCCATCGACACCAATAAATGTTTTACAGTAATAAAGGGAATTCTTAAAGGTACTTCTGCTATCGTAGTCAACATTAAAAGTCGTTAAAATACTACCTGCAGATTTTATTTAATTTCTATCTTTCATTTATAATTTTTTAATGTCACATTCATAATTCGCAAATGCTGAGTGATAGGAACCTTAGACCATTTGATTCATGTGTGTATTCATATTGTATACTGTAGACTTAGCAGTATTTAGCTTGTAATGCGGCAACTACGTATCCCACCCCATAGACAACGAAATCAGCCAAAACTGTCTACAATTCAACTCTGAGTCAGAGGGTGCGTAGTTAAGGCCCACCATCATTCGATTTTTATTTGAAATTACGCACGCAACAACCAGCGTATGCAGCCCGAGCGTGCGACGTCACGAAAAGAGAAGAAACATAAAGAGTGTGGAAGAGACGGACTCAGCACTTTATATTCAGATTCATCTGTTGACACTGACATGGTGTTGTTTACATAGTCCCGCGTAGTCAGCGCGTACACAACTTTCCCACTAGAGCGCGCCCCGCTAAGCACAACAGCGCAGGCGCAGCGCTCGTCCGTCTCCGTACTACGAGATGGCGGTCTTAGAGACGGACAAAATTCTGCTTCCGCCGATCCTCGTATTAATATGTAACGCAGCCAATGAGATTGCTGCTAACGTAGAACGTTTTCACCTCGCTGATCACACTCGCGCAGTGATACCTGAACGCACGAAGTATTATAACGAGCGTACAGACCTCCGATTAGTCAGTCTGCATTTGTCTGCACCAGTCTGTACCAGTCTTCATTAGTCTGCATTTGTCTGTACCAGTCTGTAGTCAAGTTTCAGTCTGCGCCTAATAAGATTATCATATTCCTGTACATAGCCATGAAGATAAATGAATAGACACTTTGTCAAGTATCAGAGATATGTGAGAATAAGATTAACGTACCAAGACCAAAGGAACTTCAGATTGTCAATTGTAAACAGCATCCAGAACCAAGTTAAGTTATTTTTATGCTTGTTATTATTTTAATAAATGTGTGTAAAATTAATCAAGTTCTGTTTAAAGTTGTTCACCGTCAATCTGCTACTCTAAGCGTGCAAGTGGCATTTCCATCGTCTGACCTAACGGCAGAAGATAAACACGCCACGATAAGACCACGAGACATATTGCTGACACTCGCCTACATCGCTAGAGCGACAAGTCAAATAATCTGATGGTGTGTGTACCGAAGGTCTTACAGTACGCACACCACACATGGAATGCGAGATACGTGCTTAAAAGTCACCTGCAAGTAATCATCTGAAATGTTCTGGTAATAACTGGATCTTTGTTACCTTGAATTTGAACCGAATAAGTTCTGACCTTACACTTGCGGCACTGAGACGCTTAACTTACTGTTCAACTGCAGACGTTGTATTTTAGCAAGACGTGTTATTGATTCATTTCCGTATTCTCGGCTTTTCTACGGTCCTGAATATGGCTCCTGCAGTATCCAGCGGTAGTGTGTTATTTTGTAGACAGGGAGTGCCACTGACTAATTTCGAAGTTCTTGATAACGGCCTAGCAATAGTCCGCACTTTTTGTTGCATTACTTTAATTCTTCTTTATGCCCCTTCAGGAATAGACTATTCCAAAGATCGAGTGGGATTTTACGAAGAGGATACAATTTACGTGTTTCGTTAAACCCAGCAGAAACGTCTGCTGTTTTACGTCTGCTGTTTTACGTCTTGGGAATCATGCCCCAAATTTTAGTTTCAGAAAGGAGCTACACGATTTGGTGTGCTCTTCGCTAATACGCGATACATGGATCTGTCAATACCCAGATATACGCGTTTTACAGTTACTTCCAGAAGCAGACTCGATCGTTTTTATCTTTTTGACTCATTATGTGGGCAACCGTTAGAGATACACGCGATACATATTTCACTCATCGCTGTGCCGTAGCTGTAACCTTAAATCATGTTCCGCAACCAGTGAAAACGTTTTGCTTCTCCTGGATGTTGAACACAACTCTTTTAATGGGCTGTTCCCTCAAGATTACCGTTCTATAGGTTTGGAACAGTAGCTTGTGTTGCAAGCATCGACATCCTTCTCTTATTTAATGTTGGTGAGGGCATGCAAAACCGTTGTTCCGGAAGGCGTTAATGCGTTACGGGACTAAGATAGCGGGAGATTTCCAGCAGACCCAGGAATTTTATTATTCCGTCTTATTAAAACTTTAAGAAGGTGCCGGACAAGCTCCCTTATGGAATATGGATGTCCGCCACGTTAATGTGAAGGTTCTTCAGTTAATGAGACAACAAATGGAAGGTCTCAGGGTGCGATGAGAGACCCGCTCATTCCTACAGGGTGAATTGATTTCCTTATAACATCTTATCCTGCTGCAGGTGTCTCGAATAAGAACACGTATTGCGTTCCTCACTCACACCGATGGTGAAGTAATTACGTCCCAACGTGATATTTCCAGAGTGATCTATAATTATTTTACCGACGTTTACGGCTGATACAATTTTCCCTGATGCATTTATTCCTGTCCAGGATTGCGTGCTTACTCCTGCATTAAACGATGAATTTCTAAGTGACTTCATTCGATGATTTACGTCGCCTTATCGTTGATTCACCATCGTAAAATCGCGGGGGCTCGACAGGATTCCTAATGAATTTTACGTACATATTTTCCCTCATATATAGGGGATATCATTAGATCACTGGTACATGACGCGATATAGTAGTTTTGATTCCTCCCCCTTGTAAGGCTGGAAAAATCGTTCTAATTCCGAAGACAACGCAACGACCAGACATAGATAAATTCCAAATGGTTCAAATGGCTCTGAGCACTAGGCGACTTAACTTCTGAGGTCATCAGTCGCCTAGAACTTAGAACTAATTAAACATAACTAACCTAAGGACATCACACACATCCATGCCCGAGGCAGGATTCGAACTTGCGACCGTAGCGGTCACGCGGTTCCAGACTGAAGCGACTTTAACCGCACGGCCACACCGGCCGGCTTGATAAATTCCACCCGATCATACTCCTCCAGTACAAAATTGTCGCCCCTGCGGTTAATAGCCGTTTGTCGATATTGCTAGAGAAAATTCTTGCTGTTCGCCAAAGTTGTTCGCCTGGGCACATGATCCTGATTTCAGTATCTGAATACCGGGTCATCATCTCGGGAGCTGCAGCCATTTCTGTTTCTGGTACCTTATTTTTCATTGATGTTAATAAATCATTTGATGGAGTCAGTCACAGTTTCTTGATGCAGGTCTTCGAGGCGACCAAGCACAATCACACTGCATTTCTGATATTATCCAATCTTTTTACTGGTATTCAAGCAACTGTCTTGATGAAAGAACAACTTACTCCTCAGATCACTGGGGTGCTAACCGCAGGGGAACCCCTGTCCATGTCGCTTTTGGTCTTTTTCCTAGATCCTCTGCTTCGGTGTATTGCTGATCAATCATGTGGCTGGAAGATGTTGGGAGACAGCTTCTCCGAGCGAGCGTTCACGGATGACGTAATGGTATTGCTGCGTCAGATCGTTGAATACCCTAGCTCAATGACATACTGCATTCCTCTTGTTCTCTCTCTCTGGGGTTCACATTAATGAACAGAAATACACCCTGGTACCATTGCCGGGTTTCCATCAACATGTCGTTCTACAGGCAGCGGTGGTTGCTCGCTACAAATCGTTGGGGATTAACGTGGATCGCTGCACGATGAAAATGGATGCACTTAATTGGCGGAAGATGACGGATCGAATTCAATTGGCAATTCGAGGATTTCCTTAGCTTTCTTCACAAAACACCGATCTTAAAATCCTACATATTCTGTAAAGCGCATTATGTTGCACAAATATCCCCGAGCCCTTTTATGATGGTGCGCAAATTGAGCCTAGTATTCGGTCGTTTCCTATGGAAAGGCTATATTTTTCGACTTCGGTATGAGGTGGTAGGGAGAATTCATCCCTTGGAGGGTTGGTAGCTCCCAGTATCAAAGTAAAGGATTAAATATTGTTTATATTGTGTAAAGTTTTGATATGTAGTTGAGCTATTCATCCCATTAGGTCTCCCTTATTTACGGGTCTTCGAACGGCCGGTGGACTGACCCTGCAGATGTTGGCCGGATCAGTTCTAAATTACGACGCATACGTGAACTTCATATCATAATAAGTTTCCTGAGAGCCGAAATTTTATCAGTGATACACTTTACCACCTGCTTTCTCCTTGTGGAGGACAATCATCCATCTCTCTGCGTTAAACGTCCACACCATTTATATTTTGAGAAAAAGTGTGTTTTCGTGTTAGTCTTCCCATTCTCCTGATGAAAATCCCGTCTTTGTGGAACAGGGCTTTTCATAATCTGATCCCGATCAACGGACCTCTATGACATTGGTCTTAGTCCGATTGTTCTTTGCGACACATGTCATCAACATTGTACGTTACCTCACAGGCTTCTCTGTTCCGTACAACAACACTGGAGCTAGATTCGCCAACAACTGGCTTCCCTTACCTGACGAGCTGAAGGTGCTTTCTCGGTTGAATAAATTCTCTGTCCGGACGTCTCCTTTTTCCTCCTTCTCTATACAGAACTGTCTCCTCGTTTCTTATTCGATTTACTAGCGTCACTAAGTTGCTGCCTTGCCTGCCCGTGAGTGGCAGAAGCAGCGCGTGTGGTTCAAATTGCTCTGAGCATATGGGACTTAACATCTGAGGTCATCAGTCCCCTAGAACGTAGAACTACTTAAACCTGACTAAACTAAGGTCATCACACAAATCCATGCCCGAGGCAGGATTCGAACCGGCGACCGGAGCGGTCGCGCGGTTCCAGACTGAAGCGCCTAGAACCGCTCGCCACAACGACCGGCCAGCTGCGCGTATCGAAAAGACCACTGTCGTATTATCTTTGAAGCGACCCCTAGTATTTCCATCTCGTCGTGTGGCGGAAATTCAGTCGGGATGGAGCTCCAGTGAGGTCCGCACAGCCAGTACTCGTCGACCGCTTGCAACACACATGCACTGTCCGACCGAAGGGGACTGGAGAGGGAACGACCGTTGGTTGGTCGTTTGGTCAGTCGTCTCGTCAGGTGAAGTGTATTTGGTCTTTTATCCGTTTCTGGGCCTCTTCAATTGGTGATCTTGCCGGACGTGGGTCGGTTCCTTCCTTGTGCAGAGATAACGGGTGGCCAATGAGCAGGTGTTACCTCTGCATGGTTGGGTCCGAGCCAGTGTGCCCGGGTCGCCGTGTCTCCGAGTTCCGAACGGACATGGAGTTGAGTCGGGTCTGAGCTGCAGTGAGATCCGGACAGCCAAGACTCACCCGACTGTTACTGGCACAAATGCCTTGAGTGAGGGCGACTTTGGCAAATCGTTCGGTCGATCGTCTAATCTGACCGCTTTGGGTTCTCTGTGTGTGTCGACTTGTCATTCGTCCTGGTTGTTCCACAGTGATTGCCTTTACGGTTGTTCCAGTTGTTGTGGATATGTTTTCGTGGAAGTGTGTCTAGCGTGCCTTATTTCAACTGAGCAATTATGTTGATGCTGGGTGCGTACTGGAGTAGGCAGTCGGTCGGTTGGGACATTGCAGCGAGGAAGTCTCAGAGGAGAAGGCATTAGCGTAGTGTTCTGCAGTATGTTTTTACTCGCCCTTTTGATGCTGTCGGTAACCTGTGTAGTCTGACAGCCTTTGGTGTTGCTCATATTTTTGAGTGGTTATTGTGCCTTGGCTGTTTTTAGACGCCAATTTTGAAGACCTATTGTGGTAGTGTCTTCGTCCTCGGCTGATATTTTCCGTTTTTGTGCCGTTGGTTGGGCTGAAGCGAATTGATTACGTAGGTTGGTCGGTCCTTCAGCCGTCCCTGGGTCGTTTTGCCATCCGATTGTTTAGTATTCCGCTTGGCTGCCTCTCTCTCCTAAAGTTACCTCCTCAGGCCGACCCTTGGAGCACGTTTGAGCACCTCTGTTCTGTTGTTTTGTTATGATTTTCTTTTAGTCTTAATTAATGTTCGAGGCCTTCAGCCGTCTATTAATTTAGTTTGTTTTAATGTAAAGATAAGGCCTTCAGCCGTCTTAAAATAAAATTTTAAAAGTCACTTGTTTAAAACCTTTTAAAATTTTCCTCTCTATCTGAAATTCTTATTATCCAGGCCTTAAACTCAGGTCTTCTATCTCCAGTGTGTGGCCTTCAGCCGAGTTTTTATGTAAAATTTCGTAACTGAGGCCTTCAGGCGTATGTATTCCTTAAAGCAATTTTAATAATTTGTGTTCGGGCCTTCAGCCGTATTGTTTCTGAATGCTTTTAAGGACAAGTGTGATTAAGTGTTTTAGGAAAATGAAGTTTGTATGTTTTGTGCAACTGACAGTAACTGATGTTGGCCCCTTTCCCCAACTACAACCTGATCCACTCTGTCCTGCAAAACCATATTTCAGATTAATTTTATCGACTGGCTCCTCGGACACTACGCCCACTATGTAGTCAGGTGTGACAACAGTCCTGAGCTGCTTGTTTTCCGCCAGTATACCGTGAACGCGCATTGGAAATGCCAGAGGATTATACGCTATCGTACTCTATTGACAAAAATTTTGTACCTTGTATTTAACCGTCAAGTTATCCGATGGTTTTGTTCTCTTTTGTGCTATAGCCTTCTCTCACTGTGTTCTTCATAGAGAAAAAAAATTATTTTCTTTTGAGCCCCTGATTTATGGACTTTGTGTACCAAGTTAATTTTCACAAAAAATTAAGAAATAAATACATTGAAAAATATAAAAAATTAAATAAAAACCAGGACGGGACCACTTGAGGGATCAGCAGAATGACATGCGGAGGGCGCGGGGGAGGCATCGTAGCCAGGCCTCGGGATTCGGCCCCTGCCCACTTTGTCTCCACCTATCCGGAAGCTAACTGTTTCCGTTCTTTCTTGTAATGTAACAAGAAATCTTAACTGAGATAAACGGAGCATTAGTTTTGTAATTCACAGGTTATTATGTTTTCCGAGAAAAGGGAAAAAAATGATAAATTGACCCCTCACGATAATCGGGACGTTCGAGTTTGAGTCCCAGTCACGCACAAATTTTCATTACCGTCATTCCATTATACAGCTTATAGCTGTGATTATTCGCAACTGCGAAGATATTTCTTGTGTTTATAGCAGCCGTAGTCGCTGCAGTGCCTGAACTGTTGTAACCTGTTGTGATCGCGACCGGAACGGTCGCGGGGTGGCCGAGAAAGCGCGGCGGGACCAAACGGAGAGCGGCCCGTGCACAAACAAACGAACAGAAACGACGGACACGAAACAACGACGGTCGATGGAGAAAGACCTTACGACGACAACACGTAAGACGCAACGGAGTGACAACCAAACGAATCTAAGACGTCCACGATTAACGAGATCAAAGTACGATAAACACGATGTCTTGTCGAGGCGATGTGTCGAGACACGCGCAAAGATTAGACTCGGTGGCAGAGATTCTTCTTTTTTTCTTTATTGAGTTTCGATTCTCCCAGAAGGGGTCAGGCTGGCAGCAGCTTAGTATGCCGCTCTTCAGCCTACAGAATTGGTTTTAAAAAGATGAATATAATAAACAATAAAAACAGGCGATAACATTGGAGACTTAAATGGTTATATGGCGGAAAAAACGTGGGACTTAAAACATAGAAACAAAGGGATGATGATGCTAATAAAAAACATATGAAGCAGACAGGTAAAATAACAGACAGGCAATTAAAAAAAACACGGCGACAGTCTGGCTTCTGTTCGCAAAGGACATAAAATTCACATCCAGCGACAGCATCATTTCTGTTTGCAACACTTTGGAGAGACGATCAACACTGAACACTGCACTAAAAAGTTGGCACATATGACATACCACAGCCGAGGGCAGGTGGGGGGGGGGGGACCTGGACAGATGATGGGAAAATAAAAAAGGAGGGAAGGAGAGGAAAAAACAAGGGGGGAAGAGGGGAAAGGAGCCGATGGAGGACGAGGACCCTGTGCAGACGCGACAGGGAGTGGGGAAAGGCAGAGGATGGGAGTACATGAAGATGGGGGGGGGGGGTGAAAGGAGGTAGGGAGAGGGTAGGCGGGGAGAAAACATGATGGAAGGAGGAGGGAAGAGGGAGGCCAGGGAAAGGTCAGAGGAAAGGAGGGGGGGTGAGGATCAGAGTTGATAGGAGGGATAAATGGAGAGAGAGAGGGCATCATCCAGGAGGGGCAGTTGATAGAAGCCACCTTGGGAAAGTAGATGAAGGGTGTACAAATGGAGGATAGGGGGGACACAACAGTTAAGGGATGGCAGGGGGTGGGGACAGGAGAGTAGAGGAGCAACCAGGGGGTGAGGGGGATCAAGGTGAGGGGAGGTGTAGAGTATGTGGATATGTTCAAGGAATAGGAACAGATGGGGGAAAGGAATGAGGTCATAGAGGATCCGCGTGGAGGAGGGAGGCGTATATGGAAGGCGAGGCGCAGTGCATAACGCTCAAGGATCTGAAGGGCCTTATAGAATTTGTGGGGGGGCAGATATCCAGGTGGGACTGGGATAACAGAGGATGGGACAGATTAAGGATTTGTAGGTGTGGAGGATGGTAGAGGGGTGCAATCCCCATGTCAGGCCAGAGAGGAGTTTGGGAAGTCAGAGGTGGTTGTGACCTTTGGACTGGATGGAGCGGAGATGAGGGATCCAGGTGGGGTGACAGTCAATGGTGAGGCCAAGGTAGGTGTGAGTGGGGGAGAGGTGGACAGGACAGGCGCATATGGTAACGGAGAAATCCAGGAGCCGGAAGGAGTGAGTGGTATGACCTATGATGATTGCCTGGGTCATGGAAGGATTGATTGTCAGGAGCCACTGGTTACACCATGTGGCAGAAAGGTCAAGGTTATTGTGGAGAAGGCATTGGGACTGTTGGACGGTAGGAGCAAGGGCGAGAAATGCGGTGTCATCGGCATACTGCAAGAGGTGTATTGTTGGAGGGGGGGGGGTGAATATCTGCTGTGTGCAGTAGTTGAGGAGAGGGGAGAGGACAGAGCCCTGGGGCACACCTGCCGAGGGGTAGAAGGTGTGGGAATTGGCATTATGGATGGTAACATAGGAGGGGCGGCGGGAGAGGTAGGAGGCCATCAGACAGATGTAGTTGACAGGAAGGGTGTAGGTTTGGAGTTTAAACAGGAGACCGGGATGCCAGACACGGTCGTAGGCCTTTTCGAGGTCGAGGGAGACAAAAATGGTGGAGCAACGGGAGTTAAGCTGGAGGGAGAGGAGATGAGTGAGGCGTAGGAGTTGGTCATCGGCAGAGAATGGAGAACGAAAGCCAAACTGGGTGTCAGGGAGGAGGTGGTTTCAGTGGAGGTGGTGATGGATGCGCCGGACAAGGATGGATTCCAAGAGCTTGCTGAACATCAATATGAGACAGATAGGACGATAGGAAGAGGCATCAGATGGAGGCTTGTTGGCTTTGGAGAACATCAGGATACGGGAAGTTTTCCACAGGTCGGGGTAGAAGCTGGTGGCAAGGATGACGTCGTAGAGGGTGGCAAGGACTGAAAGGAAGGATGGAGGGCAGTGTTTGAGATGGCGGTAGGTAGCGCGGTCGTGGCCTGGAGCAGTATTGCGTTTAGTGCAGAGTGTGAGGCTGATGTCCTGTGTAGTGATGGGAGTGTTAAGTTCAGATGATGGTGTGTGGCCCAAGTACTGGAAGCTAAGAGCAAGGTGAGGAACAGAGGTATTCGTACGGTAGATGACGTCAAGGAAGAGGGAATAATCAAATTGGGGATCATCTGGTATGGAAAAAACATCGGAGAGTTGAGAGGCAAAGTGGTTGGCCTTACTGAGGTTGTCAGGAAAGGGATGGTCATTAAGAAGAAGAGGGTACTGGGGGGTGGGGCGGTTCCCAGTAAGGCAGTGGATAGCAGACCAATACTTGGAAGAGTTTACTGCGAGCGTGGTGTTGAGTTGTGTACATGTCTGGCTTCAGGTGCGGCATTTCTTCGCAGTAAGCAGGTTGCGGAGGTGTCGTAATTGCCAGTGGCGCGTAAGTGTGTCCCAGTCACGAGTGCGGAGAAAAGAGCGGTAGAGGCAGCGGGACTCGAAGGAGAAGGACGGCCTGTGGAGGTAGGGCAGAGTGGTGAGGGTGGATTGCTTTGGGCGGCGACGGCGTCAGACAAGGTCTGGTGCAGGAAGGCAGCAGCGCGAGAGATGTCATCAGGAGATTGGAGGGTAAGGTCATGGCCTTCAACTAGGGTGTGAATGGAGTCCCGGTAGGCATCCCAGTTGGCACGGGAGTAATCATGGACAAGTTTAGGAGGGATGTCGGGGTGAGGGGAGGGGCGGGGATGGCGACCATTAGAGATAGTGGGGAGAACAGGAGCATGGTCACTGCCAATGTGGTCGAGGACATCTACGGTGATGCGCCCAAGGAGGTTGGGAGAGGCAAGGACCACATAGGGAGTGGTGTTCAATTCGGGTCGGGTATGCTAGGGGAGGAGAACTAGGTCTCCCTGGAGGGTGGTTACAAACCGATGCCACCGTTGGAGGTCGGCAGGATCACGGCTGTGGATATTCAGGTTGGCGGCAATCACGTAGGTGGAGAAGGTGCAGTCAGTGTGGGCCAGGAAATCGTACAGGATGGGGGTGCGAGGGCGGACATAAATGGTGGCACAGGCGATGGTAAGAGTGGGGAAGAAGAGGCTGAGGTTGAGATGCTCGGCAGGACTGTTAAGGAGAGGTTGGGGCCAGACATGGAGGTGCTTGAGGTGACCTATAGCAACTCCGCCAAGCGCCAGAGGGTACCGGTTATTGGTGCGGTGAAGGGTGTAAGGAGCTGTGGAGATTGATATACGGGGTTGAAGGAAGGTTTCATTTAGGACGAAGGCATCCACGCGGTGCTGATGGAGGGTGTGGACGAAGAGGAGTTTGTGGGTGGGCAGGGAGGGAATATTGTGGTACAGGATACTGTAATATTGTTGTATAATGGAAGGTGAGAGTTAGACGAGAGCGGTGAGGGGGAGTGAATGTGAAGTGGGCCTGGCTGTGGGAGTAGGTGGCATAGGTGGAAAGATGAAGATGGAACGAGTAGCGAGGGTGATTTGGGAAAGGGTGTGGGATCCCTTGAAAGGGTGGATGTTTTGGAGCACAATGGTGATGATACGGATGATGTCGTCTGCAGCAGGCGGAGGGCGGAGCGAGTTGTTGGGGTGGATGGGGTCATCAATAGGACGGACAGGGACAGTGAGCTCAGGGGTGTCTGGAGGAAGTTTCGCTTTACACGTGGCAGAGCGAGAGGCCGGCTCTTAAGTATTCTAACGGGGGCGCCGCTATTGGCCGCTGGAAACTTCACAGTACATGCAGGCCAGTACGCGCGCGCCGCCACAGCTTACGGCGCGATGATGCAGAAACCTCCAGGTGTCTTCGACATCCTTGACGTCAGGCGGGGATTCAAATTCCGCGGCGCGAGATACCAGATGACCCTTTCGGACATGCATGCGTGTCCAAAGGAACGTAACATCTACTTCTGAACAACATAGCCACTGCAACATCGTGTTCATTCGCCGACATCGGACAAGCGTCCCCCCTGAGCTGGAATATACATAATAAATGTACGAGTGCAGGTTGTAGACACATGGTTGACGACGTATGGAAGTTTTTGTCCGATCGTAGAGCATGTTTGTCCTGTCTATTGTTAAGGCGATCGCTTGCGATAAATGGGACATTCGGATTCGAGTTCGTGTCCGACACAAGTTTTCGTTGCTGGCATTCATTATACTGTTGATGGCTGTCCATTTCGGCAACTTCGAATACATTTCTTGTGATCCTTATTTCAGTTTTCCGTTATTTCTTAATTTTTTCAATTTGTTGTTCATCTCTCTATCTTTCCCTTTGTTAAGACATCTTTTTCTCAGTAACAGGTAGAGGTATCGCGTCTAAATTTATGCCAAGTACTAACGTGTAGGGCCCTTGGCAGTGTAAATATTTACATTTCTACGTTAGTGCAGTAAAAAGCTACAGGTCTATATGTCACACATTTGATACCCGTAATTTCACCCATTAAATCATATAGATGAATAATTTTCATACCTGTCGGATGTGGTGGTCAGACAGTAAAGCACATGTCTGTCAACCGAAAGGTCGCGGGATCGGTTCTCCGATGGATCATCGAGTACTCAGGCTTTGTTGTATGATAACCCTCACTTCCCAGCGATATGAGGAGTTGCCAGAAGCAACACACGGTTCGAATTCCTCGTTAAACTATAGTTTTCCTTTCTCCGATGGGTAATTGGAGTAGGTTAAGGAAACCTAAGTCGCCGAATTGGCGTCCAGTATTTAGACTACAACTAGGGCGTTGAACCACAAGTAATTGTTGTTGTTATTAACATGTATAAACATATTATTGTGTATAAACATTTATAAACCTAATATGTAACATTCGGAGCGCGAGTCTTACTTGCACGTGTCCTAATTTTTTTAGATAAGTTTTTCCATGGCGGAATTCAAAAATCAGCATTCTTTACATATTCTGCTGCATGATAAAACGTCACAACGACCTTATGCATGTACGTATATGAGTTGAAATGCAGTTTAAAACGTAAAAATGAGATCGTGTTCGATATCTGGCGTTTGTGCTTACACTGCGCCATATTTATGAGTAAACCATACGTACATACATCACCACACAATGACAAGTGCAAAGCGAAACTTCTAGCAGCATGTTGCCAGTTCGTTCATGCATCTGTTATGTGATATTATTTCAGTGATAACAAAATCAAGTCAAAAGCACGTCAAGCCATATCATGAATATCGTTGTAGACTAGCAAGGGAATGAATGTTTGGAACAGGTTGTAATCACGCTTCAGGGAATATGAACTCTCTTTTAGTGTGGAGCATCCTTCTTTACGACACAATCACGAATCAATGTTATGTGTATGTGGTCGGGCTGCTGGAATGATTCTAGCTACGTATGTTTAAGGTCTCGTTCCGATTCACACATTATGCAATCAGTTTCCAAAAACACAAACAGGCCTTCTTTGTATCTGGTAATGTCGGTTGAACAATGTAGGTTTGCACCGTGGCTCCATATCCACATTTAAGTGTCCATTTACTACCTACTAGTGGAGAGTCGGTGTATCTTGAGTCATGACAGATGCAGAAATCACGCCAGTTAGAGACTGTGTCACATGGAAGCTGCCTATCACAAAAGATTGTTTTTATTGTTGATCGACTCCACTTTTAAGGTCTTATGTGTTTGAAAATAGTGGTGCTGGTCTGGGATTCGAACTCAGGTCAGTACTGTCGCCTGGTTTGACCCCTTTCAGTTGATACAGTTCCATTGTGGCATTGTTTCCCCAAGATTCCAAAGTCCTTAAGTTCTCCAACAAAGGTGCATTTCTGTTTTCGATACCTGAGCTGGCACAAAAGGTTCCATCACGTCACTTCAAACTGTAGCACGCACTTATCCAAGTACAAGTGACAAGTAATTATAATATTTAGCGTCTTCCATGCTTTTCAGCAATAGTAATTAGTGCCACTCCCAGTCAAACACAGAATATTTCTTAAAACAAGCCGCTCTTAGTTTCTGGTGAAAAAGAATTCGATAGTCAACACCTCTTTGTGTGTAGCCAACAAAGATGATATGTGCAAGGTTCGACTCCCAGTCAGCACAGAAATTTTTCTCACGTTACTTCCAGTACAGACATGAACACAGCCCTACTGCTGAAATAAACGGATTTTTTAGTCTGGTCGTTGTCAGATATCAACGATGGTAGGCTCTGTTTTCAAATCACGGTAAGGCAGAAGTTTTTTGTCTCGAAATTTCAGTTTCAGTCATTTCGATATTGGTGTCAATATATGACAGCTAACATATAATCATGCTTGGTTAACAAACGATCTAAGTGCAGTGTTTCAATCGCCATCCAACACTAAACTTTGTGCTGTAACATTTCGAGTTTAAAGCACCACATAGTAGGTTTCTTGTGACTGAAACCTTATTGAAAAAAAAATTCATGAGTAGATAATGGCAGTTGCTGGATTAGAGTACCGGGATGTAGTCCAGAAAAAAAAACGTTATTTCAAGCTTAAGCTTGGTTTTTTAAATGTCATTTATTGTAACAAACTCGAAGTGCAAGTGGAATGGCTGCATCATCTCTGCTAATGTGTATACCAATATTTTGACTACCGTGATATTAATTTTCATCTGGAATGACAGCCCTACAGAGCTATTATCTCTTGTGACCTCTTGTAGTAAGCATTATGTATAGTCAAACGACTGTACCTAAAAGAAAGCAGATGATCTGCAACACAGTTATGCTATGTGGGTTGCATACAAATCAGGCAAAACGCAATTCTGGTCCTTCGGATACTCTTAGGTAAGACTGTAAATAGCTAGAAAGGAAGCACTGTCATAGATGTACACTTCTGGAAGAGATTTTATAATCAGACGAATTTTGTGTTAATCGTTATATATAATCCTCGGAGTATTAGAATTCTTTGAAGACTGCTGGCTCGAGCTGGTCGCTGCAGCAGCCGACGTGTAAGTCTAGAGGAAACGGTAATCTGTTCCTGCTGTCACTGGGTGGGATAACCTATTTATACATGTGTCTGGTTTCTGCCGTCAGCATTTCCTCGCCTTCACATGGTGCTTCCGGCCTTGCTTTTAAAATCTCTTGCTTGGGCAGACATTATGGCTGCTGGCTGTCGTAGCAGGCACAGCAGCAGCGACAGCTGTCTGATCCAGCAAGAACTTACGTCCCTATGGGCGGAGCAAAGTGCATAAGATACACTACAAAATTTTTTTTTGCTTGTAGTAAATAAAGTGCATACTTCTCTGAGTGATGATGGCGACCTTAAAAGTATTGGAAATTGTTTGAATATGGGCTGTTACTGTATTTAGCGAAGTTGTGTGTATTTTCCATGGACGTACTTGTCTTATTTTTCTGCTTTGGTTATTTTAATATCCTGACATTGTTTACAGGTCTATTGTTAATGTATAATATCAGACTCCTCTAAGGCAGCCTGATAGTGACTTCATTGTTTTAATACACTAATAATGCAGTGAAAAGATCATTACAGTGAACTGATTAGACGTAAATAGAGTTGACATATATAAGAGCGTATGTGTTTCAATAATGCCCTTTGGTAATTGTCAAACATGAAACCATGGGATATAAGTGTAATCTGTACGTAGTAAGAGTGTATTTGTGTTAATGATGTGCTATGGTAACTGTTAAGCATTAGAAGCGTATTAATTATGATTAAAGAAGTGTGTCTTTGGATGACGATCCTGAAAACTAGGTGAAAGTTGGTATTTCTAGAAGTGGGAGAAATTAGTTATCTTTCTACAACACTTGTAAAAAGTTGCCCCTAAACGGTAAAAAGCGGCCGCAAAACAGTAAGTAGTAATGGAAAGTGCTTACACCTTCGATTGCTTTCAAACACACCGTTAGACACGGTACTCTGTATTAATTTGTGAGAGACCTGTTGTAGGGTGTTGGGGGAGGGATAGAGTGACGTGCAGCGGAGGACTTGGAAGTTGGGGGGGGGGGGGGTGTGGAAGGCAGTAATTTTTTGGCTCACAAATCACAGTAATTAAGGTAATTCAGCCAGTAGCATAACACCCCCTTATCCTTTTTGTGTTATATATTACCTTTTTTTTGTTTGTCTACATAAGGACAATAGTGGACCCATTTTGATACAACATATCTAACCCACCTAATCACAGGTTCCTTCTGTAATTTGAATATCAGGATAAAATATGCCACCTCGAGCGTCTCGTTAATACTTTTTTTATTATTTATTTACGCATCTGGCTCCGTAGGACCAAACTGAGGAGCAAATCTCTAAGATCATAGAACGTGTCAGTACATGAAATTACAACATAATACTAATAACAGATAAAATAAAATGTTTATTAACCCAAAATTCAAGCCACAAATTTAAGTATACGCAATCAATAATATAACATTAGAACCAACTTAATTTTTCAAGGAACTCCTCAACAGAGTAGGAGTGACCTATGAAGAAGCTCTTCTGCTTAGGTTTGAAAGCGCGTGGACTACTGCTAAGATTTTTAAGTTTTAGTGGTAGCGTATTGAAAATGCACACTTTTCTGCATAAGAGTTAAGAAAGAGCGATTCAAATGTAGATTGGATTTCTGCCGAATATTAACTGAGTGAAAGCTGCTAATTCTTGAGAGTAAGCTGATTTTGTTAAGAAGAAACGACAGTAAACAATATTTATATTGAGATGGCAGTGTCAAAATACCCAGACTAGTGAACCGGGGTCGACAAGAGGTTCGCGAACTTACACCACTTATTACACGAAAAGCCCGTTTCTGAGCGAAAATTATCCTTTTAGAATGGGAAGAGTTACCCCAAAATATAATACCATACGACATAAGCGATTGAAAATAAACAAAGTAGATTAATTTTCGTGTCGAACGATCACTTACTTCAGATACCGTTGGAATAGTAAAAGTGGCAGCATTAAGTCTTTGAACAATATCCTTAACGTGGGCTCTTCACGGCAGTTTCCTATAAGTCTGAACAAATCAAATGGCTCTGAGCACTATGGGTCTTAACATCGGAGGTCGTCAGTCCCCTAGAACTTACACCTAACTAACCTAAGGACATCATACACATCCATGCCCGAGGCAGATTCGGACCTGCGACCGTTGCGGTCGCGCGGTTCCAGACTGAAGTGCCTAGAAGCGGTCGGCCACAGCGGCCGACTCTATCTGAACACTTAGAAATTTGAGCTGTTCAGTTTCACTAATTATATGAGCAGTCTGTGAAATTAAAACGTCGAGTTTTGTTGAATTGTGTATTAGAAGCACAAAAAAACTGAGTCTTACTTTGGTTTATTGTTAGTTTATTTTGTACAAGCCATGAACTTACGTCATGAAATGCACTATTTGAAACAGAGCCAATGTTGAAAACAGCATTCTTCACTACCAAGCTCATGTCATCAGCAAACAGAAAAACTTTAATACTACCCACAATACTAGAGGTCACATTATTTATGTAAATAAGGAACAGGAGTGGCCCTAACACTGATATCTGCCCCCCCCCCCCCCCCCCATTTGACTGTACCATACTCAGGCCCCATGTCATAGCCATTCTCAACAATGTGAATGATGACCTTTTGCTGTCTGTTGTTAAAGTATGAGGTGAACAAATAGTTAGCTGCTCCCCGTATTTTGTATTGGTCCTGCTTCTGGAACAATATTTTGCGATGAACACAATCAAACACATTTCTTAAATCAAAAAATTCGCCTAGCGTTCGAAACGATTTGTTTAATCCATCCAGAACCTCCCAGAGAAAAGAGAATATAGCATTTTCAGTTGTTAAACTGACTTCTGAAGCAAATTATGTGATAAGAAATGATCGATTATCCTTACATACACAGCCTTTTCAATAACTTTAGTAAACACTAGTGTCATAGAAATAGGTCTAAAATTGTCTAAATTATTCTTTTCTCCCTTTCTATAAAGCAACTTTACTACTGAGTACTTTAATCCTCCAGGGAACTGACCATTCTTATAGGAAACATATGTAAATATGGCTAAGTACAGGGCTAACATGCGCAGCATAGTAATTTAATATTCTGCTAGGCACTCCATCATATCCCTGAGAGTCCTTAGTCTTCAGTGATTTAATTATTCACTGAATCTCCCCTGTGTCAGTGTCACAGAGAAGTATTTCAGATATCGGTCTCGCAAAGATATTTTCCAAGAGAGTTATATGATTCCCTGTAGAAACTAAGTTTTTATTTAACGCATCAGCAATGCTCAGAAAATGATTGTTAAATACTGTACTTATATCTGACTTATCCGTAACACATATATTTTTACTATGAACTAACTTTAAATCGTCGACCTCGTACTGTTGACCAGACACTTCCTTCATAACTGAACATATGGTTTTAATTTTATCCTGTGAATTAGCTAATTGCGTACCGCATAGTCTTTGCAATCATAATAAATTTTTTATGCATCTTACAATACCGTTTGTAATGGGCTACTGTAGGTTGGTAGTGACTACTTGTAACATTTTGATATAAATTCCGCTTTGTTCTACATGACATCGTTATCCTAGTAGTCACCCACCCAGGCTGCCTCCTACCGCGAGTACCCTATTTAGAGCGTTCTAATGGAAAGCAGCTCACAAGGAGCATCACAAATGTGTTAAGGAAAGCATTAAATTTCTTATCTATGTTATGGGCACTAGAAACATCCTATCACTGTTGTTCCTTAAAGAGGTTTAAGAAAGTTTCTATTGCCGTTGGATTAGCTTTCCTACATAGTTTGTAATTATATGAGACATTTGTTTGAGTAGTGTTTAGTTTTAAATTTGTGTATCATGGTCTGAAACTCCATTCATCCTCTTACTAACAGAATGCCCATCTAGTAATGAAGAATTAATGAAAAGATTGTCTATGGCAGTGCTACTATTCCCCTGCACCGTAGTTAGAAAAAACACAGTTTCCATCAGATCATATGAGTTTAGGGGGTCTACCAACATTCTTTTTCTTGCACACTCATATACAAAGTTAATATTGAAGTAACCACATGTAACTAATCTCTGGCATTTCCTATAAATAAAACCAAGAATCCTCTATAGCTTGGGCGTAAATGCTCTGACGTCAGAGTTAGAAGACCTATAAACAACAACATTTAGAATTTTAGTTTCAGTACGTTCAAATGCCCGACATGGTCGCTCCCCCACTCCGCTAGGAGTCCTTGTAAAACAGCCAGCTAACCTGTATCCTGGTAAAGGAAGTCTCTGAACAGTCATATTATTTAAGTGGCGCTCCGATATACCAATAATGTCAGAGGCAACATTTGTAAGCAGTTCGCTAGCTTTATCTCTAATACCTCTTATATTATGATGAAATATGCTAATTCCTTCTCTACTTGGATACCTCACCTGCTCTAAAGGTGATTCCTTACTTAGAGGGACCTCCTTTCAACAGGAAAACCTATCAGCTGACTTCAGTATAAAAAAGGTGCAGCTCTAACACCAACTACTACAGGAACTCTTCCATGATTGATCCCACCACCACCCACTACACGGTCAGCTATAAACTTTGCCAGCCTCCACTTCCCGTACCTGTTGAGGTGCAGACCATGCCTAGTGAAACCCGATCTAGTTCAAATGGCTCTGAGCACTGTGGGACTTAACTTCTGAGGTCATCAGTCTCCTAGAAGTTAGAACTACTTAAACCTAACTAACCTAAGGACATCACACACTTCCATGCCCGAGGCAGGATTCGAACCTGCGACCGTAGCGGTCGCGCGGTTCCAGACTGTAGCGCCTAGAACCACTCGGCTACTCCGGCCGGCGAAACCCGATCTATTGATAGACTCAATTGTCACCACTGCAATGTGTCCCATGTTCTCTGCCATCAGTGCCCTCTCGAGCCTCACATTAGCACGCCTGAAAGCCGCATTAAGACGAGGCCGATCATGACGCTGAAACAGCTGCACGAAATGTACATTAGGGCCACCAGTTTGAGTAGCTATCTTTATCTGGTCACCACCTACATCATACTGTCCGTCCCTATCAAGACAATTCCCTGCTCCACCCACAATCACTACCTGATCCTCTTTCGTTAAAGTCATATATGACCCCCCCCCCCACTGCTGGTCCACACCTCTACAGTGAGAACTACGTAGCTGCAGAACCTTCTTCTTTCTGTTAGATTTTGCAGCTGACTAAGGCCTCCTAACTGCTGAGAACTGCTGCATGTTCCCTACACCTACAGCTACAACAGGCTCCTCTCCACTCAACTCAAACAGTTGGTCAAATCTATTGCACATACGCAAAGTGAAACAGTCTGAACACCGCCTGCTCCTAGCTGCCTTCTTGCCAACTCACAGTTCCCATTCCCCAGCACCCTTCATTGGCTCTCTAAAATGGCTCTGAGTACTATGGGACTTAACTGCTGGGGTCATCAGTCCCCTAGAACTTAGAACTACTTAAACCTAACTTAAACCTAAGGACATTACACACATCCATGCCCGAGGCAGGATTTGAACCTGTGACCGTAGCGGTCGCGCGGTTCCAGACTGTAGCGCCTAGAACCGCTCGGCCACCTCGGCCGGCGCACCCTTCACTCTCCACACCTTATCTAGTTCCTCCTTTGCGTATTGTAACTGCCCCTGAAGGGCACACATCTTACGCTCCTCTATGCACTTATTTCTACTATAGATTCTGCATTCTCAGGAGAGGATAGCGTATAATAATACTCACTGGTTTCCCCACTGTATTGCCCCCCCCCCCCCCCCCCCGTCGCCCCAAATTAAAATAATTTGAACAAATCCCACAACCCATTACTCACAAACCTACGACAAAGCCCACACTTCTCACTCATGGTACAATTCTACAGTTACTGAAAAAACTTAATGTCTACGTTACATACGTTTAATTACACCAGTAGAACTACTGTATTTATAGAACTAACAATAGATGTCTCGAAATTCTCTCTCTACTAATAAAGCAACAACTTTTATTAATACTACAAAACCACAATTAATACCTGTATCAAACAAAACTTCACACAATTTATTAGCTAAAACCATAATTTCAAGCGGCCACTTGAATGAAAATTTTACAGAAATATTTCACAAGAAGCAATCACAAACATCAGCTGAAAACTACCGCAGGGCATTTACTAAACGACTTCAACGCACAGAAGGATCTGAAAAACGCAGTGGGCGAACGTTTCCAAAAGTTAATTAAACCCTTTGTTTGGCCACGAACAGTACGAGAGACCGCTGGAAACTATTAAATTTAATAACTGTATAACAGTGCACACAGAACTTTGGGAAACAACTTTTCTTTTCATAAAGTTAATTTCAGTGACACCTTTCCCTTCCATCCACGCTGGAGATATTAGATATCAATGTTGATGATATCCCAAAATGGTACAACTCCCTTACAGAAAATTTGCAGAGTGTAGAGTTCACTTCTGAAGGTATAATTACATTCTGGGCGTTTAATAGCTTATTTACTTGGATAGATTTCATTGTCATGAGAAGGAGTATATTGTATAAAGACGCCTGCCCCTGGCGCCAACTGACGTCAGCGATGCTGCCACGGGCAATAGCTCCGCTAGCTGCCCGGGTCGTGTCACGCGCGCCCGCCGCATTGGGTCTATCTGATTGGCTCCTGATGATGTCATCATGCCTAGATAAGCGAGAAACCGTAGCAGCCACGGCAGTCAGTGGACTCCTGACGACGATGACGGAGATGGTCATCGAAAGCTCGAGGATTTTATTCGAATTGACGCGGCTTGGAAACCGAGAACATTTTAATCATATATGCCAACTATCATTCTGCTGATAACCTAGTCTACGAATTTCGACTACCAATATGCTTTTTTTGTCTCTGGCTGTATTTTTCTTAGCATTTCGACGGAGTTGGGCTTTACACAATGACTTCCAGCATTTCACAGTGTTCATCCTATGCGTAACTACAGCCTCCCATAAGCAATTGTTGCGCGTGGAACTCTTAATCAGCAAAGAACTTGTCACAAGTGTTTGTATTCAAATAAATGGAACTGAGAGAGAGGCTGAGAACCCACTGGCGTATATCACAATACTGAGTAAATCTCATGCTAGCTTGCAGTGGAAGACCAAGCACTTCGATAGTGGTGCTGCCTGTGGTGGCGGACAAGAGCATGTCCGCATATTGGCCATTGCTTGAAAGCTGCCGGTAGCTGTGTAGTAGCCTCTGTAGGCGGTATCTGCAACGTCTAACGCCAGACCTACGAACTACAAAGTGACGCACCCGGATTGTTGTCTGTGACGAAAAACACCACACTCCTCCTCAGTCACATTGTGTACTGGCGCCGCTGGTGACGGAGGCGGGCGAGGAGGGCGTAGGAGAGAAATTGGGACTCTTGTCTTACTGGGGAGGTAAGAATTGGAATTGAGGCATATGGCATGACCCCTCTGACAAACTTACATTCGCTTTGCCAATAACTGGGAACACCAGCGGAAAAACTGGTCATAGGTTGCTCCCATGCACGCAGGTACAATGGATTTTTGGGAACTGGCGATGACGCAACAGCGACTAGTGTGTCCTTGGAGGCGTGCAGATTAGCAGCAGGGCATATAAGACCAGACCTCTGTGGCAGGGGCTGCAGGGTCTACAGTGACGTCTGCGGCGCCGCGTCAACGTCCATGAGCTCCGCGTCCGACGCTGGCAGCGCCGAACCCAAGCGACCAGAGGGTAGCTGGGGCCGTAATGCTCCTTCTTTGAAATGGAGAAAACTGGGGCAGAAGCATAAGGCCAAAAGGAGCAGAGCCGATTCTGATGGCGCCTTCGCGACCCGGACAAGCCTTGTATAGGATAAAGAGAGCAGCCCCAAACGTGAGTGATGATGCTTTGTGTCCAGCATGTTTCCGCCAACGATGTTGAAAGAGACATAATAATTTATACAAAATTTAGTAAAATGCGGATGAGTGTCGACCTCTGTAACGGATGGAACAGATGGAGTAGTGCTCTTTGTCAGCGTCCATGCAGTTGTACTGCAGGTGGCTGGGAACGGTATGACGACGGAAAAATTACCAGAGCTAGCTCCCGTGTGTGGGAGGCTCGTAACTTTTCCATTTGGTGCGTAACTGTTCTCACAAAGTGTTCTGCTTCACCGTTAGATTGCAGTTAGGATGTTGCTCTTGTCACATGTTGAATATCACCACCCTTACAAAAGTTCTTGAAGTCTACCTACATAAGCTGAGGTCCGCTGTCTGAGAATATCGCTTCTAGGAGACCTTCAGTACAGAAAACTGTCGTAAGAATTTTGATGGTAATTGCCGTTGGGGTCGATTGCGTTGGTACCACGGGTGAAAATTTAATAAAACGTCCAAATGTATTAGCCATCTGGTGCCACAAAATGGATCCGCAAAAATGTGTGTGTACACTTTGCCAAGGGTCGCTGGCCTTGGGCTTATCGAATAACCTTCGGAGAGTAGAAACCTAGTGCTCCGCACATGCCTGATAATAATCCATGTGGACCCATGTACACTGGCGTTTGGAGAGCTGCTTTTCGCTCACTGTGGCCCTATGGATTTGATGCAAAAGACAAAGAACTTACTTCTATAGAGACAGTGGAACTATTACACGTGACTGTTCACTATCCAAGCAGACCAGAATAACACCTTGTTGAAGAGAGATGCCATGACGAAGCACAAAGTAACGACGAACCGTGGGACTGCGAACAGCTCTAAGATTATGTGGATAACTCATATGGGTGTGTTGCAGCAGAACTTGTAGGCTGGGATCTGTAGCCATCGCTTTACCAATCCTACGACAATTGATGCGGATTTCAGTGAGAATTTCGCGGTCCTGCACGTAGATATGGAAACAAGAGTCTTCAAATGCGTCGAACGGTGCATGGGTAACAATTGGTAAACGAGAGGGGATGTCTGCATTGTAATGTTTGGCTGTCTGTCTATATTAATAATTTCATACTAGTAATTTGACAACTTCAAAGACCAGTGCTGCTGCTTCTGCGCTGTGTGTAGCGCGACTGCCTTGGAAGGGCGGAACAACGATGTCAGTTGCTAGTGGTCGGTTAACAAGTAGAACTTCCTTCCATAAAGGTACTGGTGGATTTTAGTTACACGATAGATAGTGACAAGAGCTTGTTTTTCTAGTGGGGAATAATTATACTGAGCGTTGGTCTAGAGCTTGGTTACAAATGTAATCGGTCTTTCTGTAGATCCAAGTCTGTGCTAAATCGATGGTCATATCCCGTCTGAGGAAGCGTTGACCACTATCATCACAGACTCAGCTTATCAAAATCCTTCAAACATATATCACTCAATAAAGCTCACTTCAACTGCTGGAAAGCAGTTTGACACTCCTGATACCCTACAAAAGGGATATTTTTCCTGCATGATCTGTATAATGAAGCCACAATGCATTCGCATTGAAACGAATGTAGTAATTGAGTTTTTCTAGTACAGCGTGAATATCAGTTATGTTGCGAGGTGCTGGGAGGTCACGAGGTCAACTGGCGAAGGCCGGATGCCCTGAGCGTTGATTATATGGCATAAGTACTCTATTACAGTTACAAAATGGATCACTTGTTTTTATTTCTCTTGAGACCACGAGCAGAGGGAACTTGTAATAAATTTCTCTGATTACAGATACGTTCGTAGGGAATACGATCCAAAAGCACAATATCACAAAAATTACGCGTGCGTGAAGCCGCTATAGCAGTCAGCTGTAGAAGATAGCCCTGAGAAATTGCAGGTGCCGAAGCACTGATGACTGGTAAACGTACAGACTGGAAAAACCCGATGTTGGTGTTGATCACAAAAACTTATGAGTCTGCTCGACCAATGCAATTTGCAAATAGGCACCCCGTAAATTTATTTTACAGAAGAAGCGACCTGCTTCTAGCTTATCCATAAGCTCGTCAAGCTGTGGTAACGGAAATGAGTCAGTCGCTATTTCAGGATTACCGTTGACCTGAAATCAGCGATCAGTCGTAATTTGCCAGACGGGTTCGTGATGATTGTTAGAGGAGATTCTCACTGACTAGTTGTTAATGGAGTGAGTACCCCTTTTCCATGTCAGATAACAGTTGTTAAGCCACTTGATCTCTAATCGCCTGAGGGCCGAGCAGTGTATAATAACAACAAGGTATTATATATTCTTCTTTATAATATGAGTCTCAAAACTGGTTGCCTTGCCTAAAACATCCTGTAAAAGTTCACGGAATTCTGCACATAGTTTAGGAACCCTGCCCTGAAGCACAGAAAAAGGAAGCAGGCGGTATATTTTCCTGAATTAGCAAACCAAAGTGACCGAATGAATCAATACTAAAACTGTTTCGACTGTCCATTCAAAACGACACTGACAGGGAAAGTGTGTGTAGCATTGTAGAAAGTGGCAGAGAGGTTTTAAACACAAAGAATTGGGACATGATACCCGTTATAAGCTGAGAGACTTGTCTGTGACCTTCAAAACTGGAGATTTCCTCATTGTTCATTCGTGTGTAAGTTCAAAATCTTCACTGAAGCTCCCACATCTAACTGCAACCACACGTTGCGATTGGCAATCTGCTAAGTGACAGAAAGCTTGTTTATTTGCTTCTGAATAGGAAAAGTGTTCTGAAACTTCACTAGCACTAGATACCTTTGAAAGTATGACACTGATATTCACAGCCAGGCATTTGGAATAAGGGGAAAATCGTTTGTGTCACGTTCGCTTTG
Source organism: Schistocerca cancellata (assembly GCF_023864275.1). Lineage (NCBI taxonomy): Eukaryota > Metazoa > Arthropoda > Insecta > Orthoptera > Acrididae > Schistocerca > Schistocerca cancellata. The sequence goes on from NC_064629.1 coordinate 904,735,188, forward strand.
GCTAACTCACTGGCTGTGGATGTCAGTGCTTGCCACAATGGAAACATTTTGCCTCACGGCAGGGGTACGCCAGCCGCTTGTGTGTCACGAAACTCTGCGGATAAAATTTACTGCTGTGCCTGGAATGGACGGAACTGTGATGCACACACAGGTGGTGCGTGCTGTGACATAGCTTTTGGTGCTACGAGTGACACCGACAGCCACGTTTCGAGTGCATCAGTGTAGTCATTATTTTACCAGAAGCTTTTGAGTCTGCAGCTGAATAGCTTGGCTTAGAGAGAGTTCCTGCCGTACTCTGGCCATGAGTCAGTATACAACAGATACTGAATAGAAACAAAATGTAGACACTGGAGCTGTAGGAGTCTCGATTAGGAGTCATAGGCAAGAATATGGAAAGAAAAATCTACTTCTCCAAACATAAAATAACAAAAACAGCAAGTTTCGGATAGGAATATTCTGTAACATAAACAAAGACAGTAGAGGAAGTGGTGCTAATGTGAAATACTTTTTTTCTTTTCAAACAAAATTCTGAATTTAAAATCTGGCTGTCCCATTGAAAATGTCACCTGTGTTAGTTTACATATGTTACAAAGTATCAGTGTTAATTGTAAAGAAATGAACATGTTCAATCATGACAAAAGATTTTTTATAACTTGCTGTGAATTTTGAGCATATTGAAGTGGGGTGGCAATATGAAACAAATATTATTAGTATACATTTCTATTACTGAAGTTACTAAATGTTATTTTGATCTCACTTGGAAGTAAATCACAAATTACAGTGTAAATTTGTGGTAAAGTTGTTTTTGTGAGCTATAAACCACAATTACAATTCGCAGTTTAAAACTCTGCACAGCATATAATCCCATGCCTGACATATGGCACACTGAACCCAAAGTTCTCCAGATTTGTTCTCCAGATTTTAACTTTTCAAATGTTTCACCACCAAATAGAAAGTCTGTATCGTCGTTTCGAGGAACTTGTTTCCCAATAGATTCCCCAAGCTTGAACTGCCAGAAAGTAGTCTTTTTGTTTCCTCTTTCATCACTAGAACTTCCATTTTCAATTCTTTTTCTTGTTGAGAACAGTCTTCATTTTCCAGTACGACAGTTTTCTCCTCTGTAGATGTATTTGACGTTTATATCGCTCTGGGCTGATCTTGGTGGCCTTTGTTACGCTCACTAGAGGGAGCTGCCTGAATTAGTGCCTTCTACTTCTGGAAATCCTGTTCACTTTGTTTGCCGTCTATGCAACACTTTAACGCATTTTTGTAGGGCGAATTGGTTACGACAGTAGCCGGATGTGGTTTCCGACCTCTGTTTCATGTTTTCGTTTTTGCATTTCGGACTGGAGAGATGTGCTGTTGCTTGACATAGCCTACATATGTTGATAGACCAGCGGTCTGCTCTTCCACTCGCCCGCCATCACCTTTCTTCGAATCACCTAATGTTTCACTTTCGGAAGTTTGTAGGTCATCTTCTTTATCGTGACGAAGTGCTTCACCACTGTCAGCAACCTGTCCTACTAAACGTTCAGCTGCAATGAAATCAGCATCTGTGAAAACATCTCTGTTTGGTGGATAAACGGCGTTACATTTGAATCATTTGACCGCTATTTCACAACTCTGGACTCTTATACATGGCTTTCCGGACTTCTCCAAAGTATCATAGGTGTCCATACCGCCTGGTCTTATTGCGTCTGATGTCATCGCTGTAATATATCTTTAGGGGGCCCATCAAAGTCCTATCAAGAAGCTGCTGTCTATGTGTGGTATTTGTAGGCAAGTAGAAGGTGGCCACACGATTATCTTTGGTTCTTATTATGACATCTATATTCCTGATATGAGAACAATGTACGTCCAGTATGAGCTAGACTGGGGATTAAGCTGCAGGTTTTGCTTGTTAAATGAAGCGGGTCATCCATTTAGTGAATAGATAGGACTGTACCGCCCATGAAGGTTGACATATTTTCCAACAGCTCTAGGAGAAGCATCTTTCATCGATCTGGTCTGTCCAATTGGCGAGTCGGAAAATTATCATCGGAGGAACGAAGAAGTCGGATGTCACCTGCACTCATACGGGCGAAGATCGTCACCAGACATTCCCTCTCTGCTTGCCGTTTCCTTGCTTTCATGTCAGTTACATGTGGGATTCTTGTTTCCGCTACACTGTGACGAGACTCGTCGACACAGAAGATCCTGTCAGAAGGATAACGATGTTTAGCCTAGTTCTCTTCCAGAAGATCAAGAAAGTTCGTGACGCTCTCTCTCTGTTAGAGCCGATGACTCGAGCAAGTGATGTTTCTTCAGGCTTTCGTACTGAAAGCTGATTCTTGTGGCTATTCATGATGTGATTCAACAACGCCCATCCAGGTGAATCGTCGCTGAGTGCAATACAGAACCATTGCATTCTGCCAGACGATTATCTATTCGCCTTACGTTATTGCAAGTGAACCTATAAAATTTCTTTTCCATTAATAGGCAGTACTCAACAATGTCTTTTCCAGTTATTTGGGAAAGAGCAGGTTTTCTATCTAATTTTTCATGTGTTAACGTTTTTCCATTTGTATTCTTCCGAGCCATTTATCTAAAGAGTGTAGCTTTTGGTATAATAAATCATCTTTCTGCATCATTTAATGTTTTAGATTTATCCCTGACAGCCATTATTCCTTAACCCAAATCATCAGAGTCCTATTTCTCTCGCAATCCCCTTTTTTCAGGCCATAATCTGCTTCTTGTCATGGTGACACTTAGAAAACAAAAGATGGACTGTAATAGAAAACAGCGTGTCTCATTTTTCCACCCAATGCCAATTGCGAAACTTAACTAGACGTTCAACAAACAGTTTAAAGCAACTAAAATTATCATTTTTAGGTTTAATTCTGTTACTGCATCGTAATGTAGGAACAGTAAGCTAATTTCGCAGAAAAATTATTTGAATCTGTCCTTCAAAAACTTTTAAAGATTGGAAAACAAAGTACGTCTACTGACGGCCATAAACGTGACATAGTTCTCTGCTGCCTCTAGTGGCAGAAACAGACCATTACGTTTCTGATAACTGAATCTGCCGCCAAATGGCATTAGTAGCCTATAGATACTACAGTGTTTCATTTTGCAACCCTGTTTCATAAGACCACCACCTCTCTTATAAATGCAGTGTGACGTAGAAGCACGGTGTTTGCCCAACACTCTGCAAGGAGTGCAAACTATCCTCGTTGCTGTAGTGTTGCTACCCCAGCAAGACACGAATCCACCAAAACAAGGCAAACGAAGGGCCGGCCTCCGCGCCAGTGTTTTTGTAACCTGCAGTGAAGCATGCATCTTAAAGGCAGAAAGTAGAGAGTAAGAGACACAACATCAACTAGGCAAAAATCGTTTGCTTAACTCAATCTGCAGAGCACGATTGTAGGCAGATCCAATCACAATACACAGTGTCCTACACAGTAGCCAAGTCCATTATACACTGTAGTCACTAAGAGAAAGGCTGAATACCCGCTCGCGTATATCAAAATAGTGACGGAGGCTGAAAACAGCTTGGGGTGGTCCTTCATCAGCTTCGAGAGTGCCGCTGCCTGCGCAGACCGAGGAGGGTGTGTCCATAGACTGGCCATTTGTTGGGAACAGCTGGTAGCTGTATAGCTGCCTCTGGCGGCAGTATTCGTAATGTGTGGTACTAACCTACGAATTATGAAGTGACACCCCGGCGTGGTGTCTGTGACGACTGACAGCACATGTGTCATTTACCAAAGCGATTCCTCACGTCAGTTATGCAGCAATGTTAAAGTCTCTGTGATAGTCACGGAGGCAGGCTCAGCAGTCAATGGTAGGCAATTTTGGAAATTTTTGAAAGTTCTTATGGGACCAAACTACTGATGTCATCGGTCCATAGGCTCACATACTACTTTACCTTACTTAAACTAACTTTCGCTAAGGACAACACACACGACCATGCTCGAGGGAGGACTCGAACCTCCGACGGGGAAGCAGCGCGGACCGTGGCAAGATGCCTCACACCGCGCGGCTACCACGCGCGGCTGTCAAGTTAGGAGCGTGGCTTTTCGTAGGTTGAAGTATCAGAGCCATGTGGGAGAACATTGTAGCGTATCATGGGGTGAGAGCTAAAAGAATTTGTACAGGGTGTTTCAAAAATGACCGGTATATTTGAAACGGCAATAAAAACTAAACGAGCAGCGATACAAATACACCGTTTGTTGCAATATGCTTGGGACAGCAGTACATTTTCAGGCAGACAAACTTTCGAAATTACAGTAGCTACAATTTTCAACAACAGATGGCGCTGCGGTCTGGGAAACTCTATAGTACGATATTTTCCACATATCCACCATGCGTAGCAATAATATGGCGTAGTCTCTGAATGAAATTACCCGAAACCTTTGACAACGTGTCTGGCAGAATGGCTTCACATGCAGATGAGATGTACTGCTTCAGCTGTTCAATTGTTTCTGGATTCTGGCGGTACACCTGGTCTTTCAAGTGTCCCCACAGAAAGAAGTCACAGGGGTTCATGTCTGGGGAATAGGGAGGCCAATCCACGCCGCCTCCTGTATGTTTCGGATAGCCCAAAGCAATCACACGATCATCGAAATATTCATTCAGGAAATTAAAGACGTCGGCCGTGCGATGTGGCCGGGCACCATCTTGCATAAACCACGAGGTGTTCGCAGTGTCGTCTAAGGCAGTTGGTACCGCCACAAATTCACGAAGAATGTCCAGATAGCGTGATGCAGTAATCGTTTCGGATCTGAAAAATGGGCCAATGATTCCTTTGGAAGAAATGGCGGCCCAGACCAGTACTTTTTGATGATGCAGGGACGATGGGACTGCAACATGGGGCTTTTCGGTTCCCCATATGCGCCAGTTCTGTTTATTGACGAAGCCATCCAGGTAAAAATAAGCTTCGTCAGTAAACCAAATGCTGCCCACATGCATATCGCCGTCATCAACCCTGTGCACTATATCGTTAGCGAATGTCTCTCGTGCAGCAATGGTAGCGGCGCTGAGGGGTCGCCGCATTTGAGTTTTGTATGGATAGAGGTGTAAACTCTGGCGCATGAGACGATACGTGGACGTTGGCGTCATTTGGACCGCAGCTGCAACACGGCGAACGGAAACCCGAGGCCGCTGTTGGATCACCTGCTGCACTAGCTGCGCGTTGCCCTCTGTGGTTGCCGTACGCGGTCGCCCTACCTTTCCAGCACGTTCATCCGTCACGTTCCCAGTCCGTTGAAATTTTTCAAACAGATCCTTTATTGTATCGCTTTTCGGTCCTTTGGTTACGTTAAACTTCCGTTGAAAACTTCGTCTTGTTGCAACAACACTGTGTTCTAGGCGGTGTAATTCCAACACCAGAAAAATCCTCTGTTCTAAGGAATAAACCATGTTGTCTACAGCACACTTGCACGTTGTGAACAGCACACACTTACAGCAGAAAGACGACGTACAGAATGGCGCACCTACAGTCTGCGTTGTCTTCTATATCTTTCACATCACTTGCAGCGCCATCTGTTGTTGAAAATTGTAACTACTGTAATTTCGAAAGGTTGTCCGCCTGCAAATGTACTGTTGTCCCAAGCATATTGCAACAAACGGTGTATTTCTATCGCTGCTCGTTTAGTTTTTATTGCCGTTTCAAATATACCGTTCATTTTTGAAACACCCTGTATGTACGGCTATGGAGGCCAAAAAGAGGTCGTGGGAACAAATGGTGGGTCCCATCAACCGTTACACTGAGATAATCACTGTATGGGATATCAGTAGGATTTATTGGAGACGTCGAAGTAGCTCTACTAATCCTTAAATGAAGAATGCGATTCTTCTGACCAGACAGAGAGACACTAGGCAGACTGTAGCGGAGCACTTAGTCCCAACCAGTGCAACGGCCAGCCAAGATCTAGCTTTCTGTTGTTACTGTGTGCCTGCTGACAGGGACAGTTGAGACTCTGATTCTACCACTGGTGAAGTCTATAACTGTCCACTATCTACGTGGGAGCTAGATTCCACACAGACTGCTGCATGTGAAACGGCTTCAGGTCACGACTTAATTCAGTACACCTTGTTGCTTCACTGAGGTTTTTAAGGAAATCCTACTCAAACCTTTTAACCTAATATGCAAAACTAGGCAACATCCTAAGGCATGGCGAATTCTATTTTAGTTCCACTTCTTAATCCCAGGAAGGAACGGAAATGCTCGAAAGGTTAACGTAGCGTAGTCTTCACCAGATATGTGGGAAAGACATTTAAGTTCATAGTCAGTCATCGCCTAGTTTTGATCTTAGAATCCACGCATATGCTTAGTCGCTTTCGATGTAGATTCAGGAGGTATGACTCAAACATGCTCCAGCTGGAGGCGGCTATCCAACTGGCTTTGTTTTATTCCTTTTGTCGGAAACTTTCTTTGCTCTGGAAAATGTTCAGTGAGGGAAATAAAAGATTTTAGGTCGGCCATAGGTGCCTAATGATGGTGGCACTGAAACCTTAATGTCATGCTTGCTAGTATCACGGTAGCGTGTGTTACCATCTTCGGTGAAACACAAGATGTAACGGGTATAAGTGCAGATATTTTTAAATGTAGTAACTTAATATGTACACACATCACTGTGTTGACAGTTTTTTTGAGTCGAACAGTCTTCCCGCAAAAACGTCACATAATGTACTACCTAACGTTTCCTGTCGACTATATCTGCATTACTAAACGGGCTGTGCCTAACAATTCTGCACCATTCACTGCATTTCCACAGCTGCCCAGGGAAAGATAACAATTAATGGCTGGACGTTGTAGGGTTATTTTTACGTTCATAACTTAAAGTTCTGTAAATAATTCTTATTATTTATTGTTATTTGAAGACAAATAACATTTTCAAACGCACGGTAAGAGGTGTCGATATAATTGTTTTGTTTGAGTGTGCGATATTTGTCTTGTAACAAATAGAAATTTACCAATAATATTTTTTAATCTAACATACTGTGTTTTATTGTTAATTGTACAACAGGACCAACACCTGGTGACCCCGAAGTGATCTATGCAAGAAATAAATATGATGGCAGATACAGGGAACAGTAATATCCCAAACACTCCACGAAAACTGAAGTGGATGAAATTAGTGTGAAACGTCCTCCGCTCTTGACTGAAAAGCCTGATATATGGTTCTGTCAGGTTGAATCACGATTTACAATAGCAAGAATACAAACTGAACCAACCAAATTCAATTACTTATTGTCATAGTTATAGCCCCTATTGGTCAAAAATATGTGGTCTCTCGTGAACAGTGAAAACAACCAACAAATATTCGTTAGCTAAAGAAAGACAAGTAATGAGTTTTAAGGAAAGTGGAGAACGTCAATTTAAGAAACTAGTTAACGAATTAGAAATTGGTGATATGAAACCCAGTGATCTGCTCCGGCAAATGAAACGTTATTGAGGAACGAATGTTGCAGATAAGGCCTTAAAGACTCTTTGGATAGATAAACTTCCTGGTAGCATCAGAAATGTTTTAATAATTTCGTAAAAAATGTGGACAAACTAGCGCAAATGGCAGATCGAATGGGGTAAATGTGAAGCACTCAGAAATGTAAATCATCTTCATGGAGAGTCTGACCTGTGGCGTGTGATTCTTCTGGATCAGTGACAGACCTCTGGTGAGGATCGAACAGCGTGAAACTGAAATCAGAGTATTCTGATATAGGGATCGACAGTATCTATCACGACGGCATTCTCGTGGCAGTGACCGCAGCAAGACGAAATACAGTAGTTCAGTAAAGAACTATTACTTTCATTTTTGTTACAGCTAAATCTGAAGACCTGAGAAGTGTTTCCAACCCTGCCAATTCAAAAGTGAAGGAAATTCCAATCCACAGACACAATAGCGGCTGAGTGTTCATCGCAGCTGTTATACCTGGCCGCCAATATCGATTGTCTGTTAGAGATAAAATTTCAGAGCTACGTTTCCTGGTTGACAGTTGTGCTGGTGTTTCCGTGTACCAATGTTTCCCAAGATTAAGGTTAAAGAGGCATATCACAAACCTTATGCTGCGAATGGAGTTGCGATTAAAACTTATGGATAAAAGTTATTGAATCTTTATTTAGGTTCAAAACTCAGTTTTGTGCGGCCTTTCATTGTAGCCAACAATACAAAAGGTATTATATGTACAGGACTCCTTATCGTAGACATGATACTGTTTATGACGATGGTAATACTTCCAACATTGCCCTGAGCGACGCCATTCTCGTGTTCAAAACAGTCTGACATCGAGGCACGAACTCAGGTCCTAAAAAACCTCTGAGACAGGAAAGACTGTATGAAGAAGGCGAAGTGGCCTCGAAAGTCCTATTAATGTAGTTGTGCAATAATACAGTATCTCCAAATAATATCATACCACTTACTGATCTCGAAGAATATGCCGATACGGTGATGTTTACGTAGGAACGCCTGCTGAATAACTTCCTCTAGGAGATTCAGGTTGTCGACAGTGGACCGAAATCTCCGGTATCCATACTGAAAGTGGATTATGTGTTTCCGGGTCTCTCACAACCAAACCAGGCGACGGCTAACAATTAGCTCCAAGGTCATTCCTACACAGCTCATTAAAGTTATATTCCCATAACTACTATTATATGTGCGGTCCTTTCCTGGTCTGAAGAGAGGTATCAGAACTGCCTCCCTTCATGAATTGGGCATGTTTCCTCTCTGTCATATAAGAGTAAAAAATTCGAGGAGGATTTCGTTTGACGCTGCTGGCAAATGTTGAAGCGTGCAGTACCGGATTTGGTTGTGACAGGGTGCAGTATCATGAGATTCAGACAAGTACGGTTCCTGATCCCACATGGAGAAAGGGTAGTTGTAAGTTTCAGTTGGATCTGAAGTCCAATTTTCTCTCCACTACAGTCGCAAGACAGCGACGAAACGCCTGATCCTGGCTGGCGTTGGCAGACGTTGCCGAAATGCTGTGCCAGTGTCTTAGCGATGTCTCCAGGTGCTGTTTGGAGACATCCTTGTTTCAGCAATCCTGCTATAGGTAAACGACTGCGTTTACCGGAAATCTTCCTGCTGGCTTCCCATACTTTTGGAGGGCAAGTGAAACAGTTGGTACAGTCCAGCATCACTTGCCAAGATCTTGCCTTGCTCTTCTTAATTATACATCGAGGCTTGGCTCTCGCGAATCTAAAGGCTATAAGGTTGTCTGCTGTATGGCTTCATTTAAATCGGTAAAGAGACGAGAACCAGTCCTGGGTGACAGAACGGCACTCATCTGTCCACCAAGGTACAGGTCGCCTCCTAGAGACTTCAGAACTTTGGAATGGAGAAGTGCCGGCCTGAGTGGCCGAACGGTTCTAGGCGCTTCAGTCCGGAACCGCGCGACTGCTACGGTCCCAGGTTCGAATCCTGCCTCAGGCATGGATACGTGTGATGTCCTGAGGTTAGTTAGATTTGAGTAGTTCTAAGTGCTAAGGGACTGATGACCTCAGATGTTAAATCCCATAGTGCTCATAGCCATTTGAAACATCTGAATGGAGAAGTGAGCGGCATAATGGATCACCCTCATGATGTGGTCCACCCATTCCTGGATGCTGTTATGATGTTCAAACACAGCAAGCTGACCGAATAGCGCCGGCCGGGGTGGGCGAGCTGTTCTACGCGCTACAATGTGGAACCGCGTGACCGCTACGGTCGCAGGTTTGAATCCTGCCTCGGGCATGGATGTGTGTGATGTCCTTTGGTTATTTAGATTTAAGCAGTTCTAAGTTCTAGGCGGCTAATGACCTCAGAAGTTAAGTCCCACAGTGCTCACAGCCATTTGAACCATTTGACTGAATAGCGTCCGGTTCACCCTTATGACCATCCATGTTGGTTGCTTCTCTTTAGGTAGTGCTCCATCCAGTAGGTGAATGTGAAATGGGGAGCAGTCACTGTAATTAAGGTCGTCAGTGACCTCCCACTGAACAGAGTCAGAGAGGACGGGAGTGCACAAAGAGAGGTCAATGGCTGAGAATGACTCAGTACAGAAATGAGTGTGAGTACCTGTGTTGAGGATGCACAGCTCTTGGGGCTTCATGATGCTCTCCAAAACGCGACCCCGATGGCAAGTAGAAGACAAACGTCACAAGAAATGATTGGCATTTGGCATTGTAGTCTCCCAGTAGGAGAAATGGTCGGGGTAGTTGTTCCACAAGATTATGAAAGCCTCACATTCTACTGTATTTGCATTGCATTGCATGTTTCTTGTAAACAAAGGCTCAGGGGACGTTCCTATACTATTAGTTTCCGTTCGTCTGCAGGTGTCCTTAATCCATTAATGTTCCACTGTAATATGGCAGCCATATATCACAGGAGTTTCACTTACACCCTGCATTTCCGCCAATAATGTATGGGGGACAGTCTTCGGGGGACATGATTGCCCCAGTATCATATCAAGCTTCATTAGATCTACCGAAGCGTCCAGAGAGACATCAGATAGTATGACGTCGACTTCGTCGGACTGTTTACTTCCACACTCCGTGGTGGGGGACGCTTGACCTTTGATTTTTTGCCATAGGTAGGCTTCACAGCCACAATCGCGGCAGCGGTAGTTGCAGCGCTGGACGGTGGTCAAGACTGAAACTTAGGGGAAGCAGGTGGTTCCGCAAAGTTAGCGACCACAGGTTCTTCCGATGTTTTGGGACGAAGTGCAGGCTGCGAAGTAACTGCAGCAACACAAGTACACTGACAAACACAGGTACTAGTGCTACCACTAGCTACCTCCTTTTGTGTAGCAGCATCGCTTTTCTGTACTTCTTGTGTAACATCTGAAGCAAAGGAGGTAGCAAACGTTAGGGGCTTCGTGGTCTTATAAATCTTCTTGGCCAGACAATAGGTGATCCTTAGGGTAGTTTTAATCTCCCGTATGTTCCGTTCTTCGAGGAAGACACTACAGTCCCTACTCCAGACAAGTGAGCCCCAGAGCAGTTCACACACTTCGGAGGAGATGAACCTCCGACTCCTTCGTGGACAGCCTTACCACATTTGCCATAAGTCGCTTCTCCCTTACATCCAAGAGTGGTGTGTCCAAAGCGCTGTCATTTAAAACAGTGCACTGGGCTGCAGACATAAGGAGGCACAATTAAGAGAAGAAAACCTGTCTTAGTAGGTACGGGAGCTTTCTGGTATTAAAAGTGAAGGAGTCGGATTTAACCATATCACCTTCCACCCTTTTGATAATACTTCAATAAGTAGATTTTCTTTACGGATGTCCACAAGACCTCTGTATGTCACAACACTTTTACTATAGTGTAAAGTTCCGTGGAGCTCAGTCTCTACGGAATATACCCGAAGGGTTTCGACCTTCTGTAGCTTCGTCACTTGTTGAGAACATGATGTGTCTACCAATAGCACACCATTTCGTAACTACTTTACTGATTTACAAGTACCTGCAATCCCCTCTCAACCTTTTGGAATATAAAAAGGTGACATTTTGCCAAAACTTCCATCTTTCCTTTTAACCAATAAAATCACACTCCGGCCAGCAGCATTCGTTCTGTTACCCGGAGAACTGCCTGCACGAGGCCTACAATTAAATTTGATGTTAGTACCTACCACCAGCCCACCTTCTCCACTGAGGGTGGAAGGAAAAACTTCAAATTATCTGTCTCTGTTCCATGAGAAGATAGGGGAATAAAAGTTCACCTAGACACAGCCCCCGTGTCTAGGCAAGCCTTTTACAGCTGAGGTGCGGCAGATTCCGCAGATTTCCCCCCTCTAACGACTGTTCCAACTCAACAGCCATGCATCTCATCAGCGCGCAGCAGTCTTTCAGATTGAGATTTCTTTTAATGGAAGTTTTTGCCATTCTCGTGATCTGAGCGTTCAAGCCAAGATACCCGTCACCTGTGACACACAACGTCTCACTGCTGCGCCATACAGTGGTCGCTGAAGCATGACCAGAGCTTACGATGACAGGGGACTGTCGGCCGTTACCAGTCCCCAGTTCGGGAATACCGGGGTAGCCAAGCCCGTGCTCAGCAAATGAATCCCGAGCCCTTGAGGTGTGCAAAGAAACAGAACCTCATTGTACACAAATTAATTATACATTACATCACAGAAAAATGAAACGAAGATCACTCCAGATTCCAATCTACAGCACACAAAAGAATAAAATTCAGCTTTTTCGATGAGAAGCCTCTCATCTGATACATTCTGCAACCCTTCTGATATCCGTCACTGATGGGTCTCCACCTGCAGCGCGCCGGCCGAAGCGGCCGTGCGGTTAAAGGCGCTGCAGTCTGGAACCGCAAGACCGCTATGTTCGCAGGTTCTAATCCTGCCTCGGGCAAGGATGTTTGTGATGTCCTTAGGTTAGTTAGGTTTAACTAGTTCTAAGTTCTAGGGGACTAATGACCTCAGAAGTTGAGTCCCATAGTGCTCAGAGCCATTTGAACCACCTGCAGCGCGTTGGGATGTGGGATGTCTTGCAACTGCTATCGACCGCTAGAAACTATGAAGAACATTTTCCACAAAACGTAACATCTGTTAGACTGTTTATGTGATCTCACAAGGAGCGTTTGGCCAACTTGGAACTCTGTTTCTATCTTCTACATCTACATCTACATCTACATCTACATCAACATCAACATCAACATCATGCTCCACCTAACTGTATGCGACAGAGGATACTTCTGGCACTACCGGCTTATCCCACCTACCCTGGTCCAGCTGAGATTGGCGTGTGGGAAGAATGATAGTCGGTAAGCCTTAATATTACCTTTAATATCTCGAATTTTCTCGTCGTGGTCATTCCGCGAGATGTATTTGGGAGGAAGTAATAAGTTACCTGACTTTACCTGGAAAGTATTCTCCCGAAATTTTTATTTCAAACCTCTTTGTGATGGACAAAACCTCTCTTGTAACGACTGCCACTGGGTTTTGTTGAGCATCTCTATAACGCTCTCGCAGTAAGTGTTCCCCTGATGTAAAGTGACGTTTTACGTTGGATATTCTCCATCTTTTCTATCAGTTCTACTTGGTAAGGATCACAATTTGATGTACAGTACTTAGTAATCGGTAGTACAAGTGCCTCATAAGCCACGTCCTTCGAGGATAAGTTACATATCCAGAAGCTTCTTCCTATGAATCTCGGTGTGGCATCTGCTTTTCCTACTATTTATTTTATCTGAGCATTCCACTTAAAGGCGCTCTGCACAATTAATTGTAGATTTTTATCTTAAACTCTGTTTCCAGCTATTTGTATCAATAGTGTTGTTGTACAGTAGTGAATTCCTTTCCTGTATTCGCAATACGTAACATTTATTCACGTTCAGGGTGAACTGCCAGAACCTACACCATTCATCAATCCTCTGTGGGTCATTTTGCAAATCGATGCCGTTTGCCGGCACTGTTACTTTCTTGTAGACAACTGCATCTTCTGAGACTAACTTTAAAGAGCTTCAGATGTTTAATTCTAGATCATCTGTATAGCCTGTAAGCGGTAACGATCGAATCACACGTCCTTGAGGTACTCCGGAAATTACGTTTACATTTGGTGATCTCGTTCCTTTAAGGGCGACGCCTTGAGTTCTCGCTTCCCACGCCCGGGTTCCCGGGTTCGATTCCCGGCGGGGTCAGGAATTTTCTCTGCCTTGTGATGACTGGGTGTTGTGTGATGTCCTTAGGTTAGTTAGGTTTAAGTAGTTCTAGGTTCTAGGGGACTGATGACCATAGATGTTAAGTCCCATAGTGCTCAGAGCCATTTGAACCATTTTTGAAGGCAAGATAATGATCGCCGTGCACCGTCATCTAGGCTCTGTTGGCCAAGAGACCACCTGCTTGATCCTACAGAGGGGCACCTTATTTTCAAAACCAAGGTCAGAGGTAGCACAGTCGATGAATATAGTAATTCATTCAAAATATTTTGGAAGGATTTCACATACTCATCCGAAATATGATCTTTACGACTGCAACAAAGCCTTCAGTTTTTCCCCAAATCTCACGTAATATGCCCGGCAAGGATGAAACTGTGATGATAGAGCAAAATAAATATTGGTTTTGTTATCTGCCATCTCAGCATACGCCACCATTGTTGAGACCTAAATGGCAGGCAGTTAACCGGGATCAATCGTTTAGCAGACCTCGTCACTGGCAGAAAATGGTTTACAAATGCCGCAGCAACTGAATTCCCTGGAACTTTCCTCAGCTCGAGCATATCGTTAAAGCACCGAGCGAGGTGTGGCAGTGGTTAGCACACTGGGGTCGCATTCTGGAGGACGACGCTTCGAATCTGTGTCCGGCCATCCAGATTTAGGTTTTCCGTGATTTCCCTGAATCACTCCAGGCAACTGCAGGGATGGATCATTTAGAGGGCACGGCCGATTTCCTTCCCCATCCCTGACTCAATCCGAGGCTGTGCTCCGTCTCTAATGACCTCGACGTCGAAGGGACGTTAGACCCAAATTTCCTTCTTTCCGTTAAAGCAGCATGTCCCGCATAGCTTCTAGAAACACTTCCTCACGCCAAAGTGTCTGTAGTTTAAGTGAACATACCATACCAATTTATTCATGAACTCCTCCAGAAGCGCCAAGAGCTACCTCGTGTCATCTGAGCCTCGCCTCTTTAACAGGATACCATTCTTAACAAAATAAAATTGGCTCATTGTCACATTGTACCTGTCACTCCACTTTCGTTTCAAATCACGTAAATTTTCATCATTATCTTGCTCACGTGTAATGTTCTCCAAGGATGTTGTGGTTAAGTTTTAAAAGTCAACGTTCATCAGATCCCGAATACTGAATTCAGATTCTGAATACAGAAGTTGTACTCTTGTAACTTCCCATCATCTGTGTGAAACATTCCCACTGGATTACATGAAAGTGCTTTCACGATCCTAATCTTCTGTCATGGAATATGCTCCACTGTACACCTGAATTCTTGCAGGTAGAAAACCCAGCAGTCCAGTCTCCCATGTTTTAGTGTTGATGAAATGAAAAATTGTAGGGCATGCTGATCCATAAATACACTTACTGTCCTTCCAAATAGAAAAGAACGTAACTTCGTTGATACCCAGTCAGTAAAAAGATATGTTCCCTTCTGCCTGACGCATCAATAATGAAGAGAAGTGCGGATTTGTCTAAGCATCCAGAAAAGACCCATATGAACGAATATGTGAAAATGCAGAATAAACCGCGAAAATTCGACAATTTCGTATGTTTTGAAAAGGACAAAAAATCACCAACGTAAAAGAATATTGCAGTACTGAAATAACCGCAACCTCTAGCATGGACTAGCCACATCTGGTGGAAAAATCACATAAAGCACCCGAACTAGGAAAAGAATCGCGGAAAGTTGCAAACGGTCTGAAATTCACATCAGAAATAACAAACACGCGAATGGAATTTCATTTATAACTTACAGGTAAGGACAGGAACTGAAAGACGACGAGCTGAAGATTCATTCGTATTTAATGCACGTGGTCCTTGTTGCAGGAAATAAGACCATGAGAAAACATCAAAATCCTGAAAAGTTCGTTACTCTGTGGAAATATTTATCCTCATATAAAAATTACTGCGAAGTAGTGAAAGACGAAACCAGGGTCACAAAACTGAAGGCCCTCTAAGGCATACACGAACATGTGGAGCCGAACAGACAATGTTATACCTACGAAAGCGATAGAAATTGCAGAATAAAATGAAATTAACGAAAAACGGAAAAATGATAAATAAAGAACACAAACACACGCACATTCAAACTGAGAAAACAAGAGTGCTAGCCGAAAATGAGCTTAGTTAGTCCACCAGGCTGCCACATCCCTAACTTTAATAATAGCATAACGGAAAAAAACCTATCACCACCAATTTTGAATAAATTATACCACATGATGACGAAGACCTAAGACTAACAGAATTCCATTCACCATGCTAAAGCCGCTGTAGACGAGCTCTCATGAGCAGCTAAACTCACTAAGATCCAAGGGACGAATGCCTAGAACACTAAAACACTCGGGCTCTATAAAGGTAGTGGATTGGCCAGAGAAACCATATCCACACCGTGCTAACTCAAACACCATACCGTTTAGTGCAGAGAGGTCAGACATCTTTGCCTCCCCCTAAGTGGCCACAAGAAATGGCTGAACTGACACAGGAGCAGACAGAGACTACAGTCAGACCCAAAAACTGTGAAACAGCAATACATTCACTCACTCTGTCATTCAAAGAGGGATGGATTCGGATAGAAACCTAGGGATACAACATTAATGCGTCATATGCACTGAAGAGGCAAAGGAACTGGTACACCTGCCTATTATAGTGTAGGGCCCCCGCGAGCACGAAGAAGTGCCGCAACACAACGTGGCATGGACTCCACTACTGTCTGAAGTAGTCCTGGAGGGAACTGACACCATGAATCCTGCAGGGCTGTCCATAAATCCGTAAGAATACGAGGGGTGGAGACCTCTTCTGAACAGCGCGTTGCAACGCATCAAGATATGTCAATAATGTACGTGTCTGGGGCGTTTGGTAGCCTTCGGAAGTGTTTAAACTCAGAAGAGTGTTCCTGGTGCCACCCTGTAGCAATTCTGGACGTATGGGTTGTCGCATTGACCTGCTGGAATGGCCCAAGTCTGTCGGAATGGCCAATGTACGTGAATGGATGCAGGTGATCAGGCACGATGCATACGTACATTTCACCTGTCAGAGTCGAATCTAGACGTTTCAGGGATCCCATATTTCTCCATACGCACATGCCTCACACAATTATAGAGTCTCCACCAGCTTTGGCAATCCTCCACTGACATGCAAGGTCCATGGATTAATGAGGTTGTCTCCATACTCGTACACGTCCATCCGCTCGATAACATTGGAAACGAGACTCGTCCGACCAGACAAGATGTCTCCAGTCAACAACAGTCCAATGTTGACGGTCCCAGGCGAGGCGTAAATCTTTGCGTCGTGCAGTCATCAAGGGTACACGAGTGGGCCTTCGACTCCAAAAGCCCATATCGATCATGATTCGTTGAATGGTTCGCGCGCTGACACTTGTCGATGGCCCAGCATTGAAATCTGCATCAACTAGCGGAAGGGTTGCACTTCTGTCACGTTGAAAGAATCTCTTCAGTCGTCGATGGTCCCGTTCTTGCAAAATCTTTCCCCGGCCGCAGCTATGTCGGAGATTTAATGTTTTGCCGGACTCCTGATATCCATGGCACATTCTTGATGTGGTCGTAGAGGAAAATCTCCTCTTCGTCGCTACTTCGGATATACTGTGTCCTATCGCTCAAGCGCCGACTATAACACCACGTTCAAAATCACTTAACTCTTAATAACATTCCACTGTAGCAGCAGTAACCGACAACTGCGCCAGGTACTTATTGTCTTATACAGGCTGGTCATAAATTCCCGTTACAAACTTCTAGGACTTGTAGAAAGGAGTGAGTAAGTAATATTTTGAATAGCAACACATGTCCGGAAACGTACCGTTTTCGTGCTACAGCCGTTTGAAAACATGTTTGCTACGTAGATTTGCAACAGGATAATCATAGTGATGGGTGCTTTTGTCAGATCAGCTGATGTCATTTGATATCCTATCCTATCTCACTGATCTGGTTGAGCCTCATTCTCGCGTCTGTCAGTGTTGCAGCAACATGACTGAGTACTAGTTTGCAGAAAACACCGACATGATCTTCCTGAATGGCGCAGCTCACGGCAATGGAAGAACTGCTCGTCGCCTTTATCGAGATAGTTCTCCACAACGTCAGACTACATCGCGTACCCTTTTCGCCACAATCACGCAGCGGTTTCGAGAAAGGGTGCCTTCACCAGCAGCAGGCGTGACTGTGGCGGTCCAGGGAGGCCCCACACGCCCGAACTGGAAGAGATGTTAGTGCATCACGTTGATGAGAACCCGTCAACAAGTACATTGTCTATTAATGAGTTGAAGTGTAAAACAAGTGATTTACCGGATCACGCCGAGTCAACTACTTGTAAAAATGGTCGCATTAGCAACACGTTTTCAAATGGTTGTAGCACGGAAATGGTACGTTTCTGAACATGGGTTCATATTCAAAGTATTATGTACTCGCTCCAACTACAAGTCCTAGAAGTTTGTAACTGGAATTTCCTACCAACCTGTATAGGCGTTGCCGATCGCAGCGTCGTATTCTACCTGTTTACGTATCTCTGTATTGTATACGCATGCCTGTACCAGTTTCTGTGGCCCTTCAGTGAATAAGGCTGTGGAATGTAAAGGAAACAAAGACACTTAATGAATCGACATACACACCTGAACACAAAATACAACATAGACATAACCGAAGAAATCGTGGGAAACTGCGACTGATAAAGACACACTCAGTTGCTCACTCGTTATCCCAGCAGAATTTACTAAATGCACTTAAAGTATGAAGTACAAATGAATTGCAAAATGAAGTTACAATGATTAAAATTTTATGAAGCGGTTCACATAGAAACTTTTCATTATAACGTATCGTCTCCCTATTAAAAGCTACTAGGTTCTCTCTCTGTCTATCGCTGATCAAGACAAATATAGCACCGATGCTTCGTCCATGATTTGCGGTAATTCCATGAGCACTTTTTGTGACGTTTCAACCAGCAGATCGAACAAAAACGCAACAATTGCCTGTGTTCTCCTTCCTTGAAGACGATCTTATTGGCACTGCCATCCTCCGTCAGTTGGTACGTATCAGTATTGACTTTCCTGCAACATTCTATAAAACTTTTTACCTGTTCACCCTGTTCTTTTTAGCTATACCATTAGGATTTTCCTGGGAATATTTAGAAGTAGTCTTTTTATGTAATGGTCAAGTAACCCATCCTGCAAGTCCGTGAAGAACTGAGCATCTTACAACTTCGCATTGCATATTAAATGTGATCTAGCACCTCCTATTTATTTTAAACGAGCCACATTTAACAACTGCTCGCTACCCCAGTTCCCTAATTTCACGGCTGAATGCAAAATATCAAAATAGACAAAAACATCTTCCCCAGATATCTCAGAAAATAGAGCAACCAGTGAGACTCTACTAGCATCGTGGATGAGTACAGACACTCTGAATGTCGGCCGTCCGCTAATTTTACCCTTTAAACGATGTATTTTCCTACGCAAAGCATCACTACCAGCTTGATATTTCGGTACCTCATACAGCCAACGTAGAATCGTTTCCCAGGCAGTCGTTCTTGAATCGACAGACATTTGCTTACTACTACAACTGTAGGCATACAATATACGCCAACGGTAAGCAGAGGAAAGGAAAAAAAGACAACCAGACTGGACCAAAACTTAAAGGCAGTACTTATACGTATTGTGGCGCCGATTGACACTGAGGCACCATGCATTTCATTTCAGTCCTCAACTGACCCTTCATTGCTGCGTGCAACAGTTCTTCTGACACCACATACAATACGAGTCGATAGCAAATTGTGGAAGAGTGGCTTCCCACGGGATGTTGGAGGAGGTGAGTGGATGTGCAGACGATGTAGGCAGCCAACTTGTTGCTAAAACCCTTTTATTAACAATCATGAATAAACGTAGAACGGTGTGTCTGCAGGAGGTAGACAGTAGGTGGTGGGCGATGATCTTTGCACTGAAGTGTACTGGAAGGGACGCAGGCGTTGCTCGACATCACAAAATAAAACTTTCGCTATCACTCAATTTCGTAGGGCAGCTGCTGGCTGCATATAGGACTGCGGTGTGGTGGTGCGGCGACCGAGTGGTGGCCAGGGATAGGCACGCTTGCCCGGCGGTACTGCCTCGGGTGTTGAATACGGACCCAGTAGGCTGGGAAGCGGCCGCACCAAGCTGGCGGAATCTCGTTGAATGTTACCGAACAAGTGGCGTCTGCATACGGCTACGAGGATCACTGGTCACTGGCCGTCAGTGAAAGTTCCGGTTCCGAATGATGACTGGCTAACTCTGGCAGTTTAAATTCAGTCACTTGAGAGTGACGATGCGGAAGCAGCGGCGTTTCTGTGTCGTGTCCAAACGTTGCGAACGGGACCAGCGTTCTACTGTGCGTGACGTCACTCAGAAGGAGGTCGAAGTCAAAGTGGCCGACACGAACGGTTTTGCCCGTAGCTGCTGTCAGTGACGGTTGCCTAGTTATGACTCCGGCCTGTGGCAGAGTTTCGTACCAATACAACAAGAAAACCTTAACGCCAGAAAATTGTAGTAAAATGCAGGAAGGCTAGCAGAGGACTTAAATTTGGTGGGCTGGGACGTCGATATTATATTATGTGAAATTCTTCCCATAACTAGTCAGAAAATATTGTTGTTTGACTTCACTGTTTACGATTGATCTTTGGAAAGAGTGCCGCGTGAGGCAGCCGTGCGATCTGAGGCGTCTTGTCACGGTTCGTGTGGCTCCCCCCGTCGAAGGTTTGAGTCCTCCCTCGGCCATCGGTGTGTCTTATCCTTAGCATAAATTAGTTTAGGTTGCATAAAGTTAGCTCAAGTAGCGCGTAAGCCTAGGGACCGATGACCTCAGCAGTTTGGTCCCGTAGTCCTTACCACAAAATTTCCAAATTTCCATTAGAAAGAGTAAGCTATGTTAAACAACTAGGAGCGACCGGCAGTGGAACGACTATATTAAAGCATTTGTAGGAAAACAAGACGCCAGGCTGAGATTAATTGGGAGTATCCCAAGGAAATGTAATTTTTCAAGAAAACAGTGACTTGCGAAACAGTACTTAGGTTCTTCTGTATTGTTCGTCAATCTTGGACCTTAACGAGGTATCATTAACAGAGGAAATAGGAAAGACAGAAATAAGTGCGAGACTATTTGTCACTTATTTCTACCCGCGAGTGGTACGGAAATGCCTATCAGAGTCTAGTGAGAGGCGGTACATGACAGGCGTTGAATATCACTGACAGGTTTAATTCCGAGAGAGTGTGTTCTGAGAGGAATCAGGCAACATATCACTTCGTCAGAAATCTCGCGAATTGATTATGATGAGAAAATTTAAGTTAATACGGGCGCTTGCCAGTAGTCTTTCTTTCTCCTCGCAGCGTTCGTGAATATTGCACGATATACATATATACAGTGATAAGCCAAGTACTCTCCGCCACTCATCATAAGGTGGCTACCAAATATGGATATAGAGGGATGTATATCATTGTTTCTGGTTGCTCCTGTTCTCTTTTACGCCTCAGAATAACATTTTTAAAAAGCTTTACAGATTACATTTACCATGATTTGAGTAGCCAGTCAGTTTCATGTTATCAGAGGTTTCCGTAAACCACTTGAAAAAATATACTATGATGACTTTTCTGAAAAATTCACGAATTATTTCTCGCCTCATCACAGACAATGAGAGTTCCTGTCCCTTTTCCAATGACCACGTCCTAGTCAGAGTGTAATACACCACGCTTCCTTCCTATCTTTGAAGGGCTTGGAAAATTAGTCCTAAGATAGTTCAAGTGTATTGGGAAACTAAGTGCAGTTTATCTCTCATGTGAATGCAGCAAGAAATGATGAGAAAGTACTTTCGATCTTCATTGGAGCTGATAGTCTCATTTATTGAAGTATAACAACAATATATCAACTTGTTGCTGCAGTATTCCTCTCTAGCCAATGCTCTGCATGAACAACGCTTTATCACTGATACATAATACATTGGGCCTTACAAATAAATTGATGCAGTCGGACACTGTAGCAGACTATTTTTGCGGAACGCAGGTGTCCCAGACAAAACATGTATAACAATGCTGCCCAAGGCGCTTTGTGCAGTAAACCGGAAAATATTTTTTCGGTACGAAAATAAGGATGAAAGGAGAGGATACTGAGCAGAAGCACGAAAAAAACTCCCTGTGCGCCAAGAAAGAAGCGGCACGCTTACATCTGTGTACGAAAAAAAAGAAAAAGGTTTCGACATTTCACGGAAACTTGGGAAGAAGAAAACAAACGTAGGCGCCTCCTGGCGGCAATAAAATGGCCTTAGCGACGGCGAGAAAAGGACAGACTTTCACGTACGCAATCCAGCAGTACCGCTCTATTGTTGAAAGTATACATTTGGCATACTCCGTTAAATGTATCGTTTACAAAGGTTTTCTGTTACGCGAACTATTAAAAAGGTACCTGCCCTCCTTTCGGTTGTGGACGTACCAAATCACTAGATAAAACAAAAAGAATAAGAGAAAGTAGTAAAATAACCAAAGCTTTGCTTCCTATAACAGGATATCTTCACAACCCCCTGTAACTCACTATCACCGTGGTATGGGCCTTCACTGCATTTGACGAGCATCGCTTTCTGGTACAGTTTATTGACAACACATTGTCCATCCACACACAAAATACGGTAAAACAGGTTGTTAAATCTAAACCTTCCTATCAGAGGAAAACAGTGTACCGGATCAGGACTGGAAACCGGAACCTCGCCATTGTAAATCATTGCCCTTAACGAATGAGCCGCATTTTTAACGATTGTACTGGAATATCATTAGCTTGAATGTTTCACTTATGTAGATACAACTCTGAACTGTTATGTGCACAACGTTCCACTTATTTATATTTAGGACTGAAAATATCATATTTATTTTGTATTTACAGGAATCAATTTTCTTTGAAAAAGTAAAATGACTTGCCATTCTTCTAAGATGAATTTTACTGTGCTGTTTATGGACTGAACTTTTAAGCTGAATTGTTTTAGATGTAGATTAGAGAAATTAAACCGCAGAGTCGTAAAACTGCCTCAGGATCAGTTTCATATTAAAATTACTCAACACACATTACTCTTTACTTGCAAAAAGAATAAATCCTATATTACACAGTGCAAAGGTAATTGCACTGTTGCGCTATCTATACTTCCATTTAAATGGAAGCCGTTGTTGAAATTAGTCACTAATAATCTCAAAAACTTCTTGAACAATTTACTTCATATTTTTACACGATACTGTAACAAATATTCGAACTGACATAAACCACATATTTTTAATATATATGATATATAAACATGTACGTACTATGTAAAAGGGAAACGCCGCCAACAAAAATCTCTCTTCGGAGATTTAGTTCAAATTTTTTAATGATAACCTAATAAACGTTCAGATGGACAAAGGCCACGTAACTTTTTAATATATATTATATATGACACATATATAACAAAGACAATAATAATAATAATGTATAAAGACAAGTCACTGTTAAACGTTGTTACCAAAAACCTGGAAAAGTTCTTCACCAAATTATATATATATACCCGCCTGAACTTATAGTGCTGTTGATGCGAGATTTTTACATGATGGGTTGGTAGTCAGAGCCCCGTATTTTTAGACAGTCAACAGATTGTAATGATACTTATCAAGTGCATTTTCTGTGGGAGAACACACATTTGTAAATGGAACAATGCCTATGGATATTCACAAACTAAACGAGGGGTAAATTAGAATGTATGTAGCATTCGCTGCAGGATTCTAGTGTGAGCTGTTAACGAGAGATCGCATGCTGAAAAGCTGCCACGCCAACAGTTGTACAATATCTGTGGTAGCACACACTAAAGAACAGCGCAAGTGCATACACTAGTTATGTGGATTCTGACCAGTAACGAGGCAGCTGAACATTATTGATTGCGTTCAGAATGACAACCGGCAGCGGCGATACACGCTTCCAGTCAGGTATGGAACGGCTGCTGTACATGTGCTAGCATTTCAGCGGAGATGTCTGAGCAGGGAGAAGTAATACATCGTTGGGTATCATCGGGTATGGTTGTTGTGTCCTTGTAGACAGCGACTTTCAGCTTTCCCCACAGAAAAGAAAATCTACAGGCGTCAATAGGCTAGCAAAGGTACAGGTACTCTGCGTCCAATACAACGATTTGGAAACGAACTGCTGTAGTGCTTCTTGCACTATGGGCTGGACAGTCGTCATGTTGGTACTGGTCTGCAAGCGACGTCTTCTAGCGTCCGTGGAAGATGGTCTATTAGGAAGCTGCGATACTTGTGTGTGTCCACTGCTCAGTCTATAAAAAACAGGCCTACGAGCTGATGGTTTACCACCACACACCAGACATTTACACGTCCCAACTGATGAAGGCAACGGGGACAGTCAACACACCAATAGTGCAATATTGCATGTTTCGGTGGTTTATGTGGCCATGATTGATAAATGTGGCTTCATAACTAAAGAAGATAAATGATAAATTTCGAGTATCGTCTCTTATTGCCCACATACAGACGCTAACACTCGTGTTCACGCAGTTCTTGTTGGAGAGGGATGTGATAGGAATGGAACCTGTTCCGCGTTAAGGAAAGCGCCGGCACGAATATTAAGAACGTAACCGCAGAGAAGGCTGTGAGACGACGTCAGCCAACAGCCCGCTAACAAGGACCGCTCCACGACAGAGCGGCCTCTACAATAAGAGATTATAAGTGTCGCTCCTGCTAGCCTCGGCGAACAGTACTAGACCGGCACTCGCAGACAAACGCAGCAGTAGCCCGGCACTACGATAGCAGTGACGTGTGATCCATATAGATTGCTTACATGGACATAGTATGTAGCAAAGGACTTTGACTATTTGCATCTCGCCCATCGCTTGCGACACGTTCTTGTAAATCCCAAGTTATGTATTGTCAATCATCATATTTGTAATAAAGACTGTTAATGTGATTTGCTTGTATTGTTGTATACCATTCCGGAAGGCACCCTCCTTTGGGCATCCAGTACGAGACGAGTGGATAGGGCCCCACAGAATCAATGTCGATGAAGTACAGGGCTATTACAAATGATTGAAGCGATTTCATAAATTCACTGTAGCTCCATTCATTGACATATGGTCACGACACACTACAGATACGTAGAAAAACTCATAAAGTTTTGTTCGGCTGAAGCCGCACTTCAGGTTTCTGCCGCCAGAGCGCTCGAGAGCGCAGTGAGACAAAATTGCGACAGGAGCCGAGAAAGCGTATGTCGTGCTTGAAATGCACTCACATCAGTCAGTCATAACAGTGCAACGACACTTCAGGACGAAGTTCAACAAAGATCCACAAACTGCTAACTGCATTCGGCGATGGTATGCGCAGTTTAAAGCTTCTGGATGCCTCTGTAAGGGGAAATCAACGGGTCGGCCTGCAGTGAGTGAAGAAACGGTTGAACGCGTGCGGGCAAGTTTCACGCGTAGCCCGCGGAAGTCGACGAATAAAGCAAGCAGGGAGCTAAACGTACCACAGGATGGTGCTCCACCGCACTTCCATCATGATGTTTGGATTTTCTTAAACAGGAGATTGGAAAACCGATGGATCGGTCGTGGTGGAGATCGTGATCAGCAATTCATGTCATGGCCTCCACGCTCTCCCGACTTAACCCCATGCGATTTCTTTCTGTGAGGTTATGTGAAAGATTCAGTGTTTAAACCTCCTCTACCAAGAAACGTGCCAGAACTGCGAGCTCGCATCAACGATGCTTTCGAAAACATTGATGGGGACATGCTGCGCCGAGTGTGAGAGGAACTTGATTATCGGCTTGATGTCTGCCGAATCACTAAAGGGGCACATATCGAACATTTGTGAATGCCTAAAAAAACTTTTTGAGTTTTTGTATGTGTGTGCAAAGCATTGTGAAAATATCGCAAATAATAAAGTTATTGTAGAGCTGTGAAATCGCTTCAATCATTTGTAATAACCCTGTATGTGTAGGACACTTGCCTGCTACTTCGTCGTGCGATTGAGCGGGAGCTGATGTGGGGATCTGCTGCAACAGCAGCAAGAACGTGTAACCCTACCACTACTATTGTAATTTAGTATGCTTTTACCTAAATAACAGAAAACCGTGTCCCTATGTCGTCACGTATAACCTCTGTGGCGAAATAAATAAAAAAACATTTGATTTAATTGTGTTCTTTAACTTTATAATTTTTGAAAGGCTTTTTGACGGATCGTATTGACTGGCTTGAATGCGGACAAATACAGTGCTGCGTGAAATATGCCTGTAAAATAATTTACCATTTCGATTAATTACATTTTGAATTCTACGTCATTGTTGATTTAATCAGAGTTCTCACCTTAGACGTAGAATTAGTCCTTCTGCCACAATATTAATTCATCAGTCGCCATCGAAGTTCTTCTCTTTGTTGACCGTGTGTATCTTCCTAAGTCGGCATCGGTTCACTTCACGAAGACGGTGGAAACCAGGGAATACAATGCTACGTTGCTTTAAATAATTTTCGTAACACTTCGATACTTCTCACTATTTTTTATTCACAAGACAATAAGACTTGCTCTGCTCGTCGCACAAGCCATAATTACTAACTACATGGCTGCCTTTCTCACAGTCCAAAAATCACGTCCATCCTCCACGAGGCAACAATCGAAAGAGTGTCCCTTAGCTCCTTCTTGGAGTATGAAACAAAAGAGAATCCAATGTGTGAACATTACAAAGATTATAATATACATGCCTCTCAATTTATCTTTGGCGCAGCTTTTAAGATATTGTATGTCTCTGCATAGGAATGTGTCATTACAACTGCCCCCCTACTGTATACTGTCACTAGAAAATTTTATTTGATTGACAGGATACAGTAGTCGACCTTGCAATTGATAGGTTTGGGGGCCTTTTATTTACAACCTTCATTTTTATTGTCTCATTTTCATGGCACTGTGAATTCTTTGGTATTACTGAGTGTGTGTCAGTTTTTGGTATACTTATGCTAATATTTACAAACCTTAATCCTAATATACAAAGTTTTGGTTAACACTGAGAAAACAACATCATGTGGTAAAGTTTGTACAATAAAATATACAATGAACACAACGTTATTTACAAATGTTTCCTTCCTCATCAGAGGTGAAAATTAAGTCCTTGTATTGCTTTCTGTATTTATTCTGGGGTGACGAGCTTTGTTCGCTAGACCCAGTGTTGAATATGGGCGGGTGATACGCGCGCCTGATTATTTGGTCGTCCGTTAGCGGGCGACGTTGGTTGAATGCGCGCGCCAGTGCACTGAATATACACCGACGTGCGGGTACCGTCAAGACTTCCGAACCTCAGTATGCGTGTGCTTTTTGTAGTTCCTTCCAGTACTTAGACTGGATACGACGAGGTACATTGGGTTATGTGCCCCGAAGAACACACCACACTATGTGAGAGGCGGAGGACGATCCCGTCGATGCAGCTCCTGGTAAGAAGCGTACCATGTCAAACTTGTCTGGCATTGTCCTTTCCTATTGTTACGCCATGGGTCGTTTGACGATACAAGCTTCAATTTTCGATGTCACTTGTTTAGGCTTGCTGACACTTGCAACGTAGCACTACTTTGCACAATTTTAATTTCTACACACACCACTTTAACCGCGAGTATTGCGATCGAAACTTTCTTTTCACTACACTTTTTTCTTCGTATTAACCCCTTTTACCTATTGTACCGAGATTCATTCCCCTCAATATTTCTGGTCAATGTACATAAATATTCACAAATTTGTAAGTCACGGGACTTGGTATGAAATACAAAGTACATCACATACAATGGAATAACATATAATACATACAATACATTGTTTACATTAACTATAGGAAAAAACTATCGACTAAAATTGAAAAAAATTTTTGACCACCCATAGTGGCTTCTTCGTCTTGGATTTTACTGACACACACACTCGCCTTTTTCCATTAATCTGTTAGAAGGAACAAGTCCTTTGTTTTCCTTCTTGAACTCGAGTATAAGTTAAGGTTTACCTCCGTTACGTATTCTTCATACGCAACGACATGCATCAGCATGCAGAGAATACACCTGTAGCCGCTCCACTGAAGCTTGGTAAGGGAATTTTCTACCTTCTACTTAGGGTAGTGGCAACGACTACGTGTATGCTACGTTTTTTTTTTTTTTCGTATAAAATCTGAAAATGCACGAAATAATCATTTATATGAAGCATAACCCTAATATGTACAGTGTTTTGTGCTTAAGCACGTTCTGGTGTGCTTGTAAATCATTACCTCTAATAAAACTTCCTACCTTAACATGGACATATAAACATAAAATTTTGAAGTTCAGGGTGTAGCAACTATTAATATGTACAGTGTTTCATAATAGCAGCACGCCCTTGTGTGCGTGTATCATCTTCAATTAAAGTGTGCTTATAGGCGTCTTGTGTTATCATGGGAGAAAAAATACAGACATTTTAATGCATCGGTTGTCATGAAAATCTATGTACACGAATAACCCGACTTTCATAGCTTCAGTGCAGCATGAAATTCTGTATGACGTTTTTTTTTTATAGTTTATTTTATAGACGATTCCTTTGCTTACAGGTCGTCGATCACACTACTTACCTGTTTCTCGTACAGTGGCGATATCATTTTCATTCTTTGTGACTGTAAATCGTGATATGTATGAAAGATATAGTTTTGACATGATTTATCATTTCATGTTTCAAGTGTGTAAAGTAATTCATATCTTCCTTCCGCATACATGAGTGAAGAATCGCTAATGTTGCACTTTGTATCAGGTTTTTTCGTATTTTCTCGTAAACTCGTAGAGTCTTACGGTTTTAATTGTTTCTTGACGTTAGGTATACCTGTTTATACGAGGTTGTCTTAAGAGTTTAATTTTCCTTATACACTTCTACGTTGTTTAAGTTTCGTACATGTACAGAGCTTCCTTCGCCTTTCACACATTCATACATACGTTTATACACACAAAAAATATCTACCACTTAATATACACATTGCTGGTGGGGCCCTTTTTCGGTACCTTGCACCATTCCTTCAATATTCCAAAATAGTTCAGGGTGTGCTGAGCATCGTCCCTTCATACTAATAATACTTACAACTAAATATTTCTTCCTACATACATAACTGCCTTACGGTCCATTAATGCCAATCATTCCATATTTTCCTCCTTTACACTTTAGCCTTCGTACATATAACCTCGTGTGTAGCTTATATATTCTACAAAGTTGTTTGCTGAGTGCTTTAGGTGTTTCCTAACGTTAATGTGTGTCTCTCTCTCTATAAACCCTAGGTATTTGTTTTGAGGGCGATTCAGTTCGTTACTCACGTTGCATAGATCTGTTTATTATTTTCCTATTTTAACGCTTGTGTCATTCTTTTCCTTAGTCACAAAAATTCACACGTTTACCTTGTTGTTCATTCTAAAAATCGCTAGCTACTGTGTAATGTAAATGTATGCGTTATCTCTTTGCTTTCCTCTTTGCTGCTTTTTCCCACTATGTAATTGTGTGTTGTTCTCGTGTACATAACCTTTCATCCGGTTATCTATCTGCATTATTTATTTATTTTTTTCTTCTATTTTCTTTCTCCTTCCGTACAAGCTAAGATTTTTTACTCAGTATAATATAATATTACAATACCGTCCATGACCAGTATGTACTTGTATGTTCACTTTTATTACGTAATACCAGCTTATAATAAAATTTTCTAAGCTACTA
Source organism: Schistocerca cancellata (assembly GCF_023864275.1). Classification (NCBI taxonomy): domain Eukaryota; kingdom Metazoa; phylum Arthropoda; class Insecta; order Orthoptera; family Acrididae; genus Schistocerca; species Schistocerca cancellata. Next base: position 904,764,551 of record NC_064629.1, read on the forward strand.
TTTACAAGACTTGAGTATCCTTTTCTTTCTTGTTTTTGAATGGCTCTCGTCACTGTGTCTCATAGTAAGCGTGGTCTCAAAACTTTTAAACGTTCCGCGCATGCACGCTTGTGTACCATGACTGGACTGCAGGCGCGGAGAAAGCTCTGCATTGTTGGTGAACATTATTCGTGATAGCCGCCATCGTGTAATATGAGTCACGTGTCGTCTGGACTCGACCGCGCATGCGCCTTCGCGCTTTGTATACACTCAGCTGATTGGACAGGGAAGGGGGAAGATTTCTCCCCGGCTCGCTGCCTACAGCGCGGCCAATGACCTTGTCTTGACATGCAGCTATCGCGTGCATATCAGCTGAGCGTTGAATTGCAACTTCGACGCGTGGCTTGTTGCTCGTCTCAAGCGAACAAACCCTGGCCTTCGCGTTAATTTGTCTTCGTTCCTCTCTCTTAAATAACTGAGTTAGACTACAAAAGTACCGTATGGTTTATTTTATAGCGTTAAGACTCACAGTAACACATGTTTCATTAGGTGTAGTTGACTATGCGTTTTTTAGCTGGCATATGCCCCCAGTTGGTTACTAGTTTCGATGTTTACTTTATGCTGACGGAAAACTTCCATATCTAAAATACAATTGACGATTAACTTGTCAACGATTAAGAATGTACAGTTTATCGTGACATCGCTAATGGTAACAGGTATTTGCGTCTGCCACTTAATACTTTTTGACTTGTTACCTACAGCTGTCAAGATTTTACAATTTTCCGTTGGCAACACTGGTACTTTTAATGCTTTCGAAACTTCTTTAAATAAACTGTTAGAAATAATATTCGTAGATGCGCCTGTATCTAAAATTACGTTGGTAATTATAGTTCCTATCTTTGCTGTTATTACAGCCTGCACGAGGTCACTTACCTTGTCTGGTGCTTTCATCTCTTCTTCACATAGATCATCTTCTACGGTCGCATCCTGATCATATCTTAAAAATAATTGTCTAAGATGTAATGTGTGCTTGTTTGTGCCCCCTGTTGTCAAATCGGTCGGCCGGTGGGGGCTCATTACGACCGATTGTTGTTTACCGGGGGAGACAAAGGCGTTGCTTCAGTACTGTCCGTTACCTCTACAAAGTGTACTGAGTGGTTATTCTGTCGCCAATTAGTTTCCGGACCGCTGCGTGCAACATTTTCTTGCGACCGGCCGTCGCTATTCCTCCTTGGTCTGTCATTCCTATTACTGTAACTATTGTAATTTTCATTTGTGTGCCGCCTTTCATCACGCGGGCCTGACCAATCATTCACGTGATTTCTATCATTTCCATACCGGCGTGGACCGTAATCTGTACTATACCTTCGGTCTTCACGTCTCTGTGGCGCCGAATTCCCCCGATTCCCGTAATTCCAGGTTCCATTATTTGGCCTTGTCGCATACGGATTCCAACTGTGTGGGTTTTGTCCATTGCCATTAAAATGATTCCCGTTACCGTTGTTTTGATTGATTCCGGAATATTCATTCCGATTACTTGTGCTCGGCTCTTCTTCGTATATTAGATCAATTGAGTCAAGCACGGAAAGAAAGTATTCAAGGTCGTTCTCCGGTATGGTTACCAATTTTTCGCGTAAGTTCGCGGGTAGTCTGTTTTTCAGAATTTTGAGAACGTCTACGTGCGGTATTGGATTATTCCAATAGCGCGTCTTATTCAAGTACTTTTCGAAATACTTTCTCAACCCGCCGTTTTTGAGGTTGAACGGTTGTGGGTTGAATACCTCACGTCGCAGTCTTTCTTGGACCCCAGCAGACCAATATTTCTCCAAGAAAGCCCGTTCAAATTGTTCGTAGGTGACGCACTGTTCAGCCATGTCTGTGGCCCACAAAAGTGCGTCGCCTTGTGTGAAGCCTACTACATATCTAATCTTCTGTGCCTCAGTCCAGTTTCTTGGTAAGACATTTTTAAATGCTCTTACAAATACGACTGGATGAGTTTTTCTGGATTCTGTGGAGAAAACTGGAAACTGTCTATGTTTCAACAGGCTCTCATCGACTAGAATCGTCGAGATGCAAGGCGACACGCCTACTGCCTGTTGCAGCACCGCGTTTGGCGAATAGCCATTGTTTGCCTGCGCCGGTGCGTGCACATACGCCGGACAGGGCGCGTGATGTTCTGCGTTATTGACACCGTAATCTGGCACGGGTGAATAAGTGTCGCGCTGCCTGCTGCTTGACGTAGGCAAGTCATTTGAAACATCCAGTCTACCAGCAATTTCCTTGCGTATTCTATCCTCGGCTACTTTGATTTCATTACCTAATTTTTCAAAAAGTTTTGTTTCCCGGTCAGTTATTGATTCATTTACATTACCGTTTTCTAAAGTTTCATTTATTTTGATAATGTCCGCGTTGATACGTCGAGTCTCCTGTTTCAGAAAACCGACTTCTTCGTTAACTTTATTAACTTGGTCAGGTATTTCTTCACATGCGGACTGTACTCTTGTTAAATTTAATTGAATAGCCTGTACGTTTTCATGTATTTCTTTTTGTACGGTTTGTGTTTGATTGTGTGTTTCTACTATTTCTGACAGTTCCTGTTCCTGTTTGTTTGTAAGATCTGACAATTTCTTTTCTAAGTCATTTGACAATACATTGTATACACTATTGACGGTTTTGATGACTTTGTCTTCGATCTTTTGATCGATTTCATTGGTGAGTTTATTTAAGCGTTGATCGAAATGTCTGTGCATGTTCGCCAGTTTTGTGTTCGTTGTGTTGTGACTGATCTTTAAATCAGATAATTGCTCGCTCACGTTTGACATCAGACTATATAATGCCTCAAGCGTAACTGACGAAGCTTGTGTGTTTGTCTTTATTCCATTATTTGTAGCCGTTGTTTCTCTACCACGATCTGATTGAATCGAAACCGGGCTAGGTTCACTGGTTTCACGCGAAATATTTTCATCTGATCTGGTAATCGATGCTTCATCGACTGTGCACAAGGTTTCATTTGCAAGTGGTTCATTATTGTTAATCCCTGTGGAGTGCAACTGAATCGTATTTACTTCTACATTATGTTGTGCTGAAAAACTAATTGCGTCATCATTTACGTCACTATAGTCAGAATCGGTGACGTGTCCATGAACATTTGTCAAATTAAAGTTCTCCGATTCCATTGTGGAGATATTATTTTTATCTGTACTTTACTGTTAATCTAAATCTTTAAATTCTATCGCAGTTGAATTAATAGAAATATCTCGCGATTGTTATTTGTTGCGCGTCGAAAATTTACAAGATGTCGCACTACGTCTTCTAATTCTGCGATTGTTGAACATAAAAAAGTAATTATCAAAGTGTAATTGTGTGTTGCCACAAACACTACCAGGATTTTAATATGGAAAGGAAACGGTTCTGCTTTAAGTGGAGCTAAGCCAAGGTGCAGCCACTGCATGCGTTTGCGCTTTCCTACCTTAATTCCGGCTGAGCTGCGTCACTCACGATTACGTTAGTTTTGTAAATCCTTGTCCTTGTTCCTTCTGGTTATTGTGCCATCCGTTTATACAGTTAATATTGTTTCACCTTATTCGTCATTTTCCATGTGCGTCATGTAACAGAGAAACAGTAATTAGTACAAGTACATTTGTAGCACAACAATGAAGTACTTACTCTTTGTTCCACCAGCACTGTCCCTGTCAGCGGTCGCCAGTGTGGCGAAATAAATAAAAAAACATTTGATTTAATTGTGTTCTTTAACTTTATAATTTTTGAAAGGCTTTTTGACGGATCGTATTGACTGGCTTGAATGCGGACAAATACAGTGCTGCGTGAAATATGCCTGTAAAATAATTTACCATTTCGATTAATTACATTTTGAATTCTACGTCATTGTTGATTTAATCAGAGTTCTCACCTTAGACGTAGAATTAGTCCTTCTGCCACAATATTAATTCATCAGTCGCCATCGAAGTTCTTCTCTTTGTTGACCGTGTGTATCTTCCTAAGTCGGCATCGGTTCACTTCACGAAGACGGTGGAAACCAGGGAATACAATGCTACGTTGCTTTAAATAATTTTCGTAACACTTCGATACTTCTCACTATTTTTTATTCACAAGACAATAAGACTTGCTCTGCTCGTCGCACAAGCCATAATTACTAACTACATGGCTGCCTTTCTCACAGTCCAAAAATCACGTCCATCCTCCACGAGGCAACAATCGAAAGAGTGTCCCTTAGCTCCTTCTTGGAGTATGAAACAAAAGAGAATCCAATGTGTGAACATTACAAAGATTATAATATACATACCTCTCAATTTATCTTTGGCGCAGCTTTTAAGATATTGTATGTCTCTGCATAGGAATGTGTCATTACACCTCCGTACTAAATTTAGTGTAGTTTCCAAATAAAGTACACTAAGGAAGGATAGTCCCTCTTCTGTCGTCACTTGTTTCATTTTGTTTTGCTCTCTATGTGTTACAATAACACTTTCAGGTAACTGGCTGAAGAGGCTGATAAATAACTGTGAAGATGGTGGTCGTCTATCTTGCTGCATACACTGTACAAGAACGAACTGCGTTCTTCCTTCACGCTCCATACACCACGAGCACGTCACCTTTTTATGCTTTGGTAAATCCCATTGTCCACTCACCTACGGCTTGGACTGTTACAGACTAACTAACCCGTAAGTTGCAGTGCATTCATGGAACACACAAGCACACTGTAAGTAAATACAACAACGTCGTACCTAGCAACTACCCAGGTTCCATGGCACAAGCAAGTCTCGGTTTGAAAACTTTTCCAAATATGGTATCTCATGAGTGACTCGCACTAGAGTCCTGCATTAAACACCACTGACATTCTAATTTATCATACTTTTAGTGTGTCAACGTCAACAGCCATTCTTCCATTTAAAGAGATGCATGTTTGCACAAGAGATAAACTGTTAATACAATCTGTGTATTTGCTAGCAATACTAGTCCCTAACTACCAGTTCTGTGAAAACCACGCATCAGTAGCACTTTTCACTTCGGGAATATCTGCGGTGCAAGTTTTAAGTGATTCACCCTGTCAATATGAAGTGGGAACTTCGTTAGCTACAATTTAGAAATGTTCTTGACCAATTTACTTAAGATATTTTCGTGAAACTCTGTCAAATGTTCAGTCAGGCAAGCAGTATATGTTTTTAATACGTATGGTATATAAATGCATATACAGGGTGATTCAGCTGCCCCTACTCAAGGGCTAATTGGTACAATGGGACGTACCCTCTGCCATGCATCTCACGGTGGTTTGCGGAGTATAAATGTAGATGTAGGTTTATATGCAACCTGCTAAACCTTGAAATGCCACGTAAGTATTTTTTATGTTCTCTTCCTCACTAGGCACAAACTGATAGTCAAAAAAGTAACAGGACCATTATTTAGGAAATGTAGTTTAGTTGAACTTTGTATTGGGATACTTTTTCGCTAGAGGCCGGTGTTTTCGAATAATATAACATTAGATTTCCTACGAAAACATCTTGTTGACTTTTTTTTTTTTTTGTAGGGCTGACAGTTTGGTTTTAAAAGGCAGTGCGACTTGCATAAAATCGATAGTTATGGGCAGGGTGGTAGGATGTACAAAAACTTTCGGGGAAATTCTAGAATACAGAAAAAAATGTGTCTGAGGAAGGAAAAAAAAGGAAGTGCAGGGAAACCAAGACATAATGGGTGCATCGAAAATGTGAAAAAATCTGATAGGAAATGATTGTCGGAAGGACTGACCGCTTACAGGAAAGCCAAAACAATTTTCAGTGACACAAAATTATACAACATTTAATTTCCCACAAAAATACGTTGTTGATTTTTTCTGTAGGACTAACAGTTTGGTTTTTGAAGGCAGTGAGACTTCCATAAATCGATAGTTAGCGGCAGGATAGGTAGGTAGGTAGGATGCACAGAAATGTTCGGGAAAATTGTAGAATACAGAAATAAGAGTCTCTGAGGAAGGAAGAAAAGGAAGTGCAGCGAAGCTAAGACGAAATGGGTGCACGAAAAATGTAAAAAAATAGAAAAAGTGTACCACGAGAATTCCACTGTTAAATGCAGAGGAGAGAGTGGATAGGTGAAAAGAGTACGTTGAAGGCCTCTGTGAGAGGGAATATTTGTCACATGTGATAGAAGAAGAAACAGGAGTCGATTTAGAACAGATAGGGGATCCAGTATTAGAATCAGAATTTAAGAGAGCTTTGAAAGTCTTAAGATCAAATAAGGCAGAAGGGATAGGTATCATTCCATCAGAATTTCTAAACTCACTGGGAGAAGTGGCAACAAAACGAATATTCGGGTTGGTGTGTAGAATGTATGAGTCTGGGGACATAAGACCTGACTGTCGGAAAAATATCATTCGTACAATTCAGAAGACTGCAAGAACTGACAAGTGCGAGAATTATCACACAGTCAGCTTAACAGCTCATGTAGCCAGGTTGCTCACAAGCGTAATTGACATAAGAATGGACAAGAAATTAGAGGATATGTTAGATGACGATCAGTGGCTTTGGAAAAGTGAAAGGCACCAGAGAGGCAAATCTGACGTTGCGGTTGATAATGGAATCAAGACTAAAGAAAAATCAAGACACGTTCATAGGATTTGTCGAGCTGGAGAAATCGTTCGACAATGTAAAATCGTACAAGGTGTTCGAAATTCTAAGCAAAATAGGGGTAAGCTATAGAGAGAGAAGGGTAATATACAAAGTGTACAGGAGCCAAGACGGAATTACAGGACTGGACAACCAAGAACGAAGTGTTCGGATTAAAAAGGATGTAATACAGGGATGTAATCTTTCCCCCCTACTATTCAATCTGTATATCGAAACAGCAATGACGGAAATAAATGAAAGCTTCAGGAATGGAATTAAAATTCAAGGTGAAAGGATATCAGTGATACGATTCGGTGACGACATTGCTATCCTGAGTGAAAGTGGAGACGAATTACATAGCACGCTGTATAGAATGAACAATATTATGAGTACAGAATATGGATTGAGAGTAAACCGAGGAAAGACGAAAGTAATGAGAAGTAGCAGAAATGCGAACGGCGAGAATCTTATCATTAGGACTGTTGGTCACGAATTAGATGAAGTTAAGGAGTTCTCCTACCTCGGCAGCAAAATGACCAATGACGGACGGAGCAGGACTAGCACTGGCAAAATGAGCATTCTTGTCCAAGAGAAGTCTACTAGTATCAAACATAGACCTCAATTTGAGGAAACAATTTCTGAGAATGTGCGCCTGGAGCACAGCATTGTATGGTTGTGAAGCATGTACTGTCGGAAAACCAGGACAGAAGAGGCGCGAAGCATTTGAGATGTGGTGCTACAGGCGAATGTTGAGAACTACGTGGAGCGATAAGGTAAGGAATGAAGAGGTTCCGCACAGAGTCGGAGAGGAAAGAAATATGTGGAAAACAGTGAAAACAAGGAGGGACAGGATGACAGGACGTCTATTAAGACATGGGGGAGTTACTTTTATGGTACCAGAGGGAGCTGTAGATGGCAAAAACTGTAGAGGAATAAAAAGACTGGAATGCATCCAGCAAATGATTGCGTGACGTAGGTTACAAGTGCTGCTCTGAGATGAAGAGGTTGACACAAGAGAGAAATTCGTGGCGGGCCGCATCAGACCAATCAAAAGACTCATGACCGAAAAAAAAAGAGGGGGCAGCTGGATCACCTTGTATAATATGCAAATGGGAACCATTATTAGAAATAATCTTGAAAAGTTCTTGACTTGGTTACCTGAATTTCTTACATGAACCTTTAGCAGATGTCTGGACGGGGATAATCTATAATTTTTTTGTGAATATGCTCATACTATATGAAGGGGAAAACGTATTATCAAAATATCTCGAAAAGTTGTTGACCGATTTATTCCAAATTTTTAGCACAGTAGTTCAACAAGTATCTGAACCATGTATAAAATACTTAAAGAAGAAACGTCTTAGCAAATATATCGAAAAGTTAATAACTGATCTGCTACAAATTCTTACACAATCTCTCTAATCTCTAATTAAAATTTGGAAGAATGTAGGCTATACATTGTTAGAAAAAGTCTTGAATAGTATCCGAAGAATTACTTTCGAATTTTTAAAATTCACAGTAATATAGGCTATATATTTTTGAACTACAATTCACAGTTTTTCTGTCAAAACGGACTATGAGAAAGAAAGTGATGTGCTCGAAATTGAGCGCTTGCTAACTCATTCACTGCCAGTTTTAACTAAGGTAGCAAAGGACTTAACCCTGTGATGTGCAGTGTTCACAGTAGTGGGCAGCTGTTTATAGTCGCTTATTTTCAATCAGTCGCGCGGCTGCAAATGCACGCAGTCCATTGCTGTGGGCAATCATTATTGCTGCAATGCCCTGCGTGCATTTGCAGCCTCAGGTCCGATTGAAAATGCCAAAGAAGCGACCACCAAAAGCTGTGCCCTGCAGTCAAAATGGCGCACCACAGGGTTAACTCATCATGAAATGATGTCTCTCATATTTATTGTCCCTCTTTATGTATAATTTTTAACAAATATTACGTACACAACAACTGGCTGTCTTATTTTCTTCCACGCTGTAAGCTGGTTTTAAAAGAAAATAGCAAGGTAATATTTACGGGTTATTGGCTTATGATTAGAGTACTACTACAGAATGTGAAACTTTCAAAATGTTGTAATCGTACCTGGACCTGTTCACAGATAAAAAGTAATTCATACTATCATGTTCAAAAGTATCCAAATGACCTGAATTGCATTTCGTCTGATTTGCATGCAGCCTGCATAATGTAACTGTCTTGCAGGTCCTCTAATCTAGTTTTGGTATTGTCGTTTGACTACAGACAATTGTTACCAGAATTGACCACTAGAAAATTCTGCCCCGTATGGTGATAACTCCAGCTATAAATTAATATCACGACACTACACATATCAGAGAAACATGAGACAGCCCTTAACGCTAGTAACCTCAAATTAATTACAAGAAGTGACTTTTGTAAAGTCTTACAACTCTCATTGGTACCTCACACTTTTAGGGACCGTAACTCTAACACATCTTGTTCTCTAAAATATTTTCCAACAATCTCTTAACCGTAGTTCACCTGGCGAGTGCTTTTGCATAAACTAATTGATGAACTAACCAATCAGAAAGAAATGATTGACAGCAATAAGCGAAATGGAACCTCACCGTCACCAAGATATCATTCGGAGTTTCGATATCGTCTTGATTCCACGTTGATCTACGTGCTTTTCGAAAACCAACTATCGTTTTTGTTATCTAACACAAAGTGACATCAAAAATCTAAGTTACTCATATGGCGTGAGACTCGACTACAACACTAATCGTTATTGTTGAATAATCGTAACGAGATGTGATACAATACATTTTTAGCCACTATTAGTAAATCTGAATTTAATTTACTTATCAAACATCTTTGTGTTGGATCGGGACTACTATTTAGAAACAGTTGTCTCAGTTAACTAAGCAGGAAAACTGTTAACAATGGTTTCATTCCCAGGTAACAAACTTGAATTGACATAATATATATGTTTTGGATGGCGATTGGAACCCAGCACCTAACCCGATCGTTATGTGATCACAGACAAAGGCCAGATATCGGATTATCTCAGCATCAGTGAGATATTTAGAACTGCACTGACGAGAAAATTATTAATTTCTGCCTTCCCAGGATTCGAAACTGGCATGTATCGTCGTTGTTCTTAACTCACGAATGAATATTAAATATAGATTTCTTTCACGCAAAGAGAGATCTGCGTATGTTCGAACTTGGAAGGGCATGATAGAGAGTACAGAGATTACTAGAAATCGAACGCCACATATATCCTGGTTGACTACAAGAAGTCACTTAACTATTGACTTCTTCTTCACTGGTTGCTAGGTGTGGAATGTTTGAACTTGAAATGATGTCTCTCTTTCTGGGAGGCAAAACCGTCACAGTCGTTACTGACAATGATTAAAGATTTTTTAAAATCAAAATAAATTTCCATTAAAAGGTAGGTGTGCGTATGCTAAAGCCTGACAGGAATTATAAAGTAGTTGTGTCTTGCTGGGATTCTCATCCGGACACTCGCCTTGTGTGGAGAAGTTGAGGAGTTAGGAACCTTGAGCAAACAACGAATTGATGGCACTAGGAAGATATCAAATTCCGTGAAACATAAACCAATATTTTCAACATCTGAAGGTGAAAAAAAAATGAAGTAAGTACCTTGTCACCTTTCATGGAGATTGGTTGTTTAACTAAAATAAAAATGCTTCTGTAAGAAGGTTACTGGTGAGATAGTTTCGACATGCTGCCACTTACAACTCTCTCATGGCGCAATCGAAAGTGTAGTCGGTATCGAAGGGTTGTTCTGAAGCCACAGACGAATCGAATGTTCTTCCATTGTAATCAGAGGTAAATAGGATATAGCAGTTCCTATAAAAATCTTTCGGCTGTAACGACCCTACAGACACTAGCTCACTATCAAACCCCAGCCCACAAAACACATGTGGCTGGGTCATGATTTGTCGTAGCACTGTGCACCAGAGCTGATGAGAATTCTGACTTCCTGATTTCCTGAAGTGGATTACAGTCTGTGTATCAGCTGGCTCGGCAACTCAGTGTGTATATTCAGCTTCATTTTGTAATTACTGAAATAAAATCACGTAATGGCCATCTACACAAATCGCCAACACTGTAGGATGCAGAAGTTTCCACAGCAAGTATTCCTTCTACTCTCCGTGGTAAACGTCACGCAGTGCAAAAGTAAAGCTTAGTTATTGAACCCGATCGTTCCGTAATTGAGTAAATTGCAACTCAGCGGTCTGCAAATAGTGTCAATTTTTAGAAAGCTCAGAAATAATTTACTTCATTTTATAACCCGCCAGTAACAGCCAAACCCGGGAAAACATTGCTGTAAGGACCTCGTGGCTAGCTCTCCCGACCAGAACAATTTCTACTCCACCGTCCTATGGCCGCCTGACGCAACCCGGCGTTCACCCAGATGATCGCGCCTTCAGCGTATGATATACAGTGAAAATTTGTAACCTCGCATTGGGAAATATCAGATTATTTCATATTGTAGTTTCATCTTCAGAGTGAAATATAAACAGTGTGTACTTTATGCAGTAACAAGAACGTTGTAACCAGCATTCTCGCAGCATAGGACGTGAGGAATACCAAGTATTTAATGTACAATCGTTTGCAAAATGTACCAGGAAAAAGGAGATTGGTGCATAAGTTTTGGGCGATTTTGGGTTTAATAGAATGGGGAATGCAGAAAGCTCGAATATTTGTGCCCTGTAAGGGGTGAGTGTTATCAATGAAATGAAGTGGAATAATTTCTTTTTCGTGTCAGTTAATGAACTTGAATTATTTGCCACATTCAGCAAGACGAACCGCTGTATCTCTGTTATATTAAAATTAAGAAGTTTTAGCCCCCTGTGAGATTAGAACCTAGAACCAACGCAAATTCAGCTATGTTAGGCGACATCGTTACCACTGACACCCCCATTTTTTTTTTCAGGAAAAGGCGAACAAAGCCAACTTCAAGCTGGGTAGAGACAAGGTGGGCTGGGGTCGAAACGCGAGGCCTGACCACGATGCCTCTTCCCCATCTGTCACAGTGCTGGTCCGTCACATGGATATGCTACTAGGCTGTTTTTGATTATTTTTATCTTTTATGATAAGTAAACTTGATAGACATAAATTCCACAGCTCTAGGACTCAAGAGAAAACAATTTTTTTTTTCTGTGAACAACACCATGAGAGAAGGCTCCAGAACAAGGAAGAAAATAATGCTCTCTGATTCCTTGACGATTAACAACAAGGTGCAATATATTTGCAAATAAAGGAGGACGATAACGTTGAGGCTACTTCCAATGAGCGTTCACCATATTTTGACTATAGACAGGGAGTCAAGATCGTTAGCACACCCAACTACATAGTGTACGTAGTGTCCGAGGACCCATACGATGGAATTAGTCTTCGTCCGAGGGAACACGGAAAAATCCGGACACAGGAGAAGCTCAACCGAGAAGGCAGCTTCAGCTGATCGGGTAGGGAGAGCCAGTTGACGCTGAATTTCGTCCGCAAGAGACGAGCGTGTGTGATAATGTATCAGACTGACGACATGTGTCGCAAAGATCAGTCGGACTGAGACCAATTCGATTGAGGCTTTCGTTGGTCGGGATCAGATTGTAAATGACCCTATACTACAGTGAGGCGACTTACAGCGGGAGGATATGAAGACTAACGTGAAACCACACTGTTTTCAGGAAATCAATCCCGCGGCCATTTCAACCGGGGAGGGGGATGATTATAGTCCCCAACGAGAAGGCAAAGCTCTGGTTGTAAGAATGTCAACTCCCAGAAAACTTATTATGATATAAAATTCACGTACGTGCTACAATGTAGAGTTGATGCAGCCATCATCGTGTGGGGAAGTCATACTGGCCGGTCGAAGACACGTAAATAAGCGAGATGTAACAGAATGAGTAGCTCGAGTACATGTTAAAACGTTACTCCGTATAAACAATACTGAAGCCTTCACTTTGATAATGGAAAGTCCCAACCCTGCAAGACGACAGGGCCTCGAAACTACTTCATAACGAAATCGAAAAATATGACTTTCCCATAGGAAACGGCCGGACAATTGCATTAATTTACACGTCATCATCGAGCGGAGCGAGAATATTTGTGTAACATAGAACACTTTCTGAAAACGTGGGAATCTAAGATCCACATTTTGTGAAGAAGAGAGAGGGAATGGCGTTCGTGTTCACAAATATCCACTTGGATTCGATTCGTCACCTACCATCAGTCGAGTGCAGCCATTTTTAACAGGAAGCGATCCACGGTCGTCCCCAGCGATTTGTGGCGAGCAACAACTGTTGTCTATGGAATGACAACGTGTAGAAAACGCTACAATTGTAACAGAGTACACTTTTATTCATTAATGTAGTCACAGAAGGAGAAAATATGACCTTGAGAAAAAATATGTCATCGAAGTAACGTAGCAATACCGTAAAATTATCCGCGACACTCGTACCGGGAAGTTTTCACATAATGTATTCCGCCACATAATTGATCAGCAATACGATGAAGCAGAGGTTCTTAGGACACGACAAAAAGTGACATGGAGAGGGGCTCCCTTGCGGTAAGCCCCGTCGGATGGTGATCTGGCGAGTAAGTTGTCCATTCACCATGACAGAAGCGTGAAAACCAGTAAAAAGACTGGATAATACCTGACACACAGTATGATTGAGACCGGTCACCTTGAACATCTGGATAACGAAATCATGACTAACCCGGCCAAATGCCTTACTAAAAACAATAAAAAGCAAGTCTCCAGAGACAGAAGATGATGCAGCCACCGGGACAACGTCCCGGTATTCGGCTATAGAAGTATGAAACGTGCGCTAAGGCACACAGTTTTGTTGAACAATTATAGTTTTCACTAGCGGTATCGACAAACGGCTATTCGAGGCCAGGGCGACGGTTATGTATTAGAGAGTAAGTAGTGTGGCTGGGAGGAATTGATCAGTTTCTGGACATCCGGTCGCCATCAGAATTAAAATGATGTTACCAACCTTGAAGGGGTGAGGAATCAAATCCCCTGGATCACTCCGTTTACCAGTGACGTAATGGTATCACCTATATAAGACCAAAAATTTACATAAAATTCCTTGGGAATACCGTCCAGTCCTGGAAATTTTTCGATGGTGAACCAAAAGTAAGGCAATATATATCATCGCAAGTAAAGTCACTTAGAAAGCGGTTAAGTAATTATACACTCCTGGAAATTGAAATAAGAACACCGTGAATTCATTGTCCCAGGAAGGGGAAACTTTATTGACACATTCCTGGGGTCAGATACATCACATGATCACACTGACAGAACCACAGGCACATAGACACAGGCAACAGAGCATGTACAATGTCGGCACTAGTACAGTGTATATCCACCTTTCGCAGCAATGCAGGCTGCTATTCTCCCATGGAGACGATCGTAGAGATGCTGGATGTAGTCCTGTGGAACGGCTTGCTATGCCATTTCCACCTGGCGCCTCAGCTGGACCAGCGTTCGTGCTGGACGTGCAGACCGCGTGAGACGACGCTTCATCCAGTCCCAAACATGCACAATGGGGGACAGATCCGGAGATCTTGTTGGCCAGGGTAGTTGACTTACACCTTCTAGAGCACGTTGGGTGGCACGGGATACATGCGGACGTGCATTGTCCTGTTGGAACAGCAAGTTCCCTTGCCGGTCTAGGAATGGTAGAACGATGACGGTTTGGATGTACCGTGCACTATTCAGTGTCCCCTCGACGATCACCAGTGGTGTACGGCCAGTGTAGGAGATCGCTCCCCACACCATGATGCCGGGTGTTGGCCCTGTGTGCCTCGGTCGTATGCAGTCCTGATTGTGGCGCTCACCTGCACGGCGCCAAACACGCATACGACCATCATTGGCACCAAGGCAGGAGCGACTGTCATCGCTGAAGACGACACGTCTCCATTCGTCCCTCCATTCACGCCTGTCGCGACACCACTGGAGGCGGGCTGCACGATGTTGGGGCGTGAGCGGAAGACGGCCTAACGGTGTGCGGGACCGTAGCCCAGCTTCATGGAGACGGTTGCGAATGGTCCTCGCCGATACCCCAGGAGCAACAGTATCCCTAATTTGCTGGGAAGTGGCGGTGCGGTCCCCTACGGCACTGCGTAGGATCCTACGGTCTTGGCGTGCATCCGTGCGTCGCTGCGGTCCGGTCCCAGGTCGACGGGCACGTGCACCTTCCGCCGACCACTGGCGACAACATCGATGTACTGTGGAGACCTCACGCCCCACGTGTTGAGCAATTCGGCGGTACGTCCACCCGGCCTCCCGCATGCCCACTATACGCCCTCGCTCAAAGTCCGTCAACTGCACATACGGTTCACGTCCACGCTGTCGCGGCATGCTACCAGTGTTAAAGACTGCGATGGAGCTCCGTATGCCACGGCAAACTGGCTGACACTGACGGCGGCGGTGCACAAATGCTGCGCAGCTAGCGCCATTCGACGGCCAACACCGCGGTTCCTGGTGTGTCCGCTGTGCCGTGCGTGTGAGTATTGCTTGTACAGCCCTTTCGCAGTGTCCGGAGCAAGTATGGTGGGTCTGACACACCGGTGTCAATGTGTTCTTTTTTCCATTTCCAGGAGTGTAGATCGCTCTGAAAGTGTCACGTTGGGATATCAGTACGTGACCATCGGTGTTATGTCATACATGCTCCATTTCGAGGCATCAGTAACCATATATGGTAACATAAGGAGGTCAGTTCATCCTGTAGGAAGAGTGAGATATTGATCGCACCCTGAGACCTTCCATTTGTTGTCTCTTTAACTAATTAAGCTTCACTTTAACATGGCACACATTCATAATCCGTTAGCAAGCGTGTCTGGCCCAGTTGTAAAGCTGTCGCAAGACGAAATAATAAAATCTCTGGGCACGCCGGAGGTCGCTTGCCCTCCCAGAGCCGTAAAGCATTAACGCTTTTCCGAGCAATGGTTTGGCATGCCTTGATCATCATGGCATAAGAGAAGGATAACCGTCCTACGAGCGCAAGCTATGGACCCTAACCTCTTTAACGATAATTTCAAGGGAAGGACACTTTAAGAGGGATGTGTTCTACATCCAGGGGAGGTGATACAGTTTTAATGGTTGCAGCACATCATTTGGTGTTACTGCTACGACGCAGTAATCAGTGAAACAAGTGGGTATCATGTCTATCGCTAACAGCTGTCCACATAAAGAATCAGTAACATGAAAGCGATCGAGTCTGCTGCTGGAGGTAGCTGCAAAATGAACTGACGATAGTGGGATAGTTACAAATCCACGCATTACGCATTTGCGAAGAGCGCTCTAAACCGTATAGTTCCTTACGAAAATTAAAATAGGGGGTCTAATCCAGATGATGCAAAACGAAATTAAAATCTCCGCCTAGCAGAAGTTTCTATGGAGTTTTAAGAAATAAATAAACTATATATTCCTTATAAAAAGGAGCACGATCCTGAAGGGGAATAAAGGTGAAGAATAAAAGTAACGTCACAAAAGGTGCAGCCTATTAGTCGGCCGTTATTAAGAACTTCGAAATCAGTCATTAGTCTCTCTTCTCTATAAAATAACACAGTACCAGAAGATAGCTCAGGAGGCACGTTAAAGAAAGTGGAAAAGCCGGGAATAGAGAAATGCTCAAATAACACTTCCTACAAAAATATCGCGTCTTCACATGAATCGTAAATAAATTTTCGCAGAGCCGCAACTCTTAGCTCGGAACCAATTCTGTTCACATTCATCTGCATCTATTTATTACCATAACTATGTATCTGATTAGAGCAAGTGACATTTAAAGTCGTGTATCACAGTCCATGGCAGAGTTAACGGATGAATCCGAATATAAAGAGATTGATCACCGTCTTCCACCCTCCTTCTGTTTTTTCTTTTTTTTTTTTTTTTTTCTTTTTCGCGCTGTTTGCTGCTGCTGTGCAGGAAGCCGAATGCCGTGAGGGACAACGTATGGGGGTCCTGCGGAAAGTCAGTATTAGGTACAGAGGGTACATCCCACTCTTCCACAGGTGGCGGTGCGGCTCCTGATAATCAACGTTAACGAACACTGACGGTACGTCTTTTACCGTCACCACAAGTTCCAGTGGCACTTATGTGCTGATCCGGCTCTGATCAGCAAGGGCCTGCTGCATGCTTTCTCCATACTGGGGGCAGGAAAAAGTTGGGAAGACGTTACAGGTTCTGGGATGTCTGGCAAGTCCGGCGATATACACTCCTGGAAATGGAAAAAAGAACACATTGACACCGGTGTGTCAGACCCACCATACTTGCTCCGGACACTGCGAGAGGGCTGTACAAGCAATGATCACACGCACGGCACAGCGGACACACCAGGAACCGCGGTGTTGGCCGTCAAATGGCGCTAGCTGCGCAGCATTTGTGCACCGTCGCCGTCAGTGTCAGCCAGTTTGCCGTGGCATACGGAGCTCCATCGCAGTCTTTAACACTGGTAGCATGCCGCGAGAGCGTGGACGTGAACCGTATGTGCAGTTGACGGACTTTGAGCGAGGGCGTATAGTGGGCATGCGGGAGGCCGGGTGGACGTACCGCCGAATTGCTCAACACGTGGGGCGTGAGGTCTCCACAGTACATCGATGTTGTCGCCAGTGGTCGGCGGAAGGTGCACGTGCCCGTCGACCTGGGACCAGACCGCAGCGACGCACGGATGCACGCCAAGACCGTAGGATCCTACGCAGTGCCGTAGGGGACCGCACCGCCACTTCCCAGCAAATTAGGGACACTGTTGCTCCTGGGGTATCGGCGAGAACCATTCGCAACCGTCTCCATGAAGCTGGGCTACGGTCCCGCACACCGTTAGGCCGTCTTCCGCTCACGCCCCAACATCGTGCAGCCCGCCTCCAGTGGTGTCGCGACAGGCGTGAATGGAGGGACGAATGGAGACGTGTCGTCTTCAGCGATGAGAGTTGCTTCTGCCTTGGTGCCAATGATGGTCGTATGCGTGTTTGGCGCCGTGCAGGTGAGCGCCACAATCAGGACTGCATACGACCGAGGCACACAGGGCCAACACCCGGCATCATGGTGTGGGGAGCGATCTCCTACACTGGCCGTACACCACTGGTGATCGTCGAGGGGACACTGAATAGTGCACGGTACATCCAAAACGTCATCGAACCCATCGTTCTACCATTCCTAGACCGGCAAGGGAACTTGCTGTTCCAACAGGACAATGCACGTCCGCATGTATCCCGTGCCACCTAACGTGCTCTAGAATGTGTAAGTCAACTACCCTGGCCAGCAAGATCTCCGGATCTGTCCCCCATTGAGCATGTTTGGGACTGGATGAAGCGTCGTCTCACGCGGTCTGCACGTCCAGCACGAACGCTGATCCAACTGAGGCGCCAGGTGGAAATGGCATGGCAAGCCGTTCCACAGGACTACATCCAGCATCTCTACGATCGTCTCCATGGGAGAATAGCAGCCTGCATTGCTGCGAAAGGTGGATATACACTGTACTAGTGCCGACATTGTGCATGCTCTGTTGCCTGTGTCTATGTGCCTGTGGTTCTGTCAGTGTGATCATGTGATGTATCTGACCCCAGGAATGTGTCAATAAAGTTTCCCCTTCCTGGGACAATGAATTCACGGTGTTCTTATTTCAATTTCCAGGAGTGTAGTACGGAACTCCGGAACTGGTCTATCTTCATCAAGTCTTTTAATATAATCTATCGACTCTGGGGTCGCGAGCGAGCAGCAGGAAGTCGTCGGGACTCCCATTATAGGCTCTTCTGGAACACTCTCCATCAGTGTGGCTGATGGTCTGATGTTCTCCTCAGTCACTCTGAGAGGATGGTATTTTACCCCATTTATGCAGGGAGTAAGTACATCTGCCATGACGAGTTCGAATCCCATTTAGAGTGGACCACGTTTTGCGTGATAGGTCAAATCAAGGTGGCTTTTGTGCGATGCAAGGCATGTTATGATTTTGCCATGCGTTCCATTTTTCAGACCATGCGTTTGTGATAGTGAAACCTTCTTGTACACAGGTCCTTGCTGTTCTTGTTGGCGGGTTCCTAGAATGAAGCCTATTCGTGTTTGCCGCCTCAATGTCTTGGTGGATTGGCAGGTATTCAAATTCTCCCTACAATGATGCCAAATAACAGAAGTATCATCAACATACATGAAGAAACAGGCGGGTTTCAAAGAAACCGACCCCGATGCATGTTCTTCCATAAACAAATTTGCAACCAGAGGAGACAACGGACTACCCATCGCAACTCCATCTGTCTACTCGCAATAATGGCCACTGAATGAAAAGTAAGTGGATGTCGACACATACCGAAAGAGATTAGTTAATTCAACACCAAACCTAACCTCAATTAACCGCAACGAATCAGAGAGAGGAACACGAGTGCAGAGAGCGACCACGTCAAAACTTACTAAAATATCAGAGTCATTCAACCGCAATCCCTCCAAACGGCGTAAGAAATCAGCTGAGTTCCTGATATGATGTTCACAACGACCAACTTGTGAACTTAACAGAGAAGCAATATGCTTGGCTACACGGTACGTCGGAGAGCTGATATTGCTCAATATAGGACGGAAAGGAAGCCCTTCACTGAGGACCTTCGGAAGGTCATATAACATAGGGGCACATCGCCTATCCGTTGCAGTTTGTGCCTTGGAAATGGCGGAGTGTACTCCCGCCGAAATATCGACGGTCGCTGTAAATATTACCTGGCTGAATTCCCGTAAGTTGTTTGAAAATTGTATACTCATGTCTCGTAAAAAGAATCGTCTGAGTCTTCACCATCCTGCTTCCATCTACACTTGTTTTGAAGCGGAGGTGATGGCGGCGTGGAAGCTACAACGGCAAAATCTCTACGCGAGGTTAGCGGTGGAAACGCGCTAGGACCATAACGCAATGACTTGCGTTGCCCCTGAGCAACTCGATTAGGCACAATGGCTATCACTTGGTGAACCAGGTACGCTAAAGTTAGCCTATCACGTCGTTCATAAGCGGGTATTAAGACCGTGACACGACGCAGGTAATTTGTGCGGAGGTGTCCATTCTCGTTACAAATAAAACAGGTCCCTTCCTGTCCCATGTATATTATATGTACCCAATATCCACACATCGGCAAATGAGAGGGAATATTCCGTTTGACCGCCACGTCTACGGATCGAACTCCGCTATCAACTTGTAAACGATGTTGAGCGGACCATCGTTTCCCGCCCGCATCTCGTGGTCGTGCGGTAGCGTTCTCGCTTCCCACGCCCGGGTTCCCGGGTTCGATTCCCGGCGGGGTCAGGGATTTTCTCTGCCTCGTGATGGCTGGGTGTTGTGTGCTGTCCTTAGGTTAGTTAGGTTTAAGTAGTTCTAAGTTCTAGGGGACTGATGACCATAGATGTTAAGTCCCATAGTGCTCAGAGCCATTTGAGCCATCGTTCCCGCCGTGTATAGGGTATGTCTCCAAACGGAAGCAAGATGGTCTTGAGGAAACTGTCATGAACTTAGGGCGGAAGGTCAGACACCCTAACATTCGTATAATCCACCCCTGTGTTCCCCAGAATAACAATAGTAATAGGTGCCGGCCGTGGTGGCCGAGCGGTTCTAGGCGCTACTGTCTGGAACCGCACGACCGCTACGGTCGCAGGTTCGAATCCTACCTCGGGCATGGATGTGTGTGATGTCCTTAGGTTAGTTAGGTTTAAGAAGTTCTAAGTTCTAGGGGACTGATGACCTCAGACGTTAAGCCCCATAATGCTCAGAGCAATTTGAGCCAATACTAATAGAGCCACTGTAGTGAGTGGAAAACAGTTCTTGACTTTGCCACAAAAGGAGCCTGTCAACCTGAAGCGGCTCTAGAAACCTTGCATAAAACACATACGATTTGGAATCGACGTAAACCGTGTGAACCTCATCTGAAGTGACCTTGATCGTATCAAAAGTCAATCATGAATTTATGACGAACTTGGCTGCACGTTCCCCTAGGTTTGTCAAAACTAAAACTGGCGGTATCAGTGCTTGAGTTCTTTCTGGAAGCCATGGACGACATCACGGTGCAAGACCACACAGCGTCAGAGCTGAATCACATACACGAGACGCCGAGAGACAAACAATGATCTGACGCACGCGACTCACACAACACTAAGGACAAACAATGAAGTCTCGCAGCGCTACTATAGAGGCAGTAACAGGCAGAACCTACTCGTCCCGCAAGCGAAACCTACTGTAGCAATTAGCGCTCCCTCACAGTGCTAGTGATCGCTGCGAGAGATAATTCGCAATGAAGACGAAATTAGTTGTAGTTTCTGCGTGAAATGCCCTTTCTGGACTGAAGATATACATTTGATTGTTAGATGACATGCCATAAGTAAAATAGTTCAAAGTATTTAATTTAAATACGTAGCACAAGTCTGGCCACTTTGTTCGATATTTGATGAATGCAGCTTGTGCGGGCCGCGGATGGGCCAATGCCCCGACGATCAATCGGCTTTGCTCGGTCCTTCTTGGAAGTGCCCGGAACAGCGAGACGTTCCAATTAGTACGGCGGTACGACGTCTTGCAGTCCGCACTGCCGTCTGAGTTCGGCAGAATCATGGTGCCAGTGCTGTTTACCCTTTCCTGTTTGTTCGTGGTATGAAGGACGTTCCCAGGTCCAGTGGCTGTACAGAAACAGGTAGTCTAACGATCTGTTGTCACAATCTTTTAAAATGAATAGGAGTTACGTAAGGGCGGAATTATTATTCCCATTTCACATTAGTGAAGGGTACTCTTTCTTTTCTATGAAACCGATTTATAGTACTATGTAGTAGGAGTTTAAACTTTTAGTTGACAATGAAAGAGCAAAAAATTATAAGAATCGACAGATGGGATTCATTGTTCTGTACATCAAGAATAATTTTGCGCTAAATTTGCAGGCATAGAGCACTTGAAGAAATTAATGGTAGGAATAGTAAAATTTCTGAAGTCGCACCATTTAAGTTGTAACAGTTTTCAATGGAAAAGAACAAAGGATATTGAGGTTTCATATAGTGAGAAGTGCGTTTATTAAGTCAAAACGCATGCCTTTTTCGATTTAAATCTCGGAGTGCAGGAACGAAAACCAGAACAGTATGGAATGGACTGGAAACTTTGCATTTTAAGTGGACTTGACCGCACACAGCCCACAATAAGACACTGATTTCATGGAGGTGTATTTAAAATAAAATATGGCAAAGACAACACAGTTCCCTACGCTCACTGGCGTCGAAGAAAGCGCGAGGTTGGAAGAACTCATTGCAGCCTTGCAAGAATTACAGGGATAGTATTATAAACCTTTTGAGAACACTGTCAATATTATATCTGTTTTCGAGCTGTTTTCAAGACCGTTTGCCGTCTCAGTTGAAAGCGCCATTGTGCATATGCAGATGCAACTAGTTGACCCGCAAGGTAATTCCAATTTTAATTACAAATCTTTTTTACGTTAAAACTCTTCAGGACGTCTACATTGCTTTTCTCAGGTAGACATTCCAAGTTTCAGTGATGATGTTGCAACAATATTTCGATCGCCATATTTGTGTGAAAGACCTTTTTTGAATTACGACACTAAATATGTAGCGATTATATGAAAACTTCAGTGCGAAACTAAGTGATATTTCCTCATCTGTCCGTATACCAGATAAAAATCATATTATGTCTTCATAGCACAAAGAATAATTAATTGATACTGGAGCGCAGGCAGAGCGGAGTCTGGCTGGAGTAGGGCAGTGGTGCAGGTGTGTTGTGTGACGCTCCCGCGAGTTGCCGCGCTTTCGGAGTGTGGCAGCGTGTAATTGCGCTCGACTTGCTACGATAGTCTCTGACACGGTGTCGCGGACGGGAAGCATTAGCTGGCGCACATCAAGAGCCCGTTTCGCCTGGTGACCGTGTCGAGAAGCAGGCGCGTCAACATCCAGCTTCTGCAACAGCGACGGCTGACAATGAGTGACTGTCGCCACCTCCTCGATCGACGACTTCAAACCTTCAATCAACCAACTAGAAAGACTGCAAGCACGTAAAGTTTTACAACTGTATGGCTGACCTCAGCTTTTCAAACTGTTGCATCACAAAAATACAGCAACTTAGCATGAACCTTTGTTGCTCATTGTCCCAATTTCATTACCAAGCTGGGTACCTTCCTTTTTTGGAATGAAAACGAGTGTCGTTGAAATTCATACGCCAGCATTAGAGCAATATAATTCCATTTCACTGCTTTAATTTCAAAGTTCAGTTAGGGTGTTCATAGCTGGCTACAATATTTAGATTACACAAACAGAAATTAAGAGTGCGAGTTTTGTTACCATATTTTATCTTACCTGTGAGTGCAGCTGAGCTTGGTACGTACTAAATTTTACTATTGTTAATTGTTCAGAATCATTTAATTCAAGTTCAAAGTTAAATCTCTTGTTTCTAAATTGCGTAGATTATTGAATTTCGTAGTGTTTCAGAAACAAAGTTCACTATTAATTTCAGTCACTAAATTAACTTTCAATTTTTCGGTTTTATTAATTATTTTGCTAAATTAAGTCAGAGTGTAGCGAAATTTATTACTTCTGAAAAACATTCAGTTTTCATACAACACGTGTCAACCTTCAGTTGCCACGTTTTTAGTGCCAATTACATGTGTAATAACCTTTCTTTTTCAGTTGTTATAGTAGTTGTCCATAGGATTCGCGACCGTAATTTTCCCCAAATCTCAAATATCCAGTTAACGCCAATTAATTGTTAACGTAACGACCGCACATTTACTTTCGTTATTAATTTTACCCTTTTCTCAAAATTAATTTCCACCAATTTCATTTGCATTTTGCCTTTCATTTAGATGTAAACTTTTCCTCCCTCTTTACCGACAAATTAACTTCGGTGACGATTGCTTTTCCCAGATTTCCATTAGGTGCACGCGGCTTAATTTTTCACTGTCATTAAGGTCGATAAGTGAGGGGGAGGTTACACGTGGCGACCTGGTGACAGGACAATCTTCGGATTTGACGTTGTTCTGGACACGAATTTTGCATTGTGTAAATCTCGTAACAAAGTACTCGTTACGAACAGGTAGTTACGTCAGCGAGAATAAGTCGTGGGAGGAATCCTAATTAGATTTGGGATTTGGCATTTACATTGAAAATTATTAAAATGAGTGAAGGCAACAATTACCAAAATTTGGTAGACTTGGATACGGAACAATCGGTCGAACAGTGGGAAACGCGCACCGCGGAACCCATTGTTCAGGGGTACGCGGCTAGCATGAAAGACGCGACCACCGAATCGCAACAAAGAGCAGAAATGGAATTCCAAACTTAAATAAATGTTTCGAAATCGGAAGTGAAAATCAAATGTGAACTCCTTGATGACAAATACGGGGGGACAATTAAAGAGGCACCCGCTACGGAAGTAAAACCGCTGGTTTCCGGGAATTTAACTGATTTATTGAATGTTTTGATTAACGAAATCATGGCTCAGTCTAGCAAGATAGAAACTCAATCGGCAGAAATTATAGCTCAGTCTGCCAAGCAAGAAGCTCAGTCTGCCAAGCGAGAAGCTCAGTTGAAAAAATTGACAGGAAGCTAGACAATCATAACAAAGCTATTAATGTTGTTAACAACAATGTTGGAGTTATTACCACAAAAGTTGATAAAATCAAAGGAGATATTGTTGTAATTAATACCGAAATCGGTAATGTTAAACAGGAAATGATAAGCGTTCAGGCGGAAATTGCCAGCATAAATACTCGTTTTGATTCCGAAACTAGCAGAATCGAGAAAATTGTAGGAGAAGCAGTTTCCGATCATCGAGAATAAGGTGACGGAACAAATTCAATTAGTGAAAAAAGATGATCGACAGAAGGTGGAAACTATAAAGGCTTTAGTGTCCGAAGTAGATACTAAAGTGAGGAAGCAGGCTAGTACCTGCGAAGTGAAAACAAGGGAAGTGGAAACGCTTGCGACAACCACTTGACAAGTAATTGCGAGAGTGTCAGAATTAGAAAAGAAACTTGAGCAAAAACAGAGCTATGTGCCAATCTGTGCACATAGTTCGGAATTGTTGACGGAAGAGGAGCGGTTCGACCCCTTGAAAAAAGGCGGTATACACGCAACGGATTTCATTAAAAATTGTGAAAGAGTTTTACCCAGATCATGGACTAATGAGAGAAAAATTAATGTGGTTATTTACGTGTTGGCTGGTGATGCCAAGCGTTGGGGCTTAAACCTCAAGATTACGAACCTGACATTTGACGAGTTTAAAAATTTGTTTCTGGCTGAATGCTGGTCAGAGCAAAAACAACAAAGCGTCAGGCGCGAATTTGTCGTATCGAGGTCTTTCGATGCGAATTCGCGTGGCTCGATGAAGGAGTTTTGTGAGGGCTGGATCCGCAAGTTGGAAAATTTGCGTGATCGCCGCACGGAATCCGAAATAGTCTGGGAACTCTACAAGAAGCTTCCAGATGATACAAAACGCTACGTAGGAAGCACTTACAACACAATCAATGTTTTCCTAGAAAGAGTTGAGGACGAGGACATTTGGCGCAATAATCGCGACAGTGGTAGAGGCCGTGCTAAGAACAACGGTACCACAACAACCACAACAACGAAAACCATGGGAATAATGCATACCGCAACCATGGCAGCAATAACAATAATGGTTCGGACCGTAATAACAATCGGTACAATGCAAATAATAACAGGAATGACGGAAACCAATAGCATACTAACGTAATACGGGCTTCACAGAATAGTAATAACTCCAGAGGGTGTGATAAGCCGCCTCAGCAGCATCCGAGGAGCAGATCTGCTGGGACGAGACAGGGAAACGATTAGCCGCGCCGGTGAGGGGCCGACCGGGCATGAAGAAATTTTGGCGGCCCAATAACAGGAGAAAACCCTGGTGTCGTCGTAATAAAAATTCCGTATGGAATAATCAACGGCGGGAGAGTGTGCCAGTGTTAAGAGAAAGGAGTCCGCCCACATGTAGTAGATCAGCTGTAGACACGGCAGTAGAACTTACATTCACTTTCAGTGAGAACAATTTAAGTAGTGTACCGGAAATCGATTATAAAGTGGCAGCTGTAAGACCCACAGCGGAAATGGGGATTGAGTTTAAAAATGATTCGCAATTGTTGAGAGAAGATCAGATGTCGGATAACAAGTCCGTCATCGAGCGAGGGGATGCAGAGAGGGATGAGGTCTGGTTAAGGCAGTTCGGTCGCTTATACGACGAACTAAGAGATTATAGGGGCCTGTACGGGAGAAGTGTTTATGGGGAGTGCGGGCAGGATTTGCCGCGTCTCGTCCCGCAGGAAGGTAGTGTTTGTGAAGTATAGAAAGCTCTCACCCTAACCGGCGAACTTTACCAGAAATAGTTGATGCTAATGGGGAGCACGAGCAAGATTCGTCGTGTTTCGTCCCGTAGGAGTTGGATGTTGAAGTAATAACGGATAGTTCTGGCCCTAACCGGCAAACCTTACCGAAAGTTATAGTGGTAGAAGTAGTCGAACCATCCCACGCAAAACTCCCTGTTTAAACATTGAGAGAGTATTAAGGAGAAAGATTACGAAAATTTTAGTGATAGCCGGACACGACTGGTAGAAAAGCACGTAGATTACAGCGTGTATGAGGTTAGAGCTGACGTTATACGGTCGGACGGTAACAGTGTGGGTTGCGCAGATCCAGAGGAAGTAATTGCAGATACTACTGGGCACATTCCTCCAGGTAGATTGGCAGATGAGATCAATCTGACCAAAG
Source organism: Schistocerca cancellata (assembly GCF_023864275.1). Classification (NCBI taxonomy): domain Eukaryota; kingdom Metazoa; phylum Arthropoda; class Insecta; order Orthoptera; family Acrididae; genus Schistocerca; species Schistocerca cancellata. Next base: position 904,790,874 of record NC_064629.1, read on the forward strand.
AGTAATCAACGAAGGTGACAATTAGTGAATTGATATCAAAGCAACACTCACTAGTTGACGAGTTACAGGAAAATGTTTCGGTATTGGAGGCGAAGCTACAGACTAAGCCTCAGGACAAACATGTTGAAATTAAATCTGTATGTGAACAGAGGCTGAAGAAGCCGCCAGATAAGCCGGATTTAGGATGAAAGCTGGATGGTTTTCTCTGGAATGACCTGGACATAGACAAGGATTTATTGTGGGAAATTAAAGAAACAGTCGAGGATAAGTGTAGACAGATAGTAGTGTCTGTTAATATGCACGGCCTACAACTATGACACTGGTGCAGAATTGAGTGTTGTATCTGGGAAAATATTTCAGTTACTGGTACCGTAGTTATGCCAGTAACGGGAGTGAAAATTATCGGTGCTACTGGGAAGGCCAGTAAACCGGTCACAAACCAGATTTTTGTCGTCTTCGAGATATGTGGGGCACGATTTGAACACGAGTTTGTCGTCGTGCCAGACTTAACTACGGAAGTAATTATCGGGTTAGATTGGCTATTAAAGTACCGTGCAGTGATTAATTGCGAATGCATAACTTGGACATCTACGTCACAAGATAAAACAACAGTAGTTAGTTTTGACGAGGCAGGAGATGGTATGCATAGGCAATACCTGCGATTACACATTGTTAACTAGCCGGATGCCATTGACGTAGATATGAATTTGATCTACTGTAACGTGAGGAATCTCTGCATTGACAATTGTGTAGAAAGTGAATTGGAAAGTATTGTAGACGGTGTGTCAAACGTAACACACGAACAAAGACGAGGCCTGAATGAAGTAATAATGAGGAATAAGAGTGTGTTTTCAGACAAACCGGGACTTGTGGAAGGACATATATGAAAGTTGCACGTAATTCCGCACGAACCATTCTTCGTGAGACCGTATATTATACCGCTGTCCAAAAAGGAAGCAGTGCAACGGGAGACAGATAAGATGATCGAATGGAGAGTGATTGAAAGAAGTACGAGTCCATACAATAACGGTATGGTCATTGTAGCAAAACGGGATGGTAGTGTGCGTATTGTGATTGACGCACGCACTTTGAATAGGGTCGTTCAACGCGAAACAGACAGACCAGAGAGTATGGAGGAGATTTTGCAACCGTTTCATGACGTTAAGTTCATGAATAGCCTCGATCTGACGGCTAGTTACTGGCAAATAGAATTCGAAGAAGACTCTAGGCCATACACCGCCTTCTTGTTTGTGGGCAGGTGTTATCAGTATAGAGTACTGCCATTTGGACTTAATATATCTGTGTCCGTATTCATCAGGGCCCTAGATAAAGTGCTACGCCCGGTTATGAGTTCAAGATTAACTGTATATGTTGACGACCTATTGTTGGCCAATGCCACTTGGCATGACCATTGTGACCTGTTAGATGAAGTTTTTAGAGCACTGCGCCGTGACGGAATGATTCTAAAGATAAATAAATGCTAATTTGTGAAGCAGGAACTGAAATTCTTAGGGCATGTAATTGCCACTGCTGGTATTACGAAAGACCCAGAGAAACTAGAGGCAATAAGGAATTGTCCTCCACCCAAGTCTAGGAAACAGTTAAAAAGTTTTCTAGGGCTCACAGGATTTTACCGTTAATTTGTAAATGGACAGGTGTTGAATGATGAAAATTTGAATAACCTCTTACGCTAAAATGTTCCGTTTGTGTGGACTGACGGGTGTCAGGCTGCTTTCGAGAGATTAAAAGATGAGTTGTTAAGATCTAACATATTATTTCATCCTGATTTATCGCTACCCTTCCATCTGTGGACGGATTCATCGAATTACGGGGTGGGGGTACAACTGTTCCAAGAAGTTGGTGAAGGAGAGGATAAGGAACACCGGACGATAGCGTTCGCGAGTCGGACTGTAACGTGCGCGTGGGGCACACAATACTCATTAAAGCCTGTACTATGGTAAGTGAGCGCGGTTCACCTTACGAGACAGGATTTTCGTACCGATATTGACTTCGTGTACCTGAATGGTGGCAAATCAGACTTACACCCACTCTGTAATAACAATGATCCGTCAAGTAAGTTCAAAATGCAGTTCCACGTCAGTATGTACCAAAAGCCACACTGAAGATGATACCAATTTGATAATAATACGGTCGCCAGCCTAATTAGGCATTAACTGAGTTTCTTCCCTGTACAAGTTGATGTATATTCATGCAAAACAACACGTAGTAACACTGCGTAATACAGTAAAATTTTAGAACCAGGAAATCTATTGAACTGATAGTTTCACGTTCTGTACTGATATGGAAAAACCACGAACACATAACACTACACTATAATGTATTCTACAAAGCTTCGTACTGTCTATTGATCTGATTAAAATCAGGCATAGGTTACCCTAGAAATAGCACTTTCGAGCCACACACAAAATGTCAATTTTGATAAAGATAAAATACTGATAAATTTTGACTTATATATTGACTTTAACTTTTGCTGGTCAAACCAATGTGGAACACTTCAAAATTCAAATGAAAAAAAAAGGGGGGGGACCCTGAAACTGTTATGATCACTATATTAAAAAAATTGATTACTGAAATTATCATGCGTTCAAGATTTCCAGTATATGAGTTACTACTCTTTTTATCTCATTTACTTCTCATTTAAATACCTTTATATCTGTCTCGAAATAATTAAACTTCATTACTATATCAATATTAAAGTTACCTTTCAACTTCGTTAGACCTTCGTTATTAATTTACTGGTTCATTAACAAAACAGTTATTTAAACACCATTCTAACATAACTAGGTCTGCAAGTAATTATTATTAACACAAAATTTAATTTTTCATTTCGGGACACTCGGATTGCACAACATTTGGAAAGGACCCTGTCAAGGTTAGTTGTGAGGATAATTAAATGAGGGGAAAGTTCTGCTAAAATTTAGGTTATTATTGAACAGTTCACTCTATGGTCCATACGAATACAGTACTAAAAGTTTCAACCTGCTTGTATCGATGCGGCGGTTGGCGGGCGGCGAGATGGCGAGGCACAGAGCACACATACAACCACAGCTATGGCTCTTGACGTATCGGCACTTTACTTCTTCTTAGCGGCGCAATACTTTTCCATTCAGTGCCTATGGAATATTGCCACGCTGTGTGGGCGTTGGAACAGCATACCCGAGGCACAGTGAAACTACGTCTTCCAGGAGAGCCTCCTCGCTCCAGATGGTGTTGCTCAGGCCAATGCCAAACTCCAACTACTACTGCTGAGCCCGTTGTGCCGTGCAGTGCCTGCGTGCATTTTCCCGCGCTCGCCTGCCATCCACCTTTTACCGCTCCCTTACAGACAGGGTATTCACCCGAGGTTTTACATTATACATATCCTAACACATTGCCTGCGTATGGACCAGACGTACAGTTACAATTTTAAACATCTTGCAACAGTTTCAACATTTGTTACATTTCGATTCTATTACAATACTGCTTGACATTTGACATAAACATTAATATTCACATTGAAACTTGTTTAGAGTTTTCTTAACACAATGACATTAAACAAAAAAGAAGTGAAATCAGAACATCAATTACACTAGCTTATCGAAAAATCAGATGGAAAAAAAAATTTCTTATATGTACAATAGTAGAGCGTCGTTGTTGTTACAGGACTTCATCAAAAAGTGAGCGAAACTACACGATTTCTGAGAAAGAGTGTCTCGCTATCGTGTGGGGATTCAAGAAGTTCAAGGGTTATCTATGGGACCGTAAGGTGGTTAGTCATACGGACCTAAAGGCGCTCACTTATGTGAAGGATTGTAAACTACTTCACGAAAGACTGACTAGGTGGTCGCTGCATTTACAGCAATTTAACTATGACATCTGTTACGTAAAAGGGACCGACAATTGCGTAACGGATGCGCTATCGCGTTTGCCCGAGTCTAATCAAGATGTTTTGAAGGATGAGTCAGATGGAGTGGTCAATTATAGTATTTTAAAGAAGTTGAGGGACGTAAATTAATAGTGAACATCTGTAAGAATCTACGTCGTCATTAGAAAGAGGACGGTTGTTTAAATATGGTGAAAACCCGATATGACGAAAGGAATCCAGAAGGAGAGACATTAAGGAAGTATTACAAGATATACGATCAAATCTTGTACATACGTAAGGGTGAAGATAATAGGTAAAAGGGTAATAGGGTAATATTTGGCAGGTATGCTGGCCCACCAAACACGTCACGGAAATAATGGACTACTACCATTTGGCGTATGGTCACTGTGGACCAAAGAAATGTACGGAAAAACTGAGTGAAGTAGTGCATTTTAACATGTTAAAACGCGTTACTGACAGAGTGAAAACTTGCGATTTATGCCAGAAGGTGAAGGTTACCAACTTTACGAGTCGTGGTCCTATGCAAAGTATAAGGCCTAACGACACCTTTGAATTACTGTGAGTGGACTTGTAAGGACCTTTGCCCAAGTCATCAGGAAACTTTGCCTACATTTTAGTAGTGCTAGAAACTTCTTCCAAGTTCATCAAACTATACCAGATTAGGAAATCTACAGCCAAAGCGAACTATAGCAAGCTTGTGAACGATTATTTTGTTCATATTGGTAAGCCCAAGGCGATTCTATCAGCCAATGGGGCACAATTTACTTCTTAGTTGTGGAATGAAGGCATGGCAAGTAATGGGGTCTAAGTGATCCATATTTCAGCTTACTGTCCGGCTGGAAATCCCGCTGAGAGGTATATGCGCGAGCTAGGCCGACTTTGCCGTACCTATTGCCACCACAACCATAGGGAATCGGGCAAATATGTAGCAGAATTTGAGAGAATTATGAACACCTTGACACATGAGTCTACGGGATTTTCTCCAGAGGAAATCCTGTTAGATGACAGAAGTAAAAGTTTTGTGGAAGAGATAATCAAATTCCCTCCAAGGATTGACATTAGTATTTGTGTCAAAAAAGATCGTTTGCGAGAAATAATGAAGCTAAAAGCCGATGCTCGCATACGTCATCATGACACTAAAGCGCGTTTTGCAAAGTTTGCAATCGGAGACTTAGTACTTGTAAAAGCTCATGAGAAATCGAGCGAGATAGACAGTGAAATCTCTAAATTTAGTTTTGTTTGTAAAGGACCATATAAAGTCATTGGTATACCTCACACAAATGCTTATTGCTTAGAGTATCCAAGCTCTGGAAAACTATTAGGTATACAGAACATTGCACACTTGTAATTGTACTAATCTAGGATTGATTAATACAACGGAATGGGTAATTTGTACAGTATGTAAGTATAGAGTGTAAGATTTAACGATTTGCTAGATTGCCATGCTTTTGCCTGACCAAGAGGTTATTAAAGAAGTTGTAATTAATAAGTAATTAGTTTTCACTAAATGATTTAAGAGTAATTGATTATTAATCAATTGAAAACTTCAAGCTGCTAGTTTAAGTTTTCAGCTGAGTCACAGTAGATCAAAGGAATGTAAATATGATTTTGTAACTAGCTGCAAGATTTCATGAATATGTGATTTGCTAGTCATTGCCGATGTACTTAGACGCTGTTTTAAGTTTCAGGCTAGTACATGCGTGTGATGATGGAGAGTGTTGTGTTATCCACTGTGATAGTGTTAATGAACTCCTTGAGATTACTCGGGAGTGAGTTTTCCCGAAAGAATTCAGGGAAACGGACGTTTTGGAAATGCTGTCACACAGGCGAGTGAGATCAAGTGTGCCGCACAGGCGGGCGCAACAATACCGGCTAGGCGGAGCCGCTTCGGCTCTTCTGCCACTCTCGGCATTCTTTGTACTTGCGGGTGCGGAAGGCGGAGTTGTTTTTCTTTCCGGACAGCTGATGTGAAAGAATTCTGCTGTCAATATTTTTTTTCAATCTGCTGTATATTATTTTCTTGTTTAGCGTTAAGTGGACTCTCATGAAGTGAATATTAATTATGAAAAGCTTATATAAAAATGTGTATTCTATGTAACTAATTATTGATTTGCGTATTTTGACATACCTGTTTTATTACCATGTACTCTGGTTGATTTTGTAAATAGTATTCCATTTCTTGATACTGTTAGGAATTTTGCTGATTTAGAACAGCTGAACGATTTTCTATGTTTTCTATGAATTATAATATGTTGTCAACATGTTTTCTTTTGTGTAAGATGACAGACTGGAAAAAGGTTAGGAGTGTCTCCACTCAATTATTTTGGTCTAAAATTGGTTTATGGCTAATTAGCCTAATGCTAAATGTTCTTGATATTTTGAGCATATGCATTTCCGCTGCTTTTTTTCCTTTTTGGGACATTTTCTGAGTCTGTTTAGGTTACACGAACATCCTCAGACAATGTAGGGCACGAGTAACACCGGAAATGCATATCCTCCTATTTCCATTTAATGTACTACAAACTTTTTCCTTATTTCATAACCTGAAGATATGATATTTCTGTGTCATTATATATTGTAATTGTTCTAATATATATATATATATATTCATTCATTCATTTCATTGTTTCCCTTATGGACAGTGTTTGAACTCGAAAATCACATGATGACACAATTTTCACTTCTTTCCTTTCTTCCTCTTCTCTTCCCAAAATCTCTTCATCCTTTGGCTGTGCTCCTGTTTCCTTTGCTCTGTCCATAATGTTCCTGTCTTCTTTCTCTCCTTTACAATAAATTTTGCACTCCTAACTTTGTTTCTGAAGTATTTCCTGTCTCCTATCATTTGCCTGTTGATCCCTATCTGCCTTAAGTCTTCGTCTATTTCATGATACCAATTTGTTTCCTTGCTTGAGCTGTTTACTACATCAAAAATTTTCTTTGTAAGTCGGTTGTTGTCCATTCTCTGTATGTGCCCATAGAAAGTTAATCTGCGTTTTCTGATCGCGTCTGTTAGTCTGTCAGTGTGCTGGTACAGCTCTTTGGTAGGTCGCTTCATCCATATGCCATCTCTGTGAATTGGTCCAAATATTTTTCTGAGAATTTTGCGTTCTATTTTTTCTGTGTCTATGATGCCTGATGCTCCAATTGTGGTTGTTTCTGACGTGTACAATGCTTCTGGTAATACAACTGTTTTGTAGTGCCTAAGTTTGGCCTGCCTCGATATGCTTTTCTTATTATAATGTGACCATGTGAGTTTGTATGCCTTCTGGAGTTTCTTCGTTCGTTCCATGTTAGCCGCCTTGTTTGATCCTCCCATTTGTATGTACTCCCCTAAATACTTAAATTTTTCGACTCTTTCTACAGATCCATATACAGTATGCATGGTGTGTACATTGTCGGTCTGTCGTTCCATATATTGTGTCTTCTCGTAAGATACCTGCAGACCTGTTTTGGCAGCTATTTCATGCAAGCATTCCAGTGCTTCCTTTGCCTCCTGTGTATTATTGCTGAGTATGGCTATATCATCTGCAAATGCCAGATATTTTATGATTGTTTTGGTTTCACGTGTTCTTCCCAGCTGTATTCCTTTAACTTGTTCCTCCCACTGCTTGATAATTTTGTCTAACACCATGTTGAACAGGATTGGTGAGAGCCCGTCTCCTTGTCGGACACCTGTGTGTATGTGGAAGGGTTCCGAAATTTCTCCCATGAACTTAATCTTGGAGGTAGTGTCTGTAAGCGTCTGTTGTATAAGTGCCCTGGTTTTTCTGTCGATACCATATTCTTCCAGCACGTCAAAGAGTGTCTGTCTGTCTATGGAATCATATGCTTTTTTAAAGTCCACAAAGGTAACTACAGTGTTTCTTGCCTGTCTGACTTTCAAAAGTGTTCTCAAGTTCCAGATCTGTTCGATGCATGATCTCCCTTTTCTGAAGCCTCCCTGGTATTCCCCAATTTGCAGATCTGCTTGTGGTTCTAGTCTGTTTAATAGCACCTTAGAGAAAATTTAGTATGTAACTGGTACTAGCGACATGCCTCTGTAATTGTTTGGATCTGACTTATCACCCTTTTTATGTAATGGATGGATCAATGCACATTTCCATTCCTCTGGCACTTTTTCTGTGATCCAAATTTCGGAGGTAATCTTATGGATTTTTTTGGTGATGTTTTCATCTTGGAGTTTCCAGATCTCGGCGATAATACCATCTTCCCCGGCAGCTCTGTTATTTTTCATTTGTTTTATGATTTCCTCTACCTCTTCTATTGTGGGTGGATCAGAATCGGCATTAGGTGTGGTCTTTTGGAAAGTTAATTTTCCTGTAGGTTTTTTGCAATTAAGAAGTTTATCAAAGTAATGTTTGAGAATTTTACAGTTTTCTTTTGTGTTTGTTTCCAGGGATCCATCTGTTCTTCGGAAGCAGAGGCTAGGGGGTTGATAGCCCTTAATATTTTCTTTGAAAGTTCTGTAAAAATTTCTTGTGTTATTTCTTTTGAAATCTTCCTCAATTTCTTTTAGTCTGTTATTGTCATATGCTCGTTTTTCCCTTCTGATTTCCTTCGATGCTAGTTTCTGAACTTCGTGAAATTCTTTCCATGTTTCTGAATTTCTGTAGCTACTGAACTTGTCCCATGCTTGCTTTCTTCTCTCAATGGCTTCATCACAATTTGCGTTCCACCACCTATGTTTGCGTTTTCTAGGTGGTTGTCCCCAGCACATAGTCTTCTGAACTGCCTTCGCCAGATCTGTCCATGTGTCTATTGAATGCCTATTAATTTCTTCAACGATTTTATCCCTGTTTATCTTCAAGTATTCCGGATCAGGTTTGACTATTTTGTTTTGCGCTGTCTGTTTCAGTCTTGGGATTGGCCTAATCTTAACTTGTAGCAAATAATGATCAGACTCGAAGACTCCTTTACGTGTTCTGACATTTAGAATTTCCCGCGAATTTTTCTTGGATATGGCCACATGATCAATCTGAAATTCTCCCCACACTGTGTTGGGTGCTTTCCATGTTGTAAGTTTTCGTCTTTGTTTTTGAAATTGTGTTGACATGATTTTGAGGTTAAAGTTTTGACAATATTTTATGAGGTGTTCCCCATTTCTGTTCGTGCGAATATGTGCTGAGTATGGGCCTGTTATTTCTCTGAATTTTCTCTCCTTACCAAGCTGCGCATTGAAATCACCCATTAGAATTTTCACATGTCTTTCTGGTACGTTGTTAGTTACTTCCTCCATGTCTTTCCAGAAGTCTTCAATTTCTTGTGGCTTCTTTCTGTTATGGTCATTTGTAGGTGCATGTGCGTTGATAATTGTGTATGCTTTATTACCTGATTTGAAGGACAGTGTCGAGATACGTTCTGATATATATATATATATATATATATATATATATATATATATGTCGATGTATACTTGGTTTGTTTTGTAAATATTATTTGAATTTTTACGCTGAGTCTGGCCTAGGGAAAACTATGCTATCAAACGATTACATCGATACGTCGTGTGGAGAACCAAAGTGTTTAGGATCTTTGGTAGTGTTAACTCTGCCACGTGGAGCGAGGGCAGAGCGGTGTCTGGCTGGAGCAGGGCAGTGGAGCAGGTGTGTTGTGTGACGCTCCCGCGAGTTGCCGTGCTTTCGGAGATTGGCAGCGTGTAATTGCGTTCGACTTGCTATGATAGTCTCTGAGACGGTGTCGCGGACGGGAAGCATTAGCTGGCGCACATCAACAGCCCGTTTCGCCTGGTGACCGTATCGAGAAGAAGCTTCTGCAACAGCGACGGCCGACAATGAGTGACTGTCGCCACCTCCTCGATCGACGGCTTCAAACCTTCAATCAACCAACAAGGAAGACTGCAAGCACATAAAGTTTTACAACTGTATGGCAGACCTCAGCTTTTCAAACAGTTGCATCACAAAAATACAGCAACTTAGCATGAACCTTTGTTGCTCATTGTCCCAATTGCATTACCAAGCAAGGTCCCTTGCTTTTCTGGGATGAACCCGAATGTCGTTGAAATTCATACGCCAGCATTAAAGTAATGTCATTCCATTTCACTGCTTTAATTTCAAAGTTCAGTTAAAGTGTTCATAGCTGGCTACAATATTTAGATTACACAAGCAGAAATTAATAGTGCGAGTTTTGTTACCATATTTTATCTTACCTGTGACTGCGGCTCAGATTGGTACGTACTAAATTTTAGTATTGTTAATTGTTCAGAATCATTTAATTCAAGTTCAAAGTTAAATCTCTTATTTTAAATTGCGTAGATGCAAGTGGCTTTAGAAATGATTGTTGGGGTAGCACAAGACTAACCTTATTTTATTGAATTTCGTAGTGCTTCAGAAACGCAGTTCACTATTAATTTCAGTCACTAAATTAACTTTCAATTTTCCGGTTTTATTAATTCTTTTGCTAAATTAAGTCAGAGTGTAGCGAAATTTATTACTTCTGACAAACATTCAGTTTTCATACAACACGTGTCAGCCTTCAGTTGCCACGCTTTTAGTGCTAATTTCAGTTATTATAGTAGTTGTCCATAGGACTCGCGACCGTAATTTTCCCCAAATCTCAAATATCCAGTTAACGCCAATTAATTGTTAACGTAACGATTGCACATTTACTTTCTTCATTAATTTTACCCTTTTCGGAAAATTAATTTCCACCAAATTCATTTGCATTTTTCCTTTCACTTAGATGTAAACCTTTCCTCCCTCTTTACCGACAAATTAACTCCGGTGACGATTGCTTTTCCCAAATTTCCATTAGGTGTACGCGGTTTAATTTTTCACTGTCATTAAGGTCGATAAGTGAGGGGGAGGTTACAAAGTCTTGCGAACCATCGAAATTATTGTAAATGGTCAGAACTGTTCACGAACGGTAGAACCTCAGTAACTGACGAGTAACGTTCTAGCCGGCCAGTAGAAGTGGTAATTTCTTCACTTGATGTCAGCTCTGACGACATTATTATTGAAGACCGACGTGTTATAGTTGAACGTATAGCGAAATCAGGTACAATAGGTTTGGCGTACTTCAAAACATTATCAGTAACAAACTGAAGCACAGAAAAATAGGTACATGACAAGCCGAAAAGTAGTTAATGTCACAACAGAAGAAATCAGGACTCAAAGTTTACAGACGTTAAATAACGCAATGGAAGGGAATGTGACCCTTTTCTAAACAAGATTTTGGCGTGTGATGAAACTTTGGTTCACCATTTTGAGCCAAAGTCCAAAAGACAAAGCAAGGAAAAATGAGTTATGGAAAAATGGGTCAAGAAGCAAGAAAAAGACTTCTTTGCATTAGGTATAAATACTAGTTCATTCTTGGAAGAATTGTATTAATATTGGTGGGGTAATGTTCAGAAGCAGTAAAAGCTTATTACTTTAGAATACGTTGTGGGAGTGATCAGTGATCAATGTGTTATAAATACTTACTATCTTGATCACTATTTATTACGGTGACCGTTTTCGACCACTATTGTGGTCATCTTCAGACCATTGAGGAAGAACCGCCTTGTGGTGGCAAAATCACTACTCAGCAGTGATTTACCACCAGAATGAGGTTCTTACCCCGGCGGAAGTTCAAATCCTCCCTCGGGCATGGGTGTGTGTGTTTGTCCTTAGGATAATTTAGATTAAGTAGTGTGTAAGCTTAGGGACTGATGACCTTAGCAGTTAAGTCCCGTAAGATTTCACACACATTTGATTTTTTTTTTTTTTTTTGAGATTCTTACTCATTGGACTGAAGATGACCACAGTAGTGGTCGAAACTGGTCACCGTAACAAATAAATTGTGATCAAGACAGTTTTCGAAGTAAATATTAATAAAAGTTTAGTTTCGTACAGATGCATTGTCTTTTACTACATCAAATGTCTCATTAATTATTGAATTCCCTCGTATTAAACCGTCAAGACGGTTTTAATCACAAACCATAGCTTCTGAATCTGCTTAGTGTATTCATCTCTTGGTCTCCCTCTGCGATATTTACCCTCCACGCTACCCTCCAATATTAAACTGGTGATCCCTTGACGCCTCAGAATATGCCCTACCAAACGATCCCTTCTTCTACTCACGTTGTGCCACAAACTCCTCTTCTCCCCAATTCTATTCAATACCTCCTCATTAGTTATGTGATCTACCCACCTAATCTTCAGCATTCTTTTGTAGCACCACATTTCGAAAGCTTCTATTCTCTTCTTGTCTAAACTATTTATCGTCCATGTTTCACTTCCATACATGGCCACATTCCACACAAATTCTTTTAGAAACATCTTCCTGACACTTAAACGGATACTCGATGTTCAAAAATTTCTCTTCTTCAGAAACGCTTGCCATGGCCGGTCTACATTTTATATCCTCTCTACTTCGACCATCATCAGTTATTTTGCTCCCCAAATAGCATAACTCCTCTACTACTTTAAGTGTCTCATTTCCTAATCTAATTCCCTCAGCATCACCCGACTTAATTCGACTACATTCCATTATCCTCGTTTTGCTTTTGTTGATGTTCATCATATATCCTCCTTTCAAGACACTGTCCATTCCGTTCAACTGCTCTTCCAAGTCCTCTGCTGTCTCTGACAGAATTACAATGTCATCGGCGAACCTCAAAGATTTTACTTCTTCTCCATGGATTTTAATACCTACTCCGAATTTTTCTTTTGTTTCCTTTACTGCTTGCTCAATATACAGATTGAATAGCATCTGGCAGAGGCTACAACCCTGTCTCACTCCCTTCCCAACCACTGCTTCCCTTTCATGCCCCTCGACTCTTATAATTGTCATCTGGTTTCTGTACAAATTGTAAATAGTCTTTCGCTCCCTGTATTTTACTCCTGCCATCTTCAGAATTTGAAAGAGAGTATTCCAGTCAATATTGTCAAAAGCTTTCTCTAAGTCTACAAATGCTAGAAACGTAGGTTTGCCTTTCCTTAATCTTTCTTCTAAGATAAGTCGTAGGGTTAGTATTGCCTCACGTGTTCCAACATTTCTATGGAAATCTTTAACATATTGCAGCGTGTCAGCAACTGTGAAATGTACAGCAGATTTCTATGGAATCCAAACTGATCTTCCCCGAGGTCGGCTACTACTAGTTTTTCCATTCGTCTGTAAAGAATTCGCGTTAGTATTTTGCAGCTGCGACTTATTAAACTGATAGCTCGGTAATTTTCACATCTGTCAGCACCTGCTTTCTTTGGGATTGGAATTATTATATTCTTCTTGAAGTCTGAGGGAATTTCGCCTGTCTCATACATCTTGCTCACCAGATGGTAGAGTTTTGTCAGGACTGGCTCTCCCAAGGCCGTCAGTAGTCCTAATGGAATGTTGTCTACTCCCGGGGCCTTGTTTCGACTTAGGTATTTCAGTGCTCTGTCAAACTCTTCACGCAGTATCATATCTCCCATTTCATCTTCATCTACATCCTCTTCCATTTACATAATATTGTCCTCAAGTACATCGCCCCTGTATAGACCCTCTATATACTCCTTCCGCCTTTCTGCTTTCCCTTCTTTGCATGGCGTTGTGTATTAAGTCCTTTTATAAGACGTTTTGATGGTAGAATTTTCCCAAATGTGTAAAGAAATAAAATTTTGATAAGTGGACTGTCTTTGTCAGCTATCAAAGAAAGTGGTGAAAAGCTGATTCTCAGCGTATACACATTGGTTGCAGGATTCCTGCTCGATTTTATGTCCCAACCGATAATCATACTTGTTAATCACAGCAGTATGCCGTGCACTTACATATTTCTGTAGACGATTTAATGTCTTCCAGAACAGATTGTCGCTTCGTTGTGGAGGATGTAAGAGCAACAGTTAATCGCACTGCCCGCCCCCCGCCCCCCCACTGCTCCCACAGCAGTTCGACTGTAGATTTCTCGTAAATGATAATTCTGAACGAAAATTGACGTTCTGTTATGTGAATGCACTTCCCCGTTTTTGCTTTCGTGAAGACATGTTGTAAATATGGCTTGTCACTTGTAGATAAACGAAACTACCTGATTTCAATCCCTGGAGTGTTAGACATATCCAAAACTAGTAAGAAAGTCCTTAGATATTATTGATCAGCTCAGTTTTAACTGGAGGAATTGGGGTCACACAAACAGAACAGAACCAGTGTGGTAGGTAGACAAACCAACTAATGTCCTCACAGCCCCTTGGTGACTGTTGGAGACTTCATCTGGAAGCTTGAGATCGCGGCCGCCAACGTTGACAACGCCCCGGTGTGTAGGCCTACGTGGTCCCCCTGCTGCAATGTCAGGTGACTAGTAAGGTGCTGCCTGTTATCGCTGCCAACCTTCCGATACTTTTTAACAGTAGTGCATACTGATAGATCTTGGTTGCTCTTCAGTTGGAATTTAGCAAGCACCGGACTTAAATTATACTATTCAACACTGCCTGTGTAGAGGCAAACATTATCTCACAAGTATGGTTTTCCATATAAATAATGATTTATTTACGCATTTTATATCATTGATAATTATTTTTGCATAATCAACGCTAAAATTAAATATTGCTCATACTGGAATAAAGATTTTCACCTCTGTTTGCAAATACCAAAAAAAGTGAATTTCAAATGACGTCTCTTGAAGGTAGCATCAAATTGAACATTCTGACTTAGGAAACGTAAATCTCAATTGTTGTGTTGTAAATACGATTAAATTTACAATAGATTTCATTTTTGTGGTAAGTGTGTAAAATGTAGTGTTGTAGTCTTCTTTTGAGTCACTTTTTATTTGCCACAATTGCAAGGAAGGATAAATCCGTTTCTTGTTTCAACTAGTAAAATGGGCATCTTCAGATCACATAATAGAAAGCGGTGTCTACATAGACTACTAAAATACGATGCTTTATCACAACCATATTTACAATTCCAAGATACACTTTTTGAATTTGAAACTGTAGGCACGATTGTGACAAAGCATCTTGCTTCAGTAGTCGATGAATACACTGCTTTCTATTATGCGATTTAAATGCGGGAATTTAACTGGTCGAAACTATAGTTCAATTCTTTTATCTTGGCGGTTCGCGCATGCCCGCCCAGACGCGGGATAGTGCTGCGTTGCCAGTTGTACGCGCCAAGAGAAGCAGCGCCATAGTATGGTTTCGCTGTTACAGAGACGTGCTCCCCACATTCCGCGATTTTCTCATCATTGCACTGTTCGCCTGTGCAGACACATGGTGTTTCGACTGCTTTGACACACTTTATCATTCGATTTCACAAAAATTATTTGGCCCAAGAAATTGATTTTTACACATCTTCTTGACTGATACCTTCCCCCCATAAATGACTTAGTTTTGTTTCGATGTTGAACGCAGTTATTATGCAGCATTAGATGTAGTAAACCATTGCACGAAATTTTGAAGAGTTTGCAGAGGTAAAAGTCCGTAGCGTATACTTTCCGTATGGTCGATTTTAGTTGCCACTAGAAATTTCAAAAACTTACATTCAAACGAATAAAATTCATGAAGTAAGACACTTCGATATTGTTTTTAAATAAAGAAATTAAGCACCGATCAAGGTTTGAACTCAGAACCCTTCGCTTAGCAGCCATACACTTTAACCATTATGCTAACGCAACTCATTATTCGATATATCTCCCGGAGGACTTTAAATATCACGCAAAATACCGACAAACACTGTTGGTATGATTATGAATTACTCACATTTCATCGAAGTACAATAGGAAATAAACAATTACTGCTGTTCTTTATAGCGAAAAAGCGGTTAGTGAGAATGATACAAACACCTTTCCTTGCTATCGCCTGAATTAGGAGGCTTATTGCTTGTTTGGTTTAATTAATTAATAGAATATGAAGCAATTGGTATAAAGAATGCTTTTTCCAAACTTTCTATAAAAGAAAGTCTGCTCTCAAGACATTGCTTTTGTTCAATTACTTTATTTATGACTGAACATTTCTAAAACTGAAGACACTCGTCCGTGCTCTGCACTGCAGTCGAGCTCTGGCAACGTCGTTCTCTGTTCATTGGCTGACTGTGTTTTGTGACGTCAGATGCTCAGAACGAACCTAAACTCGGCCGCCGTCATAAATGATGCGCACTTTAGTAACCAGTGTATCTTTCCTTGCAATCTTCGCAAATAGAAGTTCTCATAAAGAAGCCTACAACACTCTTTACCGATCACCTCCTACAACACTGACAATGTCAGGTAATTTTAATATGTCGGATCTGTAGATATTTTCAAAACAAACTGTATCGTCTACTATCAACTGAAATAAGAGCCACTATTCAGGTTTCATGTCTTACGATAAGTTTAACAATCAGTTTGCAGCTATTTTTTCACTATTCTGTATTTTACTGACCACTAGTTATTTCAATGAGCAGCTAGTTCATTGCAATATTTTTTCAGTACTCTGAATTTTACTGAACAGTAGTTTGGATGACTATGCAACTGGATAAATGTTCATGTTTACTTGGGATAGTCCACACACGAATCAATGATGAAGATACACTATGTTACCAAAAGTATCCGAACACCCCCAAATAGATACGTTTTTCATATTACGAACGTTGTGCTGCCACCTACTGCCACGTATTCCTGATCAGCGGCCTCAGTAGTCATTAAACATGGTGAGACAGCAGAATGGGGTGCTCCGTGGAAGTCACAGACTTCTAACGTGCTCAGGTGATTGTGTGACACTTGTGTCATACGTCTGTACGAGAGATTTCCACACTCCTACAAATCCCTAGGTCCACTGTTTCCGATATGATAGTGAAGTGGAAACGTGAAGGGACACATAAACCACAAAAGTGTACAGGCCGACCTCGTCTGTTGACTGACAGAGACCGCCGACAGTTGAAGATGGTCGTAATGTCTAATAGGCAGACATCTATACAGACCACCACACAGGAATTCTAAACTGCATCAGGATCCACTGCAAGTACTATGACAGTTAGGCAGGAGGTGAGGAAACTTGGATTTCATGTTCCAGTGGCTGCTCATAAGCCACACATCACGCTGGTGAATGCCAAACGACGCCTCGCTTGGTGTAAGGAGCGTAAACTTTGGACAACTGAACTGTGGAAAAACGTTGTGTGGAGTCACCAATCACGGCACACAATGCGCCGGGTGTGGGTATGGCGAAATCCCGGTGAACGTCATCTGCCTGCGTGTGTATAGGTAGCAGTAGATATTAGAGTCGGTGTTGTCATGGTGTGGGCGTGTTTTTCATGGAGGGGGCTTGCACCCCTTGTTTTTTGCGTGGCACAATCACAGCACAGGCCTACATTGATGTTTTAAGCACCTACTTGCTTCCTGCTGTTGAAGAACAATTCAGGGATGGCCACTGAATATTTCAACACGATCTGTTCGTAATGCACGGCCTGCCGCAGAGCGGTTACACAACAATAACATCCCTGTAATGTACTGGCTTGCACCGAGTTCTGACTTGATTCCTATAGAACACCTGTGGGATGTTTTGGAACGCCAACTTCGTGCCACGCTTCATCGATTTTCAGCTAGGTGTCTGGATACTTTTGGTCACATAGTGTACGATGACGTTAATATCATTTCACAGTGATGTAAAAAAAAATAATCGCAAATTACTTATATTTTTTAAAGAACAAGTACAGTAAGCCACTTGGTGGACTACAGTTCTAGCAGCCTTTTACAAAATTAGGCAACTTACATCTGATGACTTAATTGTCTTAAAAAGCGAAAAATTCTTGACATTTGGCGGATTACAAGTCTATCCACTTCTTCTGAAATGGATAACTTTTATCTGCTGCTATAAGATGACAGCGATTATGCATCTCCAGTAATTCTTGAGCACCAACGTGTCTACAGTAACTGAAATGTTGGCGATAACTTTTTTCTATTTGGTAGTACTCTATGAATTTATTCATTAGTTCAGTGATCTATGCAGATTCCTTTCCTTCTGCTGCTTACTTGCGAAGCACTTGCTCTTCCTAGTATAACGTGTTTTTTAGCAAAACTGCCAAAAGACAGGGTGCTGGCCGATTTCTATGTTTTACAATCCTAGAAATGTGCCTTTATTACGCTTACCATAGGAACAGGTCATTCAAAAAATTTTACATAAGAGATTTAATCTTGGACAATTATCATGGGACAATTATAACTTCATTACACATTTCCATATATAAATGTATAATAACATAATACACAAATTACGGGATACTTTACTCAGATTTACAATGTTTCTGTGGTACTGTACATACTAATATAATTGTAAATATCAGGTATAATTGATGTAAGCTCTGTGATGTATTCAACATGTGCCATGAATGAAGGCCTTTAAGTTGATGCCTGGTACCCAGACATCTAGCAAGATGTGGATAGCAGCACTAGAGTGAGATATTGAGAGCCATCCAAAAATAGATTCCTGCTGTTGCAAAACCAGGGATTTGGAAATATCACAAGATTTGATTGGCAACACCGTCATCATCGACTTACTTTTCGAACTAGAGCTGAATTATCCTTAAAAATTCATTGGATATTTCAGAACTTAGTAAATGGCAATGAGAAAATTTAATTTTGTGACTGCAAGAAAGTCATTTTACTCGTAAAATCTTATTTCTCTTACCTTTCGCTTTGCGAACAATGTGGTAATCTCTCTGCCTTAACTGCTAATATAGCAGTGAGAGAATGATCTACGCATTGGAGATTCACTAGCTCTGTGATGTCATTTTCGTGTACTGATATGGATACGACTTTTGCCATAGGGTGGAGCATCGCTGAGAAAGTGGTATGCGTAAAGCCGTTTGCATTTTCCCATTTCTAATGCAGCTGAAAAGGACCAGAATGAAATTCCGTGACGCCGTCATACGAAAATCTCGTAGGGTGTACTAAATTTTTTGTGTAGACTGAAAAGGCAACTTTTTCTAATCATCAGCTGAATGTTGGAATGCACCAGACTTAATTAATGATTGCCATAATATTATTATTGCTATTGATATTGTTATTCTTTAGTTCTTATAAAGTCATATGTCGCTTATTTTCGCTAACTTTTGAATGCTGAGCTGGAAATATGGAACCAGTTGATGTCCATCATTGCGATATTCTCCTTTTATTTAATTTTCAGAGTAAAAGGAGAACACCAAGTCATAAAAGCTGATAAAAAGGAACCGATACTATAGGTATAAATCTACAACAATTTATGTTGGCTTATCACTGTAACGACAAAGTAATTCACTTAGGAGCATGTTCCCCCACTGTATAGGGAGTAAATGCACTGAAACCACCAGAGAGCAACGAATGAGCGGTCCTGATTAGGCTGGAATGGTTTTCTATTGTTTCATCTGTTGGTTCCATTGGATTAACTGAAAATTGCAGAACCGGCCGGTGTGGCCGTGCGGGTCTAGGCGCTTCAATCTGGAACCGCGTGACCACTACGGTCGCAGGTTCGAATCCTGCTTCGGGCATGGATATCTGTGATGCCCTTAGGTTAGTTAGGTTTAAGTAGTTCTAAGTTCTCGGGGACTGATGACCACAGATGTTAAGTCCCATAGTGCTCAGAGCCATTTGAACCATTTTTTTTGAAAATTGCAGCAAAGGTTCCATGCAACTGGGATTCTGAGGATTTGTAACAAAGCATGAAAAAGTTTAAATACTTCGTTCTTCTGGCTTCTAGTTGAAAATACGAGAGTTATTGGCTAACAGATTTGTATGACAAATGACACTGAAACCAGATTATGGGTCTCGTGGCAGCCATTATCCATATTGTCGTGTGAGGAGCCATATTTGAGTGTTTTGATAATCCACAAGCCAATGGAAACAAGTGGGTGGAAAGAGATTCTTCCCGATTTGTTAATTATTCATAGTTAAAATGTAATTTCACTTAACAGCTGAACGAACTGCGAGAGCTTCAGCGAATTAAACGAGCTGGGAGCTTGGGGTACACAAGATGGATACATTGATTTGTATATTGTCATTAATAACAAGACGCTACATTTGTCGCCTGTTCCCTATTTAGTGTGAGGGTTTTGCATAAATTATTGTAATATTTATAACGAGAGATTTACCCTATAAAGCAGGGCTTTCAGGCCAAGGCTCATGGGTGCCACGAAATCCGATAATGCTGTACCTATGGCTCTGATTGGCAAAAATTAATAATCATAAACTAATTCACGGGCCGTTTTAAACTAGTGAAATCAAGGCGTAGGTGGATTACCTCGTCGAGTGTAGACTAGGTGTCTTAGGAGCCAAAGGAACGCAGGACATGGTAATTGTTTTCGGTAGTATACAAGTTTCGTAAGATACAAATATGAGATACGTAAGGAATTGCCAGACTTATTTCGAGACAACAAAACTTTGTTAAATTTTTGTCTATGGGATCGCAATTTATGAGGCGTGCACGATGGAGGCTGGGTGTGTGAGGAGTAATGGGAAGTATAAGGTGCATGATATTGTGAGAGGCTGTTACTCTTGTTCATCACCTCCAAAATAAGGTATCTGTCTGCTACAACGAAATTAAATCATCTACAGAAAGATGTAAGTGTAGCACGTATTGCTGTGATTATTATGTGAGAGGGTTGTGTTATGTGTTGGATAAAAATGTCTTAGTGCTGTTCACACATTGTTGACAACCGTTTCAACAGCAGAAGCTGAGTTTGGGTTATAATCTGCTTGACATGGAGCACTGTTAAGAACCTTCACAATTTGACTTAGTTGCTACTAGGAAGTCTGTAAGTATTCCAGCAGCATCAGCTTATCTATACCGTCGCATCATATCACCAAATGTTGCTGTGGGCCGCTGACTGCAAACGCTGCTCCATGCAACTTTTTTAATTTCGTTTTCTTTAAGGACTGCCTGACATGAACCCATTCTTAGAAAGATCACTAATTATTTTCCTACTTGATCTTGACTTAGCAATTGATTCTAACAATTACTCCTCGGTAATTCTCATTAATATTCTGATAAAGGAGACAACTCACCCAAAGGCAGACGCGCTGCATCTTCGATAGATACTCACACAAAAGGTAGAGAACTGTACTTTGCTAGCTTCCGGAATGGAATTCCTTTCTGAAGCTGTAGGAGAAACATGCACACAAACACACACACACACACACACACACACACACACACACACGTGCACAAGCCTTTCTCCTTACATTGTGCTCAGTCGACTACCATCTCTTCCCTGGCCCACAGTGACGATATTGGGCTGAGCTGGGGGTCAGTGTGGGATGAGGGATGGAGAGAGGTGGGAGGCAGCGAGGGGGTTGGGAGGAAGCGTCTAGCGGCTTATAGGAGAGTGGGGAGCCTGAGCCTTTACCTGATACTTTCAACACAAACTTTCTTCCCCAGTGCTAACTCTCCCCCCCCCCCCCTTTCCTGCACCACTCCCCCACCAACGCACTGGACCCCTGCTCTGTTTATCTGCAACTGTTCAGAAGAGTTTCCCTGTCCCTAGCAAAATCCCTACCCCATATCCTGTTCCTTATGCTGCCTAAGCCATGGAATTCCCACCCCCCAATGGCCTAATCATAAAAATCCCTATTTCTGGATCCCACCCCTCCTTCCACAACGACCTTCACCCTTTGAGATTCCACTAGTCCCTCACAAATCTTGTCCTACAAAAACATGTTTCCATGGCACAGGCATCCATGAACCACCTCCACTCCCTTCCCAAAGTACTTCTACTATGAAATCCCCAGCACCTACACCTCAGCACCCAAACTGAAATCCTGAAACTCCAACACCTAGAGAAATATTCCAAACACAACCTCCACAAGTTATCCAGCCTGCTGAAATCCTACTTCCACCTTCGGGCACCACTATCCAACCCCAACACTACTCCCAGTGCTCCTCTTCATCAAGCTCTCGTAACACCCAGTCCCTGCCTAGCTGACATTTTCAGCATACCACATCCTCCAAAGTCTCCTACCAGCACTCCAAAAATCGAAAACCTAAACAATCCCAGAACACTATTGTTAGAGTCTCCGCCGAAATCCTCAGCCCCACAGAGGTTTCAGTCCTATACAAAGGCCTCATATTCACCCATACTCCCAGCTTTAACCATGCTGGACTTGTGAAAACCCTACTCTCCCTCTCCTGCTCCCTACAGTGGAAACACTTCTTTGCCACAAACCACTCCAACTACAGCCATTCCAATCCCAACATCGAACCCTGACATTCCCAATTCGTACCACCACCCAACCATGACCCTCCCACAGTCCCATTTAACCATTCTCTAGTCACCTTCAAGGAATACCTAACTTCCAGCCTGGCCCCATCATCCTTCATCAGGTCCCTCCTTGAGAACAACAAACTTTCACCAGAAGAAAGGACTGCAATGTAGAACCAAAAACCAGATCCTGACCTGATCATCCTCCTAACAGATGAGGGTTCCACTACTGTAGTGATGAATCAGAGTGGCTACCAGGCAGAGGACCTCTGCCAACTCTCTGACACGTGCACCTACAAGCAATGTCAAAGTGGCCCTATCCCTAATGTCCAACATAGCCTCCAATCCTTGCTGAAATTCTTAGGCCCTTATCAAAACCTCTCCCATGAATCCATCTCCCTGCTCTCCCCAACAACACCCTACACACACCCCTTCTACATGCTCCAAAAAATCCACAGACCTAACAATTCTGTGCGCCCCATTGTAACTGGTTACAGTTCCCCAATCAAAAGTATCTTGGCCCTTGTAAAACCAACACCTGCAATCAATTTTCTGAAACATAGCCTCCTACATAAAGTCACTATAGATGCGACCCCCTTATACACCAACATCCCTCATGCCTATGGCTTCTAACAACGCCCTGCAGATTCCAAACCCACCACTTCATTCCTCATATATCTTACCAACTACATCCTAACCCATAAGTACTTCATCTTTGAAGGAAATGTATACAAACAAATTCGTGGCGCAGCTCTGCGCACCAGCATGGCACCCTCCTACGCCAACCATGGGCTACCTAGAGGAAATATTCCTAGCTTCCCAGAACCCTAAACCCCCGGTCTGGTTCAGCTGTAACCTCCTTGGCTAAGCCTAAGGCAACATGCTGTCCTCCACCCCCAACCAAAGAGTGTCTGTGTATGTGTGTGCGTGTGTGTTTGTGTGTACACCACCCCTTTCCCATTACGCCTGCACAATATATATAAGCTAGTTGTGTGCTGCCATCTGAAGTCCCAGTCTGTGAAATCGAGGCTCATCCATCTGTCATGTGCCCCCTCTACTTACATCCCTAGCTGCTCTGCACTCGCCCACGAGCCGCTAGACACTTCCCCCCAACCCCCTCCCGGCCTCTAACCTCTCTCTATCCCTCACCTCACCCCATACTGCATTTCCACCTCAACCCAGTACACTCACCGTGGGCCAGAATAAAGACAGCAGTGAAATGAGCACAATGTAGGGAGACAGGCGTGTAAATGTGAGTGAGTGTGTGTGTTTGTGTATGTGTGTATGTGTGTGTGTGTGTGTGTGTGTGTGTGTGTGTGTGTGTTAAAATGGATCAAATTGCTCTGAGCACTATGGGACTTAACTTGCGAGGTCATCAGTCCCCTAGAACTTAGAACTACTTAAACCAAACTAACCTAAGGACATCACACACATCCATGCCCGAGGCAGGATTCGAACCTGCGACCGTAGCGCTCGCGCGGTTCCAGACCCTAACGCCTAGAACGGCTCGTCCACCCCGGCCAGGTGTGTGTGTGTGTGTGTGTGTGTGTGTGTGTGTGTGTGTGTGTGTGTGTGTGCACACGTTACTCCTATAGCTTGAAAAAGGAATTCCATTCAGGAAGCTAGCAAATTAAAGGTCTGTACATTTTGTGTGTGTATCTATCGAAGACGCAGTGCTTCTGCTTTTAGGTGAGTCGTCTACTTCATTCCTAAATAATTCGTTATTCTCAAGAAGAACTTTCTGTACATTGCAGTATTCTGATAACCACGTACTAAAACGTGTATAAAAGAATGAGAGCTATGAACAGGAGGGCCATTAGTATATTTCTGTATGGAGTCTGTCTTCAGCAAAACACAATTTTGTTTTACATCTCAAACACGTTTCACTGTAGTTGCAGCATCATCACTAGGCTTTTATTTTATGGCTGTTAAACAGAAAGAATGTTGTTTACTGTTTCTATTCATGTAAATATTAGTTTTTAAACCATGAATACAAATTTTTGAAGAACACATAAAGTTTTATATTCATACTCTCTTACCATAAGGTGTGGTTTTTCTCAGGTATTATGTTTTTGTAGGTCCTGTTTTCCTTCATAGTTTGACATCTGCAACCATTGAGGAGCTCCATTAGGCGTGTGATGGGGCCCTTAGGGATATGGCAGCTAAGGACGGGATGAAAGCCAATGTTCACTCCGTGTGCATACCGAGGGGACTCATCCAAGATGTGGAAAGAGTCCTTCCGGATGTCATGAAGGGTATAGGGTGCAGACAACTGCAGGTGGTGGCTCATGTCGCGCTAATGATGTGTGTCGCTATGGATCGGAAAAGATTCCCTCTGGTTTTCGGCGGCTATCTAAGTTGGTGAAGACTGGCAGTCTTGCTAGTGAGATGAAGGCAGAGCTCACCATCTGCAGCATCGTCGACAGGACCGATTGCTTACCTTTTGTACAGAGCCGAGTGGAACGTCTAAATCAGAGGCTCAGACGGTTCTGCGACCGTGTACGATACAGATTCCTCGACTTGCGCTACAGGGTTGTGGGGGTTCGGGTTCCGCTAGATAGGTCAGGTGTCCACTACACACAAGAGGCAGCTACAAGGGTAGCAGAGGCTGTGTGGCGTGGACTGGGCGGTTTTTTTAAGTTAGACAATCTTGGGAATGATCAGTAAGGGCTCCAGTGTCAAAGAGTACAGGGCAAGGAAACGACGAGAATCGACCAAACAACAGTCGGTAATGTAATTGTAAATTGTCGTCGCTGTGTTGGAAAAGTACCAGAGCTTCAAGCGGTGATAGAAGGCACTGAAGCTGAAATCGTTATAAGAAGAGAAAGCTGGCTAAAGCCGGAAATAAATTCTTCCAAAATGTTTGCAGAGGCGTAAACCGTGTTCAGAAAGGATAGATTGAATAAAGTAGATGGTGCTGTTTTTGTGTCTGTTGGTAGTAGTTTATCTTGTAGTGAAGTTGAAATAGAGAGTTCCTGCGAATTTCTATGGGTAGTGGTTATACTCAACAGCTGTACCAAAATAATAATAGGCTCCCTCTACCGACCCCTCGACTCAGATGATATAATAGCTGAAGTACCCCACTCATACAGTTATAATTGGTGGAGACTTCAATCTACCCTCTATTTGTTGGCAAAAATACATGTTCAAAGCCGGTAGTAGAAAGAAAACGTCTTCCGAAACTGTACTAAATGCTTTCTCTGAGAATTACTTTGAACAATTAGTTCATGAGCCCACACGAATTGTAAATTGTAGCAAAAACACACTCGACCTCTTAGCCACAAATAATCCTGATTTAATAGAGCTTCATGACGGATACAGGGATTAGTGAATACATGGTCATTGTAGCAAGGCTCAAAACCATATCAACCAAAACCACTAAAAATAGACGTAAAATATATCTATTTAAAACAGCAGATAAAAATTCGCTTGATGCCTACCTAAGAGAGAGTCTCCATTTCTTCCAAGCTAATTGTGTAAGTGAAGACCAGATATGGCTCAAATTCAAAGATACAGTATCGACAGCAATAGATAGATTCATACCGCATAAGTTAATAAAAGACGGGACTGGTCCACCATGGTACACAAAACACGTCAGAACACTGTTGCAGAAGCAACGAGAAAAGCATGCCAAATTCAGAAGAACGCAATATCCCCAAGTTTGGCTAAGTTTAACGGAAGCTTCAGTTTTAGTGCAGACGTTAATGCGAGATACTTTTAATAGTTTCCACAATGAAATACTGTCTCAAAATATTGTAGAAAACCCAAAGAGATTCTGGTCGTATGTTCAGTACACCAGTGGTAAAAAACAGTTAATACCGTCACTGCGCGATAGCGATGGAAATGTTACCGATGATGGTGCCACTAAAGCGGAGTTACTAAATACAGTTTTTCGTAATTCCTTCACGAAAGAAGATGAAGTAAATATTCCAGAATTCGAAACCATGAAACGTCCCCTTTGAACAACTTATACATGTGAAACGTCCACATAGAACAATTATACAAGCCTGTGCTTAACCTGACACACAATATTATTTAGCGCAACGCAATCTGACTTTCAATAACCCCTACAAAACAATGGCCCTGACTAACTTTAACCTATACCTTTTACAAATCACTTACCTCACAAAAATCTTCGCTACTCAAGCTACTGCAAAACAGCGAGCGCCACTACTGCCAGCTAAATAAAAGATTCAAACCACTGAAGGTACTAACTACTGATAGGGATAGTTAGCAAATGAAAGATATTAATAGAGAACAAACAATGTATTTACCTTAATATTCATAATTGACATTCAGTCTTACAGATTATCAAAACTCCGCCATCTCTCTCCCCACGTCCACCACTGCTGGCGGCTCACCTCCAACTGCGCAACGCAATCTGCTGTTCACATCCAGCTATAGCAGTTCATGACAACAATGGCAGGCAACAATGCAAACTAGCCACATACTGCACACAGCACAGCCAGTGATTTTCATATAGAGAGCGCTACGTAACGTTGCCAATAAGAAAACATAAACATCAAACTTACATAAAGAAAACATAAACAGCCTACTTACATAGCCCCCATGCTCCCCACAAAAATTTTTACAAATGGTGTTGGGCACTGGTCAATACAGATTTGACAAAAATTTTTCACAATTACAGTAACAAAGATATAAAATGCACACACTTATTTATACAATGTTGGTCAACAGCTAAAATTTTCTCACAGTCCATAAAGACAGTCCAGATTGTTCATCATAATAGTAATTACAGTTTTTGTTTTTCACAAAGTCTCATTAGTAAAAGAAATTGCACATAGAAGTAGTGGATTTCCATGCAGTCTTGAAGAAGTAGTGTTGTCCTTCCAACGGAAAGACAGTGCTGACTCTTGAAATGCTGACAGGTAATGGGCCACAATGGAACAAACCCACAGCAGAGTCATTCGAAGTTCTGACGAATATTGGTAGGTAGGTCATCACTGAGCAGACCCACTGCAGTCCTGGTAGAGAGTATGGTATTGATGGGCCACCAGAGATGCAGACCCACTGTAGTCCTTGTAGAGATGGCCAGCAGCCATCTGTTGTGACTGTGCAGGTGCACAATCACCATTGAAGAGTCTTGCGGATAATAGAGCAAGTCCATAACCACCACTTGTGCATTCACAAAGTTTTTGGGAATTGTCCGTAGAACCAGCAATGCTGTTATCCAGTCCCTTGCTGAATTATTAACACACGTGCAAACACTAACAGTCCCTACTTCTCACATATTGTCCATATACTATGACCAACAGAAATGTGTGCAGTGAAATGAATGCTTACAAGTTACTTAATTTGAGTAACTGGTGTCAATTACAATTATATAACATAAGAATACAATTACAAAGATACAAAATACATCATTAAAAACATAACAATACAGATAACATTTGTAGTACAGGCTTTACAAAAGAATAGAAATAAACATATACATCAGTGTTACAGGAATGATGACATGAGTACATACATAAAAGATCAGAATTACTTTTAAAAATTCAACTTCACACATGAGCATTAAAACAAAACAGAATAAATAAAGTCTAAGCATCTTTACAAAGAAAATAACAGAGTATTAGAAAAATTCTACAACATAGCTCTCATCAGCTAAACACATAAAGACAGGAAAAACACAAATACACACGGGTACCCAAACACATAGTGGGATAACACAAAAGGAAAGGACAGGGTTTGTTTTCAGTGTAACATTTGGTACTGCAGTCCACCCCACAACTTCATTCGATAGATCTTTCGTCTTATTTCAACATTTGTTTCCACCAAAAAAATCCTATCCAAGCATGCTTTCTGTATTCTGTTCACATCCTCCAAGTCATCATAGTTAGTTCCTTATATAGTCTACCCCCTCTTAAGCTAACTTAAATCTACTGAGCTCAGATATATATACCAAGGGACGAGGCAATGCAGCATCACAACAAATCAACACAAACAGAAATGACAAAAAATGCAAATTGGCAAAGCTAGCAGCATAAATTAGCAAAAGTCAAATTCAATAACACTATGCCTGGCAAACAGCAGCAACTTATACCTAAACATGACATAGCTCAAGCAGAAAAAATATTACAGTAAAAACAACAATGCAGACAAGGGAAATGCATATTCACATCTTAATGTCTATGTAATTAAAGTGGTCATCTTAATGTCTATGTAATTAAAGTGGTGCACCATAACAACTTATTGTAAAAAAAATATTACCATGTACTTGAAAAGAAAATTTTGTTTTACTGTTGCTAGTTCTTTCTTATTGTTCTTTCCTTTCCAAGTGCTCCTTTTTAAAGAATGTGGATCATAAAATAATTAATTAATAAATCTGTTGACAGAAAGAGTTCACATTAGCAAATGCATTTCATTTTATAAGAGCAATGCTGCAACACAGCTGGAAACCAGACATCAAATGAAATAAGCAACTACGAAAAGCAAAGCATAGAAATATCATTCAGTAGTCATGTGACATTTCATTTCATAAGTTAATTGCTCTCAACTCTCGTACAAAGACTCTTGTCATAATCAGGTGTGCAGATGTAAAAATATTTCTTGTCAATTCATAAGCATTTCAATAATTAGCACAAAGTGCGAGTAATCATATGTTTTTAAGTAACGAGGGTGTCGCATTAGCGATGAAAGGCACGCCCTAATGGCTTGTTCTCCAGGTGTTTGACACAGCTGTGTACCCACAACGCATTACAAAAATCATATGTTTTCAAGTAGCGAGCGTGTCGCATTAGCGATGCCCTCTACAAGGAAATGTCATTAACAGAGGTATAGGCCTCTCTTTGTCCTTCTCTTCCACCTGTGCCTCTGGCACACCCTAATGGCTTTCTTTTCTACCTGAGCGTCTGAAAAGGCTTGTTCTCCAGGTGTCTGACACACCTGGGTGCCCACGTCACATTATGTGCAGGTGGTCACTTAACTTTCTTACGGAAATATTTACGACAGTAGTTTCCGCTACAGTGACAGTCTCATATAAAAATATTTCACAGGTCAAGAATTTGCGTTACAAATCTGTAGAGACAAAATCCAATTGACATAACAGAGTCCAAAAAATTTTCGTCGGCATTGTAATACATTCACGCATTTACATACATTTCATAACTCTTAAAGTACGATTCTTGGTTTCCAACATCCTTTTTCACAAGTCAAGAGTCCCTAACCACTATTCATTACTCCTTACCTTATTCGTCGACACTTTTTCCATATTTCATCATAACAGATACATAGCATAATCAAATAACTCATATAGCATCAGCTTATGGATCATAAACTTACCTCAGCAGCATAATACACATCGTCGTCGTAAAAATAACATCATAAAACCTCAGTCAAATCTCAAAATCGTCGTAGCTTCCTCCAATAATTTCAAAACCTAACAAAATTCTCTGCTCATGTCAAAAGTGTCATCTACCTCCAACGTACTTTAAAAATCATGATCTCATACCAAATACATCATTCAAAGCTCTCATAGTATCACAATGGTTCTGAAAAATATGAACAGTTCACAAAGTACAGACAAAATACAATTTCTTAAGTGTGAAGTTATCCAACGGTGTAATCACGTAATCATCTGTCACTGACGAAATAAACAAGTTTGTCTCTCTCAGTTAAATGATCAGATAGCTGTGTAATTTATGTGTTAGAGAAATATGGTACCGATGTGTTAAATTGTATAAGCAAATACCATATTAGCTAGGGCTCCTTGTGCTTGCCAAACACATGGTACACAAAGTAGGCGTGTACCCCCCTGAGGTTTATTGTAATTGTATCCTCAGGTATTACAGCTTACAGCAATGAAATGAAATGTATCACGAAAAACTTTCTTTGTAATTCAAAAATCTTTAAAAATAAATGTTTTAAGTACAAAATTAATCACTTAAATACGTGTCCTGTAGCGCTAAATGTGCGTCTTGCTGTAAGATAATCTCTGGGAAGTGTCGTCGTCATTGTCCTCCGAAAGCTAAGTTCTGCAGAAGCCAATGTACTTACCTCATGATAAACAAAAGTGAAATGCTTTGCGTATAGATATCTTACTTATTACGCTTATTTCTGTGATGAAGAAAGTACTGTGCTGTAACTTATTGTTGTGCTACAGAAAAGGTTGTCTCATTGTAGCTATACCACAAAAGTTACTACTAAAACATGTTTTACTTTCCAGAAGAATTCAGAAAAACTGTGCAGATATCAAACAGATACACCGCAAAAGCAACATTGTAAATTGTCACTCATTAGTAACGTCGTGATATAATCGTGTAGCTGTCACACAAACCAACCACTGTGTCATCTGGCATTTCACAGAAAGCACCTCAAATCCAGAATCCACTCGTATGCAAACCAAAATGTTGCATGTTAACAGTTTCTTAAGTCTGACAAATTGTACAAGTAGCGTGAAGTGAAAATTGCAAAGACTAAGTTAAAAACAGATTATCTGTCAATAAATGGTTTTACATGAGAAATGTGGTGTAAACCTTTACTCTTCCTAGTACGCAGAGTTTCAACTTCAACGCAATTATCATGTGGCATACGTCGGATTCTGTAAGGTCCATTGTAAACTAGAAAGAATTTGTGACTCAAGTGTTTCTTCTTATGTGACAAAGAATGAGCTTTAATGAGAACTTTCTGACCAATATATAATTTCTTTGCATTTGCTTTACCGTGTAGTTTTCTCCTTTTCTCTGCTGCAGATTTTATATTTTTAAGAGCCAAATCAATTATGTCTTTGTGTCGCAGTTTACGTGTATTCGGGAAAGGTACAAGTTCTCTGATTCTGTTCGGTGGTTCTACATTCTTCAGTACAAGAGTAGGTGGTAAAGCAGTGGAATCATGAGGCATTTCATTCAGCACATTTTGAAATAAGTGTAAATATCTGTCCCAATGCTGATGCTTTCTGTGACAATAAAGTCTGCAAAGCTTATTGATTTCTTTCATAATCCGTTCAGACGGGTTACAATGTGGTGAATACAATGAAATAAAAACAGGTTTGATTTTATGATTCCGAAGCATGCGTGACCAAACAGCAGATCTGAATTGCGGTCCGTTATCTGAAATGACTTTACTAACGTGTCCCACTTCACGTAAGAAATTTTTAACAAAGGCGTTGGATACAGACCGTCCAGTGGCTTTACGTAACGGAGTGAAAGAAACAAATTTTGAAGTAAGTTCAACAGCGACTAGAACGTACGAAAATCCATTCGATGTTGTGACAAGGGGTCCCAAGAGATCAACAGCAGCAAATTCTTTTAATTTGGAAGGAATAATAGGAAACAACGGAGCACGATGTGAGATAGTAGATGGTTTCGCCTTTTGACAAAGTTTACAAATAGACAAGACTCTTCGAATTCGCTTTTCCATATTGTTAAAATAACAAGTCGTTCGAAGAATATGATAACATTTTCGTGGACCAAAATGTGCGTAGCTGAAATGAATGTACCAAATGAGCTTATTAACAAAATCGTCTGGAATGCAAAGTACCCATAGCTTGTCATCAACAGTGCAGCGTTTGAAGAGTATGTTGTTTCTAACCAGGTAATAATGCCGAATCTGAGTGTGTGTCTTTTCATGCCATTTACTTTTGATATCTTTCCAAATCGGATCTTTATCTTGTTCATGAGCAATGTCCTTTAAAGATGTGGTGATGAAGTTTTCAAAGGCGACTTTCTGAATGTAAAGAATACTGAAATTTTTCTCGAGGTTGCTTTCTGTGTTACTTTTCTCAAGCCCAGCCGGTGCGCGTGACAGCGCGTCCGCAACAATGTTCTCCTTGCCGGGAATGTAGACTATTGTGAAGCGGAATTCTTGCAGAAACAATGCCCAACGTTTTAACCTATCATGATTTAATTTTGAAGACATAAGAAACTGTAATGCACGATGATCACTGTATACTTTTACGTGCTTACCAGAAAGAAAGAAACGAAATTTGTTAAATGCCCAAACGATAGCTAAAGCTTCTAATTCAGTAACGGAATAATTTTTTTCAGATTTTGTTAGCACTCGGCTAGCAAAAGCAATGGTTTTCTGTATGGTAGTGTCTTTTTCTATGGCTTCTTGAAATAAATGGGCACCAAGACCAACTTTGGA
The DNA here is from genome assembly GCF_023864275.1 of Schistocerca cancellata. Classification (NCBI taxonomy): domain Eukaryota; kingdom Metazoa; phylum Arthropoda; class Insecta; order Orthoptera; family Acrididae; genus Schistocerca; species Schistocerca cancellata. Next base: position 904,822,972 of record NC_064629.1, read on the forward strand.
AGAATCCGTGCTAAGGCAGAAATCTTGTGACAGATCTGGATGAGCTAGTATTGGCGCGTGAAGTAACGCTTCTTTCAAAGAAGTGAATTCCAACTGTGCTTGTTCGTCCCAGTTCCAAATAGTATTTTTTCCAGTGAGAGAACAAAGTTTTGGTGTAACTAGAATTTGCATATTCAGAAAACGACGGTAAAAATTTACGAGACCTAGAAAACTGCGGACTTGTTTTTTTTGTGGATGGAACTGGAATGGCTCTAATTGCTTCTAACTTTTCAGGATCCGGCTGAATGCCTTCAGAAGAAGTAATATGTCCCAAAAACTTCACCTTCGTCCTACCGAATTCAGACTTTTCCAAGTTAACTGTAATTCCAGATTCTGCAAAAATACGTAACAAACTGTTGAGTATGCGGTTATGTTGTTCCCATGAAGCTTCTGCTATTAGAATATCGTCCACATATAAGGTGATGTGACGTTTTAAGAACTCAGGTAATATGGAATTTAACCCGCGAATGAATGCTGCTGAAGAAATGTTCAAACCAAAAGGAAGTTTCCGAAACTGATAACAAACGCCGAAACAAAGGAAAGCTGTGTATTTTCTACATTCTGGATGAAGTTCGATCTGATAAAAGCTGGATCTGAGATCAATGGAAGACAACACTTTTACACCATTAAAATTTTGAAGAAGTTCTTCCATCGTCTGCGGCCTGTCTGTTTCAGAAATAATGATAGTATTGATTTGTCTCGAATCTAAGACAAGTCTGATCGATCCATTCTTCTTCTCAACAACATGTAATGGGTTGTTGTATGAGCTTACTGCAGGCTCAATAATGCCCTCGACAAGCATAGATTGTATTTCTGTTCTAACACGGTCCCTATAATGCGCCGGAATTACGTAAGGTCTAACACAAAATTTAGTATGCTCACGAACACGAAATTGGTATTGAAATCCCTTGATTGTTCCTGTTTTGTGAGTAAAAACTGTGGAATGTGCTTGTAAAATCTCAAAAAGGTCCTGCCTATCAGTGTCATTACAATTCTCAATTGTCTGAATTTTATTCTGAATTAACTCATTAATTTCAAATATGCCGTCGATGTCAACCCTGTCAGTACTTGCAGAGTGATTGTTGGTGTCTACTTCCGTAGAAAATTCCGAACTGTTGTCTAACAGAACGTAAAGCCGATTAATTTCCTCATCATGGTTTGAGAGCCAGTCTTCAAATTTCAAAGCTATTGACATACCTTCTTTCTCTAAACTTATTTCAGCATCGTGAAAGCTTAAAATTGCTTTGTATTCATTCAAAAAGTCTACTCCCAGTATAATTTCCGTCGACAATAATGGAACAATAAGAAAGTTCATAGAGAAGCTGTGGCTTTGGCAAAAGAATTCTAAATTGGTTTGTTGGCGTACATCTACACTTTTTCCAAAGATTGCACCTTGTAATTTAATCTTACGTAACGGAAGTGTGGGGCAATCGTTCGATTTGTTGCATTTGCTAAAAGCTGTTTCACTAATTACTGAAATGGGACTGCCAGAGTCAAGTACTGCCGTAAATTTTACGTCATTTACAGTAATGTGAATCACAGGATAAGCAATGTTGTTATGTTTTACGTCGTGTTCCTGGAGTAAGATGTCCCTAATGTCTTCCATTTTTACGTAATTACTAGCTACGGCAGCTCCGTCGTCAGTTTCATAAGTACGTCTTGTGGCTGCCAGTGGTGTGAGTCATCGCCTATTGTCTCTTTGTTGGCGCGCGTCGTTATTGGGATTTGGAGGCCTAACTTCCACAAATTCGCCTTGCCCAGAGGGCCCAGCTCTGTTTAAAACTCGCCAGTTCTGATGCAATTCAGGTCTGTCGTTACGATCATATCGTCTGTCGTCATGTCGGTAGGTTCGATAGTTTCTTTCTTGTCGGTCATGTGGTGGAGAATTTCTGCCTGAGTCGTCACTGCGTGCTGGACCGTTGCGTCTAAAGTTATTCTGTCTCCCTTGATAATAGTTATTTTGGTTCCCATATTGTCTGTTTCTCTGATTGTCTCTGTGATAGTCATTACCGCGGAAAGGTGATCTTTCCCTGTAACTATTACTCTGCCAGTGGTTATCATATGGGTGGTGTCTGTTTTGGTCACGATTTACGTTGTAAGAATAGGTTTGTCGTGGCCATTTATTGTTTCTGTCGTCACGGAATTGTGACGGATGTGACCTGTAATGATTGTTTTCCTGTTTTCGCATCCCGCGACTGTCTGTGTCAATTTCCAGTTCTTGTAACAATCCCTGAAAAGCTTCAATGTCGTCTTTGCAACGTCCTGCCAAAATAATATGTCGTAAATGTTCAGGCAGTTTGATTAAGCAAATGCGGATGAGTTCTGAGGGGCTGTATGGGTTTGATAGGTACTGATTCTTGTGCAACATGTCTTCAAAATATTTGACAAGACTGGAAAATTCAGATTGTTCAAAGTGTTTCATCATCATGATGCTATGTTTTACGCGGTCTTGTGTGGCTTGAGACCAATATGCTGAGAGGAAGGCATGGTAAAATTCTCCTTCACTGTGGCAATCGTGAATGACCGATCGCATTCTTACAGCTGGTTCATTCTCTAAGTAGCCACACATAAATTCTAACCTGTGCTCCAATGACCAGTTGGGAGGGAAACAATGAGAGAATTGATGGAGCCATGCTTGTGGATGAATGTCGTTGCCAGAATTCTTAAATGTTTTGAATTTACGTGTAGTAATGAACAGCTTATAGTCAAAATCATCGTGTCGGCGAGTAGCATGTCGGTCATTGTCACGTCGTTTCGGCGGTTCCATCTCAAAATTCGGTGTACCTTGCCAATTTCTTTCATAATTACCGAAATGCCCTGTGCTATTATTTTGTGGCTTTTCCGTATTTCTAAGTTCCTCTTCCCGTGTTGGAGCGCGAGTATCCTCTGAAATATGTAATTCTTGTATTACCTGTGTCAGCTGATCTTGTAATTCCCGCATTTCTCTTTTGTACTGTGTGTTGATTTGATTTTGATTTTGTTTGAATTTTCTAATTTGTTCATACTCTTCTGTGTCAGTGAAGGCTATGGGTCTTGTGTCATTCAGATCATCATCTACCTTTGTAGATAAGTTAGTGACCTGATCCGAAAGTTCGGCTACTTTCTCTGATAATGAACTAATTTCCCCCATGTGTCTTTCTACTGTGTCCTTTAAGTTTTCCTGAGTTTTTGCAAGTTGCGTAACCGAATCGGTAGATGCAACTGAGTCCATTTTAGCTTGCAAGGTCTCATGATTTTCATGAACAATAGTTTGCAGTTCTTTTATGGCTGCTTCGTGATTCTGTAATGCATTTTCATGCCGCGAAAAAATAGGATGAAAATGTTCACAAATTTGTGTTTTTACGTCATTACAGACTTTTTGGCATTTCGATTCAATGTTATGTAACTCAGTAGTTAGATCTTCACGTGTTTGTTCAAGTGTGGTGTCTAACTTCCGAAGATTTTGTTCCATTGTGTCTAACTTTTGAAGATTTTGTTCCACTGTGTCTAACTTTTTAAGATTTTGTTCCATTGTGTCTAACTTTTTAAGATTTTGTTCCACTGTGTCTAACTTTTTAAGATTTTGTTCCACTGTGTCTAACTTTTTAAGATTTTGTTCCATTGTGTCTAACTTTTGAAGATTTTGTCCCATCTGTCTCTGATTTTGTTCCATTTGTTGCATTAGTTGTAATAACAATGCATTAGTGTCTGGAATCTGTTCCTCTACTCTTTTCGGCAGTGCATTTGCGCCGGCAACATTCACATTTTGACAAGCTGAAAATGTGTCTTGACTTATTTGAGAAAACGGTGAGGACGCAAAACCTGAATCTACAGTATTTGCAATATTGTGTCCTATCATTTCGGATTCCTGAGGCGAGCTGTTGCCGACCGACCGATCGATAATGCTTCCCTGTTCACTACCTGTTTGACTGTCTACGCCATTGTTTGACGTCCGCTCCATTTCCCTATGCACAGTTACCAAATTACTACTTTGAACATTAGTTAACTCCTTACACAGTGGCGCTAACACATTGCTTTCGTCTTCACTGTCGTTTCTTAGTTTACTTTGGAGCCGAGTGTTACGTTTTTCACACGCCATTATTGTGACAATATTTCACACGATAACACAGAAAAACACAATTTGAAGAGCAAAAATAAGAGAACACATTAACATAGCACTGAAAATAATATCTAGTTAATTGCAGCAGCGAAATACTTGGCGCAAAGCTACATGCATGCCACAACTGTTTTACAGTACAACAATGAAAGACTGCAACTACGAAGGAGGTTCTCTCTACAATTACGCACTAGCAGTAAACAAAAGCTACACTAAATACACAAACTACAAGAAAAAATCAGAAGATTCCAGTGAGGTATCCTAGGCTAAGGGTCGACATATGAAACGTCCCCTTTGAACAACTTATACATGTGAAACGTCCACATAGAACAATTATACAAGCCTGTGCTTAACCTGACACACAATATTATTTAGCGCAACGCAATCTGACTTTCAATAACCCCTACAAAACAATGGCCCTGACTAACTTTAACCTATACCTTTTACAAATCACTTACCTCACAAAAATCTTCGCTACTCAAGCTACTGCAAAACAGCGAGCGCCACTACTGCCAGCTAAATAAAAGATTCAAACCACTGAAGGTACTAACTACTGATAGGGATAGTTAGCAAATGAAAGATATTAATAGAGAACAAACAATGTATTTACCTTAATATTCATAATTGACATTCAGTCTTACAGATTATCAAAACTCCGCCATCTCTCTCCCCACGTCCACCACTGCTGGCGGCTCACCTCCAACTGCGCAACGCAATCTGCTGTTCACATCCAGCTATAGCAGTTCATGACAACAATGGCAGGCAACAATGCAAACTAGCCACATACTGCACACAGCACAGCCAGTGATTTTCATATAGAGAGCGCTACGTAACGTTGCCAATAAGAAAACATAAACATCAAACTTACATAAAGAAAACATAAACAGCCTACTTACAACCAGAACAGCTCTTAGCATGAGTGAAATAAAAGTAGATATCTTAGGTGTTGCGAAACAACTCAAATCACTTAAGAAAGGCAAACCTTCCGGTCTAGATGGTAAACCAATCAGGTTCCTTTCAGAGTATGCAGACACAATACCGCCTTTCTTAGCAATCATACACAACCGCTCAGTTGACGAAAGGTCTGTTCCTAAAGACTGGAAAGTAGCACAGGTCACACCAAGATTCAAGAAGGGAAATAGGAGTAACCCATTGATTTACAGACCTATATCACTGACCTCAATTTGCAGTAGAATTTTGGGGCATAAACTGTACTCGAACATTATGAACAACCTTGAAGAAAATGATTTATTGATACATAACCAACATGGATTCAGAAAATATCGTTCTTGTGCAACACAGCTAGCTCTCTATTCCCATAAAGTAATTAGTGCTGTCGACAAGAGACCTCAGATTGCTTTCATATTCCTATATTTTCAGAAAGCTTTTGATACCGTTCCTCACAAGCGACTATTGATCAAATTATGTGCATATAGAGTATCGTCTCAGTTGTGTGACTGGATTTGTGATTTCCTCTCAGAGAGGTCAAAGTTGGTAGTGATAGACGCTAAATCATCGAGTAGAACAGAAGTGATATCTGGCGGTCCGCCAGGTACTGTCATAGGCCATCTACTGTTCCTGCTTTATATAAATGGTCTAGGAGATAATCTGAGCAGGGCCCTTAGATTGTTTGCAGATAACACTGTAATTAACCGTCTAGTTAAATTATTAGACGATCTATTCCAATTACCAAATGATCTAGAGGGAGTTTCTGTATTGTGCGAAAAGTGGAAATTAGCACTAAACAATGAAAAGTGCTCGGTCATCCACATGGGTACTAAAAGAAATCCAATAAATTTTGGGTATACGATAAACCGCACAAATCTAAGGGCTATCAATTCGACTAAATACCTAGGAATTACAATTACGAACAACTTAAATTGGAAAGACCACATAGATAATATTGTAAGGAAGGCGAAACAAAGACTGCGCTTTGTTGGCAGAACACTTAGAAGATGCGACAAACCCACTAAAGAGGCAGCCTACATTACACTTCTCCGCCCTGTGCTGGAATATTGCTGCGCGGTATGGGATCATTTATTATTAGTAGTATCGTCGATAGAACCGACTGTGGACCTTTTGTATAGAGTCGAGTAGAAGGTCTGAATCAGAGGTTCACGCGGTTTCTCAGCTGTGTAGGTTGCAGATTCCTCGACTTGCGCCATAAGGTGGCAGGGTTCTGGGTACCGCTATACACGTCAGGACTCCACTACGTCACAGGTAGCATGACTTGTGTAGAGGTGATTGGGTGGATTTTTTTTAGATTACACAGTCTCGTGAACATGTAGACATGGCTTCAGTTTCAAACAGCGCAGGACTAACACAGTAAGACGGTAGACATAGGTACAGTGCATATTGTATGATACTGCATTGCCTGTGTTGTTCTGATTACAATGCAAAGTTCTTTGGACGGACCGATACAAATTTTCATTGTCGTCAGTCCATTCTACAGCTGATGGTTGTTTCTCTTCGCAACTGCGAATTCTGTTAAGGTGTAGTGAATACTGTAGTTATAATCTGTTGTATCTGAGATGGAAATGAGCCAGACTTCCAAGAGGTAATGGAAAGCCCTGAATCTCAAATCGTTATATGCATGGACATAAGTTCAGCCCGAATATTTACAGATCACCTAACCATGTTTAGGAAGGATAGATTAAATAATGTTTGTGGTGGATTGTTTACCGGTGTCAGAAGAAGTTTACTTGGTAGTACAATTGAAGTACATGGTTCCAGTGTGTTCGTACGAGAAGAAGTTATACTTGACATCCGTAGTAAAATAATAATTGGATCCTTTTACCGATCTCCCAACTCATATGACAAAAATTCTGGAAGGTTCAAAGAGAATGAATGTAATTCCAAACTAATTCCTGACTCACATAATTATATGTGGTGGTGACTTCAATTTACCCTCGATATGTTGGCGAAACTACCTGTTTAAGTCATGAGGTAAGCATCAAACGTGTATTACACGCATTCTCTGAAAATTATTTCGAGCAATTAGTCCATGAGTTCATTCGAAGTGTAAATGGTTGAGGAAACTTACTTCTCCTCTTAACAAACTCAAGTGGCGGACTCTGCAAGAGAGGCGCTCTGCATCGCGGTGTAGCTTGCTCGCCAGGTTTCGAGAGGGTGCGTTTCTGGATGAGTCGTTCTTCCCGCGAACCATACGCGACTGGAACAGGAAAGGGAGGTAATGATAGTGGCACGTAAAGTGCCCTCCGCCACACACCGTTGGGTGGCTTGCGGAGTATAAATGTAGATGTAGATGTAGAACAACAAATAATCCTGACCAAATAAGGTGCACCACGACAGATACAGGGATTAGTGAACACAAGGTAGTTGTAGCTCGACTGAATACCGTAACATCCAAACCCATCAAAAATAAACGCAAAATACACCTGTGAAATAAATCAGATAAAAATTCGCTTGACGTCTTCGTAAGAGGCAGACTACACTCCTTCTAATCTGTCCATGTAATCGTAGACCATACGTAGTTTAAATTCAGAGAAGTAGTATTGGGTGCAAAAGACAGATATATACCAAATAAATTAATAAGAGGTAATACTGATCCCGCGTGGCACACAAAACAGGCCAGAACACTATTGTAGACGCAACGATAGGAGCATACCAAATATAAAAGAAAGCAAATCCCCAAGATTGTCCATGTCTTACAGAAGCTCGAAAGGTAGCACGAACTTCAATGCGAGTTGCTTTTAATAGTTTCCACAGCGAAACTTTGTCTCGAAATCTGGCACATAACCCAACGAGATTTTGGTCGTACGTGAAATACGAGTTCACCAGTACAAGACGCAATCAATACCTTCACTGAGTAGCAACACAATTAAAACAGAGTTGCTCAACATAGTTTTCTGAAATTCCTTCACAAAAGAAGACGAAGTAAATATTCCAGTACTCTAAATGAGAACAACCGCCAACATGAATAATTTAGAAGTAGATATCCTTGGTAGTAAAGCAGCTTAACACGTAAGAAAGGCAAGGCTACCAGCCCAAATTTTCTATCAGTCTGGTTCCTTTCAGAATATTCTGATACAGTACCCTACACTTGATAATCATATACAACCGCTCGATCCCTCCCCAGAAATAGAACGATGCACAAGGCACACCAATACCCAAGAAAGGAAATAGGAGTAATCTGCTGAATTACAGACCCATATCACTAACGTCGATATGCGGTAGGATTTTGGTACATGGACTGTGTTCGAATGTTACGAATAACTTCGAAGGCAACAACTTATTGACGAAAAGGTGACAAGGAATCATAAAACATCGTTCTTATGAAACACAACTAGCTCATTATTGTCACGAAATATTGAGTGCCATCTACAGGGGTCGTCAAATTCATAAGAGATTTTTTGGATTCCCAGAAAGCTTTTGACAACCTTTCTTACAAACGACTTCTAATCCGACTGCGTGCTTATGGGGTATCGTCTCAGCCATGTGACTGGATTTTTGATATTCTGCCAGAAACGTCACAGTTCATAAGAACTGACGGTAAGTTATCAAATAAAAAGGACGTAATATCTGGAGTACGACAAGAAGTGTTTCAGAACCTCCGTTGTCTCTGATTTACATAAACGAATTGGGAGACAAAGCGAGCAGTCCTGTTAGGTTGTTTGCAGATAATGCTTATTATTTACCTTCATGTAATGTCATCAGATGCTAAAAAGGAACTGCAAATATCTTTATGATGAAAAAAGTGGCGGTTGACTCTAAATCATGAAAAGTGTGACGTATTCCGCCTGAACACTACAAGAAATCCGCAAAATTTCAGTTACACGATAAATCACAAATATCTAAAGGCTGTAAGCTCAACTGAACACTTAGGGATCACAATTACGAATAAGATAAACTGGAACGATACATAGATAATGTTTTGGGGAAAGCAAACCACAGTCAGGTGTATTGGCCGAACACTTAGAAGGTAATAGGTTTATTAAAGAGGCTGCTTACGCTACGCTTGTCCGACTTCCTCGGGATATTTCTGTGCAGTGTGGGATCCGCATTAGATAGGATTGACAGAGCACATCTGAAGAGTTCAAAGAAGGGCAGCTCGTTTTGTATTATCGTGAAAGACGGGAGAGGGTGGCACAGATATGATACTCGAATTGGGGTAGCAGCCACTAAAGCAAAGGCGTTTTCCGCTGCAAAAGGGTCTTCTCCTAAAATTTCAGTCACCAAGTTTCTCCTCAGAGTGTGATAATATTTTGTTACCGCCAACCTACATAGGGACAAATAATCATTTCAATACAATAAGAGAATTCAGAGATCGTACGGAAATATTTTAGTGTTCGTTCCTTCTGCACACTGTTCTAGAGTGAAGTGGTAGAGAATTATCTTAAAGGTGGTGCGATAAACCCTCTGCCCGTCACTTAATTGCCAATTGCAAAGTAATCATGTAGACACAAATGTAGATATAGGTGAAGATAAATAAAAATACAACTTCCTAAGTATTTTAATATAGGTTCACTTTTCTTATGAATATTTTTTCCTGTATATGAATAATTGTATGTTTTGTTTCTATTCACATTGCCGCTGTAGTAAAGGATGCTTTAGAGTATGAGGCAAGTAACTCAAATGAGTTAACTTAAAAATTAATTTCTCCGTATTTTGACCACAGTCGACATATAACAAAATCCTCAATCTAGCTCATAATGTAGAGCAATAATTTTTGGCAATTAGTTTGGAACACGACCCTCCATCTATGCGTTTCGTTGTGTGCCACACGCGTTTCGCTTTTCATTTATGAAATACTTTCACTGTTCTTTAATATATGATGTTTTGTGTATGTAATTATTACGTTATATATTGTTTCCAGATACGCTGTCATCCGACAATTTTTTTTGTTATTCTCCTATCTTTAGGTCAGAAATTATTGTTTGGAGGCTAAGTTTGGTAGGCTTAACTTGTTATTTGAGTCTATTTACGATTTTTTGATCCCACTATTCCATCCATGTCGTCGTGGGCTAGTTGTTAATTACGCTGCGTACACCAGGATATCCGATTTTCGGCGTTCTCGAGCACATTTCACTTGGACATTTCACTTTTGTTGTTTATTTGATATTTGTGTTATCCTTATGTAATTTTGGCATCTGTCGCTCTGAGTCTTTCGATCGACTTTTGTCTGCGTTGTGCTGTCTGTAGGTTGTTTGGTAATAAACCGTTTCCTACGTGCACCGTTGTGCGTCGTGTGGTCTATTCTGTGGAAAAATGGGAGGGGAGGGGGAGAATTAATATTGTTAATTATTGCTTTCTAGTTCATTTAAAGGGTGGTTGGTGTGTGAAAGTTATACAAAAATGTTGGTAATGTGCAAAATTTATTTTGTTACTTAGGTCACGAGTGTTTTGGTTCTGTGTTTGTGTGTACTGTACTGTTTCTGCTGATCGTAGAGTTAGTGTCTTCTGCCTATTGTCTTCCTTCTGTAGTTTTGTTTTGATTTTTGGGTTGAGTCTTTATATTCTATGAGTGTTACATGCATTGCTATGGACCATGAGCTGAATTTTTTTCTCATTATGTTGCAAAAATTTTCTCTGCCGTGTGGGATATTATTCACTCTGTTTTTGGTTTTGTGAAAGACTTAGTGGGGGTTTTGTAGTTGACAATGTTATTGTATGCTTTGTGTAAATGTAAATTCTTCGTCTATTGCCGCGTCTTTTCATTGTTACGTCCTATAAATGTATTTGTTTTACATGTATACAACACCAGACAACCCACAAAACCATAAACTTGCATATCGCTAGCACATTGCAGGTAAGGCATGACATAAAACATAAAAAGACGCTATACAGTCATGTTCAGACACGTATGAAGATTCCAGCTGTAGTATCTGATAGATTAGATATAAATTATTTTTTTGTCAAAATCGGGAAACATGCCCTCCCAGAAGCGTTGGTAAACTGATGACGTGGCATTTATAGATGAAAACACTCAAAAAAATTGAATAATATTTTGAGCAGTGAATCGGAACTTGAAAGTGAATATCAGCATAAGTGAATCTGAATTCATGCTGTTGAACTCAGATTTTGTTTGACTCCATGTGTCTGCAGAAGACTTCTTGCTTACCACCAATTATCACGAATTAGTAAATTCACGTGCGTGAGTTCAGTGACAGCACTTGATGAAGCTATGGGGGCAAACAGAACCAACTGGACAATCGCATAATGGAATAAATGGCGAATGCTCACTGTAATTTTGTGCGACCTGATAAAATTCGATAGTAGAAAATACAAGATACACACTGCAACGTCGCTGTTTCTATCTACCCGTCATACAGAAATAATGCTCGCTCATCTTGCGGTGATTTCGTCTTCTGTGGCCCAGTCCGGAAGCATTCCCTCTCAAAGACGAATGATATTCCTCTACTGGAAAAGCTGATGTAGATCAGTAACGTTATGCGAATCCAAAGTTTGCACCAAATGTTTTTCAGGATCAGTTTTTTGAACGATTAATTAAAAGGCACTTTGTCAATGAAAACTTTGATATATTGGCAGTTGCTTGATACAAAAGTATTGAGGATCCCGGGCTAATCTTAAGCTCTAGCTTCAACACTGATATTCAATCGTAGTCACTTGTAACAGCCGATTCCGTTGCCAAAATGATTACCAGACGGAATGCCCACTCAAATAATACACAATTTGCCCACTACGAATGTTCAGTTTGCGGTCATGGCTTGTATACCATGCCACGCGGATCTTAGTTATTCAGAAGTCACAATTTACATATTAAAACCAGAATTTCAAATGTTCGTTTTTCTCACACATTCGCACCTACTTTGCAGCAATCCATCTTTAAGTTTTATTCATTCGTTTGCAAAATTATCAGATCTATTCAGAGTTATTACATCAACATCAAAACATCATGATGGCTGAGCTTCGAACTCACTCTTCTTACGTCAAAAAGCAGTTCTTTAGTCCACAAAATATACGCGAACGTTTTTTCCTCTGACTGGCTTTTACTCATCATAGATAATCTTATATTAGTTTTAAACTGCGCAATTCTGCGACTTTTACATTGTTAGTCGCGCTTGAATAGCTTTTATGAACAGTTTATCAAATGAACGAATTTATGAACACCTAAAATATCAAAATAACTTCCTTCTCAAGTAGCACAATTATCATAAAGTGTTCCTTGTTTTTTTTTTCTCAGTATCATACAGTAGCTACTTGCAATTAGAAAATTCCCCTGAGAGTATACTTAACTTTCTCTGTAAACTAACAGTTCTCCCGCTAACGTGTTCTCAGTTGATAGAAGTAAAGGAATTCATGTAATTTCATTCTTTTACCTGTTAGGGTAGCCGAGAGCGCTAACGCGCTGCTTCCTGGACTCGGCTAGGCTCGCCGACCCCGGATCGAATCCTCCCGGCGGATTAACGACGAGGGCCGGTGTGCTGAACAGCCTGTATGTTGTTTTTAGGAGGTTCTCCACATCCCGCTAGGTGAATACTGTGCTGTTCCCCACATTCCACCACAGTTACACGACTCGCAGACATCTGAACACATTCTCACTATTCCATGGATTACACTAGACGCAGACAGTTGGGATACACTAATTCCTTCCTGGGGGGTACAGAGTGGTGACAGGAAGGGCACCCGGCCACTCCTTAAAATTAACATGCCATATCCGATTACCCAGCAGACCCCGCAAGTTGGGATTAATGCTTGGAAAGAGAGAGATGTTACTTTTTATTGACACCATCATTTACATTAATAAACAAATTAGCAATAATCAATAGTTGTTGTAATAATTACAAAACTACAGTTTGATTTCCCAAGTATATTTTAACTACTTAATTATTTCATAGTCCTTAAGAAGCTGACACCAGTCGGCCACAGTAATAGTTACTTGGAACTAGTTATGGATCACTGTGCATCTGTCATGGGATAACCATGACTCATTGACTGAAGCTGTCTGGCTGCTATTCTATTTTACTTAACACAGACGCGATATGAAGCGCCATGTCTCATAACAAAAGCTGTTACACTAATTAATCCACAACTGTCACGTATCTATAGTGAAGAGAGCAGAAGGAAAGGTTGAGTAGCTACTATGCCTAGCCGACGCCGATATCATTACAGACAGACACTAACGAAGATTGGACTACTACTGGAAAATAAGTCAGTTATACCCATTTCGGTAGAACCATCCAGTCATTTACGATAAACCGATGGTCAGACAGGAGTTTCAATCCATGTTATCCAGAAATTGAGTACAATGCCTTTCAAATGGTTCAAATGGCTCTGAACTCTATGGGACTTAACATCTGAAGTCAACAGTCCTCTAGAATTTAGAACTACTTAAAGCTAAGTAACCTAAGGACATCCCACACATCCATGCCCGAGTCAGGATCCGAACCTGCGACCGTAGCAGCAGCGCGGTTCCGGATTGAAGCGCCTAGAACCGCTCGGCCACAGCAGCCGGCAATGTCTTCCAACTGGACCATCTATCTTTGTCAGTCTTGAAGACACGCAGGCCGCTTCTTCATTCCTTGGAGAAGGGTTCATTGTAGTAGTCGTCAGAAGCCGTCCTTAAGGATACAGGCCATAGCGAATATGTCAGAGATACTTTGGTCGTAACTCACATTTCGCAATAGTTGACTGAATCCACAGCCAAGAGGTATGGGTGATACGTACGGAGACCGGATCACTAAGTCGTTAAGAAAAGAGTTACATCGCTATATGGAGAAGAGGATTAGTTAAGCCTTGCCAGTTTTGACTCACAGCTATCTAAAACGATTCAGGAGTAGTGAGATTTAATTCTCAGACTGGCCATTAAGATTCACGGTCTTCATGACGTTTGCAATCTATTTTGGGAAATGCCTATATGGTACGTTAGAAAATGGTGCTCCATATCTGCTTTCCTGTTCCAGCCCAAGAGGAACTTGTGGTTCACCTATAGTGATCTAGTCGCAGAACGTCATAGCTTCATTGGGCTTTCTTTGAAATGTATGAAAGGTCATAAAAAGAAAGCGAGGAAGAGAAATACTGTCATGCAAAGGCAATCTAATAACTGAAACAGCATTATTTAGATGTGCTGAAGGGATATTAGCCATTTGTATGGTAACATGTATCTCTCCTGCCACTCTTAAATTAGCAAGTATTGTAGACCTGTGCGTAATAAACATTCGTTATAATTAAAGTCAAAACAAACTGCCGGAAAGTACCGTAAATATCTTTCAGCACTGTCACATGTACTGTTACTGCGCAAAACAGTAATTTCATGAGATATGTGTACGTATAATTAGAGAGAAAGGGTACATCAGTTTTCTGCTGCACTAATTCACCGAAAAATTTGCTAGGCCCCAGCAATACGCCGTTAAATGATAGCGTTCAGAACAACCATAGTGAAAGCACATATGAAAATAACAGCTTGGCTCAATAACTACCACCGAATGGCTTCTCTCTCTCTCTCTCTCTCTCTCTTTCTCTCTGTTTCACACACACACACACACACACACACACACACAAAACACACACACACTTATATACACTGCAAACAAAAAACTTCGTCTTACAAATGGCGTTGAGCTAAGCAGTGAAATGGAAAGTGGCAACATGTGAAAAGCAGGCACTGCAACGAGCGTTTCATGACTCCACGGCACAGTGACGTCTTTCATGTTGAAACAGTGGACAGTTTAGTGTAAAGAGTGCTAGGCTTTGCTATTATCCAATATGCTAAGACTTAATTATGAATAAACACTCAAATTTCTACAGTCATCTTGTGGATTACGAAGTCGACAGTACACAACAACGGTTACACGTTTGCAATTAAATCACAGTGAAGTTCCAACTATTTTTTTAAGTGATGAAATATTCACTAAACGGCTGCTTCATTTGAAAAGGGGAATAAATCAACTGACAGTACTGTGCATCTAGTACAAAGGAATAAATAAATAAATGCATGGTCTAGCATTCAAAGATTTTTAATGTATAACTTGAACTTTCAACATTAGTTGCCGATTTTTTGTCATTTTGTAACCTTGAACTTGTACATCGTGTTTAACCATTTGATATTTATGTTCTTACGATTTGGAGATAACGGCATTATTCGTTTTATATACAATGACTGCTTTTCTCTAGTACTATATGGCGGGAATGATTTGTTTCTACCTACTTCTTCAGTAAATAGCAAAAATTAAATTTCTAAAGAAATAGACATTAAGAATGACGTTACAGGTATTTGATGATGATTACATGGTAACGTCCGAATGCAAATTGATATTAAATACCCGTATCAAATTGAGCAATTTTTGCATCTGTGAAACAAGCTAATTGTAGAAGTGATTGAGAAAAGAAGACACTTGCCATTGCCTTGGAACAATTTATTAATACAAAATAATCAGCAAACATTTCGAACGGACTACATAGACACGTTGCATATAGGTGTTAAATAAGATCCCACTGTAACTGAACTCTTACAAACCAAAATCAAATGACTAAATCACGGAAAATGTTTAACGCGCAGCGAGCGAAGTTAGGTGCACATAAAGGATGCTAAGATCGTTGGAGGCAACAGTATTTTACTTCTACAGGGTGGAGTGGAAATATCATGAAAAAGGATTTAGAGATTAGCCAAAATGACAAAAAATGGCCGTGTCTACTTAGAAACTGGTGACATGTACGATAAAAACTAGGGGTTTCAATTAACGGTAATACCTAAAGAACGAGCAAAAACATGGCTACAAAGATTATATTTCTATTACTTGTATCACATCACGATGGGTAGAATAACATAAATGAACTGTAAGGTGATGATCAGAAGCTCTATTTTTCTCACAAACAATCCATCGATGCTCTGTCACTTCCCACGGCCAATGCAGAAGATTTACTACTAACAAATGTGCTCGAACTTGTTGTGGAGTTCTTGTAACATACGTTCATTAGTGTGAATATGTTTATTCGTTCATAAAAATACTCCCCGTTAGGTCTGACTACCCTATGATCATTCGTATCGCTCGGCTTTGTATACATTTAGGGTCCTCTGTTATTCTGACTTCATATGGATTCCACATATTCTATCAGTATTCCTATATGGGCCACGTACCGGCTTTGTAAGCGGGTTCTGCCGGCCGAAGTGGCCGTGCGGATAAAGGCGCTGCAGTCAGGAACCGCAAGACCGCTCCGGTCGCAGGTTCGAATCCTGCCTCGGGCATGGATGTTTGTGATGTCCTTAGGTTAGTTAGGTTTAACTAGTTCTAAGTTCTAGGTGACTAATGACCTCAGCAGTTGAGTCCCATAGTGCTCAGAGCCATTTGAACCATTTTAAGCGGTTTCTATGGATGTCAGAAGACAGTTTCCAGTATGTGTAGAAGACATCGAAGCACTTTATTTGCTTTACCGACGTCTGAGCTGATATGCTCGTTGTCTATCATAACCCTACACATTTTCTGTTGTTATTCAGGAAACTTGTAATCATTGTTTCATGAGTTACTTGACTTTATACTACCTTCCATTAAGGACTTGTCAGTTTTTACGCCAGGTTGACCCTCGGCGGAAGTCTAATTTCGCATTAGTGCAATTATTACGTTACATAATTTGCACTACACTAGAGAAACATTTACAAAAAGGCTGACACTACAACTAATAATTTTTGTTTTGATACTATGGTATAAACATAGAGTGTGAATAACAATAATAATAGTTCTGTTTCACTTTTCTTTGAAGCGATCGGCATTTTAGGTACCTAGGCTGGCTCCTACGGTAAATATCATTTTGTCCTAAGTAGATAATAGTTAAACCAAGAACCCATCCCAGACTGCATTACATTAAGTGTAAGCATCAAATATTATTCTGGCAATTGTTGAGACTTTTGCAACCCATAATACCCCTTACAAATTCTACTGCAACTGCTACTAGAACGTAGGAATTTTGATTCACAGTGGCTCTTTTATTTGTTGAACCGTTTGGTCTCTCTCTCTCTCTCTCTCTCTCTGCATCTCTCTTTCTCACTCTCACTCACACTCTTCCCATGTCTCTCGAACGCACCGTCTTTCCGCAATTAAACCATATGTACACTCATAACCTATCTTACATCTCCCGGTTACGTTAAGAAACTACAGCACCGCTCTATTACTTACTCCACCGGTATAAAGTTTTCTTTGTTACAATATTTGTGTGTTAATTCATGCCATTTCCTCCCTCCATCCCTCCCTCTGCAAAATAAGAAACTGAACTTTTTTCAAGCTATATGTGAGCTCTCTCGGATTTTAGCTCAAATAACTCTACTAGTTCTGTCTTCGTTGTTGCTTTCTACCGAAACATCCAACATATGTTAAGGCACTTTCATCAAATTGTTATGTTACAAAAAATTTATGTACTTCCTTAGGATAAATACAGATGTTCTGTATGGTCACTTTCATCTGGATTTTACAAATTATTTTTCATTTTTTCCCCTAATTTCTATTTTTAATAATTTTTTTATAGTTTTCCATATTCTGTATGTAAACGTATGAGTATATATATGCTCTTATTGCATACATTAATAGCTGGGGATTGCTACTGTTTTGCCATCCAACTGTGATACAAAGTCCCAAGCCAGCCAGAATATCTAGAAATTACTTCCTCCAAATGTCATCACACACAAGGCTTCTGTGGATTGCTGTCTCTCTCTCTCTCTCTCTCTCTCACACACAAACACACACACACACACACACACACACACACACACACACACACACACACACACACTCACAGCTCAGTTACGCTGGCCGGCCGGGGTGGCCGAGCGGTTCTAGGCGCTACAGTCACAGGTTCGAATCCTGCCTCGGGCATGGATGTGTGTGATATCCTTAGGTTAGTTAGATTTAAGTAGTTCTAAGTTCTAGGGGACTGATGACCTCAGAAGCTAAGTGCCCTAGTCCTCAGAGCCAATTTTGTTTTTTTCAGTTACGCTATCTTGTGTGCTATCTTCCACAGCCCCCTCCACATAACCTGCCCCACAGTCACCAGATGTGACGTTTGGTGGCAGGGACAGTGACATCAAATGCTGCAATGCTGAGCACACCACAGATGGATCCATTTCTGGAAGATAACCCAAAATTTAATGAAGGTGGACCCATATTGAACACCTTCCCTGAATTATTGCACAGATGGATCCATCCCAAACATTGTCCTGGAGTTTTTGCAGATGAGTGAATGTCAAATTGTTATTCCTGACCTACCGTGTGTGGATACATTTCTGAACATTACCTTGGATCATGTGTGGGTGGATCCACACCAAAAATTACCCCACACTTTACACAGATGGTTCCATCCCATACTTCATTGCAGAATTTATGCAGATTGATCCGCTCCACCCATTAATATGGACCTAGAATGACTGTATCCATTTCTGAATGCTACCCATGATGATACATGTGTGGAATCATAC
This sequence comes from Schistocerca cancellata, assembly GCF_023864275.1. Classification (NCBI taxonomy): domain Eukaryota; kingdom Metazoa; phylum Arthropoda; class Insecta; order Orthoptera; family Acrididae; genus Schistocerca; species Schistocerca cancellata. The sequence continues at coordinate 904,841,490 of NC_064629.1, forward strand.
CAAAAATTATCCCAGAATTACTGCACAGATCGATACACAGCGAACATTATCCAAGAACTGGCACAGATGGATGCATCCCAACAGTTATTCCAGATGTGGATACATTTCCAGATGCTACTCTGGAACATATGTCAGTGAATCCATACCGAACATTGTCTTGGAAATTTTAACTGATGAATCCATCCTGAAAGTTAATGCAGAATTTGTGCAGATGGATCCACCACGAACATTATCTCAGAATTTGCACAAATGAATTCACACCAACTATTGTCACGACTTAATGCAGGTGGATCTTCTCTGAAAAAATATGTGGATGTAACACCTGGTGGATCCACACCTAATAATTTTCCTGCATATAGAGCATTGTGGATACACACAGTGCTAAAATTTGTATTTTACTCTGAATCCATCCCATATCACTGTTACTGCGACCCCTGTTGCCATTGTTGTCCAACACGCCATTGCCCAGGGCAGTAGGGGGGGGGGGGGCACTGTGGAAAGCCAACACACTAAACAGACAACTGAGACTCTTTCAAGTCTCAATCATGAATGAGATATATATGCACGTGTACACTTACTTGTGTAACTGAGCTATGTGTGTTTGTGTGTTTCTGTGTGTGTGTGTGTGTTTACAACGTAATAATGTCAACACTGTAACCCCACAGCAATCCATGTACGTGTGTTTGATGTGTGTGTGATGGAATATTGGCTTTGTCACTTACTGTCATGTGTATTCATATTTGATGGAAGAACCATACTTTCTAGTATACCTTGGCTAGGCTGGGTTTCTGTATCACAGTTGGATGGTGAAACAATAGCAAACCACGCCTTCTAGTGTAAGCAACAAGAGCATAAATACACACATTCATTTACGTTTGGAATATGGAAAAATGAAAAAATTAGAAGAACAGAAAAATGTGAAAAAGCGGAAAGAAATAAAATTTTTGGAGAAAACGACATACAAAATGGTCGTACAGGGTATCTGTATTTATATTTACGAAGTACCGAAATTTTTTGTGGCATACGCACTAGGTCAAAGTGCTTACAGATATTTTCGATACTTCATTAGAAAGCTGCTAGGAAGAGGGAACTATCAGAATCACAAGACCATCTGCAACCAAAAAACTGACTGTGTGTTCTGAGGTAATGTTTGAAAGAGCTTGCAGACCCCTTTGGAAGAGAAAATGAACTTTGTTAATTACACAGGGAGAGAGAGAGAGAGGCACGATGTCACAGATACACTTAGAAGCAAAAATGTCATTACTTAGATGGAGAAATCGAAAGAGTGAATATGTACGAATTTAACACAACGAGTAGATATAAGACACCACCTTTACTTAGATAGTAGGATAACGGCGCATTCTGGAGGGGGGAAGAGGGACATGGTGGTAAGAAAACTTTGTTAGAGGCCCACTAGCTCTGCATGACCAAACAGCAACTGTATTTTATTCCGAATTCTGTAGTATTCTCTTCAAATACATAGAAAATGGTTTCGGAGGAGAGTGATTGCATGATGGTGAGACAGATGTTTATACACACAGTCAGGGCATATACTGTTTCATATCTCACAGCAGTATTGTGGTAGACACAAGGAAATCAACGACAATGGTTGCAAGTTGGCATTGATTGAAATCAATGGGGAAATCGTAAATATGTGTCAGCCTGGAACTTGGACCTGGGTCTCACACTTAATAAGCAGATGCTCTGCCCACAAAGCCATCCAAACAAAGTGGTCATTCCAGCCGCTGTCAGCTTATCCACACTACTAATGTAGTGCCCTTGCCCAAACGAATAGATCCCATATATATATAAGCTGACTTACTAGCTCTACCTGCATGCCTGTGACCACCTGTCTCCATACTGTGTTTTATTAATACTAAAATAAGCAATGACACTCTTGCTGTCATGTGGATCTGGTAGGCGCTAAAAATGATTTTCATCCGTCAGGAGGCTTTTTCGGTGACATCATGCATACGTAGACAATACATTCACATTACATATGGTCCTGGGCGTAGCCACATCAAAGAACACACACACAAAAATGGCATAATGACATCCATATTTAGAAGGTGCAAGCAAAACTGCACACAACTCGAGTTTTCACGCACATTTTTTAGCTACTGATACGGAAACCTGAGTAAACTGCGTTTGATATGTGAGGTTCTAATGCTAAATATTATCTATCAGTCTATATTTTAGCTATTTAACGTGGAACTCGATTAGACAGACTAGTGACGTTGATGTGTTGTCATGTAAAATAACATACTCCGGGGCGTTTATTTTGTCATAATATACTTCTTAATTTTACTTAAAACGGTGTCAAAATCACTCATACATTATGTCAACCCTCCCTGTTAAATTTGCATTCTCACATTCTCCCATACAGTTGTCATTTTTCAGAGTGGCAACTAGCATTTTTGTGGACATAGTGGCTGATAGTTAAATAAACGTACTCCACTAAATATGCATTTTTGGTGATCAGAGTAACACTGTGTATTTTGCGTGCCATTGCTGGTCACCAAGGCACACCTCATGCCCTTGGAGTATCCACATCACAACACACACAAAATATATAAATTATAGAGTGCAGCATTCACTCGTCCTTTTTAGATTTTATGACGCAAATCCAGACTTCGGCTAGTAGCTAGTCATTCTCAGTGCACTATTTTCTGTTGTCAATGTATGTAAGTCCCTGTTGTTCGGTCGTCAGTCACAGTTCTTTGGGTATTCACCATGCTAATATGAATTTCACTGTTTGTCCTACAAATTTACCAACGCTAAGAGAGACTATCGCGAGGTCTAAACCAGTATCCTCCAGAGAATCAAACACTGTTTACTTGTTTGGTTTACATACTTTCCAGGTAATCAGAACTGACAATCTGCTTATAGAGATACGTTCTGTATGTGTATAACTTTAACTATTTAACCTGGAAATCGAGGAAAAATAATTACCAGACAACAATTCTGAAATGTCTACTGTAGTACTGATTCTCGGTGGTCTATTTGTCGTAAGTAAATCAGCAAGTGATACAAAGTTTCGCACAGGCATTTTTGCTAGCGTTAAGAGTGAGCAAAAAGTCTAGAGACAGTAAATCTGGGAAAGCGAAAAATAACTATACTCCTCTACATGGCATGACTGTCTTACAGCAGAGATATAGACGAAATTATACGTTCCTGGTACCTAACGAAGGCAATGTGTATTTAGCAAACTTGGACCATTACACTGGAAGGCCGTATCACCTACTAGCGATTCCATGTGGAAGGGCAGTGGGTGGAGACCTTGTATATGAGTCGCACAAGAGTGTAACATGACACTGGATGTGTAATCTCACTCCTGACGTCTTTATCGTATCAGTAACGATCACTCTATCCAGAAATCACACTCATAGCCTACAGACATTTTCCATACGCACAAGCCATATATATATACCTTAGTGTTAAGCAGCATGACAAATTCAATGCGATCACCGTTGACGTTCAAGGGCTTCATCTGTGTGTAATTAGGTTAATGCTTCACCAATGAGCAGTAACGATAGACGCTCATGAGCAGAAGATAATTTAGCAGTGTAGGTACCTTCAGCAGTCGTCTAATCTTGTACGAGTAGATCAGACAGAGGTCGAGAGCTGTCTGAGTTCCATAAGATTTCTTTTCTTTCCAGATGAATCACGTATTTTCTAACGCATCACCTGACAGGTATAAATTTATTACCAGCCTGCTGAAAAAGTGACAAATCTAGTGTCCTGCGAAAAATGGTAACAGTACATTGGTCAAACTGAGCAGATATTATAAAACCATTTTTATAAGGCTTGGTAGAAAGCACTTCTTGAAAATTCAGACGTCAATGAAGAGTCCGAAAATGGGAACAAAGATAAGGATGACAAATAACAGAGGCGTCTTTGAAGAATATATATATATATATATATATATATATATATATATATATATATATATATATGGTCACAAACAGCAGTGGAGAAAAGTATTATTCAGATCTGAAATTCGTCAACGACAAGCCTCGAACCTGATATCAGATGACAGGCTCAACATTTGGCATCGTTCAGTATTTATAGTTATATTTTAAGAAAATAAGCTATACAGGTACTTACTGTCAATAATGTGGAGTGCAGGCACAAACCAATTACGCAGTTAGATTATTTTAAACTTATGCTTTAAGGCTGATGATCAGGCGAGTATTGTCCTTGAATTAAGTGTATGTAAAACGTATTTCATTGTTATATTGCTTTTGTTATCTTCCATTGGCTAACAAGCATACTTGCTTCTAGTTACAGCACACAAATTGTAAAATGGAAATACCGAAAACAGCATTCGCGAAGGATTTAGTTTTTCTTGTCGTGTATACAGTAGAGTTGTCCACAGCCTTGCTGCTAAATACCATTGCACTTATAGCTTAACGAATTCAATGTTTTTAATTTTTTTGTTTCATGATTGATCAATAAAATATTTTACTATCAAATAAGGAACATTAAAAGCCGAGGCGTACGTTTTAAATTCTAAAATTGCTCTAAAGCGCTATTTTTAATGTTAACTAACGCAAGATGTCTCCTGGCAGGCAATGCAGGACAGACTGGGTTTATTGCTCAGCAGATCTTGAGTATGGAGCAGTCATTTAAAAAAATCGTCCTGTAGAGAGAAGACGTTCAACGAGAGGTTTTAGTCACAAAAACAAATCGAGTTTCTTGATGAAGTTGCCTGTAGCCAAGGGCAAAATTGTGACTACTAGTCTCATTACTGTCAACCTATCTTCAGTTGATTTAAATCTACGTTTAGTTTTAAACAGAAATGGTTATTTTCAAATAGTGAAATGTAAAGTGTAAATAAAAGCTATATGTTTTTAATCTTTTATCCCCAAACGCCTGAAAATAAATTAAAATTTGATAAAGATATCCAAATGTTTTCTTGTTTAATGAAAAAAATGTACATCAGTAACACTGTTCAAACTCTCCAAATAAAAAGTAAATATTTCATTTTTCTCCATGTTTTTAATTTTTAATGGTTCAAACGGCTCTGAGCACTATGCGACTAAACTTCTGAGGTCATCAGTCGCCTAGAACTTAGAACTAATTATACCTAACTAACCTAAGGACAACACACACATCCATGCCCGAGGCAGGATTCGAACCTGCGACCGTAGCGATCGCTCGGCTCCAGACTGTAGCGCCTAGAACCGCACGGTCATTCCGGCCGGCTATTTTTTTTAATGGTTATTTAAATATTGTGAATACCCCAGTTGAAAACTGTCCACTGCCTAGCTTGTTTCCATTTTTATGCACATTATAAGTCAGATTATGGTATAATTCCCAGAAAAGACACACATTTGTATGAAATTTGTCTCACTAATAAACAAACACGCAATCTAAACTGTTAACGAAGTGTATGTTTGTGATCCAACTTTCACAGCACATCATAACATACAAGGTACCTCTTAATATAAGTTAGAGGAAGACAAATTAAAATCAGAATCTTCTACCATCTTCATGTTACTCATCATTGCACATCGTGGACGAGCCCCCAACTGCGTACTTTCATATAGAAAATGTGATGAGTTGCCCTCGACTACGTACCCTCTGACTGAGTTGAAATATTGAAAGTTTTGGCTGGTTTGGTTGTCTGGGGGCTGGGGTACATAGTTGCTGCATTACAGCACCGAGTGTACAGTACATAATATGAATATACACATGAATCGAATAGTCGAAGGTTCCTATCACTCGGCAATTGCGAATTTTGAATGTGACATAGAAATTTATAAATGAAAGATTGTAATTAAATAAAACTGTAGGTACTATTTTAACGACTTTAAATGACGAGTATGATAGCAGAAGTACCTGTAAGAATGCCGTTTAGTACTGTAAAACGCTTATTGGTGTCGATGGTCCAGCAATTCAATAAAATATAAGTGGAGTAACAGGCAAACAATAGATTCCTACTTCACGTACTTAGTTATGAACAACAACATAGCTCGAGAGATATTCACCGATGAACACATACTACGTCTTCACTGGAGAAGCCACGGAAATCACACAGGTGCACAAGTCGGCAATGCGAAATATTTGTAGCTCCCATGACCACTCTCAAACAGCTCCACTCTCGAATGTAGTTCCTGCGACCGCCCGTCGCTGGTTCCCGTCCCACACGCCCTGTCCTGTCCAGTATTCCATGCTCCTCCCCCCACTGTTATTCAGTCTCCCCATTAACGAGCGCTGTGATTGGATAGAGAGCTCCCATTTCTCCAAGCCAACACACACTCACAAACATATTGAAACTCATATGAAATACTGGATTTGCATTTAAATAACTCAAAATTAAATAAATATTCCTATGACTGGACCATAAACAAATTCTAAAACACATCATTAAGTACGCAAACAAATCAAATAAACGAATATCAAAGGAATGGAAACAAAAGGTAGGCTAGTAGCCTAATATGTCTGCACTTTTTAAAACACAACAAATATTTAGCACATTTCTTCAGCAATAGTATAAATCAGACATAAACAAAGACATAGACGAATACTGATAAGCATGTTGCTATCGTTTTTTCGTGTATCTGTGGAGTACTTATGGCTTCTTATGATCAGTAGTAATTGGCAAATTTGACCTCCCATATCTCATATACCATTCAAGTTCCATGCCTCTAGTTCATACTAAATTAGGTTTATATCAATAGCTTTCTAAAGACACGTCGAGCGACAAAATCGGATGAACGATTTAGATTCTGGAAATTCGCTGCTGGGTGTTACTTGTATAATTTATAGTCAGATACTAAACTTTAAAGTAATACAGATATTGAAAATCTGATAACACCATCAGATTTGTTGTGCAAATAATTGTAATGTACATGTTTCTTTTTAATGTATCATGATTCCTCTGGCTATTATTAATTTCTACATGAACTGTGAAATGTCTGTCATTATGGTTTCACGAAGTCTGCCATCTTGGGCACTCCTGGCATAGAAATCTCCTTCATCGACACAAAGCACAGTCCTCATCACAGCATCAACATGGAATTCCCAGCCACGCGGCCGGCCTGGACCCCACGCTGGGGCTACCCCTCTTGCTCCAGCTGATGCTCCGCACCAAGCGACCGCCGACGAGCCGTGGTCCGCCGAGAGGCTCCTGCACGGCCACGCCCACTCCGAACTTAAAATATTTTCATTGCGCCACAACTCGTCCGCTACCTCATACACATCCACTTGTTAATATTCTGGCTTGCCAGACTGTTCAGAAGTAGGACCATTCAGTTCTTACAAGTACATATATAAAAAATTACAAAGAACAGAATTAAATGATTAAATCGCCACACCAATAGTGTTTACAAAATGGTTTTAGTAGTGTGGGAGCAGCATGAATTTCGAAATAATGTTATACTAACACAAATTATGAACGAAACGGCATATTAAATAAATGCCTGCATTTCAGTTACATATAAACAATTTTTTTTTGGACAAGAAATAAAATTTTTTAAATGCACTTTCACTTATGGGCGATTTTGTAAACACTTCTTGTGCCACTCACTCAGTGCTAAGGCGCCTTCTTGCATTAATTTTTTCGTCGCACTACACATGCTCACACGGATTTTAGCATAAAGTATTGATCAACTCACGTCAGACTTCTGACCAAGTGCCTCGCAGAATTCCTGTGTGCCTCTGAATTCCGATCTTCACCATTTTTCGTGAGAAATCTGTCTACTACGAAAACCAAAAGTAGAAACCCGTCAACAAACCATTTCCCAAATCCATCCAGGATACTCACTAATGATTCAGTCCAGTGGAAAAAGATACTTTAGGAACAAAGTCACAAGGCAAACGACTGAATCACGGTAAGCTCAAATTCCCACAAGTTCTATTTAATTGATTTTAATAAATCCTTCCTACCTCCACGGACCACGAAAGCATGCACATACAATTGCAGTTTTAATACCCTACAAATTGACCACTAATTTCTTTGCCATACTCTTATACATAGCATAAATCAATACATATTTTACCTAAATCCACAAGGTCACTGACCTCCACACACCTTTAGCGCCTAAACGTCCCTCTTCCACACGTACAGTGACACAATAAACTAACAAATTACTAATGAATCCCCAAGTAAAACATATAAAATAATCCCTCCAAAATTGCTACCACTAACTACAAATTAGAACACCTTTTCATTTCCCCCCTTTCTCTATTTACTCCTCACTGCGTCAATCACTGCCTCAATTCAGTTACGCATATCGACTTCCTCACTCCAACCCTCACTAACTATGGTATGAGCAATCTGATTTTCACCTGTTAAAAGTCTTTTAAATTTGACTTGCCTTTTTTCATTCTGAAATTCAAATTATAGGCATTTCCCTACACAGTTAAGCAAAGTATGTTATTTGCACAGGAAGTCTGTAGCTAAAACTGCCTCCTTTATTAGACCACTCACTACAAAACATTGTATCTCGAATTTATTTCCTCCACATTTAAATTCTAAAAGTATTTGTTGTCTTACTGGTTCACTCATACCATCAACTGCCGTTTTAATCCGAACGCCAGTGACTGGGAAGATTATTAGTTTCCTATTTTTGATCGTGTTCATAAAACTTTCTCACACTTCTGACACGTTACTATCTGAATCTAGAAGCGCATATACCATTCTTCGCCAACTTTAATTTCAATAATTGGCTGTACATTTAGCATTTCCTTTGGCTCTAAATAATTCTCCCTTAATAAATCATTTTCTACATCTCGTCCCATCTCTTCCAATTCTAGCGTACGCACATCCTGTTCTATCCATCCTTCTTCTCACGTTCATCCCAAAATAATTCATTAAATATTTCCTTCGCCCCAAATTCTTTCCTTCCCTTTTCTAAACCTCTAGCAATTTTAAGCTTCTCTCGTTTCCACATATGTGGCAGTAAGGATCGTAACGTTCTACCGTACCAACGCCAATCAGTCACACTAAAACCACACTCCTCCTTCATATACCAATTCGTACGAACTTCATTACACAAACTATCCACATCCACACTATTTATCTCAGCCCTCTCTAAGTTTTCTGTTAGATCTTCCACACATTTCACCGATTCACTACCCTCAGCATGCACAACTTTACTGGTTCTTCCCTCCAAGATGTGGACACTTGCAGCTTCAACAAAATTATACATCAAGTCACTGTTACACACTTTACGTTCCTGAAATAATACTTCGATGCCTAAGCCAACATCACCATATTTATTCATCTCAGCAACCTTACCTGCTGATACGGCATTTAAATAAGAACCCTTAATTTCCTCCGTCGACAAATTAATTTTACATGAATCTTACACAACTTTATCCTCCAACGCTACATTACACAAATGGCTACTACCCTGTCGTACAATTATGGGACATCCAGACTTGCTACATTCCGCTGTGGTCGGACAAAAATCAGCACACACTGCCCTTTCTACACACTTTTCATCCAGATTATCCCCCGAACCTACTTTACATATACTCCTACATTCACACTCCGAAAAATGTTTTCAGCTGTGCTTTCCTTCCTCTGGCGCATCGGCAGAGGGGTTCATGCTGTTTAGCGTGCGATCGCTGGCGGCTTTCGGAGAGAGAGGATGTAATAGAGTACGGGTAGTTGGTGGCAGGTGGCCCGCGTGGACGGTCGCGTTTCGCAAGCGGGATTGTATTGCCTCCTGGCAGAGTGAGGCTCACCGTTTGATAGTTTGAATCTACCTGTGGTCGCGTGTGTGTGTATTAGCCGTTAAATGGTATAGTGTCAAACTGATCTGCAAGTTCGTATCTTGGGGATTCGTGTCGTAGCTTTCTTGTAGTGTACCCCGAATTTTCCTGTTGTTGTTAACGTGCACCGTAGAATAACAATATGTTTAAAGGCAAACAACAAGAGGTGCCTTTCAACAGAGCGACATTGAGTGTTCAGTCGGCGTACATTTGATATTACTGTTACAACCAAATATTTCGTTGCTCTTTGATTATCAAATACTGTTGGCAAGATTACTACCTTTAGACATAGCGCCGTTGATATTCCTATTGTTGTTAACGTGAAACATTGAATGACAATTTGTTTAACGGCAACCAACTAGAGGAGCCTTTTCGACAGATCGACGTTGAGTGTTCAATCAGTGTACAGTTGAATATACAGATATTACCAAACGTTTTACAGCCAATATTAGTTGTACTGTGTGCTTGTGACTTGGTTGATTACATAGTTTTAGTTTTAAAAAAAAGATGTATGTATGTTGCGGTTTAAGACTCTTTTATGTATGTATTCGCAGCAAGTCTGTTGTCATTGTTGTTGCTTCATTGATTATCTTGTTGTAGTCCTTTATCTACATCTGTAAATATTTTAAAGTTAGAATAATTCTGGTCATTTAATAGTCTTACCCACAGCAGGTTTACCAGGTAACGTACGGCCATCAGCTGTAGTATTCTGGGCTTCTTGCTTGGTTGATTACATTTTTCTAGTTTTATGCAAATATGTACTGTTTAAATCTTTTCTATATACACTCCTGGAAATGGAAAAAAGAACACATTGACACCGGTGTGTCAGACCCACCATACTTGCTCCGGACACTGCGAGAGGGCTGTACAAGCAATGATCACACGCACGGCACAGCGGACACACCAGGAACCGCGGTGTTGGCCGTCGAATGGCGCTAGCTGCGCAGCATTTGTGCACCGCCGCCGTCAGTGCCAGCCAGTTTGCCGTGGCATACGGAGCTCCATCGCAGTCTTTAACACTGGTAGCATGCCGCGACAGCGTGGACGTGAACTGTATGTGTAGTTGACGGACTTTGAGCGAGGGCGTATAGTGGGCATGCGGGAGGCCGGGTGGACGTACCGCCGAATTGCTCAACACGTGGGGCGTGAGGTCTCCACAGTACATCGATGTTGTCGCCAGTGGTCGGCGGAAGGTGCACGTGCCCGTCGACCTGGGACCGAACCGCAGCGACGCACGGATGCACGCCAAGACCGTAGGATCCTACGCAGTGCCGTAGGGGACCGCACCGCCACTTCCCAGCAAATTAGGGACACTGTTGCTCCTGGGGTATCGGCGAGGACCATTCACAACCGTCTCCATGAAGCTGGGCTACGGTCCCGCACACCGTTAGGCCGTCTTCCGCTCACGCCCCAACATCGTGCAGCCCGCCTCCAGTGGTGTCGCGACAGGCGTGAATGGCGGGACGAATGGAGACGTGTCGTCTTCAGCGATGAGAGTCGCTTCTGCCTTGGTGCCAATGATGGTCGTATGCATGTTTGGCGCCGTGCAGGTGAGCGCCACAATCAGGACTGCATACGACCGAGGCACACAGGGCCAACACCCGGCTTCATGGTGTGGGGAGCGATCTCCTACACTGGCCGTACACCACTGGTGATCGTCGAGGGGACACTGAATAGTGCACGGTACATCCAAACCGTCATCGAACCCATCGTTCTACCATTCCTAGACCGGCAAGGGAACTTGCTGTTCCAACAGGACAATGCACGTCCGCATGTATCCCGTGCCACCCAACGTGCTCTAGAAGGTGTAAGTCAACTACCCTGGCCAGCAAGATCTCCGGATCTGTCCCTCATTGAGCATGTTTGGGACTGGATGAAGCGTCGTCTCACGCGGTCTGCACGTCCAGCACGAACGCTGGTCCAACTGAGGCGCCAGGTGGAAATGGCATGGCAAGCCGTTCCACAGGACTACATCCAGCATCTCTACGATCGTCTCCATGGGAGAATAGCAGCCTGCATTGCTGCGAAAGGTGGATATACACTATACTAGTGCCGACATTGTGCATGCTCTGTTGCCTGTGTCTATGTGCCTGTGGTTCTGTCAGTGTGATCATGTGATGTATCTGACCCCAGGAATGTGTCAATAAAGTTTCCCCTTCCTGGGACAATGAATTCACGGTGTTCTTATTTCAATTTCCAGGAGTGTATATATATACATATATATATATTCTTCAAAGACGCCTCTGTTATTTGTCATCCTTACCTTTGTTCCCATTCATTGAGTCTAAGGTTCTGTGATTTCACTAGCTTTGTTTACTAGTTGTCGGATATCATCGTAAAATATAGCTTTGAGCCGTGTCTAAATCCCTGACATTGCATTGTGGAAACTTAAAACAATAACAGCTAATTTTTGGACTCTTCATTGACGTCTGAATTTTCAAGAAGCGCTTTCTACCAAGCCTTATAAAAGTGGTTTTATAATATCTGCTCAGTTTGACCAATTTACTGTTACCATTTTTCGCAGGGCACTAGATTTGTCACTTTTTCAGCAGGCTGGTAATAAATTTATACCTGTCAGGTGATGCGTTAGAAAATACGTAATTCATCTGGTAAGAAAAGAAATCTTATGGAACTCAGACAGCTCTCGACCTCTGTCTGATCTACTCGTACATGATTAGACGACTGCTGAAGGTACCTACACTGCTAAATTATCTTCTGCTCATGAGCGTCTGTCGTTTCTGCTCATTGGAGAAGCATTAACCTAATTTCACACAGATGAAGCCCTTGAACGTCAACGGTGATCGCATTGAATTTGTCATGCTGCTTAACACTAAGGTATATATATATGGCTTGTGCATATGGAACATGTCCGTAGGCTATGAGTGTGATTTCTGGATAGAGTGATCGTTGCTGATACTATAAAGACGTCAGGAGTGAGGTTACACATCCAGTGTCATGTTACACTCTTGTGCGACTCATATACAAGGTCTCTACCCACTGCCCTTCCACATGGAATCGCTAGTAGGTGATACGGCCTTCCAGTGTAATGGTCCAAGTTTGCTAAATACACATTGCCTTCGTTAGGTACCAGGAACGTATAATTTCGTCTATATCTCTGCTGTAAGACAGTCATGCCATGTAGAGGAGTATAGTTATTTTTCGCTTTCTCAGATTTACTGTCTCTAGACTTTTTGCTCATTCTTAACGCTAGCAAAAATGCCTGTGCGAAACTTTGTATCACTTGCTGATTTACTTACGACAAATAGACCACCGAGAATAAGTACTACAGTAGACATTTCAGAATTGTTGTCTGGTAATTATTTTCCCTCGATTTACAGGTTAAATAGTTAAAGTTATACACATACAGAACGTATCTCTATAAGCAGATTGTCAGTTCTGATTACCTGGAAAGTATGTAAACCAAACAAGTAAACAGTGTTTGATTCTCTGGAGGATACTGGTTTAGACCTCGCGATAGTCTCTCTTAGCGTTGGTAAATTTGTAGGACAAACAGTGAAATTCTTATTAGCATGGTGAATATCCAAAGAACTGTGACTGACGACCGAACAACAGGGACTTACATACATTGACAACAGAAAATAGTGCACTGAGAATGACTAGCTACTAGCCGAAGTCTGGATTTGCGTCATAAAATCTAAAAAGGACGAATGAATGCTGCACTCTATAATTTACATATTTTGTGTGTGTTGTGATGTGGATACTCCAAGGGCATGAGGTGTGCCTTGGTGACCAGCAATGGCACGCAAAATACACAGTGTTACTCTGATCACCAAAAATGCATATTTAGTGGAGTATGTTTATTTAACTATCAGCCACGATGTCTACAAAAATGCTAGTTGCCACTCTGAAAAATGACAACTGTATGGGAGAATGTGATAATGCAAATTTAACAGGGAGGGTTGACATAATGTATGCGTGATTTTGACACCGTTTTAAGTAAAATTAAGAAGTATATTATGACAAAATAAACGCCCCGGAGTATGTTATTTTACATGACAACACATCAACGTCACGAGTCTGTCTAATCCATTTCCACGTTAAATAGCTAAAATATAAACTGATAGATAATATTTAGCATTAGAACCTCACATATCAAACTCAGTTTACTCAGGTTTCCATATCAGTAGCTAAAAAATGTGCGTGAAAACTCGAGTTGTGTGCAGTTTTGCTTGCACCTTCTAAATATGGATGTGATTATGCCATTTTTGTGTGTGTGTTCTTTGATGTGGCTACGCCCAGGACCGTATGTAATGTGAATGTATTGTCTACGTATGCATGATGTCACCGAAAAAGCCTCTTGACGGATGAAAATCATTTTTAGCGCCTACCAGATCCACATGACAGCAAGAGTGTCATTGCTTATTTTAGTATTAATAAAACACAATATGGAGACAGGTGGTCACAGGCCTGCAGATAGAGCTAGTGAGTCAGCTTATATATATGGGATCTATTCGTTTGGGCAAGAGCACTACATTAGTAGTGTGGATAAGCTGACAGCGGCTGGAATGACCACTTTGTTTGGATGGCTTTGTGGGCAGAGCATCTGCTTATTAAGTGTGAGACCCAGGTCCAAGTTCCAGGCTGACACATATTTACGATTTCCCCATTGATTTCAATCAATGCCAACTTGCAACCATTGTCGTTGATTTCCTTGTGTCTACCACAATACTGCTGTGAGATATGAAACAGTATATGCCCTGACTGTGTATATAAACATCTGTCTCACCATCATGCAATCACTCTCCTCCGATACCATTTTCTATGTATTTGAAGAGAATACTACAGAATTCGGAATAAAATACTGTTGCTGTTTGTTCATGCAGAGCTAGTGGGCCTCTAACAAAGTTTTCTTACCACCATGTCCCTCTTCCCCCCTCCAGAATGCGCCGTTTTCCTACTATCTAAGTAAAGGTGGTGTCTTATATATACTCGTTGTGTTAATTTCGTACATATTCTCTCTTTCGATTTCTCCATCTAAGTAATGACATTTTTGCTTCTAAGAGTATCTGTGACATCGTGCCTCTCTCTCCCTCTCCTTGTGTAATTAACAAACTTCATTTTCTCTTCCAAAGGGGTCTGCAAGCTCTTTCAAACATTACCTCAGAACACATAGTCAGTTTTTTGGTTGCAGATGGTCTTGTGATTCTGATAGTTCTCTCTTCCTTGTAGCTTTCTAATGAAGTATCGAAAATATCCGTAAGCACTTTGACCTAGTGCGTATACCACAAAAAATTTCGGTACTTCGTAAGTATAAATACAGATACCCTGTACGACCATTTTGTATGTCGTTTTCTCCAAAAATTTTATTTCTTTCCGCTTTTTCACATTTTTCTGTTCTTCTAATTTTTTCATTTTTCCATATTCCAAACGTAAATGAATGTGCGTATTTATGCTCTTGTTGCTTACACTATAAGGCGTGGCTTGCTATTGTTTCACCATCCAACTGTGATACAGAAACCCAACCTAGCCAAGGTATACTAGAAAGTATGGTTCTTCCATCAAATATTAATACACATGACAGTAAGTGACAAAGCCAATATTCCATCACACACACATCAAACACACGTACATGGATTACTGTGGGGTTACAGTGTTGACATTATTCCGTTGTAAACACACACACACACACACACACACACACATAGCTCACTTACACAAGTAAGTGTACACGTGCATATATATCTCATTCATGATTGAGACTTGAAAGAGTCTCAGTGGTCTGTTTAGTGTGTTGGCTTTCCACAGTGCCCCCCCCCCCCCCCCCCCTGCCCTGGGCAATGGCGTGTTGGACAACAATGGCAACAGGGGTCGCAGTAACAGTGATATGGGATGGATTCAGAGTAAAATACAAATTTTTGCACTGTGTGTATCCACAATGCTCTATATCCAGGAAAATTATTAGGTGTGGATCCACTAGGTGTTACATCCACAGAATTTTTCAGAGAAGATCCACCTGCATTAAGTCGTGACAATAGTTGGTGTGAATTCATTTGTGCAAATTCTGAGATAATGTTCGTAGTGGATCCATCTGCACAAATTCTCCATTAACTTTCAGGATGGATTCATCAGTTAAAATTTCCAAGACAATGTTCGGTATGGATTCAGTGACATATGTTCCAGAGTAGCATCTGGAAATGTATCCACATCTGGAATAACTGTTGGGATGCATCCATCTGTGCCAGTTCTCCTACACTGGCCGTACACCACTGGTGATCGTCGAGGGGACACTGAATAGTGCACGGTACATCCAAACCGTCATCGAACCCATCGTTCTACCATTCCTAGACCGGCAAGGGAACTTGCTGTTCCAACAGGACAATGCAAGTCCGCATGTATCCCGTGCCACCCAACGTGCTCTAGAAGGTGTAAGTCAACTACCCTGGCCAGCAAGATCTCCGGATCTGTCCCCCATTGAGCATGTTTGGGACTGGATGAAGCGTCGTCTCACGCGGTCTGCACGTCCAGCACGAACGCTGGTCCAACTGAGGCGCCAGGTGGAAATGGCATGGCAAGCCGTTCCACAGGACTACATCCAGCATCTCTACGATCGTCTCCATGGGAGAATAGCAGCCTGCATTGCTGCGAAAGGTGGATATACACTGTACTAGTGCCGACATTGTGCATGCTCTGTTGCCTGTGTCTATGTGTCTGTGGTTCTGTCAGTGTGATCATGTGATGTATCTGACCCCAGGAATGTGTCAATAAAGTTTCCCCTTCCTGGGACAATGAATTCACGGTGTTCTTATTTCAATTTCCAGGAGTGTATGTATATATATGTTTGGTAGGTCTGAGGATTAACCTATCATTATTGAGAATTGTGCCCCCGTTGTTGGTTTGATTGCGTAGTGACCATAATTTTGGTATATCCTTTTATATAAATTCTTCCGACTTAAGGTTTGGGAAGACAAGAAACGTCGGCGTTTATGATCATTGCAGGGCCGACATTGGTTTCCGATGTTCTGCACTCAACCGTAATATTGTACCCTGTACCATGGGCGCGTATTTGTGTTGAGAGGGTTGCTTATTCTGAAGAACGCCACTCGCTATCTCCGTCGGAAACTGTACTGCTCGATCCCCCAGAACTTGGCCTAGCCCTCCCACTCCGATTCCTACCTAACGATAAATTCGGACTTGTGTAGGACCACATCACGTTTTACGTCCACACATTCATCAATAAGTTTCGTTTCGCCTTCATTCGTGACTAGAAACGCGTAAATACCCTCCTCCGAAGTATGAATACCAGTAACTTTTACATCATTACATAAATTACCATTACTCTGTCCCTTTAACCAGAAATCATCTACCTCCGATGACAAATTTTTAACTTCATCTGCTGGGGACACCAATGCTAAGCCTCGCTTAGTAACATTGACGATTTCCGCCGAAACACAATCACCCTCACTTGCAGATTGCGAGACCAAAGGTACGCCACTTTCACTAACATCAACGCCTTTTGTCTACTCAGTAATACTTGCTACTATGACACCTTCCTGACTGCAGTTGCTACTATTTGCTAATACCTTTTCAGAACTCTCAACACTATTTGCTTTTACAAAAATCATCTGCTCTTTAACTTCTTTTTGAACCACTGAATCTTTCGATTCATCACCATTCACACATTCATTCATTACCCATTCATAACTTACATCATTCCCCACAAACTTATTCCGACTACTTTTACTTAAATCTCTCACAAATCTAAGCTTCCGCCGTTCGCCCCTGCTTTTATTGAAAAAGCCTTCCTGTTTAACATACTCAGTATTACATATTTGTGGCTTTTCTCCAAACCTATCAACATTTCTACCATTACAATTATCTCCAATCCTTTTCATCGCCATCCCTGGACCTGAAATGTGGTGAACATCAGTTTCCCGACCGGTTGTTACGTGATTGCACTTCGCGCGAATTTCCACCATCAAATCTGCGTTCATTACTTGGGTCTCGTTCACAGGAGTTATCACTCCTGTTCGCTCTCCGACCATTCTGCTCATTCCAGCTAGTATCTCCTTGAGAATTCCTTTGATTTCTCTCATGATTATTGTAACCCTGAAAAAGCAATTGATGATAAATTAAAATGTGTCCGAGTGGATACGGGGAAAATTACAGATGAAGTTGTAATAGTAAAATCTAAAATCTAATCAGTGATAAAAGATCTTTTGGAAAAAATGGATAAGATAGAGACGGAACTTGGGGCCAAGGTAAGCGATTGTACAAAAGCGCAAGATGCTCATAAAAGCGACATAAATTTAGCAATTAGTGACATTGCCAATCGTGTAAGTGAGGGGGAGAAAGAAGTGGGCAAAATTGAAGATAAAATAGAGTCCAGTATTACTAGTAAAAATGAATTTAAAAAACAAAAAAACGGGATTTATACATTTTACTTTTAAATAACTTGAAATTATATAAATATTCCTACAGCTGGATCATAAACACGCTCTAACACACATCAGTAAATACATAAACAAATCAAAAAACAAATATCATAGTAATAGAAACAAAAGGTAGGCCAGTAGCCTAATGTGTCTGTGCTTTCTAAAACACAGTAAATATTTAACCAATTTCTTAACGAATAGTATAATCGGACATAAAAAAAGACATAGACGAATAACTATATTGATAAGCATGCTGATATCGTTTTTTTCGTTTAACCGTGGAGTACTTATGACCTTATGTGATCAATAGTAATCGTCCACTTTGACTTCACATAACTCATGTACTATTCAAGTTACATGCCTGTAGTTCATACCAGTTTGGGTTTACACTAATAGCTTTCTAAAGACACATCGATCGACAAAAACGGATGACCCGTTTACGTTTTGGTAATTCGTTGCTGGGTGTTACTTGTATAAATTAGTCAGATACTAAACTTTTTAAACTAATAAAGATATTGAAAATCTGATTACACTATCGGAATTGTCGTTCAAATACTCTTAATGTGCATGTTTCTTTTTATGGTATCATGATTCCTCTTGCTTTTATTAATTTCTACATGAACTGTGAAATGTCTGCCATTATGTTTTAAAAAAGTCCACCATCTTTGGCACTCCCGGCTTAGAAATCACCTTCATTGACACAAAGCAGAGACCTCGTCACAGCATCAACGAGGAATTCCCAGCCACAAGGTCGGCCGGGACCCCACACTGGGGCAATTTCTCTTGCTCCGGCCGACGCTCCGAAACAGCCGGCCGCCGACGAGCCGCGGCCAGCAGAGAGGCCCCTGCATGGCCACGCCAACTCCGAACTCACAATATTTTCAGGGCACTACAAATCGCCCGTTACCTCACAAGTGTAAATGCATCACTCCACATGGGAAAGATGCGATCTATGGAGGTGCAGCTACACATTCTGTATCATGACACCAACAAGAAAATAATTTATGGAAATGCAAAGCCTCGAAGCATTTTCCTCTGGAGCAAGTGTCTTGAATTTCTCTGCAACTCGTACCTACTTTACTCAATTGAAAATAATACGAGTAATACGATAATTCTGCTTCTTGTTAATGCAGTTTGTAGTTACATGAAGTCAGGTAAAGCAAGTTACTTTTAAATATGTTTCACTTGCATCTGACATTAGGATGATCATGCTTTAAATGAGCATACGTGCATGTGTGTATTAAATATTGCTGGACTGATAAAGGACTTCAGGAAGAAAACGATTCATGAGCGATTATAAAATAACATTCTAATGTTATTCGGGAAGCAGACTAGAAACTTCATGAATAACATATATGGGCTGTAACCTAACTGAAGATGTTATACAGAACGCAGACAGGATAATTCATGAACAACATATACAAGTGTCCTAGAACGTATCATGCAGCTGTATAATATCACATCTTCACAAAATCCAAAACACTAACTCCATAAACTTTACAATTCCGATAGTACTATTTACAGAGTAGGCCAATCCGTAAAAGACTACCTCTATCCATGAATGGGTCACCGAAAAACAGATATTCATTCTCCCATTTACAAAAACACCATCCGAGGAGACACCTAACTCTCCTCACTTCGATACGCGATGGAAAAAGCTTGTGTCACAGATCTACCTGACAAATATTGTAATACTGAATTATTGTCACACAATGCAAGCAAGCAACAATATCACAAACATTTCTGGACAGTACAGTTTAGAAATTACTCCCTCAATAACGTACAACATAAATGTTTGAAATATGATGCTATCAGGTCCCGGTGGCGACCAAGAGAAGAATGTCTAAGCTTGTTCACATGGCCCTATCGAAGAAGGTACTCTGCACCAAGCGAAATGATTTGCTGACAGGTCCCCACACTCGAAGTACAACTTGGAGACATGTTTTTCGATCACTCCGTACCCGCTGCCGAGAGGTCACCACTGCTGACTGCCATGCCGGGAGCCGACTGGGTGTTGCACGAAATGTCGTCAAATAAAAAGAATGGCACGAATTGGACGAACAACTCCAGGCATTCTCCCACCTAATCATGATATACGATCATTTCATTTCATTTACTGCTCAACAAGTGATAAGATTAAAGCCCGGACATGGCTCTCTTTAAGCCTTATCTCTGCTCACATGAATCGTTTGTTGCGAAGACAACAGCCTGTCACAGACGACGAGCTGCAGACCAGCGTAGAGAATTGGCGGGCAACCGAGGCGGCTGAATTCTGCGACTAGGGAATTCGAAACTTGCTGCAACGCTGTGACGATTTCTAAGTCGAAGATGAGATTCTACCTAAAAGTTGCTACGAAAAATTTGCGGAAACGGTTAATGCTACTGATGTGCGGTTTTCACTCAGTGGATTGGTAGTCGGATGGTCGTATTGTTAGCCGATAAAGAGACTATATTAATATTCATAAGTTTTATTTTTACTACAAGCATACTCTTTTCAAATGGAACAACGTCTATTGATGTTAACAAAATAAAAATATGGTGAATTACAGTGTCAGTGGTGTTTGTAGCAGAATATTAGTGCGAGTCGTTTATGAGATCTTGTATTTTCAAAACGTTCCACACCGACACTTGTCTGTACCATTCAGCCTGCATAGTTTCCATGTACGGCGTAGTTATGTTTGCTTACAGTACGTTTGTGTGTTCCTTCAGGTCATTGCTACTTGCTAATCAGTTAGTGTGTGACAGTTGATGCAGTACGTCGTGAATGGACGATAGGATTTACCAATGTAGAAAGAGCCAACATAGACATGATGTACAGAGAGAGTACGAATAATGCAATTCTATCTAGTAAGATTATGCGGTAAGATATCCCAACAGACGTCAATCATCTCGGCAATTATTTACCGTCCTCTTCAACCAGTTACGGGAAAGTGGTAGTGTAACACTTAGACAACGAAACAGTGCACGGAGTACCACAGCTATCCTTCACGAGTTGTTTCCAAACCGTTCGACTGTGCGCAGAGGACGTATACCTTGGCCAGCCAGTTACCAGGATTTGACGCCTGTATACTTCTTTCCGTGGGGAAAGTTGAAAGACTTGCCTACAAGGGTATACCAACGAAACCCGCTGATATGCAGAAGCGTATTACTGCAGCCTGCTTGGATATCTCCGCTGAAATGCTAGCACGTGTGCTGTAGTCATTCCATACCAGAGTGGAAGTGTGTCTGGCCATTGCCGATGGTCATTCTGAACACAACCTGTGTTGGTCAGTTCTCTCGTAGTCACAGGGAGATTGGTTGGTTGGTTGTCTTGGGAAGGAGACCAGACAGCGAGGTCATCGGTCTCATCGGATTAGGGAAGGACAGGGAAGGAAGTTGGCCGTGCCCTTTCAAAGGAACCATCCCGGAATTTGCCTGGAGCGATTTAGGGACATCACGGAAAACCTAAATCAGAGTGGCCAGACGCGTGATTGAACCGTTGTCCTCCGGAATGCGAGTCCAGTGTCTAACCACTACGCCACCTCGCTCGGCGGTCACAGGAAGAGAGGTCCGGACTTTATGAAGGGTGGCTGAGAATGTCCCTTTTGAATTTCTGCAGGAGTGCCGCGACTGTGTTGGCCATATGAGGCTTTGCATTGTCGTGGTGCAGAATGATCCCACACGTGTGATTGCCTGGTGGTTTTGGTTTGATCGCTTGACGAAGGGTGGTCACGGTATCCGAGTAAAGCTGGGCATTCACTGTTGTCCAGTGCTGCAGGAAGTGAATCAGAAGGGGGCCATCTTGGTCAAAGAAGATCGACTGCCTAACCTTTCCTGCAGTCGTGTGGATGGCTTTGGCTTGTTTTGGTGGTGATGGATGCTTCGACTGAGCTCTTTGTCGTTTTGATTCTGTTTCGAAGTGATGACACCACGACTCATCTCCAGCCACCACTCGTGCCAGGAACGCATTCACTTACCGAACATAGCGCAGCAGATGGGCAAGACAGTGGGCAATTCTACATGTTTCCTTGTGTGGTCAAAGACTGTGGGGCACCCATTTGGCACACACTTTGCGCATGTGCAGTCGTTCAGGGGCAGTGTTCCTGGACATCGAAAAGGCTTTCGACCGTCTATGGCACAACGGCCTCATCCGCAAACTCAGCGACGCGGGGTTCCCCGACGGGCTGCTGCGTCTAATACACTCATACCTCACAGACAGGAGTTTCAACACTGACGTGCAGGGAAAACAGTCAACACGACACGGTATACACGCGGGAGTACCCCAGGGAAGCATCCTAGGGCCCCTACTATTTAACCTCTACATAAACGATCTCCCAACCACACACAACACAATGATGGCAATCTACGCGGATGACACAGCCATTCTTGCGCAAGATTGGAGACCATCAAACATTACGTCACGCCTACAGACTGCACTCAGAGTGGCCGAGCCTTGGTTGGAGAAATGGCGTGTTAGAGTAAACGTCGACAAGTGCGAAGCCGTTCTGTTCACGAGAAGACCGAAGCAACTGCGCAAACACCGCTGAAACGTCCCCTTAAAACAAATTATACATATGAAACGTCCACTTAGAACAATTATACAAGCCTGTGCTTAACCTGACACACAATATTATTTAGCGCAACGCAATCTGACTTTCAATAACCCCTACAAAACAATGGCCCTGACTAACTTTAACCTATACCTTTTACAAATCACTTACCTCACAAAAATCTTCGCTACTCAAGCTACTGCAAAACAGCGAGCGCCACTACTGCCAGCTAAATAAAAGATTCAAACTACTGAAGGTACTAACTACTGATAGGGATAGTTAGCAAATGAAAGATATTAATAGAGAACAAACAATGTATTTACCTTAATATTCATAATTGACATTCAGTCTTACAGATTATCAAAACTCCGCCATCTCTCTCCCCACGTCCACCACTGCTGGCGGCTCACCTCCAACTGCCCAACGCTATCTGCTGTTCACATCCAGCTATAGCAGTTCATGACAACAATGGCAGGCAACAATGCAAACTAGCCACATACTGCACACAGCACAGCCAGTGATTTTCATACAGAGAGCGCTACGTAACGTTGCCAATAAGAAAACATAAACAGCAAACTTACATAAAGAAAACATAAACAGCCTACTTACATAGCCCCCATGCTCCCCACAAAAATTTTTACAAATGGTGTTGGGCACTGGCCAATACAGATTTGACAAAAATTTTTCACAATTACAGTAACAAAGATATAAAATGCACACACTTATTTATACAATGTTGGTCAACAGCTAAAATTTTCTCACAGTCCATAAAGACAGTCCAGATTGTTCATCATAATAGTAATTACAGGTGTTTGTTCACAAAGTCTCATTAGTAAAAAAATTGCACACAGAAGTAGTGGATTTCCATGCAGTCTTGAAGAA
Source organism: Schistocerca cancellata (assembly GCF_023864275.1). Taxonomy (NCBI): domain Eukaryota; kingdom Metazoa; phylum Arthropoda; class Insecta; order Orthoptera; family Acrididae; genus Schistocerca; species Schistocerca cancellata. The sequence goes on from NC_064629.1 coordinate 904,865,020, forward strand.
GTAGTGTTGTCCTTACAACGGAAAGACAGTGCTGACTCATGACATGCTGACAGGTAATGGGCCACAACAGAGCAAACCCACAGCAGAGTCAGTCAACGTTTCGAAGAATATTGGTAGGTAGATCATCACAGAGTAGACCCACTGTAGTCCTGGTAGAGAGTATTGGTGGGCCACCAGAGATGCAGACCCACTGTAGTCCTTGTAGAGATGGCCAGCAGCCATCTGTTGCGACTGTGCAGGTGCACAATCACCATTGAAGAGTCTTGCGGATAATAGAGCAAGTCCATAACCACCACTTGTGCACTCACAAAGTTTTTGGAATTGTCCTTAGAACCAGCAATGCTGTTATCCAGTCCCTTGCTGAATTAGTAACACACGTGCAAACACTATCAGTCCCTATTTCTCACATATTGTCCATATACTATGACCAACAGAAACGTGTGCAGTGAAATGGAACTTACAAGTTAATAATATGATGAACTGGTATCAATTACAATTTTATAGCATAAGAATACAATAACAATGGTACAAAATACATCATTAAAAACATAATAATACAGATAACATTTGTAGGAATAGGGGCTTTACAAAAGAATAGAATTAAACATATACATCAGTGTTACAGGAATTATGACACAAGTAAATAAATAAAAGATCAGAATAATTATTGAAACATCAACTTCACACATGAGCATTAAAACAAAACAGAATAAATAATGTCTAAACATCTTTACAAAGAAAATAACAGAATATTAGAAAAATTCTACAACATAGCTCTCATCAGCTAAACACATAAAGACAGGAAAAACACAAATACACAAGGGTACCCAAACACATAGTGGGATAACACAAAAGGAAAGGACAGGGTTTGTTTTCAGTGTAACATTTGGTACTGCAGTCCACCCCACAACTTCATTCCGTACATCTTTCATCTTATTTCAACCTTTGTTTCCACCAAAAAATTCTATCTAAGCATGCTTTCTGTATTTATGTTCACACATTGCTTACCTCATCATTTATTTCCAAGAAAATCCTACCTATACCTCGTTCCTGTATTCTATTCATATTTCTTTTAAAATAATTATTTCTGATTGTACAATACTCATTGGGGCCCAAATCTTTCTTCGCAATGCATTCTTTACCTATTCTCCATAGTCAGTTTCTTATATAGTCTACCCCCTCTTAAGCTAACTTAAATCTACTGAGCTCAGATATATATACCAAGGGACGAGGCAATGCAGCAAAAAAAAAATAATTAACACAAACATCAATGACAAAATATAGAAATGGCAAAGCAAGCAGCATAAATTAGCAAAGCAAGTGCAATATTACAACTAATATAAGGCAATGCAGGAAACAAGAAAAACTAGCTTAGAAGAGTAACACAAAGTCAAATTCAGTAACACTATGCCTGACAAACAGCAGCAACTTATATCTAAACATGACATAGCTCAAGCAGAAAAAATATTACAGGAAACAACAATGCAGACAAGGGAAATGCATATTCACATCTTAATGTCTATGTAATTAAAGTGGTGCACCACAACAACTGATTGTAAAAAAAAATATTACCATGTACCTGAAAAGAAAATTAAGTGTTACTGTTACTAGTTACTTCTTATTGTTCTTTCCTTTCCAAGTGCTCCTTTTTTAAAGAATGTGGATTACAAAATTATCATTTAATAGATCTGTTGACAGAAAGAGTTCACATTAGCAAATGCATCTAAGTTTATTTTATAAAACTAATGCTGCAACACAGCTGGAAACCAGATATTAAATGAAATAAGCAACTATGAAAAGCAAAGCATAAAAATATCATTCAATAGTCATGTGACATTTCATAAGTCAGTAGCTCTCAACTCTCGTACAAAGACACTTGTCATAATCAGGTCTGCAGATGTAAAAATATTTCTTGTCATTTTATTAGGCATTTCAGTAAATATCATAAATTACGAGCTCCACAGTATGCTTTCAACGAGGAAATGTCAGTGGCGCGTACAATGGCCTTCCCTATCTGTTTTTTTCTACCTGTGCTTCTAACGAGGCACTCAAACTAATGGCTTGTTCTCCAGGTGTCTGACACAGCTGTGTGCCCACGACGCATGTGCAGGTGGTCACTTAACATTCTTATGGAAATATTTACGACAGCAGTTTTCGCTACAGTGACAGTCTCATATAAAAATATTTCACAGGTCAAGAGTCCCTAACCACTATTCATTACTCCTTACCTTATTCGTCGACACTTTTTCCATATTTCATCATAACAGATACATAGCATAATCAAATAACTCATATAGCATCAGCTTATGGATCATAAACTTACCGCAACAGCATAATACACATCGTCGTCGTAAAAATAACATCATAAAACCTCAGTCAAATGTCAAAAACGTCGTAGCTTCCTCCAATGATTTCAAAACCTAACAAAATTCTCTGCTCATGTCAAAAGTGTCACCTGCCTCCAACGTACTTTAAAATCATACTCCCTTACCAAATACATCATTCAAAGTTCTCATAGTATCACAATGGTTCCAAAAAAATATGAACAGTGCACAAAGTACAGACAAAGTACAATTTCTTAAGTGTGAAGTAATCCAACTCTGTAATTGCGTAAACATGTGTCACTGACGTAGTAAAAGGATGTTTGTTTCTCTGTTAAATGATCAGATAGGTGTGTAATTTATGTGTTAGAGAAATATGGTACCGATGTGTAAAGTTGTATAAGCAAATACCATATTAGCTAGGGCTCCTTGTGCTTGCCAAACACATGGTACACAAAGTAGGCGTGTACCCCCCTGAGGTTTATTGTAATTGTATCCTCAGGTATTACAGCTTACAGCAATGAAATGAAATGTGTCGCGAAAAACTTTCTTTGTAATTCAAAAATCTCTAAAAATAAATGTCTTAAGTACAAAATTAATCACTCAAATACGTGTCCAGTAGCGCTAAATGTGCGTCTTGCTCTAAGATAATCTCTGGGGAGTGTCGTAGTTATTGTCCTCCGAAAGCTAAGTTCTGCAGAAGTCAATGTACTTACCTCATGATACACAAAAGTGAAATGCTTTGCGTATAGATATCATACTTATTACGCTTATTGCCGTGATGAGGAAAGTACTGTGCTGTAACGTATTGTTGTCCTACGGAAAAGGCTGTCTCCTTGTAGCAATAGCACAAAAGTCACCACTAAAACATGTTTTACTTTACAGAAGAATTCAGAAAAACTGTGCAGGTATCAAACAGATACACCGCAAAAGCAACATTGTAAATTGTCACTCATTAGTAACGTCGTGATATAATCGTGTAGCTGTCACACAAACCAACCACTGTGTCATCTGGCATTTCACAGAAAGCACCTCAAATCCAGAATCCACTCGTAAGCAAACCAAAATGTTGCATGTTAACAGTTTCTTAAGTCTGACAAATTGTACAAGTAGCGTGAAGTGAAAATTGCAAAGACTAAGTTAAAAAGCAGATTATCTGTCAATAAATGGTTTTACATGAGAAATGTGGTGTAAACCTTTACTCTTCCTAGTACGCAGAGTTTCAACTTGAATGCAATTATCATGCGGTATTCGTCCGTAAAGAATACGGGAATTTTGCTCAAGGTTAGCGTCAATGTCATTTTTCTCGGAGCCAGCCGGCGCACGCAGCTGCCTGCGGTGCGAGTCATTGTCTGTTTCTTTGTTGGCGCGCGCCGTTACTGGGATTAGGAGGCCTAACTTCCACAAATTCGCCTTGCCGAGAGGGCCCGGCTCTGTTTAAAACTCGCCAGTTCTGATGCAGTTCAGGTCTGTCGTTACGATCATATCGTCTGTCGTCATGTCGGTAGTTTACATAGTTTCTTGTTTGTCGGTCATGTGGTAGAGAATTTCTCCCGGAATCGTAACTGCGTGCTGAACTGTCGCGTCTGAAGTTATTCTGTCTCCCTTGATAATAATTGTTTTGGTTTCCATATTGTCTGTTTCTATGGTAATCTCTGTCATATTCATTACTACGGAAATGCGATCTTTTTCTGTAACTATTACTCTGCCAGTGGTCGTCATACGGGTGGTGTCTCTTTTGGTCACGATTTGCGTTGTAAGAATAGCCTTGTCGTGTCCAGTTATCGTTTCTGTCGTCACGGAATTGTGACGGATGTGACCTGTAGTGATTGTTTTCCTGTTTTCGCATCCCGCGACTGTCTGTGTCAATTTCTAATTCTTGTAACAGTCCCTGAAAAGCTTCAATGTCGTCTTTGCAACGTCCTGCTAAAATAATATGTCGTAAATGTTCAGGCAGTTTGATTAAGCAAATGCGGATGAGTTCTGAGGGGCTGTATGGGTTTGACAGGTACTGATTCTTGTGCAACATGTCTTCAAAATATTTGACAAGACTGGAAAATTCAGATTGTTCAAAGTGTTTCATCATCATGATGCTATGTTTTACGCGATCTTGTGTAGCTTGTGACCAATATGCTGAGAGGAACGCATGGTAAAATTCTCCTTCACTGTGACAATCGTGAATGACAGATCGCATTCTTACAGCTGGTTCATTTTCTAAGTAGCCACACATAAATTCTAATCTGTGTTCTAATGACCAGTTGGGAGGAAAACAATGAGAGAATTGATGGAGCCACGCTTGTGGATGAATGTCGTTGGCAGAATTCTTGAATGTTTTGAATTTACGTGTAGTAATGAACAGCTTATAGTCAAAATCATCATGTCGGCGAGTCACATATCGGTCATTGTTACGTCGTTTCGGCGGTTCCATCTCAAAATTCGGTGTACCTTGCCAATTTCTTTCATAATTACCGAAATGCCCTGTGCTATTATTTTGTGGCTTTTCCGTATTTCTAAGTTCCTCTTCCCGTGTTGGAGCGCGAGTATCCTCTGAAATATGTAATTCTTGTATTACCTGTGTCAACTGATCTTGTACTTCCCGGATTTCTCTTTTGTACTGTGTATTGATTTGATTTTGATTTTGTCTGAATTTTCTAATTTGTTCATACTCTTCTGTGTCAGTGAAGGCTACGGGTCTTGTGTCATTCAGATCATCATCTACCTTTGTAGATAAGTTAGTGACCTGATCCGAAAGTTCAGCTACTTTCTCCGATAGTGAACACATTTCCTCAGTGTGTTTTTCTGAACCAAGTTTCAGAGTGTCCATTTGTGTTGAAATCGAATCTACTGTGTTCTTTAAGTTTTCCTGAGTTTTTGCCAGTTGCGTAACCGAATCGGTAGATGCAACTGAGTCAATTTTAGCCCACAAGGTCTCATGATTTTCATGAACAATGGTTTGCAGCTCTTTTATGGCTGCTTCGTGATTCTGTAATACATTCTCATGACGCGAAAAAATAGGTTGGAAATGCTCACAAATTTGTGTTTTTACGTCATTACAGACTTTCTGACATTTCGATTCTATTTTATGTAACTCAGTAGTTAAATCTTCACGTGTTTGTTCAAGCATATGTTCCACTGAGTCTAACTTTTGAAGCTTTTGTTCCATTGTGTCTAACTTTAGAAGATTTTGTTCTATTGTGTCTAACTTTTGAAGATTTTGTCCCATCTGTCTCTGATTTTGTTCCATTTGTTGCATTAATTGCAATAATAATGTATTAGTGTCTGGAATCTGTTTCTCTATGCTTTTTGGCAGTGCGTTTTCACCGGCAGCATTCACATTTTGACAAGCAGAAAATGTGTCTTGACTCATTTGAGAAAACGGTGAGGACGCAAAACCTGAATCTACAGTATTTGCAAAATTGTGTCCTGTCATTTCGGATTCCTGAGGCGAGCTGTTGCCGACCGATCGATCGATAATGCTTCCCTGTTCACTACCTGTTTCACTGCCTACGCCATTGTCTGACGCCCGCTCCATTTCCCTATGCACAGTTACCAAATTACTACTTTGAATATTAGTTAATTCACTACCCAGTGGTGCTGATAAGCTACGCTCGTCGTCACTATTATTTCTCAATTTAGTTTGGAGCCTAGTGTTACGTTTTTCACACGCCATTATTGTCACAATATTTCACACGATAACACAGAAAAGCACAATTTGAATAGCAAAAATAAGAGAACACATTAACATAGCACTGAAAATAATATGTAGTTAATTACAAGCGCAGCTGCGAAATACTTGGTGCAAATCTACATGCATGCCACAACTGTTTTACAGCACAACAATGAAAGACTGCAACTACAAAGGAGATTCTCTCTACAATTACGCGCTAGCAATAAACAAAGGCTACACTAAATACACAAACTACAAGAAAAAATCAGAAGATTCCAGTGAGGTATCCTAGGCTAAGGGTCGACATATGAAACGTCCACTTAGAACAATTTATACAAGCCTGTGCTTAACCTGACACACAATATTATTTAGCGCAACGCAATCTGACTTTCAATAACCCCTACAAAACAATGGCCCTGACTAACTTTAACCTATACCTTTTACAAATCACTTACCTCACAAAAATCTTCGCTACTCAAGCTACTGCAAAACAGCGAGCGCCACTACTGCCAGCTAAATAAAAGATTCAAACTACTGAAGGTACTAACTACTGATAGGGATAGTTAGCAAATGAAAGATATTAATAGAGAACAAACAATGTATTTACCTTAATATTCATAATTGACATTCAGTCTTACAGATTATCAAAACTCCGCCATCTCTCTCCCCACGTCCACCACTGCTGGCGGCTCACCTCCAACTGCCCAACGCTATCTGCTGTTCACATCCAGCTATAGCAGTTCATGACAACAATGGCAGGCAACAATGCAAACTAGCCACATACTGCACACAGCACAGCCAGTGATTTTCATACAGAGAGCGCTACGTAACGTTGCCAATAAGAAAACATAAACAGCAAACTTACATAAAGAAAACATAAACAGCCTACTTACACCGCTACTGCAGACCAATAACTCTACATGCACGTCCAATACGTTTCCGCGAGAAAGTCAAATACCTCGGTTTCTGGCTGGACCGGAAATTACTCTGGGGGGACCACATACAACACATGACCAACCGAGCTAGCGCGAGGCTCAAACAGCTCTATCCTATGCTCAACAGGCGTAGCACACTGAACAGAAGGGTGTCGAGGTCCATGTACATGACACTTATCCGACCCCTGATGACGTACGCAGCTCCCGTCTGGGGATACGCTGCGCCTACACGCCTGCGCCGTCTGCAACTCATACAAAACAAGGTACTCAAAATCATAAGCAATGCTCCACGATACACACGCATCGCGGACCTTCACCGGGAATACCGACTTGAGACTCTCACGGAGGTAATCCACAAACTCACCACAAGACTATACAGAAACTCCAGACATTCGCAGAACCCGTTTATTCTGAATCTGGGGAACTACGACCACAACCATAGATGGAAACATAAAAGACCAAAAGACATACTTGCAAGGACATAACATCTATGGCCAAGCTTACTCAAACATAACGGCACAGGCGAGCCCCTGTTAATCAGACGCATTTACTGGATATCCAGCTGAAATACACTGCCGAATAACTGGCACCATACAGGGAAGCCGTACCGTACACTGCATGCAAACAAGCTCCACACATCCCCCACACAGTGAGATGATCTATGGCCGATCTCCCACTACTGTATAACGATATTGATTGTTCCAGGAAAGTAGCAGCCGCAGCAACTGGGACACATCGCCATCGCCTGTCACGGTAATGATGCATGATACCTATACTAACAAATCCAACCTTGCATGAACTATCGCAGCTAGTAAACCACTACTGCTCTTACTACCCATCCCACTGTCGCAGAGGTTTTTTTCCCACGGCACTTTTTTCCCTCTGCTCTTCAAATCGCTACCCTCACTCGCGTTTCGTCCACTATCTATCACCTGATGGACCGTGTTAATGCGTAGCCTTACCCAGACGCACGGACAACATCACAGCCCAGCATCCTGTGATCCACCCACTAGATAACTAACATGTTTACGGAGGTGACAGTAGAACTTTTGGTTTGGTCACCACGTTGGTGCGGGCGTGGAGGGGCCCCATCTCTCATTTTCATGATGGTGTGAACACTCCCGACTCTCAATCCGACCACGGCGGCTATGGCTTTCACTGTCACTAGGCGGTCCTGGGTAATGAGAGAATCCACCAACTGAACGATGTCCTCAGTAATGCAGTGTATGCTCCAGACCGTGCATCATTGGCTAATGACACCGTCCTTCCCTGAAGCGCTTGTGCCACGCCTTGACCATTGAAATGGACATGCAGTGTTCGCCGTACATTCATCGATGAATGTCCGTTCCTGCTACTCCTTCTTCTGTCAGAAAACGAAAACCACCTCTTTACTCTCCTGTTGTCGCCTTGATGTCATTGCTTACAATGCGACTGGCAGCGTTGGACGATTGTTGCATGCTGGTGCTAGCCCTGTATAGTCACGAGACGTGCACGTGTGCCCTCTAGCGACTGGCTGCGAAATTCCACGCTCTGGTCGGAACCACACCTCCTTACACACGCCACTGCATTACCGTCCTATCACCGGTTTGCGCATTCCAGACTCCGGCTCGTTCCTTTTTGAACGCCCCTTATAGCTGGAGGGCGTAGCTAACTGTTGCAAATAAAACTTTTCTGTTTTCACTGTGGTTTCCACTTCGCGAGCGACCGATCGGAATTCAGTAAACGAATAACCGACGTAGGTTTGATAATTAACATTGACACATTTTAGTGAGAATATAATCTCAATATAGGTAAAGAAAGTGTTGGTACTAGTGAGACTCGAAAACGTCACACTTGCGAGACTTGTACGCTAAGCACTTAGCTACTAGGAGGAGGAAGGAAGAGAGATTAGATCTTGACGTCCCGTTGACGTCAACACAGATTTAGAAAACATCGTTCTTGTAAAACACAACTAGCTCTTTACTCTCACGAAGTTTTGAGTGCTATTGACAAGAGATTCCAAAATGATTTCGTATTTCTAGATATCCAGAAGGCTTTTGACACGTGCTTATTGAATATCGTCTCAGTTATGTGACTGTATTCGTAATTTCCTGTGAGAGAAGTCACAGTTGGTAGTAACTGACGGATAGTCATCGAGTAAAACGGAAGTCATTTCTGATGTTCTACAAGGTAGTGTTATAGGCCCTCTGCTGTTCCTTGTCTATATCAATATGATGGAGACAATCTGAGCAGCCGTCCTAGGCTGTTTGCAAATGATGCTATCGTTCATCGTAAAGTAAAGTCATCAAAAGATTAAAAAAAATTGCATAGCGATTTAGAAAAGATATCTGTATGGTGCCAAAATTGGTAATTGACTCTAAATAATGAAATGTCTGAGGTCATCCACATGAGTGCTAAAAGGAATCCATTAAACTTCGGTTACACGATAAATAGATCAAACCTAATGGCTGTAAATTCAACTAAAAACGTAGAAACTACAATTACGAACAACTGAAATTGGGGAGAATGTATAGAAAATGTTGTGCGGAAGGCAAACCAAAGACTGCGTTTTATAAGCAGTACAGAGATTTACTAAGGAGACTGCCCATGCTACGCTTACCGTCTTCTTTTGGAGTACTGCTGTGCGGTCTGGGATCCTTAGCAGAGAGCGTTAGCGGAGTACATATGTTCCGGAGGGGGCAAGAGTTCTTTGTCGGAGGACAACTGATCACGGGAAGCGATCGGCGCCGCTTGACCCAGGGGGGCGCCCGGCGGTTGCAGCGACGCGTCCACTGCGGGCGTCGCCGGCGGGAGAACAGGCGGCGGCGGCGGCGGCGGCGGCGGCGGCGGAGGCGGCGCGTCGCCATGGGACAAAATGGAAGGCAGCGTCGGTAACACCTGGGGCTGAGGCGAGCCAGTAGATGGGTCCCCAGGGCGCTGAAAGCAGACGGGGAGCGGCAGATCCCGTGCGACGACAGAGGCGCAGCTGATTGAGATGCCGACGCACCTCACCAGAGGCCCCCAAAACCAGATACATAGCGCGGCCGAGGCAGCGAAGAATGCGCCCTTCGCGCCAACGCCGTGAACCTCGATAGTTGCGGTAGTAGACAACGTCGCCTGGGGCAAAAGCACGTGTCTGCCGCTGCACAGGATCCTGATGCGGCGGATGTAGCAAAGACATCAAGGCTCGATGAGGGCGACCGTGGAGCAACTCAGCCGGCGAGCGACTATTTCGGGGCTGAGAGCGATACGGGGACAAAAAGAGCAATAACGCGTCCTCCCGAGAATGCGACTCTTTCAACTTCAACATATGTGACTTGAAAGTCCCGACCAATCGTTCAGCGGCACCGTTTGACTGTGGCAAAAACGGCGCGGACGTCAGATGTTGAATACCATGGGCCTTGCAGAATGACTGAAATTCTGCGGACATGAATTGTGGGCTATTGTCGGAAACAATAGTCTGTGGAAGACCTTCGACACAAAAGATAGCGGATAACGCTTGGATGGTGGCAGATGACGCCGTGGAAGACATCCGGACAACAAAAGGAAAATTACTGAATGAATCTACCACAACCAACCATCGAGCATTCCAGAATGGACCAGCAAAATCGATGTGTAAGCGTTGCAAGGGGAAGTGGCTTTCGGCCATGCAAAGAATTTCCGCAGTGGTGCTGATTATTGTTCGGCACACACCATGCAAGAAGAGCACATATTCGTAATCGCGGCATCGGTTCCGAAACAAGTACAGTGCTGACGAGCAAGTTCTTTCGTTCTCACTATACCCCAATGTCCTTGGTGAAGAAGCCGTATAACAGAGGACTGTAACGAACGTGGGACCACGACCCTGGACTGATCATTATCTGAACGCAACAGCAAAACACCACGTCGTACAAAAAGTCTCTCCTTGTGAGCAAAAAATCGGCGAACCAACGGATCCCCGATCCGTGACTTTGACAAGGGCCATTGCGTAGCAACTAAACGCAGAACGGTAGCAAGGACAGTGTCGGCAGCTGTGGCTGTAGCTACACGAGGTAAATCAATCGGAAACGATTCGACTACGTCATCGGTTTCCGAATCAATGAACATGCAAGCAAGTTCGGAGGAATCGAATGCTCTATCCTCAGCAACAGGCAAACGGGACAACGCGTCGGCGTTTCCGTGCTTAGCAGTGGACCGATACAGGATATCGTAGCGGTACTGCGAGAGGAAAATAGACCAGTGAATGAATTTCTGCGCTGTACGTGGAGGTACAGGCTTGGTCGGATGAAAAAGCGATGTCAAAGGTTTGTGGTCTGTGATGATGGTAAAATGACGACCATACAAGAAATCATGAAACTTTGTAACACCAAATACGAGAGCCAATGCTTCTTTCTCGATCTGTGAATAATTTCGTTGCGCAGACGAGAGCAATTTGGACGCAAAGGCAATAGGGCGATCGTGCGAACCATCTTTGTGCGCAAGCATAGCACCGATCCCGAAATCCGATGCATCTACCATCAACAAAAGGGGCTTCCGGGGATCGAATGGCGTAAGGCAAGTATTGGAAACCAACGCTGATTTGAACTGGCGAAAGGCGCGTTCGCATTCCGTCGTCCAGACGAACGGAACACCTTTACGGCGTAAGCGATGAAGCGGAGCTGAAATGGAAGTGGCTCTGAGCACTATGGGACTTAACATCTATGGTCATCAGTCCCCTAGAACTTAGAACTACTTAAACCTAACTAACCTAAGGACAGCACACAACACCCAGTCATCACGAGGCAGAGAAAATCCCTGACCCCGCCGGGAATCGAACCCGGGAACCCGGGCGTGGGTAGCGAGAACGCTACCGCACGACCACGAGCTGCGGACGAAATGGAAGAGGTATGGGGAACATATTTGTTATAGTAATTTATTTTTCCCAGCACACTCTGTAGCTGCTTCAAATTCTGCGGCGAAGGCAAGTCTTGTATGGCACGGAGGTGCTCTGGACTGGGATGTATGCCTTGGGCATTGAGTACATGTCCCAGATAGGGTAAGTCACGAGCAAAAAACACACATTTGTCCTTCCGCAAGCGAAGGCCATTTAGTCGCAAGACCTGATATAATGTTGTGAGATTGACTAAATGCTCTTCATCCGTCTTTCCGGAGATCACAATATCGTCCAGATAGTTTGCTGCAGTAGGGTCCGACGCACAAACAGTTTGTAGATATTGCTGAAACAATGCAGGGGCGGTTGCACACCCGAATGGCAGTCGTTTGAATCGATACAAACCAAGATGCGTGTTAACCACCAAAACGCGCTGGGATTCTTCGTCCACCGGTATTTGCAAGTACGCATCTGCTAGGTCCAACTTCGAAAAATATTTCCCCGGCCACAGTTTGTCGAAAAGATCTTCCGGGCGGGGTAAAGGAAAAGTTGCAGGCATTAGTTGGGGATTCACTGTTGCTTTGAAGTCCACACAAAGTCTCAATTTTCCCGAAGGTTTTGGCTAAATCACTAAGGGTGATGCCCAGAGAGAAGCCTGCACACGTTCAATTACACCTTGTGATTCCAAATCGTGTAATGTTTTTGCGACCTCATCACGCAATGCGTGGGGAACATTGCGCTCTCTGAAAAATTTCGGTTGCGCGTTTGCTTTCAGTACCAAATGTGCTTTATAGTTCTTAGCGCAACCGTGGCCCGCTGCAAAAATGTCTGCAAATTCTTCACATAGACGAGATACACTGTCTGAAGGCACAGTCTGGTTCACTGATAGGACCTAATTTACTACAGACAAATTAAACAACTGAAACAAATCGAAACCAAACAAGTTCATTGCAGAAGAAGAACGAAGGACGTCAAATGACACAAGTTTTGTTTGGCCCTTGTATGTAGCAAGAAGGCTGCACTGTCCTAACACAGGGATCTTGTGAGCTGAATAGCTAGTTAACTTAACAGTTGCGGCACGCAACGGAGGTGTGCCCAGCAGTTTGTAAGTGTCTTGATTGATCAGTGAAACTGCAGCCCCGGTATCGAGCTGGAATGGTATCACTTTGCCGTTAATGTCCAAGTCCACAAAAAGTTTATTGCCCTGCTGACGGCAAGAGCGACTGTCTCGTGCAACGAGAACTGACACTGGTACAAAATCACTTGCGACTTGACGGGAGTTCCGGCGATGTCGACGCACACTATAAGTGGGATGAACACAGTCACTGTTAGAGAGAGTGGCACTGGGCGGAGTGGCATGAACTATATGAATTTCCATGGGCGAAGTGTCGCGAGGCTGAGTATCCTTGGTTCGATTCCGATTCCGGCGCGAAGCAAAGGGCCTGGAACTATTTTGAGTTTCCGATCTGACTTTTTCTGGCAAACACTTTGAACATGTCCTTTTTTATTACAGTAAAAGCCAATAGCTTGGCGTAACGGGCAATTCTCACGCGAATGTCTAGTAGCACACCGCGGGCATGATTTTAGCATTGCATTTGCTTGCCGGCGCGGTACACGTGGCTGTGAGGTTGTCGGCAGCGGCGTGGTCGGGCGTGACGATTGTTTACTGTTCCGTGCAGCTCGCCCGGCGGGCCGGTTAACCTGACACACGGGTGGCGAAGTTTCAAATGATTCCTGAGCAAAGTCAAGTGTGTCCTGCCGATCCAATATGTCCATCACTAGTTGAAGGGAGGGATTGACTAGTTTCAAAATCCGTTCCCTTATACGAACATCAGAAACGTTCTGTGCAATTGCATCACGTACCATAGTATCTGAATAAGGGAGTCCACATTGACACTTAAAAGCACAATCCCTAGTAACGCCTTGCAAGGTTGCAACCCACTCCCGATTAGTCTGACCTGCCGTACGTTTTGTACGAAAGAAGGTATACCATTTGGCAACTACATTGACTGATTCTTTGAAATATGCATCTAATGCAGACAAAATTTCGTCGTAAGACAGAGTTGCTACATCGCGTCGGGGAAATAATTTGACTATCACACGGTACGTGTGCATGCCGACGGAGGACAATAAAAAAGGCTGCCGCTCGTTACCATGAATTCTGTAGGCGGCGAGATGGAATCCTAATTGGCGTGACCACTCCGTCCAACTTTCCAGTGCAGCATCAAAAGGACGAAAAGTTAGTGCAACTGTGTGTTGTGCCTGCGTTAGCGGTGGAGCGGCGGCAGGAGAGCCAACACCGGGTGGCTAGAGGAAGCCGAAAGGCACGTGTTTTAGCTCATGCAGGCTGGCGTGAAGTCTGGAACAGGACAAGGAATTTGGACTTTAGAATAACCGACGTAGCTGGTGGAATACTTAACTTTAATCCATTAATGATGAGCATTGCTCTTGACTGTACATGATTACAGTATCAATAGTAACTGGTAATGGCACCTTGTTAGGTCGTAGCAAATGACGTAGCTGAACGCTATGCTAACTATCGTCTCGGCAAATGAGAGCGTATTTTGTCAGTGAACCATCGCTAGCAAAGTCGGTTGTACAACTGGGGCAAGTGCTAGGAAGTCTCTCTAGACCTGCCGTGTGGCGGCGCTCGGTCTGCAATCACTGATAGTGGCGACACGCGGGTCCGACGTACACTAACGGACCGTGGCCGATTTAAAGGCTGCATTTCCCACTCTTCCCACTCCAATAACTGCCATATCGCCTCTTTTGTTGACAGACTTGCTAATATGTTTGACGTTTTCGCCGAATTACAATATTCGACATTGATGTGTACGTTTTACGCTGTCTAGAGCAACGGTGAATATGGTCCAACCCAACGATTATCGACTTCAAAATCATCGTTTCATATTTTTAAAGTTATTCATTTGCCGCCATCTGAATCTGATCGTCAAAGATTGAGTGGATATATGTCACTGACAGTGATAGTCATGGCAAAAAAGTCACTTGGGTATCGTTTCGTAAAATTCTGATGAGACGTGCATGACTTATTGTTACTGAAACTTCCTAACAGATTAAAACAGTGTGCCGGCTGGCGACTGAGAACTGGGACCTTTGCGTTTTGCTGACAAGTGCTCTACCCACTGAGCTGTTTAAGCATGACTCGTTACCTTCCATCACAGCTTTACTCCCGCCAGTACTTCACCTCTTTGTGGTCAGTTGTTGATGGGAAAGTCACAGGGACCATGAATCATGCTTTTGGTGACGACTTCCAGTTAGTCTGGATCAATGCCAGCTTCTGGTGTTTCTAGTGACACTTGATCAATTTGAGGTAATGTGACTTTTTCGGTCTTCCAGTTCAGAGTGTGTGCATGTGGCAGTCCTGTATTCTAAGATTTAATGGAATACATATATTACCTAAATTTTGTTTGTTCGCTCGCACAGAAATATCATGACGATCCGAAGTTAATTGTTCAGTAAACAAAACTTCTATTATTTTATCCGATGCAGGATTACATGTTACTAATAAAGAAAATTAGGGCAGATCTATGAACGAACGTATATCGGTCGCATCTTGATCGTATTTACGCAAGTGACGTGCACTCTCTGTAAATGTGGCCGGTAGTATGACCAGGTATCCCAGTTCATTGGAATTCACATTACATCGTTAACAACTGCTTCAGAGAAATGAATGTACTGTTAGGAGCGCAAACTGAGTTTGATCCAATCGAATATGGAGGAGTTGTTCGGTTTCGATTTCTGCATACGTATCGGTTATATTTTGATGGTATAACTGTCAACATTTCAAAATATGATTTTCAGAGTTTTCAGGAAGCAACCACACTGGGGAACAATTGTTAACACAGATTGTGTTGAGATCTATTTCTGAGCTGTTTTAGAGCTAAATAGGCTTCCTGATTTCAAAACTTGCTTTTTTTTTCTTTCACATTAAATTCTTTCTCTTAACCTTATGTGAATATGATTACTCTCCACGGGATCGAGCGTGGACGACTGTAAGCACTTGTGTTCTCCTGTCAGCTTACACAAACCGTATCCGACCGGAGATGTGAGGGATGAACGACGCCATAGTAGGCCAGCGAGATGTTAGTATTGTCTAGACCAATTCAGTTACGATTGAGATACTGTAGCGAAACACTGTGTGTCAGTCAGATGTAGTGAAGCGCATTCAGACGTGGAGACTGGGTTCTTATTTATATTCAGGGTTAACAGTATTCAGTTTTTATTTATTTATACTTTGAGATCTCTCCTTACGTCTGCATGTGGCAGTTCGCATCGTAAGAGTTAAGCAGCACAGATTCATTTTGTTTTACGTGTGATAGTTTTACTATCGCCACTCAAATTACAAACATCAGTATATTTGTGAGGTAAGCCTGTTTTTCCTATGTTAAACTGAAAATTGGTGATAAAGATCAATCACAGGCATCTCACAAAGAGCACAAGTAGTGTGTCGAGAGTTTTGGGATGTGGACGAAGGGTACACGTGATAAACTTTCATTCAGTATTCATGTGATGTGGGAAGATGACAGTGGCCACTTAAGTGATTGTTACTTTTGTGAAGTGAAAACGTCAGGAAGCAACAAGAATAAAATAGAGTATCCTAGTTTACCAACAGCTATACGTCGAATGCCTTATTCAGCTGAAATCTTGGTGCCACTTTTCAAAGATAGAAATGCCAGTCCGATGAAATTACAATTGGCCCCGACGACGAAGAGTTTGCTACTGTAGATCATTCCATTCGTAAGGGATTTGAGCAGTAAGAGATTATCCAAAAAACCTTCATAACTGTTAGCATCAAGACAGGTGGAGAAAAACGTGCTTGAAAAAGTTGCCAAGGTAACTTCCTTACTATCAAGAAAAGGCAAGTTTCTGCAATAATTTCAAAGTCATGATGGTTTTGTGTATTGCCATAAGGGATATGGTTTGATGAAAGAGGTGCGAATGGTGACTGTTCACCTCTAGCTCAAAACGAAGCTTGAAATGTGTCCTCCTCCACAATGGGAATTAATTTGGTGCTGTCCCAAAAGGCCATTCAGTTTGTCTGCAGCGAGCATATGTATACGTAAAGAATGTCACTGAACTGTGGCAAAGGCACGTGCATCAATGGATCATCTGTGCTGACCTGAAAATGGTCTGCTTCTTACTTGGCCAGCAACAGGGACATACAAAGTATCAATTTGGTCTATGTATATAGGACAGCAAAGGTCGTGAGAAGCACTGGGTGCTGTCTATTTGGTCGCGAATATCTGACCAGAAACTTGGTGATCCAGACATTCGACATCAGCCACTTGTCGACAGAAACGGCATTATGTTTCCATCTTTACTTCTAAAATTTAGTCTCATGAAATAGTTTGTTAAATATTTGTAATTTGAGAAGACTGTTTCAAGTAATATGTATGTTGATCATTTGGTAAAGAAACTTTACAGTTTGTATGAACGCAATTTAAATTCAGTAAGTACATATATATATATCCTTTGTATGAGTAAAATTATATCTGTGAACAATATATTTGGTATGCTTTACCTTTAGTTTTCTTTATGTGTATATTTTATATGACTTTTCAGACAAAGAGAAGATAATCAGTATCTTAAAAAGCTGGTGTGATAAAAAATAGCTGCCATTTTTTTCGATTGGGGACCAAAAGTTAGTCAGAAACAGCTCACAGACCTAAGACGAACAAACTGTAGTTCTCCAGTGCAATCGATGTGGATAGTAACGCATGTCAAGAATACCTCGTTTGTTTTCTCACCCATATGTAAATTACTCAGTTTGATTTGGAAATGATATCAATCTGACTCTTGTCAAAATAACATCAGGTAATGCAAACCGTCATACGAGCAAAGAATTTCTGAGGCAGTTTCTAGTTTTGTGCCCTTATTGAATTGACATGATTGATTGGTCAGTTAATCAATGTATCCCATGAAATAAGTTTATTTATGGTTTACTTTCAACAGTGCTAGTACTGATCCTCCATGATGATAAATTTGAAGTTGCACTTCGAATGTTAACGGGTGATTCCCACGCACAATGTTTGTCGGGCTGAACAATGCTACTTGGAAACAAGAATAAAATTTATGCATGTTACCCAAGAAATGTTTAGACTGACTTGTGTCACCTGATACCAACGACGATAACGTTTAGTATATTGAATCTTTACTCTGGCAGTTTCATTTTTCCATCTGCAAAGCACATTCTTGCTGTTTCGTTCTTAAATTGGTGGGTACAACAGTGCACAGACAATGCATCTATTTTTCTAAAACGAAAGCTTTTGTCGAATATTTATTATAATTAACATCTTAATAGAATGCACCAAGATGTAAATCAGTGTACAATGTCCTGTGGGGTCGAGCGGTGCATAATCTAAAGGTATCCAGTCTTGCTTCTCAGTGCTGCACTGTTTCAGACAAAAAGGCTTGTACATTGCGTACTCGATCAGTTTCCCGTCTTTCATCCTGCTGCTTGTCTGTTTCAGGTAGAATGTATTCGACCGTTTTCCAGTCTTGCTTCCCGTTGCACAACTGTTTCTGAGTACCGTGATGTCTGTTTTGCCGTTCTTGAGGTGTGGATAAACAGATCATCTTGTTGTTTGCGCGGCATAATTGATTTGACAGTGGAGTAATGCTTTGTGACGACCCCTACAGATCCATACTTGAAAATATCGTCTGATGTCTGTTATCTAATGTTCACTGGAATTTGAAATTTCACGATCAACAACTCTCTAAAGCTACATACGAAATGAATGTTGCTGTTTGCATTTGACTCAATGGAATAATGCCACGCGTACGGCCTTATACACCGAAAACACAAGAACTACATCTACATCTACATCCATACTCCGCAAGCCACCTGACGGTGTGTGGCGGAGGGTACCTTGAGTACCTCTATCGGTTCTCCCTTCTATTCCAGTCTCGTATTGTTCGTGGAAAGAAGGATTGTCGGTATGCCTCTGTGTGGGCTCTAATCTCTCTGATTTTATCCTCATGGTCTCTTCGCGAGATATACGTAGGAGGGAGCAATATACTGCTTGACTCTTCGGTGAAGGTATGTTCTCGAAACTTTGACAAAAGTACTGAGCTACTGAGCGTCTCTCCTGCAGAGTCTTCCACTGGAGTTTATCTATCATCTCCGTAACGCTTTCGCGATTACTAAATGATCCTGTAACGAAGCGCGCTGCTCTCCGTTGGATCTTCTCTATATCTTCTATCAACCCTATCTGGTACGGATCCCACACTGCTGAGCAGTATTCAAGCAGTGGGCGAACAAGCGTACTGTAACCTACTTCCTTTGTAATCTGCTAATCTGCTAATCTGAATGGAATAAAGACGGCCGGCCGCGGTGTTCTCGCGGTTCTAGGCGCGCAGTCCGGAACCGCGCGTTGCTACGGTCGCAGGTTCGAATCCTGCCTCGGGCATGGATGTGTGTGATGTCCTTAGGTTAGTTAGGTTTAAGTAGTTCTAAGTTCTAGGGGACTGATGACCACAGCTTTTAAGTCCCATAGTGCTCACAGCCATTTGAACCATTTGAATAAAGACGTTTGTTGAAACGACTCACACGACAGTTATTACAAAATAGTGTACTAATTAAGAAACCCTCGGAGGCACGTGCACAAGAACATGAGACGTGTCAGTGATATCTTATTTCCCAGTCCACTATCATTTCTGAGAATCATGTTATGTAATACCATAAGCTGCTGTTTAAACTTCGCAAATTATTGTTACTATCCTCATGTAAATATGACGTGTAATTTCAGAGGTATGTGACTTTTGATCGAGCAGAGCATCAGAAATCAGGGACATGAGCGGCAGCCAGTTTTAGCTATTGTTACTCAAAGAGACGCGGAGCGTGCGCGCCAAGAGAGGCGTCTCGAATGTGCTACATGACGGGCGAATAAATACTTCCGTCGAAACTAAAAAGTGAGATACAGTTTGAGGGGAAGATACACCTTGGCTACAACAGAATGGACTCGTCCTTGTCTCCGACAGGTGGTAGAAAAGAGATAGTCCAATTGCTAAAAATTCGGTTTCGATGAGAACGATACACACAAAAATTCTCGCAAGTGTTGCTGACAGCGAATATAAATGGGATTCACCGGTGGGGGCTGTAAAATTATTTCGATTATAATGTTATGAAAGGTAACGTATCTAATTTCACAGGGGGCGCAAAGCTCACAACTAGGAGTAGTGTCCCCTCACTTTACAAGATCGCATAATGGATTGGCTGAAGGCAGTCCAATACCAGAGGTGCAATACGTTTTACAGTTAGTTCATCTCATACTGGAAAGTAAATCCTTGTACAATTCCATAGAAAGCTCCTTTGATTGATCAACGAAAGGTTTATCCTGAACTGGAAAATAAGTGGGTTTAGACATGGTTGGATTAGATGAATAATGCTTACGGCATACTACAGCAACATGTCCCACAACGGTGCCGGTAAGTGGGGCTATTCTCACTGCGTTACTGTGTACATTATAAGCTTTGTGATGAATAATTGTGGATGGCCTCATGGTCGCGACTGAGTGGTTAAACTTAGAAATCGTGTAGGATCTTATTGTGAACTGTGCTTCGCATTATCTTAAATATCCCGCCGTTTCGTGTATAAAGGCCCACGTGGCAGTGTCTATAGTACAGGCTTCATAAGAGAGGTGTGTAATGCTTGACTGTTCAATTATCCTCCACTGGCGGCCACTAGTTCGTAAAGAGCCCGTTAGAAACACGATGTCTCGGAATTTGTGGCATCCGTGAAGGCTCCTTGAGTTGTAGTGTGATGCATATCTCTCTTTGTTTCGGTAGGATACTGTAGTTGTGCAGTCCTAGGGCATCGACTGCACACCGACCAGCGCAGCTCCGCGAAACGGCGTCAAGAAGGCACTGTAGTTCGGTTGCAGGCTTTGAGAGCATCAGTACTGCGTAATAGGCAGATTATACTTTGCCTGCGTTCTGGTAATTGTAATAGTGTACAAATTTAATTGCATGTAGGAGGGACAGCAAGCACCTCAAACCATCTCATAACAAAAAGTTATGTTTCGAGGTGAAGTCTCCTATTAATTAGAAAGTTTGATGTACAGATCAATTTGGATTCCTCCTATCGGTCATCGCAACTTCTCTCCTTCCTTGTTTGTGTTGGTGCTGACTCCCACAGTAGCCGACACGACAATATTGATGTGAACCAACTTATATAGAGGACGCAGGGACCCAACAATATAGTGTGCACTATTCCCTCAAATAACATAGAATGCTTTTACCTGCAATATGGGTGGACCGATATCCTTGCAAGAACTGGGAACAGTGAACAGTGAAGTATGTGTCAATTGCCCAGTAGATTGCCAAGAACTAAATCTTCTGGAAACGATACACCAAGAGGCACTCCATTGCTGATGCCGCGGGTGCTGTTCAACCACAGATAATAAGCACGTTGTTGTTTTTAACCATACTGGCAATGTCCTTCCCAACCAACTCAAAAGTTCTTTGGGAAAAATACACAGACTACATGAGAGGAAACATCCTACATCCTATGCGCGATACGAATCAAAATACATTCGGTTCACAGCAAACGTTGGTGAGGAGATATTAGTTTCGACTGAGAGCATGGTTTAGGCAAACACTAAGAAAGCAATGGGATAATTGACAATGGCTGAGGCGAATAGATCTACAAACAACATTTTCGATCGCAGTTTGCAACAAGAAAAATACTTCTATGTCGACGAAATGGGTGCATTTGTTCATACGAATCTTCCGAAACTGATTGTCGTACAACGGAATGCATATGACACAGAAATGTGTGCAATTATTTCCTAGGAACGTCCAAAACAAAGAAACTGCAAGCGCATCACCTGCAATTGGGGCCACTATTTCGGATGGTGGTCAAAACACGCATTTAGCACCTAAATTGCGTTTTAGTATGCTAATCACTGAGACACAAATAGGATATACATACCTAAAATGAAAAAAATCTGGAATGTAGAAAGAACTCCAATCGTCTCAACTCTTTGTATGGGGGGAATGTACCATGGACGTAGAAGAACTTGGGAAGTAATTCATCGATCAAGTCCGACAATGCTGGACGTACCTTCACATGGCGACAGGTGTGACCACGTAATGCATTACATTTTCGAATATGATCCTTTTGGTGGTCAAAGTTTTATGGTGTGAGGAGACATAATGATGGACGGGCTTGCGGACCACCAAAAGTTTCAACACAGCACACTAAAACTGAAAACTGTTGTGACACTTTGCGCCTTCCCCATATGCGCCGTTTCCTGGGTGCGTTGCACCTTGACTTCGTTTTTATGGGCAACACCGATGAGCGCTGGTTCAAATGGCTCTGAGCACTATGGGACTTAACATCTATGGCCATCAGTCCCCTAGAACTTAGAACTACTTAAAACTAACTAACCTAAGGACAGCACACAACACCCAGCCATCACGAGGCAGAGAAAATCCCTGACCCCGCCGGGAATCGAACCCGGGAACCCGGGCGTGCGAAGCGAGAACGCTACCGCACGACCACGAGATGCGGGCTGAGCGCTGGTGGATAAGCTCTTGGAATCAGAGGACATTTTAGGAATCGACTGGCCTGCCCGTTTCCCCGACTTAAATGCCATCGAACACATGTGGGATCGTTGAGGAGACGGATTTCAGCACGTTTACAAGCGCCAGCGACCAACTAACAGTCGGCAACGGCGCTACTGGAGGAATGGGACGCCCTACCACAAGAGCCTCTCCTTACCAACCTTGTGGCCAGTATGGGAGCACGTTGCAGAGAATGCACTGCCGTCCTTGGTGACCACACACATCATTACGAACCATGTCCCGCCTACGTTAATGTCGAGAGGATCATCAGGAGTTGTATTGACTTCAGTGTAATTACTGTCTTTGAATAAAAGTGTCATATCAGTACGTCTCATAGCACAGTTATTTTAGCTACATCCTGTACTATACTATTTTAGTTCTTTCTCTGTGTGTTCTAAGTTTCATCGAGAGTTGTTACCTGACAGTAACACGTCATGCCAACGTTGCTTTCATCCTCAAGTTTTGCACACCATTGCATAAAGTGCACACAGTGTTAACCATGATTTTTCATTATATGCAAATGGCACCATTTGTCAATACATGCGAATGGCTGAACACTGTATACCCATTGGTTAATGTCTAATACAGTGTAATTACTGTCTTTGAATAAAAGTGTCATTTCAGTACGTCTCATAGCACAGTTATTTTAGCTACATCCTGTACTATACTATTTTAGTTCTTTCTCTGTGTGTTCTAAGTTTCATCGAGAGTTGTTACCTGACAGTAACACGTCATGCCAACGTTGCTTTCATCCTCAAGTTTTGCACACCATTGCATAAAGTGCACACAGTGTTAACCATGATTTTTCATTATATGCAAATGGCACCATTTGTCAATACATGCGAATGGCTGAACACTGTATACCCATTGGTTAATGTCTAATACAGGGTTATTACAAATGTTTGAAGCGATTTCACAGCTCTACAATAACTTTAGTATCTGAGATATTTTCACAATGCTTTGCACACACATACAAAAACTCAAAAAGTTTTTTAGGCATTCACAAATGTTCGATATGTGCCCCTTTAGTGATTCGGCAGACATCAAGCCGATAATCGAGTTCCTCCCACTCTCGGCGCAGCATGTCCCCATCAATGAGTTCGAAAGCATCGTTGATGCGAGCTCGCAGTTCTGGCGCGTTTCTTGGTAGAGGAGGTTTAAACACTGAATCTTTCACATAACCCCACAGAAAGAAATCGCATGGGGTTAAGTCGGGAGAGCGTGGAGGCCATGACATGAATTGCTGATCATGATCTCCACCACGACCGATCCATAGGTTTTCCAATCTCCTGTTTAAGAAATGCCGAACATCATAATGGAAGTGCGGTGGAGCACCATCCTGTTGAAAGATGAAGTCGGCGCTGTCGGTCTCCAGTCGACTTTCGCGGGCTACGCGTGAAACTTGCCCGCACGTGTTCAACCGTTTCTTCGCTCACTGCAGGCCGGCCCGTTGATTTCCCCTTACAGAGGCATCCAGAAGCTTTAAACTGCGCATACCATCGCCGAATGGAGTTAGCAGTTGGTGGATCTTTGTTGAACTTCGTCCTGAAGTGTCGTTGCACTGTTATGACTGACTGATGTGAGTGCATTTCAAGCACGACATACGCTTTCTCGGCTCCTGTCGTCATTTTGTCTCACTGCGCTCTCGAACGCTCTGGCGGCAGAAACCTGAAGTGCGGCTTCAGCCGAACAAAACTTTATGAGTTCTTCTACGTATCTGCAGTGTGTCGTGACCATATGTCAATGAATGGAGCTACAGTGAATTTATGAAATCGCTTCAATCATTTGTAATAGCCCTGTACTTGTGACTGATTTGTTTTTGAATATCCATATTGCCTATTTTTTGTGATGTATGGCTGTAATTGTAGCTTTTTAATTTGATTTCCTAAGTTGCCAAACATTATGATTGCAGTTGACGAAAATTAATGGAACAGGAAATTGGCAAAGCAAGTAGCCAGCAGTAAACTTAGGGATAGAACGCTTGTTCGTCTTTGCATGATGTCATGTGCTGGTTACATGTTGAATTCTCTATGTTTGGTTTTTTTCGCTTCACTTCTGTCGTTTCAGCGTTACAAGCCGGCGTTCTTTTGATGGCGTTGTTGCCTTACTTCGGCGAAAATAAAGGGTAAACGTGTTTTTTCATTTGTTAGAACGTGTAGAAGAATTGATGAATAGCCATTGTAGATGGCAGTGATAAATAAAGGCATTGGTAGGTAAAGTAACATAAGGAAAATGTATGGAAGCAGAGACATTACAGTGAATTCTGGGATGTGTAGACGGCGTGGATATGCAGATTTTAGGAACACAATCCAACTTAGAATTTTTACAGACAACGAAATGTAAATGAACTTTTAGTATTAAACGAACATGACTATTGTAGAGAAACACAATTCTACACTTTTGATCAGAAGCCATCAGAGAAGTTAGACTACATGAAATCACAATTCGTAGAGATGGTAAGAATAGATTCCTATGAGCAGAAGGTTTCAGAAGAAGAACCAGATCGTGAATTTGTGAACATATTGACGTAACCACATGGTTCACATGGCTCTGAGCACTATGGGACTTAACAGCTATGGTCATCAGTCCCCTAGAACTTAGAACTACTTAAACCTAACTAACCTAAGGACAGCACACAACACCCAGCCATCACGAGGCAGAGAAAATCCCTGACCCCGCCGGGAATCGAACCCGGGAACCCGGGCGTGGGAAGCGAGAACGCTACCGCACGACCACGAGATGCGGGCTATTGACGTAACCGTGATACGTTTTCCGAATACAAACGAAATAATGAAATAAGAGAAGAAAGAGTAGCAACAAGTAATTAAATTGATGTTAGTGACAGCAGACTCTGATGATAAAAAGACGGGCCGTATCTGCGAAGGAATCACTAATTGTACACGTCGTACTGATTAGGTCTCTGCTCTGGTTAATGTTCCGAAAACTAAGGACACTGGTATGGCGCATAGCGAAGATGTGTACGAAGTTCGCAGCAGTCTTACCACTCAACACAGCAGTCCAGGTTTGTTAACAATAATCTGTAGATAGATCCCTCATCTCAGATAGTGGTAAGCTGCAGTATTGAATTAAACATTTTGTGCTGTTGCGTAGCAATATGTAATCACTCGTTTAATAGGCAGTATTAAATGCTTGTGTTTATAGCGCGCTGGCACGTGCCCGCGGGACATATTCCCGCATGCTTCAACTGGCGTAATTCATTGTATACCCGTATTGAGTTGCTAAATTATACACTAATAGGTAATATAACTTCTGTCTGTTTCACGCGCTGATTATATAAAGTTTAACATAACGCTGTCCAATTACTATAGTAGTTCATCTTCCCTGTTGTACTCTGTTAACTGCAATAGTTGCTTTCAAATTTAAATTTACTTAAAACTTGAAATTTTACTTATTAATAAATAGCTGAAATAACTGCAAAACTATTACGAACTTTGTTCTTCATTTAAACTTTTTTCTTTTGTATTACGGTTTGCAAAGTATCAGAATGTTTACTGAACTGATAGAGTAAGTGCAGGTTTAACATTAAAAGTGTAACCTAACGTTATGCAGTTACCCTATAAAAACGCATAATGCAGAAATAGCCTGTTTTATATCGGGAAAATAACATCTGTAATTAAGTCTTTCCCATAAGCGAAGGTACTTTACTTAAAATTTCTTAGTCATATTTCAGTTGCATTCTTAAATTTGTTACAGTTTATGATTGGTCTCGTATCTAGTTATGCTAGAGGAGATACACCGTTAACTGGCCATATTTTTCCTCATGCAGAGAAGAGCAAAGTCTCGGGCTCTGGGGCCAATACACAGACTTCGCAACCTAAAATATCGAGGAGTCGGGACCCACTTTAGTTAAAGTAATAATTTGCCTCCAGAGACCCGGAAAATTTTTGTAGCATGTTCACTAATGCATTCTATTGAAGAATAGTATGGCAGAGGGCAGTATGGAACGAGAATTATTAGTAATGTCCGAGAGTTAAGGTGAAAATTCTCTTTTTTACAATATTGCGCTATACTGTGTGGCGTATTATGTAGACTTTGCTTAGATACACTAGCACTCTGATATGTGAGACAGTGTATAATACCTTGGTATACATAGCTTAAGTCTAAGTTTGGTTGATAGTATACTAATTTTGTTAGCCTATGTTTTCTAATTGGATGGTCGTTGGTTCGGTATGGATCCCGACACTCAGAGAGAGTATTTCGTATGAATGAACTGAATAGGTAAGGAATGCCCATTAACATATTTTATATTGAACTGTCCGTTGCAAATGGATACTTGTCCTTTAGTACGGACTTGTTGACAAAAGCATTTACCTCATTTAATTAGTCAGATAGGCCTTCTGTGTAGAATAATCATGAAACAGCTTATCAATAAACAGTAACAACTTTGGGAGACATCCGAATCAATCAGCTTTAGCAGCTTTTCTTGACTGAGTTACAGTGTTTCTCGCTCACGTGATGCAACGTCGATGAAATGTTTGAATAGAAAAACTAGCGATTTAACACCAGATATAAAGTGAAACGTCGATAGCGTCGATTGCCAGATTTAACTACAGGCTAATGTAAACTGTAGGTTACTATACTCTAAGCTCGAATGGGTGACCATCCGGTCTGTCAAGCGCTGTTGGCAAGCGGGTTGCACTCAGCCATTGTGAGGCAAATTGAGGAGCTACTTGATAGAGAAGTAGCGGCTCCTATCTCGGAAACTGACATACGGCAGGGAGAGAGGTGTGCTGACCACATGCCCCTCCATACCCGCACCCAGTGACGCCTGTGGGCTGAGAACGACACGGCGGCCGGTCGGTACCGTTGGGCCTTCATGGCCTGTTCGGGAGGAGTTTAGTTCAGTTTTTAAACTCTAAGCGGGATCACAGGCATTCCGTTATTTTGTGTTAGTAGAGTTTATTGACAACTATGGATGAAACGTCGGTGTCAAGATCAAGTGTGAGTGAATTCAAGTAGGAAGATGGGAAGAACTATACTGAAGCCCCAAAGAAACTGGTATAGGCATGCGTATTCAAATACAGAGATATGTAAACAGGCAGAATACGGCGCTGTGGTCGGCAACGCCTATATCTGTCAACAACTGTCTGGCGCACTTTTTACATCGGTTACTACTTCTACAATGACAGGTTATCAAGATTTAAGTGAATTTGAACGTGGTGCTATAGTCGACGCACAATTTATGGGACACAGCATCTCCGTGGTAGCGATGAAGTGGGAATTTTCCCGTGCGACCATTTCACGAATGCACCATGAATTTCAGGAATCCGTTAAAACATCAAGTCTCCGACATCGCTGCGATCGGGAAAAAATTTCGCAAGAACGAGACCAACGACGACTGAAGAGAATCGTTCAACGTGACAGAAGTGCAAGCCTTCCGCTAGTAGCTGCAGATTTCAATGCTGGGCCATGAACGAAACATCATCGATATGGACTTTAGGGGGCGAAGAACCACTGGTGTACCATTGACGACTACACGACACAAAGCTTTACGCCTCGCCCTGGCCCGTCAGCACTGACACTGGACTGTCGTTGACTGGAGACATCTTGCTTGGTCTGACGAGTCTCGTTTCCAATTGTATCGAGCGGATGGACGTGTACGGGTATGGAGACAACCTCATGAATCCATGGAGACTGCATTTCAGCGGGGGACTGTCGAAGCTGGTGGAGGCTCTGCAATTGTGTGAGGCGTTTGCAGTTAGAGTGATATGGGACCCCTGATACGTCTACCAGTAGATGTGACTGTGACAGGTGACACGCACGTAAGTATCCTGTCTGATCACCTGCATCCATTCACGTCCATTGCGCATTCCGACGGACTTGGGCAATTCCAGCAGGACAATGTGACAACGCACACGCCCAGAATTGCTACAGAGTGGCTCTTCTGAGTTTAAACACTTCCGCTGGCTATCAGACTCGCCAGACACGAGCATTCTTGGGCACATCTGGGATGGCTTGCAACGTGCTGTTCAGAAGAGATCTCCACCTTTCGTACTTCTACGGATTTGTGGACAGCCCTGCTGGATCCACGGTGTCAGTTCCCTCCAGCACTACTTCAAACATTAGTCGATTCCATGCCACGTCGTGTTGCGGCACTT
Organism: Schistocerca cancellata; assembly: GCF_023864275.1. NCBI lineage: Eukaryota > Metazoa > Arthropoda > Insecta > Orthoptera > Acrididae > Schistocerca > Schistocerca cancellata. Next base: position 904,893,477 of record NC_064629.1, read on the forward strand.
TTGCGTACTCACTGGGGCCCTAGACGATGTTAGGCAAGTGTAACAGTTTCTTTGGCTCTTTAATGTCTAAGAACACGTATGTATTCAAATATAGTTTGGCAATGGACTTACTGATGTCAGCTACGAAGCTGATGGGTATTATGATAGGCACTAAACTGCATGTTACCCAAAGGGGCATAATTTCAAGGTAATGAAATAACGCGAACGATATGCATTTAATGTGCGAGAAGTGCTAAAGTTAACACTTAATTATATGCTATAAATAAAAGAACGAGAGTAGGGTTTGAGATGGTAATAGTAGTAACTAATGCGTCCCACCACAGAGTTTTCCCTTGTAGAATAAGTAGTTTCTTTGGCAATGTAGTGATGGAGCCATTGGTGTAAGTAGAATGTAGATTTGGAAGGTAAGTGAAGTCGATATTTACTGAAAGTATTGTAGTGAATTGTTGATGTGAAGGAGGTTTCACAAAGGGAGTTGCGTTTTACTGATGTAAGTCATTTATATGTCAGCAGGCATTGCAAATGTGCACCAACAAATCATTTAGTAGTTGACTTTATCTGGGGTGGTAGAGTGCATGATAAATGTCATTGGAAACTAAAGAAAAGAGCTGCGTCAGTTCATAAGAGTGATGGGGAAGGTCACAATAAGAAAGAGAACACCATTCCTGCGAATTTCACCAACCTCACTAAAGGCCAAGAGCTAAAGATGACACAGCAGGATCGCATAATTTCATGTGCTGCACGAGAAGTACCTAAGAACCATAACGAGGGTATTAACAGAAGATTGCCAGAACCTAGAGGAATGAAGTGAAATGGTTTAGAACAAGTTCTATGAAAAAGCCGATAAAATTATGAGAAGAAAAAGGTCCAAGCTGAAGTAAACGCTTATGAACAAAATGTAGTATTCTTCTAGAAAGCGTTCGAGGTTCCAACAAAAATTTATAGCGTGATATTACTGCGTTAGCACTATTATTATGCTCCTCTCAACAAGCAAGGACCACCACAGCTATTTTCCGAGGAACTATTGGTTTGGACCCAATGTGTGCACCATTGCACATCTTTGGGATGAACCAGAGCGTTGATAGCGTGCCGGGTCAGTCAATTCTAAGGCCAATAATACCAAATACCGTGTTTTAACTGGAATTCGTTTAGGTTACACACTCTGTGTGTCAGAAAATAGTGTGACACCGTTTTAAGATATGAAAGAATTAGGTTCTCAGCATTTACTGTTAGATGGCGAAAGCTTTTAATACATAATGCAATGTGTATCAAGTTGCATATTGTGCAGCTGTCTTCAACAGCTCTGACCAAACTCTCAATGTATGTTTTGTACTTTTTTGTACTTGTCTCTACTCATAGCCATTTTGTGGGCCTGTTCGTGTTGTTTGTTGAACCCGGTGTTATCTGCGCAGGCTTTCGTAGAAGCAGCAACGACGCTGCGAGCAGCCGGCTGCGGCCTCACGTCCTCGGGATTTATGCTGGCTGCGACTCCGTGTGTGAATTACGTACCGCCCGCAGCTATCTCGGCATTCTGTCGCTGTTATTAGAAATGTTATAGAGTGCGACGGCACTGGCGGCCCGGTTAAGGCGGAGTTCGTGTGTCTTGTAATCAGGGCTATACGTGAGCCCCTAGTGACGGTGACGAAGCTACGACCGGGGGTCTCGGATTAGCACAACAAGTGCGTGTTGCCTCTCCCTTTACGTGCACGTAAAAATCCCACTTAACTGAATGTAAGAGCGCCGATGCATTATCCCTTTCTTTGTTTCATACATTACTATTTCTTGCCTACTGCATCCATTTTTGTTACTGATAGCCAGCCGAAGTGGCCGAGCGGTTCTATGGGCTACAGTCTGGAACCGCACGACCGCTACGGTCGCAGGTTCGAATCCTGCCTCGGGCATGGATGTGTGTGATGTCCTAAGGTTAGTTAGGTTTAAGTAGTTCTAAGTCTAGGGGACTGATGACCTCGGAAGTTAAAGCCCATGGTGCTCAGAGCCATTTGAACCATTTTTGTTACTGATATTGCAGTGTTTCAAATGGCTCTGAGCACTATGGGACTTAATCATCTGAGGTCATCAGATCCCTAGAGCTTAGAGCTACTTAAACCTAACTAACCTAAGGACATCACACTTCCATGCTCAACGCGGGATTCGAACCTGCGACCGTAGTGGTCTCGCAGTTCCAGACTGTAGCGCCTTTAACCGCTTGGCCACCACGGCCGGCACATAGAACCGCTTGACCATAGCGACCGGCTTTTGTAGTGTCTAGAAGGCCTGCATATCCTGTTCGCTAGAACAACAATCAGACTAGTCGTATTAATGAGTCTTATTAGAATAAGAAAAGATACATTACTTAACTTCGGCAATTACACAGATGTGTCGCATGTAAAGGGTGACATACGAAATAATCAATCTTTTTCAGTATAGACAATCTCAAGTGTCTGCCACACAGAGAGTCCAAGCGAAGCGACTAGAATTGATGCCGCTATCGAAATCGCTAATCTTGAAGCTGCTATTGAACTGGTCCGTCACCAGTCAGTCGCGACTCTTATGTCCTCTTCGCATGGGGTCTATGCTGTAGTGTTGTCGTCCTGGAGGGAGGTCCGCTCAGCGGGAGATTGGCTGACTTCTTCTCGTAGCCGTTTCTTCTCTTTCGTTCCTAACTGACGTGCCGGTGCTTGACTTTACGCCGTAACAGATTTTGTAGCTCATTATTATTTTTATGATAACATGCTAGTATTTAGAATGGCCTCCAGTGACTGAACACACAGCTGCTGAAAATAACTTATTCTCTTCATGACTGATATTTATAATTTGCTGGAGCCATGCATTCTGCAATGTCGTTTACGTTGTTGAAGCGTGCGTAGAGGAAGGATCTCATAGCACAGGCCTACTCGTTGATCGACATGGTTCCACATTTGTTCAGTATCGTTGTCTTGAAATTACGAAGCCAGGGAAGTATTTTGATGTTTTTATCTTGGTCTGTAAAACATGTTGTATTGTTGTAAGATACCCTTGTGGCGATTTGAGTCGCGCGGTTCCAGACTGTAGCGCCTTTAACTGCTTGGCCACCACGGCCGGCACACACGGACAGCACGCTCACTAATACTACATGCACCGTGTGTGTTTCTGACTAGCAGTCATTACTCACCAGGTAACGGTGCTGTTGCCTGTACGGGACTTATATCGACAGTAGGCTGGTGATCATAATGTTCTCACTAATCAATGTAATAACAAACAATTCTTGTTCAGGTATAGGACGATGGGAAGGAGTGTAGTACTTAGTTTCGAATATGAATACATGGCTGTGGTAGTTTATTAATATTTTTGTCGATTCTTTGTGTGAGATTCAGACTCATACGTGTCCGTAGTAGTACAAAAACTAAATCATATGCTGATTCATTGCTTCAGTGGTTGATTCACTCTCAGAGATTAGCATTCCCTTCAAGAGGGTAATTGCGCGTAACGAAGAATTGGTTCAAATGGCTCGCAGCACTGTGGGACTTAACATCTGAGGTCATCAGTCCCCTAGAACTCAGAACTACTTAAACCTAACTAACCTAAGGACATCACACGCATCCATGCCCCAGGCAGGATTCCAGCCTGCGACCGGAGCAGCAGCGCGGTTCCGGACTGAAGCGCCTAGAACCGCTCGGCCACTCCGGCCGGCTAAAGAAGAATTAAAGTTGATAACGTTTATAGAGTGATGCTTGACGCAGGATTCGGACTTAACGTTAGTGGGTTGTTAGGTCAATTACGAGGACAGGTAATGATCTTATCTCAACGTCACTTCCAGTGTCACGTTACACACTTGTGGTACACAATTTCAATGTCTCCCACCAATCCCCTCCCCTGGCGAATTGATCAAGGTCCCGACAGCCCCTCATCTCACATTCTGCCTCTCCCGTATCCTCCCCCCTGGACCAGTAAGATCAAAGCATCCCCTCCCCATCCTCCTCTTTGAAATTGGTAACTTCAGTGGGTGGGTTCATTCTGAAACTTTCCGCCATACGGAGAGGATCAGGTTGTGGTTATTCTTTAATACCGAGTTAATATCATTGTAATTACTATAAGTCAAGTCTCTAGATGCCTTACGTATAGGTATTTGTTAATAAAAAATTAACTTTCATATCATATGATTTCTGGTACTCGAGACAACGTCAGAGACCACATCCATGCTGTTATGTAAGCACACTCTTTTCGTATTTTTCCTTATTTTCCATCATTTTACATATTTTTGCAATTTTCTTTACCATTTTTCGTATTTTTACACATTTTCCCATTATTCAATGAAGTTACGTAATTTTCTATATTTTTTTTTGCAGTTTTTAGAAATGTTCCACATTTTGCGTGTTTTACCCAATTACGTTAAAGTCGTCCCAGTTCTCTCAGTGGCACGTAAACGTCACGTCACATCACGTAGCGTGACGTCGATGTCTTGATGCTCTAAGCCAATCGCAATACTACCTTTCGCCAAAAGTATTACAATTACAGTGAAGTGACAAAAATTATGTTATAGTGATATGCACATGTAGGAGAGATGACGGTAGTAACCCGTACACAAAGTATAAAGGGGCAGTGCAATTGCGGAGCTGTCATTTGTACTGAGGTGATTCATGTCAAAATGTTTCCCACGTGATTATGGCTGCAGGATGGTAATTAACAGATTTTGAAGGGGGGAATAGTAGTTGGAGCTAAACGAACGGGACATTCAGTTTAGGAAATCGTCATGGAATTCAATATTCCAAGATTCACGGCGTCAAGAGAGTGCCGAGAATACCACATTTCAGGAGTTACCTCTCACCAGAGACAACGCAGTGCCCGACGGCTTTCACATAAAGAACTAGAGCAGTTGCATTTGCGTAGAGCTGTCGATGTCAATAAGCAAAAACCGTTGCGTGAAATAACCGCAGAAATCAATGTGGGTCTTACGATAGATCTATCCGTTAGGACAGTACGTCGAAAATTGGTGTTAACGGGCCATGGTTGGAGATGACTGAATCGAGTGCCTTTGCTAACAGCACGACATCGCTGCAGCACCCTTCCTGGTCTCGTGACCATATCGGTTGGACCCTAGGCGACTGTAAAACACTGATCGGGTCACATGAGTCTAATATCAGTTCTTAAGAGCTGTGAACAAGACACTGTGGAACCTCATGATTCTTCCATAACGGTGTGGCCTGTGTCTACATGGGATGGACTAGATCCTCTGGTCGAGCTGAACCGATCGTTTACTGGAGTAGACCATCTGCAGCCATTCGCGAACTTCATGTTCCCAAAGAGCGAGGGAATTTTTATGGGTGACAATGCGCCATGTCAACGGGTCATGATTGTTCACAATTGGTTTGAAGGACATTCTGCACAATTCGACTGAATGACTTAGTCAACCAGATCTCCTGACATGAATTACATCGAAAATTGATCGGACGTAATCGAGAGGCTGTTGGGTGAACGAAATTCTACACCGGTAACAGTAACACAATTATGTACGTCTATACAGGCAGCATGACACAGTAGTTCTGCAGGGGACTTCCTACGACGAATTTAGTCCATGCCACGTCGAGGTGCTTTACTATGCTGGGTAAAAGGAGGTGTTACACGATATTAGGTGATATCCCATGACCTTTGTCACCTCAGGGTGTTTATCATTGAGAAGACGCCACTATATTACTTAGGTGTGGATCACGTTGTAGTGTATGTGTTAGAAGCAAATACATTCCCCTATTGGTAGGAATGCCGGGCATTGTGGCCGAGCGGTTCTAGGCGCTTGGGTCCGGAACCGCGCTGCTGCTACGGTCGCAGGTTCGAATCCTGCCTTGGGAATGAATGTGTGTGATGACCTTAGGTTCGTTAGGTGTAAGTCTAGGGGACTGATGACCTCAAATGTTAAGTCCCATAGTGCTCAGAGCCATTTATTGGTAGGAATACTGACATCACGACAAATACCAGAAATTTCACGATGCCGTACCAAATTATGTAAGAGTTGGAGTTCTATCAATTCTGAACCGAAGATACTTTATGGATAAGAAATACAACACCGCCAATGATAAACGGTTTCTAAGCCACCACTTCATTGCTAGATTGTGTTATGTCACAGTTTATGTGACAGAACGAGTGCATTCTTGGAAATTATGACTTCATGGTAAATATATAATGTTTTTACAATATTCTGAGGTTTACCGACTTCCATCCTTAGATACTTTGTTTGTAAGAATTAGCATAGCCCTACAAAAGACAGAACTAGAGAGGTGACTAGTATCTCCTACAGCTTTGGGTATTGAAGGGTGTATAGCCGACACCACGGACATCATACTACCAGTGGCCAAGAAACTTTTAATATTTTAGATATAGTCATCTCCAATGTGATGTATCTGGTTGCTACCACGAAAGACACTACTACTACATCAAGCATTCGGTGAGGGGCCTTCTACCCAATGTAATAACGGCAAACTGGCAGTAAACTGTCGGCGGAACTGCGTAAATCGTTACGCAAATAAGAGTCATCTCATTCCCTCTTTCTTGTTGCAACAATCAGAATCAAGCTCCCCCAACCATCCTGCTTTCAAAACTAACAGTCGTCTTGGGCGATCCCAATCATGGTCAACCAGGGCTCTCAGGCAGAACAAAAAGGCGTGTAATCTATCACAAAACCACATAAACATTATTAGTTAGTGTGTGACTTTGCAAGAGGACAGGTAAACAATGCAAAAAATAATCCGAGTAGGTGTGGTACTCAACGTTATGTGTCCAACACATTGGTAAGATTAATGTGGAGTTTCATTGAAACTTAGGAAATACGAAACAGAACAATTAGGTGGAAGGAACTGTGTTGCGAACCTTTCTGCAGGAGTTACAGCTTTCACATCAGCCAATCCTTGGGCCAGGAACGAGAATATCCCCATATGAGGCCAATACTACTAAAGACAGCTACTTCAAACTCGCCTCCATTCTCCACGCCACCTTCTGCAACTTCACTTTGGTGTCCGCCATCTCCGGTGCTGCTAGCCTACTGGGAATACTGGACGTGCTGCCCAATACTTTGGGAACGACGCTCCTTGCGTAGATGAAACTTCTATCCACTGAAAAGAACTGCCAGGGCCTCAGTCTGGGGACAATGGTTGGCAGTAACCGCTGGAAAACGTCCCACGCAGAAACTGTAACAGGCGGAGAATCGTGTATCGCTATAGGCAACGGTCGAGAAATTCCTTTCACTTGCTTGTAACGCACGTTTCCTGTCCCTACCGCACAAAGACGCCCATCCAACAGAGTCGTCCACGCACTGAACTAGTAAGCCGTGCAATTGTTTGAGTGTGGGTGCTGCTGATTGTCGCACTGTGGGATGAATGGTCACGATACGAGCAGAGTGCTCAGTACTCACACGGTAGAGAAAACCTTTTTACAAAATGGTGATCTACATATCAAGAATAGTATAAGTGACAATATTTTACTAAGAGTAGCAGTATTTTTCCGTGCAGCAGGAATTTATTAAGTTGATTGCTCTAAGGAAAAGTTCTGAGAAAAATCTTCTGCAACTTGTCATGCTGACTGTCGTGATGAGATAATTAAATATGTGTTTTTCTCACGCAGGCAGTGGTAAACTAATACAATGTATCGCAAGACATGTCTACAAAGAACTTCCTACGAAGTAAGAAAGACGAAGATCGAAATAAAAACGTTATCGGGCAAAATATCTCACGAAAAAACTACAAAGAACGAAACTCATCTAGCTTTAAGGGGGAAACCAGGTGACTATTACAGCGCCATCTATCACAAAGCGACAAAAGTGGTCCAACTAAAACATTCATATTTCTGTACGTACTACACGAATATGTAATAAAAAATAGGGGTTCCTATTTGAGAAAACGCAGTTGATATCCGTTTGACCTATGGCAGCGCCATCTAGGGGTCAACCATAGCGCCATCTGGTTTCCCCCTTCAAGCTAGACAAGTTTCGTTCTTTGTAGTTTTTTCGTTTGACGCTTATTTCGTGATGTATTTGGCCCGATCACGATCAATGGACCAACAAACTCTGTCTGCCTCCATCAAAATGGAGGCAGACATACGAAATAAGCCGCCTACACTGTCGCAGTAAGTAAAAACTAAATTTACATATCGACAGATAGGCTATAGTCATGGCGATACATTAAAGTGTGACCCATCTTTCTGCCATAGAACCAGCGCCCAGCATTATGCTACTACCAGTAATGATGTAACTTCCCGGATCCTCCCGAAATCATCTGAAGATGAGCCTGAAAGAGTTCGAAAACCGGTTCATGTAATAAAGCATTATTATTGAAAAAAAGTGACTGGTTGCAGTTGTGTATAACTTATTTACATACAGCATCTATATTTCGATCAGTTTTTCACAACACGAATCGAATAATATAAGAGTCAACTTCAGTGCCCGACCCTACCAAGAGGCGGTGTCTTTATGCCAACATCTATTAATGTAACTTGGTAAGAGTCTCAGGCTGACGAGAAAATGAAGTAACATCGCGTATTTATACGTAAAATCCATCGAAGTTCGGGTCAAAACCTTTTCCAAAATGAGATATTTAAGTGTAAAATAATTATAGATTTGTTAGAACATGATGGTTAATCATGGATATTTTTTAAGACAGTAAACTGATATGAGCATAGCGTTGTGGAACTGCGACACACTTCCAAGTATTATGGTACTTGTACTAGCGTTAGAGCAGCACCTAACACAAAAATCATAAACATCATTATCCAATGAATGATATTTCACTATTTTTTCTATTTGTAGTGTTAATAGGTGTTCCATTTTCTTACGAGTCATGACTGGAAGTGACGTGTTGACAACGTTATCAGCTTACAACACATACTCAGAGGTTGGGTAGACTAGAGATGTACTTGCATACATTTGTCTTTAATCTAGCCACTCAGCCTCCATCCCAATCGACAGGTATTGAATCTTCCTCCCCCAGTGGATTTTTCTTCCACCATATGATGGGAATCAAGAAATCTTCCACATCACCCGTTGAGAATAATTACACTTCTGATCGGGAAATTTTTATTTGGTGTACATCCTTGACCAAAGCACATGCAAATTTGAATTGAGGCACTTGAAAATCAGAATCAATCCCCGAATCATGGTGTAAAAGTGATAAAGAATTACATATTCCGTGGGTAATGGTAGGTATTTATTTAAGACATCATTCTGACATCAACGTTGAGGGGTGGACATACAACTAATTTTCACATATGTTGTTGCCTCAGAGCATTACTTTAGCAGCACATATGGAAGGGTGATGTTCCTGCCAGCTATCATCACGAGTGCATAATAAAGCTTATTTGCCAAGTTTGGTCCTATAGCAAGTGTCTGATACCGGTAACGTAGCTGAGGATTTTAGTCGCACAGAACAATAGTGTAGAATTGTACCACTAAATAGCCTACGAAAGAACTGTCAGTATCACTGATTGTATAATCAATTGCCACTTAAAATAATTAAAATGACAAGCATAAAGTGTGTAGTTTTACGTCTCCTGAATGCCTTTCCTTAAGTAGCGTATGTATGGTACAGCCCTATGTCATGTCAGAATAGCCCGTTGAGACTACAGTATTTCACAAATTGTACACAACCAGATAAGATATAACACTCATGTATTCTGGTTTAGAGAATCGTAATAGAAAAAGATGTCATAAGAGAGTGATCAACATATAAGCTTGTGTTACTTCTCAGTAGACAACCTGCAGAATGACATTATTGCTAGATAGAAGAAAACTTAAATAGATAATGGTCTAAGTCTGCTCAGGACAACGACTACTTTACTTGTAAAGAAGGTGTAATTTCATTTAGATATTTACCAACTAGACAGTCAGGCTTCTAGAGATGAATAGCTGTTCTTCACTTTCTCAGACTTACTTTCACGAGACTTTTCCATTTTCCATTTGTTAAAACTACCAAGACCTCCGGGATGGTACTGTATCCTATACTGGTTTTTAAATGTGATTCGCTTACGATGAGACTCATCCAGATGTACAAAATAGAACACCACCAAGATATAGTCTTCAGTAGAACTGTAAGCACTGCTGTTTGGTAGTCCTTGTAATTGATTTCCAAGTTATATAAATAAAACTATACACCTCCAGAGCGTAGTTTTATAACCAATATTATCGTCGATATTTGCCTGTAATCTGTGTATATCCATTCAAGTCAACAGTGTTCACTTTAATAATCCAGAAGATGTGACTTCATATCACATGTCAGTCTGTGTTAATATTAGTAAATGTCTAGCTCAAACACTGGAATGTATTTAGCATAGCAATATGATCAGAGTGCCCAACAATAGCAAATACTCTTTACTGATGATGATTATTTATGCTAGTAGCAAAAACCTTCAGGTAAATGTCACGATGATAACATGTTCAGTCACGTGATCTTCTGGTCATACCATCTAAATGTGATTGAACTAGCAATCCAATTACTTACTTCTGTGTTTTCTCCACTGTAGATACCCAAGGAGGTGGAATATGTGTACAGCAATGACAAGTCATATGCATGTAATTTTTTTGTAGCCACAGCGTTCCTCTTCTCACCAAAATGCGTCCTATTCGGCATATATTTATTAGGGATCGGCCCTGATGTCTATAAGAAATGCAAGACGCTACACCTAAGCCTGAGAAGAATATGGAAGAATGTGATAATATTATCCTAGCGTGAAGGGTCATCACGATTTATGGTAACTATGATATCGTTTCAAGTAGAACTAAGATGCATTCTTGATAAAATAATATGCACAATCTAGGCTTTCACCACTAGTTGTTGCTTAAACCTGCACTTGTGCACCCTCTGTAGTAGTTTTAAATGTCTCGGAATACAATATTTTATGCGTGAACACCTACAGAGCGTGGTTGTGTAATCGATTTCTATACTAAAAAATTAAAATTGGAGAGAGACATATATTTTACTTTACGCTCCCACAGGTTAAACACAGTTAGTCGTTTATTGTTAGTAAAAACCTTTGAGTAAAGACCCAAGATAGCAACACTTTTAGACATACACTCTAAGTGTGGATGTCATTAAACTATTTAATTTGTGGGTACAACGATGCACATATCCCAGGTAAAGGATTAAGGTGGATGTAACTTTTTCTGTATTCATAGTTTTACTCAGCACACCAAAACACATGCTAATGGATATAGAATGCACCGGCCATATTTGATCAGAAATCCGCAAAGAAAGAACAGATTTCCAGTAGCGCCAGCCGAAGGCAGACATGGGTGTTATGAATTACAAAAAATAACACAGCTGTCGCAAAGTTCTGAAACGAGCTGACCAGGTGAGGTGTGGAAACAGTTGACACAACAGTACCTACTGGGTGACAACTTCTGAACGGAGGATGTTCAAAGTACCAAAGTACACGGTTGGCGGGGGGGGGGGGGGGGGGGCACGATCGGAATTAGTATGCGCATTATGGTTTGTTTTAGCAACGAAAAACCACTTTCATTTGCATGGGTTCGTCAATAAGCAAAATTGGCGCTTTTGGGGGACTGAGAATCAGCATTTCGTTTTCGTGAAGTCTCTTCACCCTCAACAGGTGACTGTGTTGTATGCAATGTCATTCTCCAGAATGATCCTGATTTCGACTATATGTGGTTCATGCAAAATGGAAGTCGACTCCATCGAAGCAGGAGAGTGTTTCATGTCCTGGGGGATAACTTTAGGGACCGAATTCCAACTCTGAGGTACCAAGAGGCCACTGGCACGGGCCTCGATTGGCCGCCATATTCTCTGGATCTGAACACATGCGACTCCTTTTTGTGGGGCTGTATTAGAGACATGGTGTACAGCAATAACCCCCAAACCATTGCTGAGCTGAAAACAGCCATTCAGGAGGTCATCGATAGCGTTGGTGTTCTGACAGTTCAGCGGGTCATGCAGAATTTCGCTATTCGTCTGTGCCACATCATCGCCAATGATGGTAGGCATATCGAACATGTTATAACCTGAATCCCAATATCCGTAGTGACGTTTACATTTTGAATAAATTGTGTGTACCCCGTAGTTTGTAACTAATTTATTTTCTCTTTTGTATAGTTCAGTAATTATCGCGCTGTAAGTGGAAGAGGGTGGACGCCTTTCCACACTGGTGGACACTGACATTTTTAGTATATGTGCAACAAGGAATCACAAAGCCCATCAGAAACATATGAATGCCTAGCCATTTTACATGAGTTACTTCTGTTAGTATCACAGCACGGAGCTGTGACACTTTAGCGCCATTCAGAATTCTTTTCATGAACCACTGTTTGTCATTTCGAACAAGAAAATATCTTAAGCTTCTATTACAGAGCGGATATTCTGACTTTGTTCCAAGGTACAAGGATCTGTCCTACTGAGAATACATGTGGTTCACTTATTACGTCTGTACAGTTTTGTGAATAATATATGTCAACTATATTCAATATTTCTATTAATTATTTCACTGAACCGAAGTTATTTTTGTATTATTTAATATAAAAAATCTGGGATGCTGCCATTATGTAGACACTTCTTATCATAGTCTCTGTTTCATCAACGGTACGTCAACGATCGAATGGTCAAGTAATTCAACTGAACTCTGCTATTTCAGCAGTTGGAAAATAAACTTTCCACTCTGGTGGAGAATGGTATGGTATTAGAGCTTTTCTAGAACATAGATGAATATGATATACTAGGCATTTTGCTTTATTCTGGAATGGTGATATATTTCGTGGAATATATGGCAGCTAGGAACTTCCCATTTTCTATAGTATGTGTAGGGTTAGCTGATGAATTACGTCGCGATTAACTAGATTGATGAAGAATTTCAGTAATGTTTCATTTTCAGTCAAGGTTCAGTAATTACTGATTCGAAGAAACATCCTCATGACACTGCTTTTTGCTGTAAGCTGAAAGTATACACTTTGTATCATTTCTGCCAACTGTTTGGTGCTCAAGTACATAGCTATACCAGTCTATGTACCATCGCTCTATTTAAGACGTATCTGAGTTATGTAGCTACGCCTTTAAATAACTCATGTCCCAACAGATTTACAGTTTCGTTTTTGGGTCACAAATACGCATATAATACAAGATACACTATGTGAACAAAAGTATCCGAACACCCCCAAATACATACGTTTTTCATGTTAGGTGCATTTTCCTACCACCTACTGCCACGTACTCCAAATCAGCGACCTCAGTGGTCATTAGAAATCGTGAGAGAGCAGAATGGGGCGCACCGCGGGACTCAAAGACTTCGAATTTGCTCAGGTGATCGGGTGTCACTTGTATCATACGTCTGTACGCGAGATTTCCACACTCCTAAACATCCCTAGCTCCACTGTTTCCGATGTGATAGTGAAGTGGAAAAGTGAATGGACACGTACACCACAAAAGTGTACAGGTCGTCCTAGACTGTTGACTGACAGAGACTGCCGACAGTTGAAGAGGTTCAGAATGTGTAATAGGCAGACATCTATCCAGACCACCACACAGGAATTCGAAACAGCATCAGAATCCACTGCAAGTATTATGACAGTTAGGCGGGAGGTGAGGAAACTTCGATTTCATGGTCGAGCGGCAGCTCATAAGTCACACATCGCCAGTAAATGCAAAACGACACATCTCTAGGTGTACGGAGCTTAAACATTGGACGACTGAACAGTTTTAAAACGTTGTGTGGAGTGACCAATCACGGTACATAATGTGGCGATCCGATGCCAGGCTGTGGGAATGGTGAATTCCTGATGAACGTCACTTGTCAGCATGTGTAGTGCCAAAAGTAAAATTCGGAGTCGGTGGAGTTATGGTGTGGTCGTGTTTTTCATGGAGGGTGCTTGCACCCCTTGTTATTTTGCGTGACGCTATCACAGCACAGGCCAACATTGACGTTTCAAGCACCTTCTTCCTTCCAACTGTTGAAGAGCAGTTTGAAGATGGCGATTGCATCTTTCAATACGATCGAGCACTGTTTATAATGCTTGGCCTGTGGTGGAGTGCTTACTAGACAAAAACATCTCTGTATAGGACTGCCCTGCACAGAATCCTCGCCTGAATCCTATAGAACACTTTTTGGATGCTTAGGAAAGCTAACTTCGGGCCAGGCCCCACTGACTTACATCGATGTCTCTCCTCAGTGCAGCACTCCGTGAAGAATTGGCTGCCATTCCCCAAGAAACCTTCCAGCACCATACTGGACGTTTGCCTGCGAGAATGGAAGGTGTCATCTAGGCTAAGGGTGGACCAACACCCAATTGAATTTCAGCATTACCGATAGAGGGCGCCACGAACTTGTAAGTATTTTTCATCCAGGTGTCCGAATACTTTTGGCCACATAGTGTAGCTAAATGAATGTGGGTCTTACCTAACTTAAAATGAGAGTAACTTATTTCTTAGCACAGACATACACCTTAATCTTCGTAAAACCAAAACCTTATGCCTCCCTTTTGAAATATTGTAATCTAATCAGTTAAAAAATGTACATTTTAAAATTACGCAAAGAATATTTATCTGTTTTTAGTAGTTTCATGTACTAGAGTCCATAAATGTTTTAAATTCATAAATTAAGCCTACCTCTTGGGTCTTAAAATATGTCACTTTCCCCAGTGAATGTCATATTCAACATTTTCTGGTTCAGGACATTTTTTATACTACAGTATCTCTTTAAAAGTATGTTGTAGGTAAAAGTCAACAAATTGCGCTTTTTTTATTTTTTTAGTGGAGGCATTAAGTAATCCCCCTCCCCCTCGGTCGTACATGTTATTGAAAGTGTACTGATCTTGCTAAGAATGTGCTAAAAGATATTTTCAGGTTCTAGACCCTACATACACATCAGAACTTCCTTAAGAACTATGTTGTTAGTATAAGTCAACAACAATGAACGATTTTATTTTATTTTATTTTATTTTATTTTATTTTTTTTTTTTTTTTTTTTTTTGCGTGGGCATTAAGTACTACCCAAGTGCCCTCTTGGTAATGTGCGTTATGAAAAATACGAACGTATTTGTGTTATTAAACGGTGAACCAACTATCCTTCCTTTTCGGCCGAACATCATGTCGTAATCTTACAACACTCGGTAGCTAAATGATTTGTTTAAGGACACTGCGTGTGGTCTGAGGCGGATTGGAAGAGAGACACTTAACCGAACGTACGATTTGCACTTGTGAACTGTGTACATATCAGTCTAGTTTTCACTGTGAACTTTTTGTGGTAATTGTAAATTTTGGCGTTTTTATTGGCGTCATGTATCGGTAAGTGAACGGATGTTCCTGTTCATTCTGCTCCTGGCAGTCACTCAGCTCTAGGCAGTCATAAACCTTTTGGGTTTGAAAGTGATAGGTTCTGCGCGGCAGTGACCGTGTGAATACTGTAACTTTCCGTCTTACATACATGAGTTCTATGCTAAGTTCAACCTAGAATCTTTCAGCAAGTCAGAACTTTAATATTTCGTGAGTGTCAGCTGTTGAACAGATGTGGATTGAGCTCCTTTGGTTACATTCCATGATCGTTACTGGTTAGACTTTTAGAATATATTTATTTTATTTTTGCTTGTACACTTATTTGTAGGACCACTATTTTAGCCGGCCGATGTGGCCGAGCGGGTCTAGGCGCTTCAGTCTGGAACCGCGCGACCTCTACGGCCGCAGGTTCGAATCCTGCCTCGGCCATGGATGTGTGTGATATCCTTAGGTTAGTTAGGTTTAAGTGGTTCTACGTTCTAGGGGACTGATGACCTCAGATGTTAAGTCCCACAGTGCTCAGAGCCATTTTGAACCACTATTTTAGTAATTTGTTTGTTTTAACTCATTGGATAAATCATAATTTGCTCAATATATCTCATTTGGTGTAGCCTACCATCACCATCAGAAAGGACGTAACTTTCTGTCATCTGTATTGTCATTCTGATTGTTAAACTCATACTTTAATTAATATCGAAAAACTTTTCGACATTATACAATTTAGACTGCAGGATCACGGATTATACCTATTTTGCAGCGAGTTTACCTGCTGGACGTAAAGCTGACAGTACATCACACAAAACATATACAAGTACTGTGCAACTATTTAAAGTAGAGGCCTCCTCCCCCGTCTCTTTGCTGAGAGCTTCAATTATTCTGGTGTATTATGATAAGCAACCAGTGTTTTGTGTTTGTCTCTCTCTCTCTCTCTCTCTCCTCTCTCTCTCTCTCTCTCTCTCTCTCTCTCTGTGTGTGTGTGTGTGTGTGTGTGTGTGTGTGTGTGTGTGTGTTTATTTTTGTTCGCTGAATCATTGCTTTTTATGATGAATAAATTTATTCTCTCGGAAAAGTTTATACCGACCTTCCATCTCTGTCGTGTTCCACCATTACCTTTGAATGTGTTTGTGTCTTGTGTCTTATTCCACCGATACAAACATTGGTCACGATGTGACAAATGTGAACATTGCAGAAGGTCTCTTAGTGTATTACGAAAATCTGCAGTTTAAGTACTACATTACAATAAATATCATGCCAAAAGTTTATCTTCGTGTGTTTTGATCAGATGTTGCTGTTATTGAGTAGTTGTACATAAGAAATACGTTGTCTTAATTTTTTAGAGGCTCTTGGCACCATAATTCCTCTAAAGTGGGATTTAACTGGTTCAAATGAAAATATAAAGCAATATCTGTCTGTTAATAAGATGAATTATATTTTGTACAGTAAAATATCATGGATTATCCTTGTCTCTCCTAAAATGGTGCGTGATAAGATTAAACATTTGTAAAAACTATGGGTGACTGTAAAAAGTATAGGTGATAATTATTCTATAGACCACCAGTAACATAACTCAGATAGAAATGACAACACACTTTATGTATTTTAGACATGGGCATACTACCGTACTATTGTATCACCTGTGAGTCACCATAGAACCATTTATATATGTATAGGGTGTCCCGTTTATCTTGGCCACCCTAAATTACTATTTGTCCACATGCAAATTACAAAATGTTTAAAGCAAATGTTCTTTGGCCGTCAGCGGGACATCAATCAGCATGATTGCCTTCGCAGTATATTTGTTTTTTACAAAGATATGAACTACTCTTCTGGATGATGTGCCACTTAGAACCAGAATGCTTATGTGGTATCAACACTATGGATGCCCAGCACATAAAGCCTTGCGTGCACGTCGTTTTCTGAATCGAGGGTATCCTGCAAAATGAATTGGTCGAGGAGGAGGAACAGTTACTTGGCCTGTTAGGTCTCCTGATTGAAATCCAGTGGACTTTTTTCTTTGGGGTTGCGTTAAAGACGTCGTTTATCGCGATATTCCAGCAACTCCAGAGGACATGCAGGAACGCATAGTGGTTGCTTCTTATTCTCTTCAGCAGGCAACACTGGAAGCAGTAAATAATTCTTTCATTCAACGAGTGCACCAGCGTACCGCTGTCCATGATCACAACTTTGAGCACCTTTGAATGTTCAACTCCTGGGCAATGGTACAGGAGAGTGAAGGTCGGTTTTGTGTTATGTTTTACTTAGTTTTCATTTGTTCTCTGACAACTCCAGCAAGTGGACGAGTTTGTGATCCTGGACTCAAAGTCAGTGCTGTGTTCTGTAATTAATAACGTTGTGTTTCAGTGAATGGTACACTGTGATACATTTTTGAATGCGTCTTTAGGAGAGGAAATGAATTACCGAAAAAAAGTACAGGGTGCCATTTAAAAAAGTCATAACGCTGTTCGTAACTTTGTAAAACATAAAGCTACAACGAAGTCAATCATGCTGATTGATGTCCTCCTGACAGCTAAGGAACATTTCCTTGAAACATTTTGTAATTTGCATCTGGACAAAGAGTTATTTAGGGTGCTCAAGATAAATGAGACACCCTGTATGTATACTGAGGATGTATTGAATCTTACACTAAGAGTAGATATAAAAAAGGGAACTGATTACATTCTTCCAGTAGCTGGAAGTAACTCAGGCAGCCTATTCACCTGTGTGTTTCATTCTTATCATAGTATTTAACCTAGTATGTATTCTTTGCAGTAATAAGTCTGGTGAAGTTAGACTTACTACACTGTCCATTTATACCTACCTTAATACATCAAATGTCAGTTTAGCTTACAACTGGTAACTATTTAGGCATGAATATAGCGTTAGAGCACGTGCCTTAGAGTTGAAAATCATGTTGGATAACGTTGTGACACTTGATGTAAACATTGATTTTTTTGAAAATTTAAATATTGAATTAAAATTGTGACAGTTGGCAAGCATCACTGAAAAATTCAGATGTGCTAAGTATTTAATTTGAGGCTCCATTATGCCTTACAACATGTATGGTACAGAAATCGAACTTTCCACATTTACTAGTGAACGTTCATGGCATAACCACTGTGTCGGCATGTGTGTGGTTGTGTGTGTGTGTGTGTGTGTGTGTGTGTGTGTGTGTATGTATGTGTGTGTGCACCTTTCATGTAATTTTGGATAAATATTTTCGAATAACACGGGGTAAAATTAGATTATTCAAATACATTTGAATGAAGTCAAGGTGGAAATTCTGGGGCTACAATGTTATTTCATTTTCATGCTCTTCAAATTACTGCGCCATGATAGGCTGCTTCATTTTAACACTACATTGATATTGACTGGAGAGCGGAGGGGTGTGGTGCATCATGTGATGCTGATGACATCACTGACACGGGGAGTGGGGTTTATTGCCGTCTTGGATTCGGACATGATTGCTCCTGTATGTTGACAACTCATACTAACACTAGTATCTCAAGTCAGTGGTATCACAATATTCATACCCCATCTAGGTACACTGTGAGCCACAATGGCTATATGTATACTACTCACGTCTTTCACAATCTTTTTGAAATATATTTTTGGCAAGATACAGTTAACAATGTTTTTAACAAGTTTTATGTTAGTTTCTATGGGGACATTGATCCGCAATAAAAGATACACAATACATATATAATGAGGCTAATGAGAGAGTGAAATTTTTTCAACCCTCGGAAGGCATAGAAATTAACACATGTTACGCACCCAAAGACATATCCTGTCTTCGTCAGTGACTTTTGTTTTGCAATCGAAATAAGCACACTGCCACACTGCGATGTGTCCCCATACCATGTGGTTAGAAAAAAACTGAAGACTCTATACGTCGCAGGGCGCTGATGCATGGTAGGTGTGTTCATTAACCGGTGCTCAGCTGAAAACCAAAATAGTTACACTCTCTGACACAAGATAAAAATGTTGTTGTTGTGGTCTTCAGTCCTGAGACTGGTTTGATGCAGCTCTCCATGCTACTCTATCCCGTGCAAGCTTCTTCATCTCCCACTACCTACTGCAGCCTACATCCTTCTGAATCTGCTTTGTGCATTCATCTCTTGGTCTCCCTCTAAGATTTGTACCCTCCACGCTGCCCTCCAGTACTAAATTGGTGATCCCTTGATGCCTCAGAACATGTCCTACCAACCGATCCCTTCTTCTAGTCAAGTTGTGGCACAAACTCCTCTTCTCCCCAATTCTATTCTATACCTCCTCTTTATTTATGTGATCTACCCATCTAATCTTCAGCATTCTTCTGTAGCACCACATTTCGAAACATTCTATTCTCTTCTTGTCTAAACTAATTATCGTCCACGTTTCACTTCCATACATGGCTACACTCCATACAAATACTTTCAGAAACGACTTTCTGGCATTTAAATCTGTACTCGATGTTAACAAATTTTTCTTCTTCAGAAACGCTTTCCTTGCCATTGCCAATCTACATTTTATGTCCTCTCTACTTCGACGATCATCAGTTATTTTGCTCCCCAAATAGCAAAACTCCATTACTACTTTAAGTGTCTCATTTCCTAATCTAATTCCCTCAGCATCACCCGACTTAATTCGACTACATTCCATTATCCTCGTTTTGTTTTTGTTGATGTTCATCTTATACACTCCTTTCAAGACACTGTCCATTCCGTTCAACTGTTCTTCCAAGTCCTTTGCTGTCTCTGACAGAATTACAATGTCATCGGCGAACCTCAAACTTTTTATTTCTTCTCCATGGATTTTAATACCTACTCCTACCTTTTCTTTTGTTTCCTTTATTGCTTGCTCAATATACAGATTGAATAACATCGGGGATAGGCTACAACCCTGTCTCACTCCCTTCCCAACCGCGGTGGTCTAGCGGTTCTAGGCGCGCAGTCCGGAACCGCGCGGCTGCTACGGTCGCAGGTTCGAATCCTGCCTCGGGCATGGATGTGTGTGATGTCCTTAGGTTAGTTAGGTTTAAGTAGTTCTAAGTTCTAGGCGACTGATGACCTTAGAAGTTAAGTCGTATAGTGCTCTGAGCCATTTTTGTCAGTAATTCTAATGGAATGTTGTATACTCCGGGGGCCTTGTTTAGATTTAGACCTTTCAGTGCTCTGTCAAACTCTTAACGCACTATCATATCTCTCATTTCATCTTCATCTACATCCTCTTCCACTTCCATAATATTGTACTCAAGTACATCGCCCTTGTATAGACCCTCTATATACTACTTCCACCTTTCTGCTTTCCCTTCTTTGTTTAGAACTGGGTTTCCATCAGAGCTGTTGACATTCGTGCAAGTGGTTCTCCTTTCTCCAAAGGTCTCTTTAATTTTCCTGTAGGCAGTATCTATCTTAGCCCTGGTGAGAAAAGCCTCTACATCCTTACATTTGTCCTCTAGCCATCCCTGCTTAGCCATTTTGCACTTCCTGTCGATCTCATTTTTGAGACGTTTGTATTCCTTTTTGCCTTCTTCATTTACTGCATTTTTATATTTTCTCCTTTCATCAATTAAATTCAATATTTCTTCTGTTACCCAAGGATTTCTACTAGCCCTCGTCTTTTTACCTGTTTGATCCTCTGCTGCCTTCACTATTTCATCTCTCAAAGCTACCCATTCTTCTTCTACTGTATTTCTTTCCCAAATTCCTGTCAATTGTTCCCTTATGCTCTCCCTGAAACTCTGTACAACCTCTGGTTCTTTCAGTTTATCCAGGTCCCATTTCCTTAAATTCCCACAATTTTGCAGTTTCTTCAGTTTTAATCTACAGTTCAAAACCAATAGATTGTAGTCAGAGTCCACATCTGCCCCTGGAAATGTCTTACAATTTAAAACCTGCTTCCTAAATCTCTGTCTTACCATTATATAATCTATCTGATACATTTTAGTATCTCCAGGGTTCTTCCATGTATACAACCGTCTTTCATGATTCTTGAACCAAGTGTTAGCTCTGATTAAGTTATGTTCTGCGCAAAATTCTATCAGGCGGCTTCTTCCTTCATTTCTTAGCCCCAAACCATATTCACTTACTATGTTTCCTTCTCTCCCTTTTCCTACTCTCGAATTCCAGTCACCCATGACTATTAAATTTTCGTCTCCCTTCACTACCTGAATAATTTCTTTTATCTCATCATGCATTCCATCAATTTCTTCGTCATCCACAGAGCTAGTTGGCATATAAACTTGTACTACTGTAGTAGGCCTGGGCCGTGGCCACAATGAAAATATGACGCTGTAAAGTTGGCGCAGGATAAGGGGGAAAGATCAAACACATGATAACGGTAGTTCTGACGCTTTTTTAGGATTTAGTTTCAAGATACTACATTGGTTCAATAATCGTCTTCCAACTCATCCGAAACACAGTGTGGTCGACAGTTGCTATCGTGTGTAATCAGAGCGATAAGACATTGTATGCTATCCTTCTGATCAGGAAGAGTAATCTAGAAGGCAGCACATCTTGGAATTACATAAAGGTGATGGCGTCGTTACCGAAAGTTTCTCAAGGCAAACCTTTTGCCTAGTCAGCGATAACTGGTGTCACAAAACCTTGTGTATAGATAGTGGGGGAAAATCCTTGTGCTTCCATTGTTGGCTCTATCGCTTGCTCTCCAACCCAAAATGATGACACCATGTTTCATCTCCCGCGAAAATACGGGATAGGCAATGATGTTCGTCATCGTGATACCATCCCAGCTGTCACAGTGGTGTCGACATCCAGTTCAACTTCCATTCCTTCGTCAGACTGTACGGGAGGCACTGTGCAATAGTTTTCCAGAACTTCAGATGCTCTGTCATCACGGTGTGTGTGGCACTGTAACTGGTGCCAACATGATCCTAATGTCTTCTACCGTCCGTCGTCGGTCATTTCTCACGGCAGCATCCGCCGTAGCGATGACAGGAGGGATAATTATAAGATGAGGCTGTCACGGCCGTCTGCTGTCGTTCAGGAGCACCCGACCTTCTCGAAGTCGTTTATTCCACGTAAACATTCCCGTACGTGACACACTGTGTTCACCAAACATAGTGGAATTTCGCTTCTTGACATTCCTTCTGCATTCAAATACCGCACTACACCTCGCTGTTGCTCTTTCCCGGCCGCCATACTGCAGTCACGAGTACATTCGACTCACTGACCTCACTTCGCCCACGTTTAACAGATTCATCGCATAGCAGTGGACGTTCGCGCTATTCTTTTCTGATTCCCAATAGAGGGCACTTCTCTACAAACACACACACACACACACACACACACACACACACACACACACACACACTCTCCTCTACACACACACACACACACACACACACACACACACACAAGCGCACGCGCGTGTTACTAACGCCCATGCCATGCTCGTTACATAGTGTCTGGTTTTCTGTCGACTGCTCCGTGTAATGTATTTCAGAACGTTACCTCTAAGGGTCACGTAAGCGCCCACTGATGTGAAACTTAGACAGGATCCGACGCATCTCACCGCATGCAGCGTACCAAATGGTTCAAATGGCTCTGAGCACTATGGGACTTAACATCTGTGGTCATCAGTCCCCTAGAACTTAGAACTACTTAAACCTAACTAACCTAAGGACATCACACACATCCATGCCCGAGGCAGGATTCGAACCTGCAGCGTACCACATACAGACCTATAACTCCATACACAGCCAGAAGACACTGACTCCACCTCCTGCCGGTACCGACTCCCTGCGTCAAAATGCTGCTAGACCCATATGTAGGCGGCTCGCTGGCCACTGTAGCCGAGCGGTTCTAGGCGCTTCAGTCCGGAACCGCGCTGCTGCTACAGTCGCAGTTTCGAATCCTGTATTCGGGGATGGATGTGTGTGACGTCCTTAGGTTAGATAGGCTTAAGTAGTTCTAAGTCTAGGGGACTGATGAGCTCAGATATTAAGTCCCATAGTACTTAGAGCCATTTCAACCATTTTTGTAGAGGGCCCAGAATCCACCTTCCACGATCCCAATTTCCACGCAGTAGCCACGTGTATAATCGGTTCTAGGTGCCGATTAAAGGGGATAACGACGTTGTATCGCAGCCTCTCCTTACCAACAGCGTGCCATGGACGAACCTGCTGTAGTAGTGGTTTCATACCCTGGTAGCACGTCAAGCTTGCGACGGGAATGCTACCGTTGTTCATAAACACGCTATAACCAACGAGGCTGCAAATGAACACGACAGTTATTGTTGTCATATGAAGCTATTCCCGTCGCGCCTTACGACTGTCGGTGTACGATTCAGTTAGCCCACGGATTTCTCTGGAAAAGTTTTTGGGGTCGTATCTTCGCGGCTGTTGAAGTTCTTCGCTACTGAAACGGATTTCACTTTGTAGCAGTATTCACTTCGTTAATGCCATTGCTCTAACCAAGTGCTACGAGCTACTGCACCGATTTCGTAAACACGAGTTATCAGTTTGGTGTCAAAGCATGACATAAAACAGTTGCTATTTAATCTACGTGACCGTTTACCACTACACTATGAATATGAAAATTGTATTTCGACTGTTGAACAATGGAATCCCCGGTAGCTGAGTGGTCAGCGTGATAGACCGTCAATCCTAAGGGCCCGGATTCGATTCCGGACTGGGTCGGAGATTTTCTGCGCTCAGGGCCTGGGTGTTGTATTGTCCTAATCACCATCATTTCATCCCCATCGACACGCTAGTAGCCGAAGTGGCGTCAAATCGAAAGACGGTCTATTCGACGGGAGGTCCCAGTCAGACGACAATTACGAGTATTTACTTATCTTCTGGACTGCTCTATTGAAGTGTGAAAGGACCGCTCGTCGTTTCTATGTACATGAAGACCTGGCCGTCAAGGTTAGCAGCAATCTACGGCTGTTTACGGATACTATGTTAAATGGGAATGTGAAGTCTTTGAGTGAGTGTATAAGGATACAAAGTGTCTTAGACAAAATTTGTAGTTCGTTTAAGGAGTGTCACCTTGCTCCAAATGTAAAAAAATATAAGCTAACGCAGATGAGTAGGAAAATCAGTCCCATATTGTTCGAATACAGCAATAGCTGTGTGCACTTTGACGCATCCATGTCGACAAAATATCTAGGAGAAAAATTGTAAAGAGATACTAAGTGGAACGAGAGCATAAGGACGGTAGTAGGGTTGGCAAATGGTCGACTTCGATTTATTGGGCGAATGTGTACTTCATCTGCTTAGGAGATGTCGTATAAACTACACGCCAATATACAGGGTGATTCAAAAAGAATACCACAACTTAAAAATGTGTATTTAATGAAAGAAACATAATATAACCTTCTGTTATACATCATTACAAAGAGTATTTAAAAAGGTTTTTTTCACTGAAAAACAAGTTCAGAGATATTCAATATGGCCCCCTCCAGACACTCGAGCAATATCAACCCGATACTCCAACTCGTTCCACACTCTCTGTAGCATATCAGGCGTAACAGTTTGGATAGCTGCTGTTATTTCTCGTTTCAAATCATCAATGGCGGCTGGGAGAGGTGGCCGAAACACCATATCCTTAACATACCCCCATAAGAAAAAATCGCAGGGGGTAAGATCAGGGCTTCTCGGAGGCCAGTGATGAAGTGCTCTGTCACGGGCTGCCTGGCGGCCGATCCATCGCCTCGGGTAGTTGACGTTCAGGTAGTTACGGACAGATAAGTGCCAATGTGGTGGCGCTCCATCCTGCTGAAATATGAATTGTTGTGCTTCTTGTTCGAACTGAGGGAATAGCCAATTCTCTAACATCTCCAGATACTGTAGTCCAGTTACAGTAGCACCTTCGAAGAAAAAGGGACCAAAAACTTTATTGGCTGAAATGGCAAAGAAAACGTTCACCTTAGGCGAGTCACGTTCATACTGAGTTGTTTCCCGCGGATTCTCAGTGCCCCATATACAGACATTGTGACGGTTGACTTTCCCGTTAGTGTGGAAAGTTGCTTCATCACTAAACACAATCTTTGAAACGAAAGATTCATCTGTTTCCATTTGAGCAAGGATAAAATCACAGAAATCGATTCTTTTAATCTTATCAGCTGCAGACAGTGCTTGAACCAATTTCAGACGATAAGGTTTCATAACTAACCTTTTTCGTAGGACTCTCCATACAGTTGATTGTGGAATTTGCAGCTCTCTGCTAGCTCTGCGAGTCGATTTTCCTGGGCTGCGGACAAATTCTTGCTGGATGCGTGCTACATTTTCATCACTCGTTCTCGGCCGTCCAGAACTTTTCCCTTTGCACTAACACCCATTCTCTGTAAACTGTTTATACCAACGTTTAATACACCACCTATCAGGAGGTTTAACACCATACTTCGTTCGAAATGCACGCTGAACAACTGTCGTCGATTCACTTCTGCCGTACTCAATAACACAAAAAGCTTTCTGTTGAGCGGTCGCCATCTTAGCATCAACTGACGCTGACGCCTAGTCAACAGCGCCTCAAGCAAACAAATTTACAACTAAATGAAACTTTATAGCTCCCTTAATTCGCCGACAGATAGTGCTTAGCTCTGCCTTTTGTCGTTGCAGAGTTTTAAATTCCTAAAATTGTGGTATTCTTTTTGAATCACCCTGTACTTTATCATTCTCGGGTTCTGCTCGAGTGTTCCTGACCCCCATTAGTGCGGATTGAAGGAAGACATCGAAGCAGTTTAATGGATGGCTACTAGGTTGTTACTGTTAAGTTTGATCAACACGCGAATGTTACAGATATGCTTCATGAATTGAGATGAGAATCCTTGGTTGGAAGACGACGGCCCAGACAGGTGCTTAAGACAGGCTCTTAATTGCCAGTTCGGCTGCTTCTAGCCTTCCCAACGCCGGGCTGCACTGCCATCATCCTGATGCAGACAAATTTTAAAACAAGGGAATGTTCTCTGAATAAACACCTTAACTAGGAGCGATTAGTATCCATGAACTTTTAACATCGTTGCACCTGATGATGCGGCTTTAGGCTGCGAAACCGGTTGTGTATCAATAAAACAAGAATTTTACCAGCTGTCTGCAGAATTCTTCGTAACATCATCCCTCTTGTCTGACGTGCGTAGAATATTTATTTTCTTCTTAACGTCTTACTGTGTAATAATTGTATGATTAAAAAGACGCAGTATCTCTAACATTTAGGTAAGTTCCAGTACCCTTTTGTTTTATCGATGCATTCTTTCGATAATAGTTTGCATAATTCCTGGAATTCACAATACAGTGAGATAAATTGTAATAAACTAAAGTGAGCTGCACGCCAAACAAGTTCTATGTTTAATAAAAACGTCAACAAAGCCACACACTGCCAAATATTTTGACAAAGCAGTTAAGTTTGACAAACCGTTTGATCATTTACCGGGACCTTATGTGGTGCCTGTATACCTATGGCGGTCTGGGCGTTGAAGCTTTGTGCACCTCCGACACACTAAGATTCTGTACGCTGTGTGTGCCTGTGACTCAAATAGACACTATAAATATTTAGGACAGCGCGGGTACGACGGTCCTGTGGATATTATACATTCATGCCGTGTAAGAAGCCAAAAGAGTTTCACATCTCCATTTTCAAAGTCTTTTGGTCTGAAAGACAGGTCATAGTTTTATAAGGGTTTGCCAATACGCTTCAGATGTTCCTGATACTCCGTGTTCCAGGAACTCTATCAACAGCCCACTCGGTTGCTCCACATTCACAGCAACTATTCCATGCTTTTTCTGAATAAACACTTCCAGATTTCATTTTTATGGCACTATTGCACATATAGTTCCATTACTTCCACATGTATCTAAGGAACACATACTTTATGACAAGAGGCGAGATGCATCTGACACTTCTGTTATCGAACTAAAATTACATTCGCTGATCGCTCGCTGTAAGTTTTATAAAACTGTGCCATAATTTTTGGAAGGAAAATTGCACAGAGTTTCTGATAATGCGATTTCTCCATGACAATGCAGTGGAAAGTTGTGCAGGACACCAGATGACATTCCGTAAAGAGTTGAATAATTGTAAAATGACAGTTATTCGCAATGTTTTATGCACACGCTCTGTGAGGTTTTCTGACCTCAACTACTCTTCCGAAAGTTCGCATTTATACGTCCTATGCACGTGTAGTTTTCCTACACATGTTGTTAAAGGCTCATAACTCCCATGGTGATTGTAAACTACACTACGAGGAATTACGAACCCAAGAGAGACAACTTGTGTCACTAAGGAACTTTTTTCTTGGGTTATTATTAATTGTGGTCCTACGTAGCGCCTGAATGGCAGTGGACGAGTAGGCTATTACGCACGCGCTCCCTTGCACCACTGGAAAAAGTTGTGTATGAGGACTTTGAAGAAAGTGGAAATTTTTAGAAGAAAAGCATTACCGCTGTTGAAGATTTCTGTATTTAACAAACACGTACAGTCAGTATGCTGCATTTTTCCCCATTTCGTATTTCGCTGACGCTAGCATTTTAATGAAGATTCTCATAGAATAAGTAGCCTACACAATTCATGGCCGAAAAACTGTTCCGAGCCAAGAGTCCACGACTGTTAGTTTTGTAGCAATGTCAAAACTCTTGATTATTTCCTTGCTGTAGTATATGCTGTTTTGCAGTGGGAGATCAAATCACTGACAATATCCTTCGCGCAACAGGGTTGTGTATTTTAACGAACGTCTTAACTCGTTGCAACATGAAAAAAAGGAAGGGAAACATGAAACCAGAACAAAATACCCCCACGTTGTAGAACTTCATATTTTTGTATTACTATTGTTTGGCGACCGAGAAATCAACAATGATAGAACACTCACTACGATCCGTCCGAGATGTAGGATGAGCCAGCTGTGGCTACGGTGTGCGGAGCATTCCGTCCTTCACTTAGAAAAACTATGAAAAACTATGGGAAACGCAAATCAGAATGGCTAGCGTAGGATTCAGATTACGATGCTGGTGAGTCACGTGACATAACGCCAGCCGTAACAATTTCACCTGAGTGCGATGCGGACATCGTCATAGCAGGAGCTCGCAATCTGGTTTGCTGTTGGCGCTGCGAACTGAAATTGCCAGCGGGCGGTGGGACGCAGCTGCTCCGGCCGATCCAATACATGACCTCGTTAAGCGCCGCGGTCGTCACGTACCCAAAAATTAGCGGACGTTTAATTGCTACACTAGAGAAAGAAAGTTTAATCCCTGAGTTACCGGCTCCCGATATAAGCGCAACTCCTCCACCGTGTTCATTTACACACAAAGTGTGTCACATGGAAGAGTACACATTGTTAGCCCGTGTCCTTTTGTTCGCAATTCGGCGTGCTCTCGTCCTCGATACTGGGAGAGGTGGGTTAACTAGACTGCCTTAGCTCTTGTTACACGTTGTAGGAGCAACATACTGGAATTTCTCCCTGTTTGTTGAACGGTATTCCAGCCATGAGACCGAAGAGATGTGAGCAGAGAATAGTTGTGCTTCTAAAGCCACCTTGTGGTATTCGGCGGGGCTACTTTTTACATCGCTATCATTTCGTCTTTTAGTTTTCTAGTCCGAATACTACGCGCGACCAAATACTGTTGACCACCCTCCTTACGAGTTCACGCTTCTCTGATTCTACGGTCATGCTTATTTCATTAGATTGTGTTGCTCGATTCATCTTCGGCCTTGCCACTTCAGAATCATACAGTAAGTCTCACAGTGACGCACAATGTATGTCTTGTAGAATAAGCATAGAGTCAGCATCTCCGTGGTGCTCTGGTGCTTAATAAATGAACTTGTCACGAAACGTGATACATTTATTTTGATCATCGCTACCGTCTGTACTCATCCTACAGGATAAGTACCCCAGACTGACAATACTCAAGAATACGTCGAATGAGTGTCGTGCTAGCTGGCTTCTGCTAGAGCCAGTTACATTACCTAAGTAATCTGCAAGTACAGCTGCGTGGCATTTTCCACTCCTTTACTTTTTCCAGTGTGATCATTCCATTTTAAATTTCTCTGAACGCATACTCCTGGATATTTTACGGAGTGACTCGTTCGAGTGACAGAATGTCGCCTGTTTAATTGCAATAGACCTGTAAGAGAGACGCTATAGCACAAACATGAGGGAAGGCCATTTTCCATACTTTGCCCCATTCACTCTAACCTGTCAGACTCGATATTTAGAGTTAGTGGACGCTTGCAACACAATTTTCTAAATTTTACCACTTAGTATTGAGTGATAGTTCGGCTGGAGAAGGCTGCAAGAGGAAAGCGTCTGTGACATGTCTCAGAAACTGTCTCATCAGCATTCACCTTCAGTGATTTTGGGAAACCTCACAATATTTTAATCTGGATCGTCGTACTATGACTTGAATCTAACTCTTACCGAAAACAACCGTAGTCCCATATGCAAAGTGTCATCTGACTAGGGAATAATTTTTTTTAACTTTCTAGTTTTATTATTTTTGTACTCTTTTATGTGGAATTATTAGCGCTGTGGCGTGACATCGCACATTTGTTCACACGTTTTCCACAAGTTTTATGCTAGAAATGTGACACAACATACAGCTTAATAGCGCAATCAAATCACCTACTAAGCATAACATTTACATCTTTAATAATAACAATAACAATAATAATAATAACAAAAATAGTTTTATTATTTATTTTATGGCCTTCATTGGACCACTGTAGTCAAAAATACAAAGTTCTAAACAAGTTGTTACAAATGGATACAATTTGGTTCGACAATAACTTAATATATTTAGGTAATATAATTATTAGAGGCTATTCTTATATGAAAGGTGTTTTGCTCTTCTGTCTGCCCAATATTTCTTCATTCTTTCAGATATTTTCTTTCTTTCTTCATCTGAGACAACTGTTCCTGTACTCCTTTTATTGATTTTCATTTGTAGTCTGGTTTGCGGGTCTTGCAGTATTCTGGTTTTCTCTGTCTTGTTTTTTAGGTCATTTACTGTAATTTGAAGTTCTTTTATATCTTCCTTAATTTCTGTGATCCATTTAATGTCGCTCTTGCTATTCCTCAATTTTTGTATTATTTTTTTACTAATTCTGTTTTCTGGAGTTCTCATCAGATGTCCAAAGAATGAGATGCGTTTCTTCCTGATTGTGCTCATGACTGGCTCTATTTTCTTATATACTGTTTCATTTGATGCTATTCTCCAATGTCCATTTATTTTATACTGTTTATTTATACATGTCCTAATTATTCTTCTTTCTATTTTTAGTATTCTGTCAATTTCTGTTGTATTAGTTCTTTTGAAGATAGTTTCAGCTGCATACGTTACTTCTGGTTGTGTAACTGTTTTATAGTGTTTTAATTTTGCATCTATAGATAGGCTTTTTTTGTTGTATGTAGTTTTGGTAATGTAACAAAAAAATAGTAATAATAAAAGTATTCAAGGACTTAGCGAAAGCAGATATTCATAGCATTAAAGCAACAAGTTTTCAACAGTTACGCTCAGTTCCATAGTCAAACACAAAGAGCGTTAAGTTAGATCTGCATCTAGCAATAAACAACTTGTGCAATATGCTTCTAGACCCTGAAGATAGGTTCTTGAAGCAGTTTGCAGAGGATGAAGGACACTCCAGTCCATTGGTCTCGACATACACAGCTTGTAAGTAGGCTGTTTAAGTATTTATATTGGTAACGCCACGTAGCGCTCTGTATGAAAATCACTGGCTGTGCTGTGTGCAGTCTGTGGCTGGTTTGCTTTGTTGTTGGCCATTGTAGTGTTGGGCAGTTGGCTGTTAACAGCGCGTAGCGTTGCGCAGTTGGAGGTGAGCCGCCAGCAGTGGTGGATGTGGGGAGAGAAATGGCGGAGTTTTGAAATTTGTAAGACTGGATGTCATGAACTGCTATATACATTATGACTTTTGAACACTATTAAGGTAAATACATTGTTTGTTCTCTATCAAAATCTTTCATTTGCTAACTATGCCTATCAGTAGTTAGTGCCTTCAGTAGTTTGAATCTTTTATTTAGCTGGCAGTAGTGGCGCTCGCTGTATTGCAGTAGTTCGAGTAACGAAGATTTTTGATGAGGTAAGTGATTTGTGAAAGGTATAGGTTAATGTTAGTCAGGGCCATTCTTTTGTATGGATTTTTGAAAGTCAGATTGCGTTGCGCTAAAAATTCTGTGTGTCTGTTTAAGCACAGTCATGTATAATTTTTCTAAGGGCACGTTTCAAGCTGAACTGCCAACAAAGAAATTGTAAGAAAAATTTATTGACTGATTTTTCCTTCATCTTCTATGAGAACATAAAACTGACTCAGACTCACCCTTACAGTATCTCATGGAAAGTATTCTGTACTTAACGACTAAGGATTACGATGGCACCTGAACTTCAGGAAATGGAACAAAGAGAGGCATATCCTGAAGATAGAAGCTACTGAAATATGCAGGAAGCGGGAGTCTGCAGCCTAACGTTTCACTGAAGTTTTGGTCACCACATACCTTAACAGACATTAGTACATCAGTATCCTGTCATTAAACACACATTATTGCAGAAGTTTATGTTTCAAATACAATTTCTATATTCGTGATCCTTATGACAAACGTACTTTGGTCATAATAGAATCGTTGAGTAGTCAGCCTCACACACCATAATCTACATTTTCTCAATAGCGCCTCGCGATGAGAAGATATTCTTCACTCCAGCAAATCCCGTTTGAGTTCATGGAGCATCTCCGTAATACTTGCAAGCTGATTAATCCTACCTGTTACAAATCTAGCAACATGCCCTTGATTTTCTTCGAAGTCTTCCTTTATTCCGTCCTCATAGAGATGTTACACATATCGAGCAGTATTCAAGAAGGCCCTTTGAAGGCCTATAAAGAACTTGTATGCTTGCTAGACACACTGGACCTACACCTGGAATTACAGTCGGGGATGGGATTTCGTACGACAACAGGAGTAATCTCGCTGTTATCCCACGCACTCTGACTGGAAAAGTGTACGTAACCATGGTGATTCAACCCGTTGTCCTGCCATTCATTAACAGTATTCCCGGAGCTGCTTTGCATTACAACAATGCCTACACATATCTTCAGTCAAGCACATTTCAGACATCATCAGACGATGATTCCATCATCATCCGCAAACAGTATTAAACGTCCCTGTATTGACCAACCAAGGACAACAAGCATGGAACTCCATCCCACCGACTGAAATCCTGCACCTGTACAACACAACGTATGCACGTTAGCATGACTGCATTCAACAGTATGGCGGTTACGCCGGTTATTGATGTACCAGCAGTTCACATTTGCAATTGCTTATCTCGCGCTTACATTATCCTGTGATCTTGCAATGTTAATCACTAAGATATGTTATCTAGACAAATGTATTCCCGAAATTTCATTCCTCTACATTAATTATTTTTCGGTGTTGTAAATTTTCGTCTGCGTCAAGCTGCACAACACTAATGATACACTCCTGGAAATTGAAATAAGAACACCGTGAATTCATTGTCCCAGGAAGGGGAAACTTTATTGACACATTCCTGGGGTCAGATACATCACATGATCACACTGACAGAACCACAGGCACATAGACACAGGCAACAGAGCATGCACAATGTCGGCACTAGTACAGTGTATATCCACCTTTCGCAGCAATGCAGGCTGCTATTCTCCCATGGAGACGATCGTAGAGATGCTGGATGTAGTCCTGTGGAACGGCTTGCCATCCATTTCCACCTGGCGCCTCAGTTGGACCAGCGTTTGTGCTGGACGTGCAGACCGCGTGAGACGACGCTTCATCCAGTCCCAAACATGCTCAATGGGGGACAGATCCGGAGATCTTGCTGGCCAGGGTAGTTGACTTACATCTTCTAGAGCACGTTGGGTGGCACGGGGTACATGCGGACGTGCATTGTCCTGTTGGAACAGCAAGTTCCCTTGCCGGTCTAGGAATGGTAGAACGATGGGTTCGATGACGGTTTGGATGTACCGTGCACTATTCAGTGTCCCCTCGACGATCACCAATGGTGTACGGCCAGTGTAGGAGATCGCTCCCCACACCTTGATGCCGGGTGTTGGCCCTGTGTGCCTCGGTCGTATGCAGTCCTGATTGTGGCGCTAACCTGCACGGCGCCAAACACGCATACGACCATCATTGGCACCAAGGCAGAAGCGACTCTCATCGCTGAAGACGACACGACTCCATTCGTCCCTCCATTCACGCCTGTCGTGACACCACTGCAGGCGGGCTGCACGATGTTGGGGCGTGAGCGGAAGACGGCCTAACGGTGTGCGGGACCGTAGCCCAGCTTCATGGAGACGGTTGCGAATGGTCCTCGCCGATACCCCAGGAGCAACAGTGTCCCTAATTTGCTGGGAAGTGGCGGTGCGGTCCCCTACGGCACTGCGTAGGATCCTACGGTCTTGGCGTGCGTCCGTGCGTCGCTGCGATCCGGTCCCAGGTCGACGGGCACGTGCACCTTCCGCCGACCACTGGCGACAACATCGGTGTACTGTGGAGACCTCACGCCCCACGTGTTGAGCAATTCGGCGGTACGTCCACCCGGCCTCCCGCATGCCCACTATACGCCCTCGCTCAAAGTCCGTCAACTGCACATACGGTTCACGTCCACGCTGTCGCGGCATGCTACCAGTGTTAAAGACTGCGATGGAGCTCCGTATGCCACGGCAAACTGGCTGACACTGACGGCGGCGGTGCACAAATGCTGCGCAGCTAGCGCCATTCGACGGCCAATACCGCGGTTCCTGGTGTGTCCGCTGTGCCGTGCGTGTGATCATTGCTTGTACAGCCCTCTCGCAGTGTCTGGAGCAAGTATGGTGGGTCTGACACACCGGTGTCAATGTGTTCTTTTTTCCATTTCCAGGAGTGTATATTCGACCATTACAGGATTGTTTTTCCTACTCATCTGCATTAACCTACATTTTTCCTCTTTCAGAGCAAGATGCCACTCACTACCCCAGTTAGTCATCTTGTATCCCCCTACAGGCAATCAACGACGACACCTTCCCGTATACAAAAGCGTCATGTGCAAACAGATACAGATTGCCGCTCACGCCGTCCGCAAGATTATTTATGTATACAGACAATAAGACCAGTCATATTACAGCTCCCTGAGACACTTACGACGATACTCTTGTCTCTGGTGATCTCTCGCATTCGAGGACAATGTTATTGTTTCTATTAGTTAAGAAGTCTTCGAGCCTCTCATACGTCTGGGAATCCATAAAACTTTATCTTCATTAACAGTCTGATGTGAGGCTCTGCGTCATAAACTTCTCGAAAATCTAGGAGTATGGAACCTGTCTGTTGTCTTTCATCAGTGTTTTGCAGGAAGTCTTGCTAGAAAAGGGCAAAACTGAGTTTCGCACGAGTGATGCTTTACCCGCGGAAGTCTTGGAACACGAAGCGGTAACTCTTGAAACAATAGCCCGAAATAACAGATATGAGCCTGAAATTGTGAGACGGCTCTATAACAAGAAAGTAAACAATAACAGAACGATGACAGCTTCTACGTTAGGTACCGTGCCAGTTGTTACTTCGTCTACCATAGTACCTATTCCTTTTATAGGCAAAGTTTCTATAAAATTGGGCGTCTTTTAAAAAAATCAGGGTTTTAAGACAGTTTTTTCTACTAATAATAGTCTTCAGAAGAATCTGATTCACAGTTTAACGAGGTACAAGGAGCATATTCCGACTAAAACTGGAGATTGCACATGTGGTTCGACATTTGCTGAACATTTAGTACAATGGGCTCATGCACCCATCCTCCCTCCAAGGTTAGATATTTTAGAGGAAATGCAAATTTTTAAACATTTACTGCATGACAAAAACAACCTTTTTAACGACCAACTGCAGCTGCGAAATAGAAGCTTCTTTGAAGGTTTACAACCATTATTTCTTCCACTGTTATGTTAATGCGGGGAATGCTTTACCCTTGCTAACATATGTCTGTACTCCCGTAGGTTGAATAGCTAGGTATATTAGTTTGACACCGTAAAAATATTTTTGGAGCCATGTATGACGGTGTCTATTAGTTATATAGGAATATTCAGCTACCTAATTAATATTTCACTATTATATAAGGTAGCAGAGTAAAAGGTTAATATTTGGCGTATTAAACACGTTGAACATGCACACAGATGGTCAACCGATATTCGGTATGCACGTTCTAGAGTTATGAACGGTTTCAACACTTGATTTAATTAGTGGATAATAACTTCGTCGGTCAATAGCATGTACGTGTGGTAACCGGAATGACGATCACCAAGTCACTACCCCATTATAAAATATAGTTGCTACCACATAAGCCTTCAATATGACCGATTGTGGTCTATATTATATGTATATGACAGCAGTGATGCCATCACTTAGCCATACAAAACGTTTTATTAACATAATTAATGGCAGTCATATCCATATAAGTATCAAGGGAGGGTAACATCACCTTGCCACAATATACTGGATACGAAGTTTTGGTTCAGCCTAGCCGGATCAGTTTGAATTGACCTTACTCAATGACGTTTAACGGTGTCCTTTTGAAGCGTTGTTCGCCAAATCACATCATAATTTAACCATTCTTTCGTCACCCTCCCATAGTTTACACTAGCTCCTTAAGTACATATTGACCTTTGTCAGTCAGTTATTTTAAGTGTGCTGACCAGAGCGATATTCGCCAAGTCACACTTTAGCTTTGAGCAGATTTAACCTCTGCCGGTCAATAGTTTTAAATGTGTTGACCGGAGAGATGATCCACAAGTCACACTTTAGCTTTAAATATAATTCCGCTGACATTCCCTAAGTACAAAGGCAGTGGCCACCAGACCTGAACTATGATGGCAGTGTTCCACACACAGTTTTTACAGTATGTTTGTGGATCACCTCCATGAAGACTCATAACAGTAAATTCGTCATGAAGCTCAATCACGCACGTGCATTACTTTATTTTGACTTGATTCTAGATAATTTCAGGTCAAATATACTAATCTTGAACAATGACCCTCTATCTCATATGGCCCGTATTGCCGGATGTCACAGATTAGATGTAAACTTGTTCATAAGTTCATTCATGACCATTAGTATGCTAAGTCAATAAGATGTTCATGCGTTTTAATCATAGCTAAGTAAATGCTTAACATTTACGTCTCAAAAAATTTTTAGACCTAGTCACAATAATGACGATGTTGGCTTTATATTATCCTTCCTACTCTTAAGTTCTTTTTAGGTGACTAAACTTCGTGCTTAAGCACAAAACTTTCCTAGACAGGCCATACGTTGTGAGCACGTGATGTCTTCCTCACATCATGACCAACGAATACTTCGTAAATGTTAAGACAGTCGATCTAAGTACTTTCGGCACAGGATAACATATACGCCCTTTTCCTCAGCTGTACCTTTCCTTTATTTCACTTAACTAGTAAATCCAAGGCCAGGAGATATTTTCGCTTCTTGTCCCAACAATTACCCATCACACAGTTTATGTGCAGGCGCAAGGTATTGTGTACGCCTAGGCGGGCCTCATGACACCACGGTCAGTTCAAGTACAGCACTCGTGGTTGCCGCATCGCGGCCGCGAAGTGGGGCCGACGAAGTTTCAAGTAAGTTTTTACAGTCTGACGATAATTTATGTATTTGTAGTTTTAGCTTGACGATGTCCACTATGGACAAACGGTAGCTACTTTTATTCTTACGAAGGTTGGCTTATCCCGACTGAAACCTAGCTAAATCTAGGTAAACTTTAGAACTGAGGCTTTCGGTTTTTAAAATTAAAATTAATATTTATACAGTTGCTGACAAGGCCGCGAAATGTGCTAAATAATTATAATTGATACTTAAATATTAATGTAACTTTACGAAATTAGGCGACTTTGTCTAAAATGCAATGGCAGTACTTATTTTTAAAAGTTTTAAAGTGTTTCTAAGTCATTCGGTTATAAACCTCAGAAGTTACATATGTAACATTCGGGTCATAGTGGCCCGACATGAACATAATTGCTCTAGCTTCAAAATTCTTTCTGTTTGTCTGTTATATTTTGAAGTAGTAACGAATTTCATTGCTCATACGTACTCTCAACATTCAAGAAATCAACAATTGCTGTGCATTTACAGCTATGGACTTGTCATTACTACTTGTCATCTGTTCGGGTCATCCATTTTTCCTGCTCAGTTTGAATTGTCGTACTCAGTTCTCTATCGTTTGTGATCAGTCTGAATTGCGACATCACGGCCATTACGTCACTTTCTGACATTTAATTGGAAAAATTAGTAAGTGCATCAACAGATGAAAGATCGCTTTCCAAGTTCGGAGGTCAAGCCAGTAACGCAGTTTGAAACGAGTGTTCTGATGACAGTGACGACAGCCCACAGCCTGTTCAAAACAGTGTACAGACTTCTATTTCTAAAAACTAGAATACAGAATAGCAGTTGTAACAACCAGCACCACACCCCTACCTACCAGCTTCTAGCGTCATTAAGAGTTCCCCAGGAGCTACCAGGTATGCAAGCAACAGAATAAGTGATGTAATCAGTTCATTTGTACCTATTTACAGAATGAAATAATAGAGATGTCCAATATTGAGGGACACGATTTTATGTTCATCAATAACCAAACATCAATGATTCTGTTTTTCACGCACACTTAAGACTCTTATTCCTTGAGAGTATATATCAACATTTGTGGGGCGAGGATACTGGACGAGCAACAATGTCAGTTGTAACATTCTGTAAAATACCGCATGTCTTGTGATCTGATAAGAAACCCACCAGAGAGCAAATACGATGTACTGAAAAAACTGAGAATTTCGTAACATCTGGAGAAGAGGTTAGAAGTCCTTCCAGAAATGTATGATCCAGGAGAAAATTTCACCGTCAACGAGCAGTTATTAGCATTCAGAGTTATCAGTCCATTCACACAGAACATCCCAAGGAAACCGGCTAAATATGGTATTAAAATATGGACAATGTGTGACGGCAAAGCTTCATATATACAGAAAACCCAAATTTATACAGGAAAAGAGAGAGGAGCGGCACTAGAAAAAACAAGGAATTTGAGTTGTTGCTGATCTCACCACTGATTTGAAAGGTCAGAAGATAACATTTGATAACTTTTGTACGTCATACTATTTGGCTCAACTGCTCCTTTAAAGGATACTGAATATCTTAGGAAACGTACGGAAAAATAAGCCAGAGCTTCCATGACGGACAAGAAGGAACACAACTATTCATTTTACTTCACAAATGACACTGCGGTGGTCAGCTATATTTCTGTCCACCCCGATAGGTGAGCGGCTGCCGGCACGGTAGCTCAGCGTGTTCGGTCAGAGAGCTGGTTGGCCTCTGTACTAATAAAACTGAGAGGAACGATCAGCATACGAACTTGACCTGCTGTCATGTGACGTCCGCAACGACCAAACACAACGATCAAAAACGAACAAAACGCAAAAAACGTGGTCAGCGTGAAGGATAGCCGTCCTACGGGTCCGGGTTCGATTCCCGGCTGGGTCGGGGTTTTTTTCTGCTCAAGGACTGGGTGTTTTGCTGTCTTCATCATCATTTCATCCCCATCCGGCACGCAGGTCGCCCAGTGTGTCGTTGAATGTAATAAGACCTGCACCAAGGCGGCCGGACCTGCCCCGCAAGGGGCCTCCCGGCCAATGACGCCAAACGCTCATTTCCATTTGCATTTCCCATTATATTTCTAAGAGAAATAGCTATGTTGGACTTACAAGCACTCTCTACCGTGATGGTGAAATAACTGACAGAGCTTACAAGAAGCCGAATATGATTTTAGATAGTCGGCCGGGGTGGCCGAGCGGTTCCAGGCGCTTCAGTCTGGAACCGTGCGACCGCTACGGTCGCAGGTTCGAATCCTGCCTCGGGCATGGATGTGTGTGATGTCTTTACGTTAGTTAGATTTATGTAGTTGTAAGTTCTAGGGGACTGATGACCTCAGATGTTAAGTCTCATAGTGCACAGAGCCATTTTTTTTTATTTTAGGTTATAATTCAACCAAAGGTGATGCAGACAAGCCTGATCAGGAACAATTCCATATCCATGGAAACCAAAAACCAATAGATGGCCAATGATAGTTTCCTACAATATTTTTGATGTTGTTGCTTATAACACATATGTCTTGTGAACTTTGATCGTCCCGTGTTGGAATGCTATAAAATGTACTAGAAGGAAAATATATCTGGAGGAGCTTGTAAAGTCACTAGTAGCACAGCACATTGCTTCAAACAGAAGATTCTCTGAGAATGGTCAGGAGCATTAAAGACCGCGAAGGAGTGGCAAGTGTGTCCGAATCAGTAACAACTAGAGACACTAATAAACGAGCAGACTGTAAGTTCTGTCCTTCAATCAATGCCAATAAAACAAACATGTTCTGGAAAGTGTATAAACATAAATGAAAAAAACACATGTCATCTACTTGTGTCCAAACTGCAATGACTCAGAAGGAAAGGAGATGATATGGACGGATAAACAGATGGATGGATATGTAGAACGACTTTTTGATCGAACTGTCTGTTCTTTCTCATTTACCCTGTGAGAACATTAAAATAACACATTTATTATTATTATTATTATTATTATTATTATTATTATTATTATTATCACTTTTATTATCAACAACATATTTTAATACAACAGAAATGTCGATGACTTACAACTGCGCAAAAAACTAAGTTTGAATATAATATTTTTTCAGAATTTTCTTATGTTGGGTCATATTGACCCAAACAGTACATTTGTGTAGTAAAAGTGACCAGAAGAGCAGGGTTAACAATTTATGCAAGGGTGCTGCAATGTCACTGACGTCCTTCACAAATTTGCGATGGTGCCCTACTAACTAATGAACTTTTTTAACTCTTTTCTAGTACTTGGCACCGGGAACTTTTTCACTTTTTCTACATTCCACTCGTCTGGCTATACCCCTGTGTCTGGTATCATATTGTACCAAAAATGCTTCTTCCCTTCGTGAAAATTCGCGGTCTTCTGACTGAACTTCAGCCGGTGTTCCCTTAGTCTGTTGAAAATTTCACGAAGCTTTTCATTACATTCTATCAAGGAGCTTCCATAACAAATAATATCGTCAATATACGCTAAGGATTTGTTTCCCTGTAACCATGTTAATGTAATGTTCATCAGTTCATGTAGTAGCTGCTCCTTTCAATTCATTTGGCGTCCTCCTGTATTTATAGTGTTGACATTTGGAACTGAAAGTTGATTTCTCCCTGTCCTGGAGGGGTCCATTGATATCTTATTATAGCCGCTTTCTAAATCCAGAGTGTAAAAAGACTTGACCTTCCCTAAATGCTCCAATATTTCCATGGTTTCTGTAAGAATGACAACCTGTCCCCTTCCAAATCAGATACATCATACTTTCACTGTATAACTTCTCCAATACATATTTTTCTTCTTATTTTAAGTGTTCTTCCCGCAAAGCCTCTTGAACCTACACAGCACGATTTTTATCACTCTGTGCTTGTCCTGACGCTTCCGGTTGGAATATTCTTCTTCTTCCTCCATGTTCCGGGTATCCCCCGTCCGTGACTTGCTCAGTGTTTGCCCGCACATGATATTTGTACCTTGCCACACTATCCCTATAAGAATACATTATAGTCCTCAACTAGGGCGTAAAATTGTGTCATCACCATTCACGAATTCTAAGCTTCGAGTTTCATAATGACTAGTCGTGTTTGGCCACGAGATGTGATCATTTATCATATTTTTTATGTTTAACAAATGTTGTACGTATTTATCTCGCAAATAGATCACTAGCCAGGAGTGTTGCAGTTGCGTTATTCTTAGTTGTTAGTATTGTAGTAAATTGGAGGACAAAAAACTTTGACTCACCTGAACTCATCCAGCGTGAAGGAGAAATGCGACGGCTTTTCAAGCATGAAGTGTGGGGATACACAGGCAGTGCGCCGTGCTCACCGAAATAATGAGTGGCGCAGGCACACGCGGGCGTCATACCTCAATTTATGGCGCGACCGCCATTATCTCGCTGACCGGCTGCGCCCGCTGCCAGCTACCTCGTGTCTGTATCTCGCGGGATGAGCCACCGTCGAACGTTTAGGTTTTTGCGGGAAAATCAATAAAAAAGTTACACCTCCCTTTACCCTGTAGCGCCGAGTTTCCGAGAAAAGCGAAGAACGACTCACTCTAAATTTCGTAGCCAACGGCAGTTGAGCAAAGCGCACGTCTAATCTCACTGCGTCGCTTTCCATAGGAAACGAGTCATCCCTGACGAAAATAGCCCTGTTGGACGAACGTCCCTCATTCAGAGACTGCTGAGGTAATTAAATTTTTGCAAACGTATACCAAAACGAAACGTACAGCAATTATAGTAGATCAAGGAATGCTCGATCGCACCTAAATATGAAAGGAATATGTTTCTCACTAATTTCCTGAAGGAAAAAAAATCGGCACACAAAAAATAATTATTGTAGAGTAATGGAATTTTGGGAATACTTCTATCAAGGTAACATATTTAAGTAACTAACACTGCAACATTACAGGTAACTGAAATCGCGAGATAAGCCATTGCAAATGTGAAATTATGGTACATCAGCAACCAGAGTAACTGTGAGACTATTGAATTCATGCATGCAAACGTGCATGCGTTGTGTAATACATGTGTTGCATGTCAGTTTGTGGACTGGAGTTCCATACCTGTCTGTCGGTCAACACAGGGACGGTTAATGCTGTTTGTTGATGATGCAGAAGATTTCGTTCGATGATGTCCCGCATGTGCTTGACTGGAGACAGATGTGGTGATCGAGCAGGCCAAGGCAACATGTCGACACTCTGTAGAGCATGTTCCTTACGGCAGCGGTATATCGGAGACCCTTATTCTGTTGGAGTACATCCCCTGGATTGCTGTTCATGAAAGGCAGCACAAGAGGGCGAATCGCTAGATTGACGTACAATGTTACAGTCAGGCTGCATGGGATAACCATGAGATTGCTCTTGTTGTCGTACGAAATCGCATCCTGGAGCAGTGTGCCTAGCATGCAGACAGGTTGGTTGTAGGTCATTAACCGGCGTGCCTCTAGAAACAACACACAGTCATCACTGGCACCAATGCAGAACCAGCTTTCTTCTGAAAACACAACAGACTTCTACCCTGCCTTCCATTCTGCTCTCACTTGACAAAACTGAAGTCGCAAGTGGCTTTCGTTTTGGCGGTGGTTTGAGGTCGATCGGTTGCATGCTACCGGGCACCTGGCTCAGAGCTGTTCTTGAAGTAACCTATTTGCTTTGCCACTGAGGTGCCAGCTGCTGCTCAGGTTGCTGCTACAGATACAGTACGATGCGCCAGAGCGATTCGCCGAAGACGATGGTCTTCCCTTTCGATACTGCCAAGTGACGATCCGCAGCCCGGTCTTCCTGCGACCATACATTCTCGTGACCACCGCTGCTAGCAGTCATGTACAGTGGCTATATTCCTGCCAAATCATTATTCGGTATCGCGTAGAAACATTGAGCTTCTCGTAGCTCCATTACACGACTTCGTTCAAATTCAGTGAGGGTTGATAATGGCGTCTTTCTCGCCACAAAGGCGCTCTTGGCAAACGTCCAATCTCATAGGTTATTAAATAAAATCTTATTTGCATACTCATGCAGGCGCTAGGGGCGCCATTCTTACACGACTGTTACGAAATTTGAACAGAAATCATCTTTCTGATATAGAAATACGCCTACTAACTTTCATTTATGTCCCACAACTCCATCTTGGAGCAGCGACTTTCTTCCATCATTGCATTTTTGGCATTCCAGAAAGAGAAGTGATTCATTTCATAAGATTACTTTAATGCTACGTTACTCGCAACTGTTAAACAGAAGATCTCTTACATGTTCGCTAACCCCTAAAACGAGGGCGTTAGTGTGACTACAGTTACTTACTACAGTCGGAAAATAGTGCACAAGGCACGCTCTTGAGTGTTGAGTTTTTGCAAACCTTATCGTGATGTATTACAGGAGGCATTGGAGATACAGAGAGGCTTGCCGCCGGGCTTCTGTCAGGCTGTTTCAGTTAGTACGGGAGAGTTACGTATATGCTAAATGTTGTTACACAGGAATGTTTGGAAATCAGACGGCATCATTTTTTTACGAAACGGCTTTAGACCAGTTTAAAGAACTATTCTCTTGTACAATGTGAGGAAAAGAAGGATTCTCCATGTTCTATGCCAGATATTAATAGATAATGAGCACATGGAGGTGCAACGACAGTATCTTCTTTTTCTGTGCACCATATGAACAGACGCAACAAGGCAAGGACCACAACGCACCCACAAAGAGCTCACCTGTAAATCCTTGTCTCGTCAGTTCTTACGTATTGTTCGTCATTCTGAGAATCTTGCCAAATTTGTTAAAGATAGAGGTAGATGAAAATGAAAGACAAAATGCACACTTTGTCACGTTTCTTTTTCTAGTGAAAAGTGGTTTAGAAATAGTCATCAGATTCAAAGTGGAACTGCTGAAAAAGCTGTGCTTCTTACTTTTAAAATTTCTGAAGCCCACATTTAGAACACGACGAAAAAAGGGATTGTTTCTTCCGAATTATATTTGTATAAAAATCACGAGAATAAAACAATATAAATTCGAGAGTCTAGAGAAGGATAACGGAAGATTTCCTTTCTGCAGTGCATCCACATATTAAGCTTTGAAGAGGAAAAGTGTGACGGTATTTCACGTAACATGTGATACACTCCGTAACGTCGTCTGCATACTACTGATGTATAATAGCTATACAGATGCACCTAATACGTGTGTAAAATATGTGGTAATTACTCAGATATAGATATTGAGCAGTTCTTAGTTCAGCAGTACATCATGTGAAACGCTCTTTAATGCCCGGAAATTTTCATGAAATGAATATGGTATAAATTTTTCTGAATTGCCATAAATAGTTGAATAAACTCACTAATGACTAAATCCCTTAGAGCTACCAAATTTTGGCATAATCGTTCGTAGGTTTCAGCTGCTGATCTAAATAGTTTCAAACATATAGTATTGAAAATGGTCGTGTGATTTAGAGGGCCAATCGGGATCCGAAAAGGTGCCTGCTCCTAAATTTAAAAATTAATTCAGTATGTCAGCTATCTTTCGTACAAATCTGTACATGAACTAACGTGCACCAAATATGGCGACTCCTATTTCTCATATTAACTTATTCGAATTTCATGTGGTTGATTACTTAATTTCAAATATCACAATAACTACTATAATCCGAAAAATTGGCAGTTCACAATGAATCTTAAATACACTCCTGGAAATGGAAAAAAGAACACATTGACACCGGTGTGTCAGACCCACCATACTTGCTCCGGACACTGCGAGAGGGCTGTACAAGCAATGATCACACGCACGGCACAGCGGACACACCAGGAACCGCGGTGTTGGCCGTCGAATGGCGCTAGCTGCGCAGCATTTGTGCACCGCCGCCGTCAGTGTCAGCCAGTTTGCCGTGGCATACGGAGC
Source organism: Schistocerca cancellata (assembly GCF_023864275.1). Lineage (NCBI taxonomy): Eukaryota > Metazoa > Arthropoda > Insecta > Orthoptera > Acrididae > Schistocerca > Schistocerca cancellata. The sequence goes on from NC_064629.1 coordinate 904,938,158, forward strand.
TCCATCGCAGTCTTTAACACTGGTAGCATGCCGCGACAGCGTGGACGTGAACCGTATATGCAGTTGACGGACTTTGAGCGAGGGCGTATAGTGGGCATGCGGGAGGCCGGGTGGACGTACCGCCGAATTGCTCAACACGTGGGGCGTGAGGTCTCCACAGTACATCGATGTTGTCGCCAGTGGTCGGCGGAAGGTGCACGTGCCCGTCGACCTGGGACCGGACCGCAGCGACGCACGGATGCACGCCAAGACCGTAGGATCCTACGCAGTGCCGTAGGGGACCGCACCGCCACTTCCCAGCAAATTAGGGACACTGTTGCTCCTGGGGTATCGCCGAGGACCATTCGCAACCGTCTCCATGAAGCTGGGCTACGGTTCCGCACACCGTTAGGCCGTCTTCCGCTCACGCCCCAACATCGTGCAGCCCGCCTCCAGTGGTGTCGCGACAGGCGTGAATGGAGGGACGAATGGAGACGTGTCGTCTTCAGCGATGAGAGTCGCTTCTGCCTTGGTGCCAATGATGGTCGTATGCGTGTTTGGCGCCGTGCAGGTGAGCGCCACAATCAGGACTGCATACGACCGAGGCACACAGGGCCAACACCCGGCATCATTGTGTGGGGAGCGATCTCCTACACTGGCCGTACACCACTGGTGATCGTCGAGGGGACACTGAATAGTGCACGGTACATCCAAACCGTCATCGAACCCATCGTTCTACCATTCCTAGACCGGCAAGGGAACTTGCTGTTCCAACAGGACAATGCACGTCCGCATGTATCCCGTGCCACCCAACGTGCTCTAGAAGGTGTAAGTCAACTACCCTGGCCAGCAAGATCTCCGGATCTGTCCCCCATTGAGCATGTCTGGGACTGGATGAAGCGTCGTCTCACGCGGTCTGCACGTCCAGCACGAACGCTGGTCCAACTGAGGCGCCAGGTGGAAATGGCATGGCAAGCCGTTCCACAGGACTACATCCAGCATCTCTACGATCGTCTCCATGGGAGAATAGCAGCCTGCATTGCTGCGAAAGGTGGATATACACTGTACTAGTGCCGACATTGTGCATGCTCTGTTGCCTGTGTCTATGTGCCTGTGGTTCTGTCAGTGTGATCATGTGATGTATCTGACCCCAGGAATGTGTCAATAAAGTATCCCCTTCCTGGGACAATGAATTCACGGTGTTCTTATTTCAATTTCCAGGAGTTTATGAGGCTGTAAGATGCCAAACAATCATCTTCTATTGACGAAGTGTTTCTTTATAATTATACGAGGAAAGTAGCAGAGCGCAAGTACGGTAATACATTGACTAGTTGGTTGACCAGTGGCCCTTAGTGCGGCTGCAAGACCAGATAACTGTGATTATCTTTGTGGGGAGTCAATAAGCAGTTTACTAGTATTCTTTGTTTTTTCATACTAAGACTCCACTGCCAGTTCCTCAGAAGGCGTGGCATCCAGCACCAAAGATGCAACCTGCGTAACAAATAACACGTGGTATTCCTTATGGAAGATGGTGGGATCGTCAGCTTGGACACCTAATGGAGGTTAAATTACTATTCAATATTTACAACTATTACATCCATTTTGCGCCTCAGATAAGTTCACTGGACAAAAACTCGATAACCCCAGGGGACATTACGCTAATGTGGTGAAACACCACGTAAGTTGATAATCTGACTGGATAGCCATACATGTTATAGTGCTTCAGCCAGGACGGGAAGGAGCGTCAGTACCATATATTGAATCCGCTCAGTGGATTAACGATGGTGTGCAAGCCAACAGGGCTGTAGTTTTTAGGCTGTTTCCCACATCCAACTAGATGGATACAGGACGTTTACCCAAGTCCCGTCTCAGTTACATTACTCACAAGCATTCTGGTAACTTTTGCTATTCCATCTCTGGCAGCACCGAGGTGGCGCCGTGAAGGGCACCTGGCAACTCCTTGAATTCGACATGCCACATTTCTTAATAATCATGCTGAACCTGCGCCGACGCGGGGCAAAGGAACAAGAGAAACAAAATAGTAGATCTTGTAAGTTGACGGATTTTGGGTTAAACTTTTTATTGCAGATGTTATGAATTGTACAAAGCTACAAACTGCGTCAACAGGCGAGTCAGAAAGTGTGCAGCTAAGGGCACAAGCATGAATTAGCAATGATGTAACGGAAAAGCTTCGGACGACAGTAAAATTGAGGTAGAAACTGGTTTGTCTTCTCAGCCCAGGAGGATATTCCATGTCTCCAACATGTATGCTGTGTTTCATTGAGTGAATAGGTAGCTTTTCCAGCAAACACTGTTGGTCTTTTCTGATCCCATATATCGTATAAAATTCTCTTGCACTGTGATATTTGATGCGACTGGTGAAAGTATATCCTTCTTCTTCTTCTTCCTATTCTTCTTCTTCTTCCTCTCCTCTTCTTCTGCCTCCATCCGCTACCATGTGTGAGATCTGACTAATACTTTCTGTTATTAGCTTAAACATTTCAGAGGGAGACTCTTCCCACTGCAGCCTTACCAATATTAACAGTTGTAAATTTCAACAAATATCCTTCTGCACCTTGATGACCTTACGTTTTATCAACATGCTGCTGCATACTAAAGGAACTTGGGGACTGTTCACAACTTATGGTCTCTGGGACAAGCTGTGGTGATGCGTTGTTATCCTCATTAACTCAATCCCAGATTCATGTCAATGTACTTTCTCATTCATTTCCTCAATCATGGGTTATACAGCTCAACCTATACAGCTGTGAACCCAACCATTTCCATTAATCCTGTGTGGAAACCTCTGTTCCCTCTACATGTGCCTCACATCACTGGATTTTTTCAGCTGTTCCACCTTAGATTCATACATCGTGCCCTTCATAGCTGCTGCATTGATAATGCTTTCTAATTCCGTTAACGTTGTATTGATTGCTTCAACATATGCCTCACTTCAACGGATTCTGTCACTCAACTGTTCCACCTGAGGTTCACCTTATGTAGCAGCTGTCTTGACACCACTATTGTATTGTGATAATTTTGCGTTTACTGTCGCGATTTTTCTGTCGAAGTTTAAACCTACATTGTTGGTTGTTTTTCATCCTATTGGAATGGACGCATTACATAAATGCAAATTTATCCATAGCCTACAGTATATTAACACTGGTATGAGGGTTGTCCATAACATAAGATTCCCAGTTATCTTCCACTACGAAAAACATGTTTCTTATCATTTAATAATACATGTGTGGAAAGCTTAGACTTTTATCTTTCTTTCGACATAATCGCCGTAGAGATCAATGCATTTTGGCATGTGGTGTACCATCTTCTACATACCTGCAACACGGAACTCTCCCGCAGCACCACAAAAGTAGCTGAAAACCTCTTGTTTCAGGTCCTCTTGTAACGCCGGAAATGCATATCCTCCTATTTCTATCTATTGTACTATAAATTTGTTTTCCTTAGTTTTGTTACCTGAATATATGACATTTCTGTGTCTTTACATATTGTAATTGTTTTACTATATATATATATTGTTTTACTATATATATATATGCATTTATGTCGATGTATAATTGGTTTGTTTCGTAAATATTATTTGTATTTTTACGCTGGGTCTTGCCTAGGGAAAACTGCTATCGAACGATTACATCGATAGGTCGTGTGAAGAATCAAAGTGTGTAGGATCTTTGGTAGGGTTAACTCTGGCGCGTGGAGCGCGGGCTGAGCAGGGAGAGAGTGGCTAGAGTAGCGAGTGGAGCAGGTGTGTTGTGTGACGCTCCCGCGAGTTGCCGCGCTTTTGGGATTTGGCAGCATGTAATTGCGCTCGACTTGCGATGATAGTTACTGACATGGTGTCGCGGACGGGAAGCATTACCTGGCGCACATCAAGAGCCCGTTTCGTCTGGTGACCGTGTCGACAAAAAGGCGCTCCAACATCCAGCTTCTGCAACAGCGGCGGCCGACAATGAGTGACTGTCGCCACCTACTCGATCGACGGCTTCAAACCTTCAATCAACCAACAAGGAAGACTGGAAGCACGTAAAGTTTTAGAACTGTATGGCAGACCTCAGCTTTTCCAACTTTTAAAATGGTTGCATCACAAAATTACGGCAACTTAGCATGAACCTTTGTTGCTCATTGTCCCAATTGCATTGCCAAGCAGGGTCCCTTCCTTTTCCGAAATGAACCCGAGTGTCGTTGAAATTCAGACGCCAGCATTAAAGTACAATCATTCCATTTCACTACTTTAATTTCAAAGTTCGGTTAAAGTATTCATAGCTGGCTACAATATTCAGATTACACAAGCACAAATTAAGAGTGCGAGTTTTGTTACCGTATTTTAGCTTACCTGTGACTGCAGCTCAGCTTGGTACGTGCTAAATTTTACTATTGTTAATTGTTCAGAATCATTTAATTCAAGTTCAAAGTTAAATCTCTTATTTCTAAATTGCGTAGATTCAAGCAGCTTTTGAAATGATTGTTGAGGTAGTCCAAGACTAACCGTATTTTACTGAATTTCGATGTGCTTCAGAAAGAAAGCTCACTATTAACTTCAGTCACTAAATTAACTTTAGATTATCCGGTTTTATTAATTCTTTTGCTAAATTAAGTCAGAGTGTAGCGAAATTTATTACTTCTGACAAACTCTCAGTTTTCACACTGCATGTGTCAACCTTCAGTTGCCACGCTTCTAGTGCTAATTATATGTGTAATAACCTTTCTTTTTCAGTTACTATAGTAATTGTCCTTAGAACTGGCGACCGTAATTTTCCCCAAATCTCAAATATCTAATTACCGCTAGTTAATTGTTAACGTAACTGCCGCACATTTACTTTCTTTATTAACTTTACCGCTTTTCCAAATTAATTTCCACCAGTTTCATTTGCTTTTTTCCTTTCATTTAGATGTAACCCTTTCCTCCCTCTTTACCGACAGATTGACTTCGGTGACGATTGCTTTTCCCAAATTTCCATTAGGTACACGCGGTTTAATTTTTCACTGTCATTAAGGTCGGTAAGTGAGGGGGAGGTTACATTCTCCCGTTATTAAATGCATCTCACCCACATGTTTTTTTTTTCAATTCAAGGAAGAGATGTAAGTCACTTGAGACTATGTCTGGGCTATGAAAGTTTATTGATGAGACTGGTTTTGACACAGGTGATGTGCAGTCGAGCATTGTCCTGATGGTAAAGCACTCCATTCGTGAACCTGCCTCTCCTCTTGTTTTGCATAGTGCGACGCAGGTTCTTCAGTAATTCGCAGTAGCGCTTCCACAGATTGTTGTACCAGTAGACAGGAATTTCCACAACAGAAACTCCCTCCAGTTCCCAAACACACTCACCATCACTTTGTCGGCAGATAGTGTTTGTTTGAACTTCCACAGCTTCGGCAATGCCGAATGTTTCCACTGAGAGGATTGTTGTTTCGTTATCAGTGTTGTGTAGTGGCCCCAGTTCTCGTACCCAGTGACAATAGAGTCCAAGAACTCCTTGTCATCATTTGCGTAGGCCTGAAGAAATTGCGGGTCACTTCCACACGTTTCCATTTGTGAACTTCCACAAACATTCTTGGGATCTACCTTGCACAAACCCCGGCTTATGGTAAACGGTCAGTCAAAACTTTGTCAGAGCTTGTCTTTCAGACATCAGGCGTCGTCTCATAGAGCTCCCAATCTGTCATCCTTCCATCCTTCAGCACTGCTTCTTCCACTTTCACAATAGTTTCATCGTAAACCAATGGCCGTACAGAACGCTTTTCATCGTCGAAATCTGTACGTCCGTCTTTTAATTCTCTGCACTGACACATATTGTACGCACATACACATATCTGTGTAGGCTTGACACAGCTGAGGATGAATGTGCACTGGCGCAGTCTTTTTTGCACAAAGAAAAACGAAACACAGAGTGTAATTCGCACCTGGTGTGGAACGCGAGTGGGAACTCCTTCTCAAACGACTACCAAGCCGTGACTGAGCGTCTCAGACAGCCCACTAGGGAGAGAAATTTGGAATAGGGAGAACTAAGCTACACGCCAATGTTGCCACATTCTCCTTAACAGCGTTCGTCGCGACTGCAAGTACTTGGGAACCTTATTTTGCAGATAACCCTTGTACGTATTGGCACACTAACTTTTATGCAGAATCTTCTGAATGTTTCATCTACATTAGCCTTCGTTTAGTTTCCTCGTTTTATAAATACCCTTAAAGCCAATTTCTCCAGCAGTTCCCGCATATGGTAACAAATTCATCGAATAGCACGACACTTTCTACTTGTGCATGGTAAATATGCTTTGAATTTACATTGTCCTGTTGAAAGCAGTACCAGTGCCTGTATTAACCCTGACCAGCTGCTTCAGGATCCGGGACTGTGTTTGGTTCAAATAGAGTGAATCGATTTGCATATGGCGACCTAAACAGTAATATTTTCGTATACATCTGGGTTTGGCACTGTGACGATGTCAAATATAAATACACTCTTTGGTTTTACTTTTTCAAGCAGTGGAATACTGCTGCTTTGCTGAATATCTGGTACATGACTCTGTCAGTGCTGCGCAAAATCTCCTACAATAGCTGACATTTCGGCTGGAATAGGGGTTTTAGAGGAATATATACATGCGCAAAGTGGATCCCCTAAGGATGTGTTAACAGTGACAGAGTAAAGATTGGTCTGTCTGTAGTCTGAGGATACAACAATTAAATCATGTTGAAACATCCCCTTAGAAAAATTTATGAATTGCTGTGCTGATAAACCTCTTACGTTATTGGATTTTCAAACAGCTGAGCAGAACTGAACGTACTAAGACATTTCGATCAGGACTGTCTTTATGAGAACAATTTTTGCTTTTGACCAACAGTGTATCAATAAGTGTGTGCATTTGATATCTTTGTTATTGTAATTATGAAAATGTTTTTCAAATCTGTATGGGGCACTGCCCAAAACAAATTGTAAAATTTTTTGTGGGGAGCATGGGGGCTATGTAAGTAGGCTGTTTATGTTTTTATGTTGGTAACGCCACGTAGCGCTCTTTATGAAAATCACTGACTGTGCTGTGTGCAGTCTGTGGCTGGTTTGCATTGTTGAAATTTTTGCTATTGTAGTGTTGGGCAGTTGGATGTGAACAGCGCATAGGTTTGCGCAGTTGGAGGTGAGCCGACAGCAGTGGTGGATGTGGGGAGAGAGATGGCAGAATTTTGAGAGCGGACGATCTGGAAGTGTGGCCATCAGAAAGAGTAAATTTGCAATACTGTATATCATGAACTGATATAAATATGATGACTTTTGAATATTATTGAGGTAAATCCATTGTCCTCTATCAAGATCTTTCATTTGCTAACTATACCTATCAGTAGTTAGTGCCTTCAGTAGTTAGAATCTTTTATTTAGCTGGCAGTATTGGCGCTCGCTGTATTGCAGTAGTTCGAGTAACGAAGATTTTTGTGAGGTAAGTGATTCATGAAAGATGTTGTGGGTTGGCAGGAGAGCCAACACCGTGTTATTAGAGGAAGCTGAAAGGCACGCGTTTTAGCTCACGCAGGCTGGCGTGAGGTCTGGAACAGGACAAGGAAATTAGAATTTAGAAAAACGGACGTAGCTGGTGGAATACTTACCTTTAATCCATTAATGATGAGCGTCGCTCTTGACTGTACATTATGCATAATATCGATAGTAACTGAACATGGCACCTTGCTAGGTCGTAGCAGATGACGTAGCTGAAGGCTATGCTAACTATCGTCTCGGCAAATGAGAGCGTATTTTGTCAGTGAACCATTGCTAGCAAAGTCGGTTGTACAACTGGGGCGAGTGCTAGGAAGTCACTCTAGACCTGCTGTGTGGCGGCGCTCGGTCGGGAATCACTGATAGTGGCGACACGTGGGTCCGATGTATACTAACGGACCGCGGCCGATTTAAAGGCTACCACCTAGCAAGTGTGGTGTCTGGCGGTGACACCACAAAAGGTATAGGTTATTGTTAGTCAGGGCCATTCTTTTGTAGGGATTATTGAAAGTCAGACTGGGTTGCGCTAAAAATATTGTGTATCAGTTTAGTGTTGATCAGAATAAGTAAAGAGAAAAATGTCTGAGTACGTTCAGTTCTGCTCAGCTGTTTGAAAATCAAATAACGTAAGAGGTTTGTCATCATAGTAATTTCCTAAGGGGATGATTCAATGATTTTTATGTGGAACTAGTGATCAATTCTTCTTCTTCTTCCACTTGTTCTTCTTCCAGTTTGCAGTATCGTTGCTGGAGCAGTAGGTTACTACAAGACTCTTGTGATGGGATTGTTTTATCCACATGGTCATGGCAATGTCTACCCATTCACATTGGCGTACATATTACAGGTAACACATTTAGCTGTTAAACATTTTTATTATTTGTAAACACTTACATATAGCTTGGTATATGCATAGGCTTAAATAAGATCGCAGTTGTGTGTCTATATCTGGCATATTGGGCTCATATATTGCTACTTGTATAGATGCAGAACATGGGTATAAGAGCTGAGTGATAGTTTCTCCTGACAGCTGAAGAATTTGGCCAGGTAACTACAACAGATGACTGCGTAACATTTCGTATAACTAGCGGATGTGCGATTGCTACTTTAGTCAACAATGCACAGCATGCCACATTGCATAACTGTCATACAATAGATTCTTAAATACCTGCTCCAGCATATGTGAGTACTCTCTGTTGTTAATATTTTATTCTTCAAGGCAGTCTGTTGCTATGGCTGTATCTTCTCCTTGGATTACTGACAGTGAGTGAACATTTCTTTGAAACAAAGCAGAAATATGTGTTGACATATCAGATACTCAAATCCTTTCCTCCATAGATAATATCACTCTGATGTCACTAAATCGTCGATTTTCGAATGTAAGTTCCGGGTGAAACTGCTGGTTCGGTATCGTGCTCGCACGGATGCAAGTACAGCCACTGTTGCTTTAACTGAAGTTAACATTAAACAAGATAATTACCATGTCATATTCTGCAACAACTTCGCCTCACCTGCTATGTGCCTCGAACTCGTTGCCCTTTGCCGGATCTCTCAGGACTGAATGACCTGTCTATCGATCACTATTAATGAATATCATTTTCAGCAGTGTATGCCACATTTTTACCAAATTTGTCACCTTTGGTTACTGTATAAATGATTGTTAGTGTTAACTTGTGTGAGGGCAGTGAATGTATACTGCAAATTGTGACCAAGATGCATCTCTGAATACAGCCATTACTTCGCTCTTAAGGCAGAACAGTGACTGCACAACTTCTGTGGATTCAAGAAATAATCTTAAGCCAGACCTTCTGGATATTCCCTAATATGTTACATTACTTCAGCTGGTGGGCTATGGTTCCCAAAAAGATGACAAAGATCATATTACTGTCAATAAATTGTTCAAGTGGTTGAAATTAAGAAATATTTATAAAGTACTTTTAGACATTTATGTGAAACCTATTGAAGGATGTCACAGTTTGAATGCTGTAGATTATTATTTGTTTCCAGCACAGTTTATACCTTTGCCATGTGATTCCTCAGCCAGATTTAACTTGGTGACTCAAGTGTTTGAAACTGATACGTTTGTTTCTGGGTATGAATCCTGCTATAAAATTTATGATATGAAGGCATAATGCCTGATTGATAGACCTCCTCTTACTGGACTGCATTGTGTTGGTTGTAAACAAGAAAATAAACAATTGTTTTCTTCTCAGTGTATTTTCTGGTAAATAGCAATATGTGAAAAAATTACACAGCTTAGCATTTAAATTAGATTATGGGAATGTTTAGGGATCAAACATGGTAGTCAGTTAGCTACAGTGGGCGCATCCTTTCCTGAGCTCTTATTTCATATCTAACTACTGCTGCTGTCAGACGCGCAGCAGCAGCTTCATGCTCCAGCCATTATAAAGATGGATGGCTTATTGGAGGTGACAGGAGTTGACGGCTGGAGATGATACCAGCAGTGGGTGCATGCAAGCTCTATTTTTTAAGACAGGGAACAATAAATAAGTATAACTTCGTACGAAATATGTTGTGTTTTTTATGCAATTTGTACATTCATTCTGTAGCGCAGTATTTCACAAATAGCTCTCTTCTACAAGACTTATTTTTTGCCTGTACAGCATTTAATCTAACAGTCGGGACTATGTAAATAGGAATGCCATCTGTGAAAGCCGCCTCTACATACTTTATAGGAGCTACATTTATACATATTAGTACGGGGGGGGGGGAGGGAAGACATGCATTTATATTCTGCTCCAGTTGCGTCCTATTTAAATAACTGTTACTGAAATAGACTAAAAAGTACTGAATGCTCTTCTTACATGTGGACACCAATGGCACGGTCTGTTTGCTATGATCATTAAGGCACAATACAGATCATTTACTTTTACCACAGTGCAATGTCTTAGTTATATGTTCATGTCCCATGAGCATAATTCAAACATTGCCTCTCCCTACATATCAGCTATGGACATCTTACGCCCAAAAATTTAAACGCCAATAGGATGTGTTATAGGTCATATTCGCTCACCACATTCTTCGCATTATGCATCATCATGCTACGGAGATAGTCCATATGTTGTGCGTTTTCTACTTCTGTAACTTCTTCAGGTTCATTGTCAGATGCTAGGCCTACAAATGTTCAAATGTGTGTGAAATCTTATGAGACTTTACCGCTAAGGTCATCAGTCCCTAAGCTTACATACTACTTAACCTAAATTATCCTAAGGACAAACACACACACCCATGCCCGAGGGAGGACTCGAACCTCCGCCGGGATCAGCCGCACAGTCCATGCTAGGCCTACATTCACACGTTCAGAACAACTAGAAGTCATATGTTTTCTTGTCCGCAGCTCGTGGTCGTGCGGTAGCGTTCTCGCTTCCCGCGCCCGGGTTCCCGGCTTCGATTCCCGGTGGGGTCAGGGATTTTCTCTGCCTCGTGATGATTGGGTGTTGTGTGATGTCCTTAGGTTAGTTAGGTTTAAGAAGTTCTACGTTCTAGGGGACTGATGACCATAGATGTTAAGTCCAATAGTGCTCAGAGCTATTTGAACCATATGTTTTGTGTTGGGAAATAACAGTAGTCTTGTAGGACCTAGCTGAAACTTGGTGAGCTGTAAAAGTTCGTACAGTGGCTGCTACTGTGAGGGCGGTACCGGATATTCAAATTATAGGTCTCATAAATTGGGAAGACCACCTATAGGCTTCTGCTGCCGTAGCAGCATGGACTGTAGTATTTTGAAAGCCTCAGTGTCTTCGTCCAATAGTTCAGCTACTACAGGACAGGGGCACACTGCAGTGCTGCTGGAGTGTATAACAAAACGTTAGTATAATCGAATGTATTTATGGAATATTAATAACGGTATCAAAATATTATTAAGAGATACAGACTTCCGAATCTAACACTCTTATTTTCTTGTTATTCCTGGAGGCCCTAGCAGAACCTGGCTGCCACATTATGCTGATCCTTTCACAGTGACAAATAAACTCGATTGAGGAGAGTTTACACAACTGTGTTCATAATCTAATAACGGTAAGGAATAGAGAACTCGATTATTGTTCGTCCAGGGGTTTCAAACATTTCTGTTGGTCCAGGGAGGGGAGGGGAGGGAGTATAGGTACGGCAGGTTTTCCCCTGGGTTACCCTGAATATACCATGTACAACTGCCAGTGAGATACCGTATAGTGGGGGCCGATATGGGGTGACCTTTAATATAACCAGCCCAAGTTTTTAATATGATACCAGAATTCTTTATCAATGTCTTTGAGTGAAGGTAATTATCTTGGCTTGAACCAGCGGTAATAGGCTGCTCACATGCAGACAGTACAGGCCTACTAACCTTCCAATGAATTAGCAGTGCAATTTTAGACAGCATATTGCTTCCAAGATATCTCAAGAAAAGGCAAGCAACGGCTACGTTCAACACATTCTTTATCAAGGCAGTTTAGAAGTTCCATTCTATTTGGAGTAGCCGAGACTCGTCTGAAAGGGTGATGTTTTGTTGTACAGTGTCCTCTATTACTGTTGTGAGAACAACTTTCAGTGCACCTGTATCTGTTGCCATGGCAATGGAAACTTCAACAATGGTCACCTTGTTAATAGTCTATGGTGTTTCAGCAATTGTCACACTGTCTGCGTGAAAACTTGCTTTGGTGGAAACAACCCCATATCCTAACTCAAGGTCAGCTTGGTTGTACGATGCTGCATGGCCAAGCGAACGATGTGGCAGTTCTCTCGGGCGCTAGTTGCATGGAGCTATTGAGATTTTGCCTGGTGTTGAGTATCGTCCTCCCGAATCTACCTATACCATAGTTGCCTGACACTCATGGATCCCAACGTAGGTGACCACAAATATCTCGCAACGATAAAAAGTAGCCTCGATAGCTAACAATCCTGCCGCCGTCGAATTACGACATTTTCTGGTAGATGTTTCTGCTTCTTGCTCGAAGTGTAGCACTATCTTCTCACAAACAACCTTCACTAAAATCTAATTTTGTGTGATAATCTCGGTGTACAGTCATTCCTCATACTAGTAATTTAGGTGGCGGTACTCATACTTACTCTATGCGGTTGCACTGAAATGCAAACCATTTCCATTTTGAAGCATTAGTTCTCTTCGTGCCTGACTGATGTTTGTTGCAAACCGTCTTTGTGATGTTGGAGTTTACTGGCTAGCAGTGTATACTGAATGGTGGATCTATCTTACCAGGCTAGTTGTCTTGCCTCAGTTGAGTACAATACTAGATTTTCTCTCTATCGATCACTTTCTGGCTTTTATATAGCTGTCATTTTGACGTTCGTACGAATATTTAAATGGGAAGTGCAAAACAAGCCTCCTCTGGCAGACACCACCTCTCAACTCTATAGATTATTTTAAAGCGTTTACTGATAGTATACATGATCAGAGCTTCTTAGGAAACTTGGTCCAACTGATAAGCAAAATTTTACGCTTGAACTAACTGAACTCACAGTCATTTCATTCAGTCTGATTCTTGTGACGCATTTTGATTGTAAATACGAGTTTGACCTCGTTTGAATATTGCTTTAAGCTCTTTTTAGCTCAATACTGTCAGTGATGAAGATTCACTGTCCAGTATCAAGTGCTGCATTCTATTATCGAAAAAGTTATGAAGCCTATCAGTTTTCTCTGAAATTACTCCATATGAGTGTATCTTGATCTTGCCGACAGAAGACAGCGACGGGGTCAGGAAGCTACGAGTAATTTCCGGACCCCATAGCATGACTACCACCATTCTCTCCTTAGGCGAGGTCCTTTTTATGCTCAGTAAGGTATACACTGAGGTGATAAAGATCATACGATACCTCCTAATGTCGTGTCGGATCTCATTTTTTCCGGAATAATGCAGCACCTGTACGTGGCATTGACTCAACAAGTCGCTGGAAACCCACTGTAGAAAATTGAGCAATGCTGCCGATATACCCTTCCGTAACTGCAAAAGGTATCAGAGCGGCAATTCTGACGTTGCGGTTGATAATGGAAGCAAGACTAAAGAAAAATCAAGATACGTTCATAGGATTTATCGACCCGAATACAGCGTACGAAAAGGTAAAATCGTGCAAGATGTTCGAAATTCTAAGAAAGATGGCGGTAAGTTACAGGGCCAGACGGGTAATATACAATATGTACAAGAGCTAAGAGGGAATAATAAGACTGGACGACTAAGAACGAAGTGCTCGGATTAAAATGGGTGTAAGACAGAGATTTTGTCTCTCACCCCTACTGTTCTATCTGCATATCGAATAATCAATGCTGGGAATAAAAGATAGGTTCAGGTGTGGGACTAAAATTCGAGGTGAAAGGGTATCAGTGATACGATTCGCTGATGACATTGCTGTCCTGAGTAAAAGTGAAGAGTTGCATGGTTTCTTAAATGGGATGAAGAGTCTAATGAGTATAGAAAATGGACTGAGAGTAAATCGAAGAAAGACGAAAGTAATGAGAAGTATCAGAAATGCGAACGGCGACAAACTTAACATCGGGATTAATGGCCACAAAGAAGATGAAGTTAAGGAATTCTGCTGCCAATGACGGACGGAGGAAGGAGTACATCAAAAGCAGACTACCACTTGCAAAAAGGGAATTACTGGCCAAGAGAAGTCTACTGGTATCAAACATCGGCCTTAACTTGAGAAAGAAATTTCTGAGACTGTACGTTTGTAGCACAGCATTGTAAGGTAGTGAAACATGGACTGTGGGAAAACCGGAACAGAAGAGAATCGAAGCATTTGAAACGTGGTACAATAGACGAGTGTTGAAAATTACGTGGATTGATAAGATAAGGAATGAGGGGGTTAAGCGCAGAACCAGAGAGGAGAGGAATATGTGGAAAACGCTGACAAGGAGAAGGGACGTGATGATAGGATATCTGCTAAGACATCAGGGAATGACTTCCATGGTTCTTGATGGAGATGTAGATGGTAAAAACTAAAGAGAAACACAGAGATTAGAATACATCCAGCAAGTAACTGAGGGTGTAGGTTTCAAGTGCAACTCTGAGATGAAGAGGTTGGCAAAAGAGAGGAGCTGTAGATGGAGCTGTAGATGGTAAAAACTAAAGAGAAACACAGAGATTAGAATACATCCAGCAAGTAACTGAGGATGTAGGTTTCAAGTGCAACTCTGAGATGAAGAGGTTGGCACAAGAGAGGAATTCGTGGTGGGCCGCATAAAACCAATCAGAAGACTGATGAAAAAAGAAATAAAAGAAAATTGCGGAAGTGATTCCGGTGTAGGATTTTGTGCACGAACTGACGTCTCAATTATGTCACATAAATGTTCAATGGGATTCTTGTCGGGTGATCTGCGTGGCCAAATTACTCGCTCTAATCGTCTAGAATATTCTTCAAACCAGTCACGAACAGTTGTGGCCCGGTGACATGGCTCATTGTCTTCGGCAAAAATATAATCTTTGTTTGGAAACATGAATTTCATGATTGGCTCCAGATGGTCTCCAAGTATCCCAAAAAAACCATTTCTAATCAGTGATCGCTTCAGTTGGCCACACGACCTAGTCCATCCATGTAAATTGAGCTCACGCCATTATGGATACTAGCTGATGACTTGGATCCATGACTTCGTGAGGCGTGCACCGCTCTCCAACCCTACCATCAGCTCTTCCCATTTGAAATCGGAACTCATCTGAAAGCCACGGTTTTCCAGTCGTCTAGGGGCCAACCCATATGATCGCGAGCCCAGAAGAGGCGCTGCAGACGATTTCATGCTGTTTGCAAAGGCAGTCGCGTTGGCCGTCTGCTTTCATAGCTCATTATCGCCAAATTTCAATGCATTGTCCCAACATATATGATACACGTACGTCCAAATGGATTTCTGGGGTTGTTTCAAGCTTTATTACTTGTCTGTTAGCACTGACAATTATACGCGAACGTCATTGATCTCGGTCGATAGGTGAAGGGTTCAAATGGCTCTGAGCACTATGGGACTTAACAGCTATGGTCATCAGTCCCCTAGAACTTAGAACTACTTAAACCTAACTAACCTAAGGACAGCACACAACACCCAGTCATCACGAGGCAGAGAAAATCCCTGACCCCGCCGGGAATCGAACCCGGGAATCCGGGCGCGGGAAGCGAGAAGGATACCGCACGACCACGAGCTGCGGACGATAGGTGAAGGGCTTCGGTCACTGCGTTGTCCGTGGTGAGAAGTAATTCCTGAAGTTTGGTAGTCTTGGCACATTTCTTCACACTGTGGATCTTGGAATATTGAATTCCCTTACGATTTTTGAAATCAACTATCGGAAGCGTCTGGCTCCAACTACCATTCCGCGTTCAAAGTCTATTAATTCCCATAATGCGACCAAAATCATGTCGGAACCCCCTTAACAAGACTCACCTGAGTACTAATGACAGCTCTGCCAATGAACTACCGTTTTACACCTTGTGTACGCGATACTAACACCATCTGCATATGAGCGGATCACTATCCTAGCCTTTTATCACTCCAGTGTACATCCTTGGCCCAACAGTGATTTCATTCCTTACATGCCTGGGACCATCATCCATGTGTAGAAGCCATAGTACTGTTCAAAAGGATAAACGTTCAGTTTGCAGTCACAGGAGCAACAACTGAGCATATCTAATTCGAAATTTTCGCAAAACTGCGACTCACACTGGTTCCCTCTGTTTCCTCCGTCCAAAATCCGGCGAATTTAAGTTGGGTTGCTGTTTTCCTACATTCCCAAAAATGCATATCGCATTTTACAGTAATGTACATGTTTCTCAAGAGGTGAAATACCTTTAGCTTTACTCTGCATTTTCTGGCGCCTCATACTTTAGATCAGCATTGGATTCTGAGTCTAATCTGTAGTTACAAAAATTATCGGGAATACCTATCGGAACATGTGAGGTACGTCGTGCATGTCAAATTGTATTCGATGGCTTGCTGACAGGACTTGTAAAAATGGAGATAACAGTATACACACACTAAAAAAATTCAAAAATTCGCTAAATTGGTCTTTTGGCGCGCACAGTCAGTAGTCTTGAAGTATTTGGATAGACCTATGTATGACGAACTGAATTCTCCTAAGATCGCCTCCTCAAGTATCATTGCTAATCAAGTGCGAATTTGAGTTTCTAGAAAATCAAATGGGTAACATGGGACTTGGGTTAAACGGAGACGAAATATGGCTCCAAGCGTGTAAGGAAAGAAAAATGTGTTCAACAGTGTCGGATAAGAATATTTTTTGTTCTGTGTATCTTGTGATAATGATGATATTGCACCAATTTTAAGTGTGAAGATAACATTTGTTTTATAGTACCGCTTTTTTTCCAAAACGAAAGATTTATTATGGCATATTTGTTAAACGTGACATCAGTGACGGCAGACTGCTAAATGTAGTTTAAGTGAACCTCCCATTGTTTGTCCGTTATGTACTGATTATTACTCACACATTGTGAGATCACTGCGGCCTTCTATGGTCTTAAGCTACAACCAGTTTACACTTACTTCACCCTAAAAGTCTTCGTTGTATACGTATGGTGTTACAGTGAATATTTCACGGGGTATCTCGATTGTGTGCATAAGGAATATTTTCATGATGTGTTTATGGGTAGCATCTTCTTCCATTGTTCTCGGCATGCTCTTACATTCAAGCAAACAGCGTTTCATCTTTAAGCCTAATACATACTGCCACGATCGTCCGCAACTTGACGAAATGACGCATACTATCTTTGCTGAAAGGAAAGTACATTTATTTGAATCACTTCTATACCTACTGTTCAACACACGTAGGTAATGCGAAATTAGCAACTTTTTAACCATCGACACTGTAACACGTATGCTGCTGGAACAAGTATATAGTAGGGACGGGAGGGCAATGGGTTAGAACCCAGTGGCTGAGTCGCACACTCATACTTACGGTAACTTGTTAATTACTGGAAAGTATGGAGTAGACACACTTTCAAATATTACTTAGTTAGCTGCCCAGCCGCAAGATCGCGTGAGTCTACAATGTATAAAAGTCTTTCCAGGAATACCTATTACTACACCGTTGTAGAGCACAATATATTCGTGTTGTACTAATGTAATGTAACTCTACTTCTCTGCCAGTAATCTGTTTCAGTTAACTGACACTGCTGCTTAAATACGATAGTAGTAAAGCAGAGCTCACCATCTGCAGCATCGTCGACAGGACTGACTGCGGATCTTTGGTACAGAGCCGAGTGGAGGGTCTGAATCAGATGCTGAGACGGTTCTGCGACCATGTGGGCTGCAGATTCCTCGACTTGCGCCATAGGGTGGTGGGGTTTCGGGTTCCGCTGGATAGGTCAGGAGTCCACTACACGCAACAAGCGGCTACACGGGTAGCAGGGGTTGTGTGGCGTGGGCTGGGCGGTTTTTTAGGTTAGATGGCCTCGGGCAAGTACAGAAAGGGCAACAGCCTCAACGGGTGCGGGGCAAAGTCAAGACATGCGGGGCCCAAGCAGCAATCGGTATTGTAATTGTAAACTGTCGAAGCTGTGTTGGTAAAGTACCGGAACTTCAAGCGCTGATAGAAAGCACCGAAGCTGAAATCGTTATAGGTACAGAAAGCTGGCTGAAGCCAGAGATAAATTCTGCCGAAATTTTTACAAAGGTACAGACGGTGTTTAGAAAGGATAGATTGCATGCAACCGGTGGTGGAGTGTTCGTCGCTGTTAGTAGTAGTTTATCCTGTAGTGAAGTAGAAGTGGATAGTTCCTGTGAATTATTATGGGTGGAGGTTACACTCAACAACCGAGCTAGGTTAATGATTGGCTCCTTTTACCGACCCCCCGACTCAGCAGCATTAGTGGCAGAACAACTGAGAGAAAATTTGGAATACATTTCACATAAATTTTCTCAGCATGTTATAGTCTTAGGTGGAGATTTCAATTTACCAGATATAGACTGGGACACTCAGATGTTTAGGACGGATGGTAGGGACAGAGCATCGAGTGACATTATACTGAGTGCACTATCCGAAAATTACCTCGAGCAATTAAACAGAGAACCGACTCGTGGAGATAACATCTTGGACTTACTGATAACAAACAGACCCGAACTTTTCGACTCTGTAAGTGCAGAACAGGGAATCAGTGATCATAAGGCCGTTGCAGCATCCCTGAATATGGAAGTTAATAGGAATATAAAAAAGGGAGGAAGGTTTATCTGTTTAGCAAGAGTAATAGAAGGCAGATTTCAGACTACCTAAGAGATCAAAACGAAAATTTCTGTTCCGACACTGACAATGTTGAGTGTTTATGGAAAAAGTTCAAGGCAATCGTAAAATGCGTTTTAGACGGGTACGTGCCGAGTAAAATTGTGAGGGACGGGAAAAACCCACCGTGGTACAACAACAAAGTTAGGAAACTACTGCGAAAGCAAAGAGAGCTTCACTCCAAGTTTAAACGCAGCCAAAACCTCTCAGACAAACAGAAGCTAAACGATGTCAAAGTTAGCGTAAGGAGGGCTATGCGTGAAGCGTTCAGTGAATTTGAAACTAAAATACTAGGTACCGACTTGACAGAAAATCCTAGGAAGTTCTGGTCTTACGTTAAATCAGTAAGTGGCTCGAAACAGCGTGTCCAGACACTCCGGGATGATGATGGCATTGAAACAGAGGATGACAAGCGTAAAGCTGATATACTAAACACATTTTTCGAAAGCTGTTTCATAGAGGAAGACCGCACTGCAGTTCCTTCCCTAAATCCTGGCACAAACGAAAAAATGGCTGACATCGAAATAAGTGTCCAAGGAATAGAAAAGCAACTGGAATCACTCAACAGAGGAAAGTCCACTGGACCTGACGGGATACCAATTCGATTCTACACAGAGTACGCGAAAGAACTTGCCCCCCTTCTAACAGCCGTGTACCGCAAGTCTCTAGAGGAACGGAAGGTTCCAAATGATTGGAAAAGAGCACAGGTAGTACCAGTCTTCAAGAAGGGTCGTCGAGCAGATGCCCAAAACTATAGACCTATATCTCTGACGTCGATCTGTTGTAGAATTTTAGAACATGATTTTTGCTCGAGTATCATGTCGTTTTTGGAAACTCAGAATCTACTATGTAGGAATCAACATGGATTCCGGAAACAGCGATCGTGTGAGACACAACTCGCTTTATTTATTCATGAGACCCAGAAAATATTAGATACAGGCTCCCAGGTAGATGCTATTTTTCTTGACTTCCGGAAGGCGTTCGATACAGTTCCGCACTGTCGCCTGATAAACAAAGTAAGAGCCTACGGAATATCAGACCAGCTGTGTGGCTGGATTGAAGAGTTTTTAGCAAACAGAACACAGCATGTTGTTATCAACGGAGAGATGTCTACTGACGTTAAAGTAACCTCTGGCGTGCCACAGGGGAGTGTTATGGGACCATTGCTTTTCACAATATATATAAATGACCTAGAAGATAGTGTCGTAAGTTCCATGCGGCTTTTCGCGGATGATGCTGTAGTATACAGAGAAGTTGCAGCATTAGAAAATTGTAGCGAAATGCAGGAAGATCTGCAGCGGATAGGCACTTGGTGCAGGGAGTGGCAACTGACCCTTAACATAGACAAATGCAATGTACTGCGAATACATAGAAAGAACGATCCTTTATTGTATGATTATATGATAGCGGAACAAACACTGGTAGCAGTTACTTCTGTAAAATATCTGGGAGTATGCGTGCGGAACGATTTGAAGTGGAATGATCATATAAAATTAATTGTTGGTAAGGCGGTTACCAGGTTGAGATTCATTGGGAGAGTCCTTAGAAAATGTAGTCCATCAACAAAGGAGGTGGCTTACAAAACACTCGTTCGACCTATACTTGAGTATTGCTCATCAGTGTGGGATCCGTACCAGATCGGGTTGACGGAGGAGATAGAGAAGATCCAAAGAAGAGCGTCGCGTTTCGTCACAGGGTTATTTGGTAACCGTGATAGCGTTACGGAGATGTTTAACAAACTCAAGTGGCAGACTCTGCAGGAGAGGCGCTCTGCATCGCGGTGTAGCTTGCTCGCCAGGTTTCGAGAGGGTGCGTTTCTGGATGGGGTATCGAATATATTGCTTCCCCCTACTTATACCTCCCGAGGAGATCACGAATGTAAAATTAGAGAGATTAGAGCGCGCACAGAGGCTTTCCGGCAGTCGTTCTTCCTGCGAACCATACGCGACTGGAACAGGAAAGGGAGGTAATGACAGTGACACGTAAAGTGCCCTCCGCCACACACCGTTGGGTGGCTTGCGGAGTATAAATGTAGATGTAGATGTAGATTGTTTGTTCATAAATAGTTACTATCGTTACTCGACTTGAGTTAATAACTATTATTCATGTGAAATAAAGTCAAACGTACTATAAACGTCAACAAAAGAGGTAGAATCTATCTTGGCAGCTGTGCGAATTTGGCATTACCTCCTTTCAGGTAAATTACATGCCTGTTAATGTGATTGTTATGAATGCCACCTGTATTGCGGTTCTGTCAATGTAATTTCAACGGAAAGCAAGCGTGAAACAATGTGTTGATTGCCAGTTGTTTTCGTATAGAATGAGGCACTCATGAACTGCCGTAATTTGTCGTTAAATTCAGCTCTTTATCAGTTGAAATACAATTATGTATCTGGATTGCCTGAAAATCTGAACGCTGCCGACATCAGCTGCCGGCTGTATATCAGAATTCAATTTTCTGTAGCTGTATGTTCACCAAAAATGAATCTTCCATAATACCTTTTTATTTATCAGAGATAATGCAATGTTTTCTTCAGTGTAAAATTTAGCTTTTAACTTTCGTATTTTATATATGTATACTCATAGTCATCATTCTTCGTACACAGTTTCTGTATCGGCAGGTAACGACTTATGTTATTCAGCTCCTCTAACTGATAATTTTATATCAAGTAATATATTTTTGCTGCCACACTTAGGGGAAGGGTAGCATAATAGTGAGTGCCGGCATAACGGCTATTTGAATTTCTGCGTCCGTAGAGTGGTAACATCGCGTGGCAACTGCCAAAGGTGTCATTGTAAACCCCTCCGATATGCATGGTCATCGGCCAGAGTCAGGATATCGATTTTTCTCGCAACCACGGTTTGTATGGTTTTGAGATAATCCGATCAATGGGAAGTCCTCATTCCTTGTAATATTAAAAATTAACTAAACGAGTAACGTTTTTTAATATGAGGAATTTTTTTCAACGGGTGGTTATTTAGTAACAAATTCGCTAGTCAATGAGTGCTTCCAAAAAAACTATTTTTGTGGAATCGTGCGTAGTCCGGCCAATGCCCGGAATACCCACCAGAGCGGCAATTATATGCGCCAGGAACTAATAACATTTTATTCCGTTTGTAATGTTCTTTATGTGAACAAAGTATTGAATATGCTTTTAATAAGTTTGAATCACAGTAATTAATAATGTCAATAATTAATCACTACAACAAATACCTAGTAATAATGATGAGGTCTATTTGCCACTCTTCAGCATGGATGTAACCTGAGCTATTAAATGTGTGGCTAAAGCATTTTCTGCTGCACGCAAAACCCACAAAAGTGAGCCGGTGTTGCTGATGCTGGACAGTCATTAGAATCACAACAAAAACACTGAAATTATAGAATTTGTTTTTCTTTTTCTTTTCCTGGCCTTTATCACGTATGTTCATAGGGTTAACATATTATTTTTATGTATTTGGCAATTTGAGTGGTAGAGTGCGGCCGGATACACTCCCTAACGCCACCCAACCCCCCCCCCCTCCCCCACATCACCATCCCAGCCACTTATTTGGATCACATTTTTGTTCTTGTTTTGGTCTGTTCCACATATTGAGTACGTTTTCAGTATACTGAGATGTTATTCTATTGGAGGTTTTTTCTGACCACTGAAATTCTGGTAGTCGTTATGTAGACCGGACTCTTTTTTACATACTCAGGTTCTTTTCAAACTGTGTACATCCTGGCATAAATTACACATATCTTTTGATTTGAGTAGCTGCACACCTCTCCGCATTCGGTTTAGGAAGTATTTCGTATTGCGTTGTATCTTTGTCTAACATTTTGTTTATCTAGGTACACAGAGATTTCGGAAGGTAAGATACACATGTCGTCCCACGCTAAGATCATTGCGCAACAAGAGTGGTGGGTTATTAGAAGAAAGAGTATGTTTTGCGTTTCCTGTAGACATAGTTCTGGTGCGCTCCGAATAATACATGCATCACAGTGTGGGAATGAAATTTTGCAACTGGGAGCGTATGCATGTAAGTGCGACACTACGATTCTTCGTGACAAACGTATAAATCATATTCAAGAATAGCACAAATGAACCGTAGTGTTGGTAGACTTTTGGATGAATACTCATTTATCACTTTGTTCATTGCAGCAAAAGCGTCAAAATAACCACTGGTTTTATTGTAGTGGAGAATAATATGGGTTTTGAGCTCTCAGTTTTCTGTGCCACAATTGTCATCATGGTGTTTAGAACTCAATTGCATTAAAGCCTTGTAATTTTTAGGAACGTATGACACTAGTATTAGATTTTTATTGGATGAAAACATGAAGAAAATTTTTGTTTCAGTGGCATTGGTTAAAGATCAGGTGGGATTCCATGTTTGCGTAAAAAGTTGTCCATTGTTATACCATGTCCTGTTCCTAAAACAGATGTAAGATCCATCGCAACTCTAGCGCTTTGAAACATTTCCGGAGATACTTATTGCCCTGCCCGCATCTCGTGGTCGTGCGGTAGCGTTCTCGCTTCCCACGCCCGGGTTCCCGGTTTCGATTCCCGGTGGGGTCAGGGATTTTCTCTGCCTCGTGATGGCTGGGTGTTGTGTGCTGTCCTTAGGTTAGTTAGGTTTAAGTAGTTCTAAGTTATAGGGGACTGATGACCATAGATGTTAAGTCCCATAGTGCTCAGAGCCATTTGAACCATTTTTTGAACCTTATTGCCCTGCGTGTACTTGCACATACAAGTTGAAAGTATACAGGTCCCAACTATCATCTCGTTTCTAGCTCGTCTGGAATGTATGTAAACACTGAATGAACAGTTCCCACTAAAAACCACCGATTACTCGTCCACTGTCAAATGGCTAATTGGATAATAGCGTAAACCGCATACCTGTACAGCGGTTGTAAATGCGAGGGGTGTTCAATTAGTAATGCAACATATTTCTTACTCTGCCTGTTTCGGTTGAAAAAATGTGGAACTGTTATGATACATCATTGATTGTTCCTGATTTCCCTATAGTTTTACGAAGTTCCGACAGGTGAGGGAGCTATACATACCCGTCGAAGTGGCGTCTGTAGCGGAGGTATGATCCAAGCAGAGAGCTATCATTGAGTTTATTTTGGCGGAAAACAAGAGTATCGCAGACGTTCATAGGAGCTTGCAGAATGTCTTCTGAGACCTAGCAGTGAACAAAAGCGCCGTGAGTCGTTAGGCGAATCGTCTGTCATCACGGAAACAAAGTCGCGCAAATCTGTCCGATCTCCCGCGTGGTGGCTAGCCGCCCTCAGCTGTGGTACGCTTAGGACACCGAGGAAACGACTTCTCCTTCTTCATGACAACGTAAGGTCCCGAAAGAGTCTGCACACCCGATTCTACCTCAAAAAACTTCACTGAACTGTTCTTCCTCATCCAACCTACGGCAAGGATCTCGCACCTTCCATCCTCCATATGTTTGGAACGATGAAGGATACTGTGGTGTCACCGCCAGACACCACACTTGCTAGGTGGTAGCTTTAAATCGGCCGCGGTCCATTAGTACATGTCGGACCCGCGTGTCGCCACTGTCAGTAATTGCAGACCTAGCGCCACCTCATGGCAGGTCTAGAAAGACGGACTAGCACTCGCCCCAGTTGTACGACGACTTTGCTAGCGACTACACTGACGAAGCCTTTCTCTCATTTGCCGAGAGACAGTTAGAATAGCCTTCAGCTAAGTCCATGACTACGACCTACCAAGGCGCCATTAACCATATCTGGAGAGAGTCTCACTTATATTAACAATAGCGATGTACCACAAGGATGAAGTAAAGTTAAGTATTATAGAAGCTACGTACTTTTCTTATTAGCATTCATTACGTATCCTGTTCCAGACTTCACGCCAGTCGGCGTGTGTGACGCGTGTCTTTCGTTTACCCGTCACTGTGGACTGGCTGTCTTGTCAGTCCACTACAGATACACATAGGGGGAAGTAGTACACGGAAGATGGAGAGGTTGTTAACGCAGCAAGACGTTGGCTCCGACGGCGACCAGAAGAATGTTAGAAACGTAGGTTTGCCTTTTCTTGATCTAGCTTCTAAGATAAGTTGTAGGGTCAGTATTGCCTCACGTATTCCCATATTTCTACGGAATGCAAACAGATCTTCGCCGAGGTCGGCTTCTACCAGTTTCTCCATTCGTCTGTAAAGAATTCGCGATAGTATCTTGCAGCCGTGACTTATTAAACTGATAGTTCGGTAATTTTCACATCTGTCAACGCCTGCTTTCTTTGGGATTGGAATTATTATATTCTTCTTGAAGTCTGAGGGTATTTCGCCTGTCTCATACATTTTGCTCACCACATGGTAGAGTTTTGTCAGGACTGGCTCTTCCAAGATTGTCAGTAGTTCTAATGGAATGTTGTCTACTCCTGGGACCTTGTTTCGACTTAGATCATTCAGTGCTCTATCAAATTCTTCACGCAGTATCATATCTCCCATTTTATCTTCATCTACATCCTCTTCCCTTTCTATTACATTGCCCTCAAGTACATCGCCCTTGTATAGTCCCTCTATATACTCCTTCAACCTTTCTGCTTTCCCTTCTTAGCTTAGACCTGGGTTTCCATCTGAGCTCTTGATAATCATACAAGTGGTTCTCTTTTCTCCAAAGGTCTCTTTAATTTTCCTTTAGGCAGTATCTAACTTACCCCTAGAGAAATAAATCTCTACATTCTTACATTTGTCCTCTAGCCATCCCTACTTAGCCATTTTCCACTTCCTGTTGATCTCATTTTTGAGACGTTTGTATTCCTTTTTGCCTGCTTCATTTACTGCATTTTTTTTAATTTTCTCCTTTCATCAATTAAATTCAGTATTTTATCTGTCACCCAACAATCTCAACTAGCCCCCGTCTTTTTACCTACTTTATCCTCTGCTGTCTTCAGTACTCAATCCCTCAATGCTACCCATTCTTCTTCTACAGTATTTCTTTCCCCCATTCTTGTCAATTGTTCCCTTATGCTCTTCCTGAAACTCTGTACTATCTCTGGTTTAGTCAGTTTATCCAGGTCCCATCTCCTTAAATTCCCACCTTTTTGCTGTTTCTTCAGTTTTAGTGTACAGTTCATAACCAATAAATTGTGGTCAGAGTCTACGTCTTCCCCTGGAAATGTCTTACAATTTAACACCTGGTTCCTAAATCTCTGTCTTACCATTATATAATGTATCTGAAACCTGTATCTCCAGGCTTATTCCATGTATACAACCTCCTTTTATGATTTTTGAACTAAGTGTTAGCTGTGATTAAGTTGTGCTCGTGCAAAATTCTACCAGGTGGCTTCCTCCTTCATTTCTTCCCCCCAATCCATATTCACCTCCTACATTTACTTCTCTTCCTTTTCCTACTATCGTATTCCAGTGACCCATGACTATTAAATTTTCGTCTCCTTTCACTATCTGAATAATTTCTTTTATCTCATCATACATTTCTTCAATTTCTTAGTCATCTGAAGAGCTAGTTGGCATATAGACTTGTACTACTGTCGTAGGCATGGGCTTCGTGTCCCTCTTGGCCACAATGTGTTCACTATGTTGATTGCAGTAGCTTACCCGAACTCCTATTTTATTATTCATTATTAAACCTAATCCTGCATTACCCCTATTTGATTTTGTATTTATAACCCTGTATTCACCTGACCAAAAGTCATGTTCCTCCTGCCACCGAACTTCGCTAATTCCCACAATATCTAACTTTAACCTATCCACTTCCCTTTTTAAATTTTCTAATCTACCTGCCCGATTAAGGTATCTGACATTCCACGCTCCGATCCGTAGAACGCCAGTTTTCTTTCTCCTGATAACGATGTCCTCCTGGGTAGTCCCCGCCCAGAGATCCGAAAGGGGGACTATTTTACCTCCAGAATATTTTACCCAAGAGGACGCCATCATCATTTATCCATACAGTAAAGCTGCATGCCCTCGGGAAAAATTACGGCTGTAGTTTCCCCTTGCTTTCAGCCGTTCGCAGTACCAGCACAGCAAGGCCGTTTTGGTTAATGTTACAAGGCCAGATCAGTCAATCATCCAGACTGTTGCCCCTACAACTACTGAAAAGGCTGCTGCCCCTCTTCAGGAGCCATACGTTTGTCTGGCCTCTCAACAGATACCCCTCCACTGTGGTTGCACCTACGGTATGGCTATCTGTATCGCACGCAAGCCTCCCCACCAACGGCAAGGTCTATGGTTAATGGGGGTTGGGGCAAAAAAGAATCATAAACAGGAAACTAATAGTATGACAAACTAATGCATTAATCCAAATATCACCCATCATATTCATATATGAAGCCAAGGAAACGTACAACACGTAATACAGACATATAAATGATAAACGTATATTACTAAAAAAAGTATTTAAATGTTAGATATATATTCATTACGTTATTCATATACATGTTCATTCATGCAAAAATTCAGTATCAAAGTCTGCATAACTATTTAATGTAAAGTTCATATTTATTGTATTATCTATTTAATTATTTATTGCCAAAATTGTTGTAAATTTGTGTAAAAGAATTGTAAAGAGTCAAGAGGTCAAGAAGACGCACGCCATGTCATCGCCAATGTGTGGGGGAAGCAAATCGCCGCCAAGCTGATGTTAAAAAAAAAATCCAGAGTGAACCGGAAGCTAAGGGTCTGAGTGAAAACGAGTGTGCAACATGGTGTAGCAATAAATTAAGAGAAAGACTTTGCTGACTCACGCCTCACATTAGGGCGGATAATGAGCCAGGTGGACAACGAGCCAGATTTAAGGAATGTGTTTCCCACTTCACCACTCCTTTGCTGTAAGGATTGGGGAAATGTAACCACTAAGACATTAGGACCACCTGTGACGAAGGCAAGCAAACCTCATTAGCGACAACAATAGCAACAGGAAACAAGCTCATATAATTATGACTGCCTGGGAAAGTGTATACAGAATATTTCTTTTAATGACCTCAAACTGAACTGCCAGCTGAATGGCCGAATACAAATGTTTTGGAGACCCTTCACGCACTTTCTGTGACATATGCGGTAGTAACACTCTCAAAAATACATCAAGTGCTCTTTGCTCGGCCTCCTGCAACTGAACACTATTCGCTTCATTGCTCTGACCCAACTCGTAAGTATACTCATTAATTTCTCTTATCCTGTCCGCAAATTTCTCCACTGTCTACCCCTGTCTCTTTGTCATTGTACTTAACCTCTCAATAAAGTAACAAACGCTATTCTGGTTCTAGCACCTTTGTAAAAGCCGTTCCTGTAACTGCTTAAACTGTCCTGCCTTCCTTAAGGCCTGAGAACACATTACATATGTTTTCGCTTCACACGTTAATCTAATCTTGGCTACATGTGACAACTGCTCATCAGACCATCCATTCACAGCAGCTGAAATTTCCAAGTCTTCCACAAACGAACGCACATCCTCATATACCTTGCCAGAAAACGGAATAATCAAACTCACGGCGGCTGGATCAATCTCCTGCACCCTTGGCAACAACGACTGATCAGATGCGGTTTCCCACTCACTTCTAGATGTTAATTCATTTCTGAACTGAGTAATGTCCGCTATAAATTGTGCTACTTTTTCCTTCAAAATCCGCACCGTTTCTGGTTCTGACACAACTTGCGTCCTTGACTCTGCTATTTGTGTTGCTTTCATTCCCAGTTAGTAATTTCGTGCTTTGGGATTAAGTACAAGAATAATCTGACTTCCTACAACTCTGAATCATCATATTCAGTAACATCATACTCAAATTAATTAACAAAACACGCCACAAAACAATGTAACTCCCTGAATATACTAACACTTATTCAGATAACAAAAAATACTATGCCCACGCAAACATCTAAAACGTGGCTCCCGGCAAGCCATACTCAAAACACCAACAAGAAAGAAAACGTCCAACACTCAAAAGAACAATTTTGACAGCACTCACCACATCTTGTGGCTGTACTGTAGGTGGTGGGCTCGAACGTCGTATTGGACAGACGACGTCCGCTATTCTGACATCAAATGCTGTGGTACCAGACGCCAAATGCGGCGTATTGACACCAAATGTAGTGGATGTGTGCCAGGAGGTGCCGTGTTAAAACTCGGCCGAGCTTTTCATATGATTTATTCCAGGGGCGGGCAGGAATCCTGCACGTGTGTGGTACACTTGCACGCGTGCAGTTAACAGGTGTTCTGCGTGCACACAGGGGCAAGCTGGCCACCCGCTTACCTCCCCTCCCCACCATACCTTCTGTCAACTCATTCCTCTGTAATGCGTTTTGTTTTTCTAGCTTGCTTTATTGAATGATGGAATAAGGTTAGCAGGAGTGCTTGAAATAAATCATGGTTTGAAAGAGTACCTATTAACTACGATACGTTTTATTTAATTATCACAGGTGGAGTTTACAATACGTTTAATATCGGGAACAAAATTTCTGCATACAGACAAACGCAAAAGGTTACGTAAATTTTCATCACTTATGTTTGCTCTTAACCGAGGCTTATTAATTCAGCAAATGGTTTTCCCAGCTCTCACTATATTGAGCGCAATTTTATAGCTTGCACGTACCGCTAGGCTATTATTGTTATCGTCCTGAAAAATTGAAAACAGTGCTCCATAAAATGTTAAATCAGTTAGATGAGAGACATGACGAGAGGAAGTCGCAGATCTCTCGTGACAACGGCAACTAGGACAGATGCATCTAATATCGTCACGTTGCTCTTCTTAAGCTCAGTCAATTTCCCCATCCTCTCGGAATCTGACAATAAATTGTACTCGTCCTTGTGAAATTTATTCTAATGGCCTTCAATACTAAACTTCCGCTGACCAGCGAGAATACTGCCACATATTAAACATTTCGAATTTTAACGTTTTTGCATAAAGAAAAAATGATTCCCCCATTACTTTTTAAAAGATAGCAAATCTCCACATTTCCGTTTCCTTGATTCACTCTGCATTTTCCGGTTCTTGAAATACAACCTTCACTACGTAGTGGTCGCTTCGCATCAACGTCCGCGGCTTAGCCTTGTACTACACTGCCACAACCTGCCGGCTGTCTCTACTACCCCATTCGACGATTGCACGTGAGGAGCACATGTGTAGCGCTGTGCGCTCATGAGCCGCGTTCAACGTTTGCCTGCCCCTGATTTATTCGATTCCACTACTGTGCTTCGTTGACCTCGGTCCATGTCACAGGCTCCGCAATGCAGAGGCCACTGCTCCAGCGACCTGTGCAATGCAACGCTGTGTCATGCTAGCCTTGTTCACCAGCTGTAGAGTTCCGATTACGTTAGGATGGCTGTGCCAACCACAGACTCAGCGGCCACCATCCCCATTGACACCGCGCTGCTCCGCTGGGAGCCATAGGCTGGCCCCAGTGCTGCTTCTTCCTCGGCTGGCGTAGTTGGGAACGTGGCGGCAACGACCGCCCGCAATCCTGAGTCAGAATCTGCGGCACCTCGCCATGAAAGTCTCCGGCGTGTGTGGGGAGCCAAGACGACTGTCCGCAGTAGTGAGCCAAAGAGTGGCCTGCCCTGGCTGGCTGCAGACCCTGCATCAGCCTCAGGGGGTCCAACCAACGACCTGCGGTGGACTGGGATGCTGTCGCCCCATTTGTTACTGTCTGTAGCCATCAGAGTGACACGCCCCACCATCCAGGAGAGCTGCCACACTTGAATGAACCTCGTTGGAAAGTAACACCTATTTATACTCGGCTGTGCACCTCTGTTTCACTAACGCATCACTCTGAGTCACCTACACCCCACACCCCGGTTGTGATAGTCGGCCCCTTCTGCCTATACCTTGCGCCATGCAAGCCGCTGCATTAATCTTTTCAGCGGGTCGATGGCCCTGTTGCCTCCATTCCACTTCGCAGCCGCTGTTCGGTATAACTTACTGCAATCCGGCCCAGACCTGGCTGTAACTTGTGCTCAGAATATCGCCCAAAACTAACTTTCCCTATCCTAAACGGTAGTGCTGCTACACCTTGTTTCCCTTCGCTTCCATGTCAATGTTTTCTCAGATACCTCCTGCTGTCACATGCTTGTTCCCATGTACAAATTGTTTTGTGCCAAGCAGAAGATGCACAAGCACTTCCTCAATTTCCCCGCATTTCAGTGTAAATTCCATCAATATATATCTTATTTTCCGCAATTCTATGGATTCCTTTTATGTCAGTTCTACCCATGTGATCATGACTAACCTCTCGTTCCGTATTCTAAAATAGCTTGTAAATGTAGTACAGCTGCCAACACGTAGCGCAAATGCACTGATCGGGAGGTATAATATAGCACTGCAGTCGATTGTATCCAGTTGCCTACATCCCGCATATTCCACATTTGTAGAGCATCTACTCTATTTTCTGTATGTATGTGATGTGCACGTGTCACGGACAGATAGCAGGACCAGGTCCTCCCACTGGTGGACCCAGATTCAAACAAAGAGCACATCTTTGGCTCCAACGCATGGTTGGTCCACCTGCGAGCCCTATGTCACATGTGATTTGTGGTGGATCCACCTCTGAACATCGGTCTGGATGTATAGTGCAAAGCAGATCCACAGTTGAATGCTAGCTCAGATGTGGTATATTGCAGATCTGCATCCCAACATTACTACCTGCATTGTGAGTGGTGGATCCACCCACAAAACCTATCCCAGATGTGACACATTATGGATCCGCATCCCAACATCGCTCCAGATATATTGCATGGCAAATCCACACTCAAACTATGTATGTGGTATGCAGATAGAATAGCTAAGTCTCAGGATGATATTAAAACCATACGGTCAGTCATAAAGGAAGTGGCTGGTCTGCAGAGCCAGGTCGAGGATATAGAATCAGTGCGTAGTGGGAATGTCCGTGTTACTGATAAGTCGCATATATGTACAATGTTTAATAATCACTTTCTGAATATAGCAGGTGAACTAAATAGAAACCTAGTACCAACAGGGAATCATATAGCGCTCTTAGAAAAATGTGTTCTGAGACTGTTACCTGAAATGCTCCTCCATGATACCGACAAGAGGGAGATTGAGTTAGTCATTAAAGCACTAAAGACCAAGAACTCTCATGGATATGATGGGGTATCTAAAAGAATACTGAAGTATTGTTCTATGTATGTTATCCCTGTACTTAGCCATATCTGTAACTTTTCCTTTTGGAGTGGTCGGTTTCCTGACCGATTAAAGTACTCGGTAGTGAAGCCACTTTATAAAAAGGGAGACAGGGATAATGTTGACAATTTTAGACCTATTTCTATGCCATCGGTGTTTGCTAAAGTTATCGAGAAGGTTGTATATACAAGGTTACTGGAACATTAAAATTGACATAATTTGCTGTCAAATGTACAGTTTTGTTTTAGAAATGGTTTAACAACTGAAAATGCTATATTCTCTTTTCTCTGTGAGGTTTTGGACGGATTAAATGAAAGGTTGCAAACGCTAGGTGTTTTCTTTGATTTAACGTAGGCTTTTGACTATGTAGACCACAATAAATTACTGCAGAAGTTGGACCATTATGGAGTAAGAGTGTAGCTTACAATTGGTTCGCCTCTTACGTTAAGAACAGAAAGCAGAAAGTAATTCTCTGCAATATTGAGAGTGGTAGTGATGTTCAGTCACAATGGGGCACTGTTAAGTGGGGTGTTCCCCAAGGGTCGGTGCTGGGGCCACTGCTGTTTCTTATTTATATAAATGATATGCCTTCTAGTATTACAGGTGATTCAAAAATATTTCTTTTTGCTGATGACACCAGCTTGGTAGTGAAGGATCTTGTGTGTAATATTGAAACAGTTCAAATAATGTAGTTCATGAAATAAGTTTGTGGCTTGTGGAAAATAATTTGATGCAAAATCACAGTAAGACTCAGTTTTTACAGTTTCACAATTCAACAAGAACCAATATTTTTATCAGACAGAATGGGCATATTATAAGCGAGATGGAACAGTTCAAATTCGTAGGCGTTCGGATAGATAGTAAGCTGTTGTGGAAAGCCCATGTTCCGGATCTTGTTCAGAAACTAAATGCTGCTTTGTTTACCATTAGAACAATATCTGAAATAAGTGACAGTTCAACATGAAATGTAGTCTACTTCCCATATTTTGATACGTTTATGTCATATTGTATTATTTTTGGGGTAATTCTTCTGATTCAAAAAGGGTATTTTTGGCTCAGAAACAGGCTGTTCGAGCTATATGTGGTGTAAGTTCGAGAACCTCTTGTCGACCCCTATTCAATAGTCTGGGAATTCGGACATTGCCCTCACAGTATACATTTTCTTTAATGTCGTTTGTTGTTAGCAATATTAACTTATTCCCAAGAGTTAGCAGCTTTCACTCAGTTAATACTAAGCAGAAATCAAATCAACATGTGGAATGCATTTCCTTGACTCTTGTGCAGAAAGGAGTGCAGTATTCTGCTGCATCCATTTTCAGTAAGCTAGCACAAGAACTCAAAAATCTTAGCAGTAGCCCAAACACTATTAAGTCTAAACTGAAGAGTTTCCTCAAGGCTCACTCCTTCTATTTTGTCGAGGAGCTCCTGGAAGAGCTGAAAAATTAAGCAATTTCCAGTGTTATGACTTGTCGCCTGAATATGTTTCTTATACTTCATTTTATCTGTTTCTACTATCGTGTTATAATTTCATGTATTGACTCGTTCCATAACCATGGTGACTTCTCCTTTATTTGGTCCCACGGAACAATAAGTAAATAAATAAATAAACTCTAAATTAATGCGATGTACTTAATTACCCTGTCGAATCTTAAGTGTAAAATGGATACTTCAGTCAGCAATAGGTGTTTGTGAGACACTGTGTATACATCTGCTTAACATACGTGCTGTTTACAAATTTAGTGGCGGCGTGACTTGTAATTTCACATGCCAGATGCCCCCGTTATGCATTTATCTCTTTCCTTGTATGAGGTGACCCCATTACTAACGATAATTTTATGTGGGCATAGTATAATTTCTGAACTGCGATCGGATGTGGACAGTGGACGCTATACATGTCTGGAAAACTAGACTGTGCATCTATCACACAGAGCCAATGTTTTAAGGAAGCAGTTTTCTCATATTATAGTTCGATACCATAGTTTACTGTAGAGAAACATGCAAGAAGGGTGTATGTCATGTGCTGGGAATATATTTCTTCCATTCTAATATTAACAGCACTGCTTTCCACACGACGGACAGGTTGGAAACTCAAGTGATCAAACATTAGAGGTTGTTTTAAATGCAGAAGGTTGTAGCCTTACGAGTGTGGAATGTTGTAGCCTTAGGAGTGTGTGTGTTGATATTCTCTCTTACCAATACATTCCAGGTAATGATACTAGACTCTAGAACAATACTTTAG
Organism: Schistocerca cancellata; assembly: GCF_023864275.1. Classification (NCBI taxonomy): domain Eukaryota; kingdom Metazoa; phylum Arthropoda; class Insecta; order Orthoptera; family Acrididae; genus Schistocerca; species Schistocerca cancellata. Next base: position 904,972,200 of record NC_064629.1, read on the forward strand.
AGTTGATAGCGGAGTTGATTTCCGTAAAATCCTTTGAACTCCATCCATCTAGAGCTCCATCATACATAAAAATCATCCGTTTCTTGCTCTTCTTAACCGTCTGCTATTACATCACAACACTTTCAAATCTGTTACAATACACCGATAAAGGGTGTTAACCTCCTCGAGATGGGTGCATCTGGAGAAATCGTGTGTACTTGGATGGGTGAGGACTCGGCTAGCTCCATTCATTCACGAGACGTGAAATGTAGCTGTCTGCTTCCGGTCGGTTTCAGATTAAATCGGTGATGGTGTTGTAGGGAAGACTGGTCAATGACAGTGTGACAGGGTCTTTCAATCTCCAATTTCACCCAGCACTACGAGAATGATCTGTGACACCCATCACCATAGAGATAGATCGTAAATTAAGCACTATGTTCGACGTGTTAGATATATGTGGAGCGCTGTCCAGTACACTTTGATGATGTATGTGTCTGACAATTAACAATGAATGGATGTACTGCACAGTCGTCTATCTACATTTGCAATTACACTCGCAAAATAGAGACGGGGCGGTTGAACTACGATGCTGAAATTGGGAAACATGCTGTCATGCATTGCTTGGTGTTGAAATTACTGTAAAATTGCTAAAATTTGTCGCGCTATCAACTGTCATGGTTATTATTAGAGTACATCGATGGTGACTTTTCCATTCCATCCATCCGCTGGTACACTGTTCCCTACCACATAATGACTGACTGACATAGAATGTTGGGGTGATAGACATGAATGAGCCCTGAGGGATGTGGATGTGTAGTACCTGCTTGTAGACTGGAGAAGCACCACAATGTGGTAGCAAAACCCATGTCCTTTCCCCAGTTCCTCTACTTTCTTTTATACTACCTTGTGTTGCAGGAGCAGCCTTCGTTTCCGTCGATTGGTCAAAACACCGTTCTGTCGTAGAAACACAGCTTCGCCTGTTTCTACACAGATTTTAGACGGTGATAGATATAGCTTTCTCAGACCTCTACTCAGCTCCAACTTACACTGGAAGAATCATTTGCGCAAAACTGCAGGGAGAGTAGTGCTGAGTCTGAAGAGTAGCTGCAAGATGCTTAGGCGCTACCTAAAACCATGTTGGAATACTATTGTAGCTGATATATTCGAGAAAGATGGTTCGTTTCGGGGTATGAGAGTGCCAGAAATATGGTTGACTAGTTCCTGTAATTATTAAATGACTTCTCCATAGGATCCAGTGCAGGTATGTGATTGAATGGAAAGAACTGATTCCAAATCATATCCATCATTTCTACCGAAAGCTTATCCCTAGAGATCTGAAAAGCTAGTGTACATTTCTTACGACGTCAGTCATCACACCATCTACTACTGTTTGTAATACTTCTCAATCAATCATCACCTATAACTCAGTGGATACATCGTAGAACCTCTGACATGTCATCTAGACAGAATGCGTTACAAATACTGGAGAAATATCTAATGGCGGCGGCGTGAGGTAGTTGCAAATACTGGTTTCATACCACGATCCATGGCCAAATAACTTTCAAAATACAGTAGTTTTAATACGAGGGTGCACCATCGTCGACGTGTAACCACATTGCTGGTGTGATAATATACACTGCGGTGATCATCGTCTATATTCAGTGTCATGCTATTTCTCTGGAAAAACCACGTCATTCATAGGTAATGCCATACGTGAATTTATAAAGCTGGTACAGCTTTTAACATGGAGACTTGCGTGCACCTGTCGAGCTTAGACCGCTTGTGATGGTAAAATGGTTGTGTTATTTTCACATATAGCGGTTTTTAAGATGATTACACCTCTCTTTCTAAGACACAGTGGTAGCACTCGCAAGAAAACGTATCAGCCATGAACACCCATAATTGATTTTAGGTCAGTATTATTTCGTATTGGCAGCAATCAGTTACTGATGAAAGTATTATAGTTAGTACTAAGGGGTGCATGATAGGTTCACCTTGAGCATCTGGCTGATAAGGTAAATGTTTGTGTTCCGACATATGTAAAGAAAATGACTACAACCAGTCGTAAGGAAGGTATGTATTTGACATGGAGTACTGTTATAGGAAAGGGAGGAATATGTCAAGACATAAGAATGGTACCAATATATCTATTTCCAGAGACACAACCATCAGCAGTGTGTATTTCTGTTACTTCACTCATTGTCGAATGTCGGTCAACTGAGGCCGCAATCGTAAGATTTAGTTGTAAGCACAGGGATAAAATATATGAGGCGGGTTTTCTTTGCTAGGATGATTCTGTCTATGCATGCTTGGCGTGCAGCGCTGGTGACCTGTGGTGGGAATCATTCACATTTCCTATTAACTATAGGATGTGGCCAAATGCAGAGGCCTGTTGGAGTGTAGGGATGTAGCTGGCTTGACTGTGTTGTCCTCTAGACCCCCGAATAGCGAACTAATAGTATGTGTTGGATAGCTTTCGTAATCGTGTGTGAAATTGGGAAGATTCAATATGGACATGTGTTTGCGCAGGATAGTTATTCCCTCCAACGTAAATTGTTCGATTGACTGCTTCTGCGCATTTCGCGCCTTTATTTAGTTGAGGGAACAACGGTGGTTGTGTGTGCATCTAACAGGTGACAGACACATTTGCTTGTTCTCTAGATGTGAGGAAGTCCTTATTTTACTTTATAAATTATAGGGATGGTTTTTAATCTGCTACATCGCCAATATTGGTATTCGCAGGTGAAAATATTAGTTTCCTCTATTTTTTCTAGTTCTAAGGTAAAGGTCTTCTAAGACAGGATAAGTTTCTATTTACTCAGTGGTTTACAGCAAGCTCCACCTTGCTAAAGTTTAGGGTTTGTAGAGAAATGATTTTGGGTCTATATCCTCACAATTATGTTGTGCTAACAATCGGTAGGATACTGCTTTGTGCTTGATATCGATAAGTACAGCGGAAATGGTATTATGTCAAACTATGCGAAAATAAATGTGTTCTTGTAATCCCAGACTCAGGAAACGGGTGTAGAGAAGTAAGCAAGCAAGCAGATCAAGACCAGAAACAGTAACACGTTTGTGCTGAAGGGAAACGAGCCCGAATTTGTAGAACAGTTCTGAGAGTGACTTTGGTATGCTGAGGGCGCTGTGGTCATGCATTGAGAGTAGATGACTAGTGACCGTTGGCTGCAGGAAAATATCTAGTGCTGTGAGGAGTATATATGGTGCTGTCTGTCTTCGCTATATATGTACGGTTGTCTGGTGGTCGGTAGCTGTACGAATGATGTGAAAGGGGATATGTAGGGCAGATTGCAAGGTTTAATTGCGGGCGCAATATGGGTATCTGTATAAAATAATTTTTGTGGCTGAAAGTTTCATCAACAGAAAGAAAAGAAAAGAAAGAAAAAGAGGTGGAAGGTGCTTCCACACCAGCAGCATCAGTAATTCGGCGGTAAATTCGATAAGAGCCAATCATAATGCTCGATTCATTCACAAGACATCCATTGTTCTAGGATATATGAGTCTCTACACAGTGGTGAGAACGTTAGTGTATGTTAAAAGCAGGAATGATAAGACATGATGGAAGGGGTGCCACGTTAGGACCATTAGGAGGAATGCATTAGGCGTTAATTCGCGCTATTTTCGTAATTGGGTTCTGTTAGGACCAGAATTTCCATGCGGACAAGCTGAGACATCGTAAAAGCTCCTACAAAAACGACCATTACGTATTTCTGGGACACTATACAATTTACGAGAGGTCGACTTAGCTCTTATTTTGCATAGTCCTGTCATGTCAGTACGACACTGAGAATGTTTTAGATGGTGAGTCACTATGCGGACGTTTTGCAGCTATGTGTCTGTAACGCTGGGGGAGGTAAGCACGGCTGGATTCATTTTGTATGTCCCATTAGGATTACTAGGGGAGAGCAGCCTGTGCTAGTCTGGAACAGATTTCTATAGCACAATCTGTGATGTCAGTATACACAGCAATAGCATCAGCAATAATAAACACACGTGCTTCCCAGAAGCGTTTCCTGTATGGTATCGGTATGAGCGCGCCTTGGAGATCAATGGTGAGATGTATAGGGGTGTGTGCTGTACTTCACGTGGTGGGCGAGGACGTGATGGCACAGGAGGAGACACTGCTGAATGGGATGCTTCGAGCAGCCTGGTAGGTGCAGCCCTAACCCGCTAGACTGAGGGAGTGCGGCACATGGATGCCAGAGCGATGTTGTGGTGGCCACAGATGGGGCAGGGTCAGGGCTTGGGGCAGCGGCGGCGGAGGCAGCCGCAGTGTCTGGCTTTGAGTGGTGGGATGTGTTTTTTATTAGCGATTTTTTCTTTAAACTGTATTCCATTGATTTCAATGCCCACTAGGATGCTGTGAATTAAAACAAACTACTCCACACATGTGAAAAATATCTATTTAATTAATTAGCATATTTTTTTTTATTTCAACACGGTGTTAGCTGTACAATATTTAAGGGGAGCGTGTGTGTGACATGGAGCGGTACAATAGTTTAAGGAAGTGGTGATGAAATGTATAGCCACTTAACAGAACAATAGCTTATGTGCCCACAAAGGGCCAAACTTTAGGTTAAGACACCCAGAATACAGGAGAAATCCAACCCTCACAAACTGATTTATTTAATAAATAAACTTCATACCCTTTAATTTAATTTTATGAGACCCTTTCTCTCCACCACCAGACCGCCATCTTTGATTCTGTCATGGAAGGGACGACAGCACACTCTGGTGGTGGTACTGTGTATTAGACCTGGACTTCGTGCAAATACACTGATTCCAGCCATTTTAGCTCCACCACAGACCACCATATTGGATTACATCACAGAACGGAAAACAGCGCCCTCTGGTGGCAGTACTATGTACTAGGTCAGTTGGACTCTGACCTTGTGTTGAACACACTGGATGGAGGCACTGTCTCTAATTGTTTAAATAAGGACTGCATGCAAAATAAAGACCTAAGGCCTTTTCCCGCCAATCCCTACAAAGAAGTGGCAGTCGGGTGACTAAGAATAGTGGAGGTAGCCAAAGTGACCTATCTTCCCACCATTTTCTTATGTTAGTAGATGTGTCTTGCAGTGTCCTGATAGAATTTTAACTTCCCACCATTTTCTAGAGGTGGGAATGGGGAGTTAGGTTAGTGGAGGTAGCCCAATTTACCTTTCTTCCCGCCGAAAGCCGCCATCTTGGATGACGTCATCTGATGACATCATGGCCTCCATCTTGGATGAAGTCATCGCCATCATCTTGGATAACGGTAATTTGGGTCGACGCCAGCCTAGTCCCCTTACTACTGATGAGTCAGTTCCTACATGCACTTGATAACTTTGCTGTACATTACGATTGTACTATTTGAAAATGGCAATAAGAATTGCATTATGCCTGACCAGCTGCCTCCGGATCATTGAGTATTTCTCATTCAAACAAATGATATCGACTAAAGCAGAAATATTTCTGGATATCATGCGGATTTTCTACTGTGATGTCGTCAAACAAGCTCACCCTCCTACATTGTTTTGCTTTCCTTTTTGATGTCGTGGAATGTCACTGCTTTCACTGATAGTCTGGTAAGTCAAGTTGGTAACATGTGAAATTGCTTGCATTAGCTGATATTTTGGCTAGAAAGGGTTTTTGGAAATAATATACATACAGCAAGTGAATCCGCTCAGGTTGTAGTAACCATGTAACAACAAGATTAGTCTTCACAGAAATGGAAGTACTGTATAGTCGTAATAAAGCACAAGACAGCAAACTGAAAAATGAAAATGTATCATCATCACAAATCAAGAAACGCACACACCCAGTTCCCCTGGAGAAGCTCAGCATTGATTACATATAATGGTGTTACGGTAGTGTTGTTTGCAAACGAATCATTTGCCACGAATGCAAGTCACAATAGTTTTATTATTTTTCTTCTTTAGCACCAGAAGGACGGCACATCCCAGACATTCTAATAACTTCTTTGTTACTTTCGGGGACTGAACAGTAAAGTTACTGAAATCCTTGGATATCCCTGGTTAACGTAGAAAGGTGAGCTATCTCTTTCAGAAGGCTATCCACTAGAGCCAAGGCAAGGTTCTTAACGTTTTTTTATCTTCAGAAACTCTTTATGTATTGTTTGTGAAGAAGAACACTTGGTAATTTATTAATAAAATATGCAGATAACGGAAAAAGAAGACTCTCAGCCATTTTTCTGATGTCTTTTGTCTGGAGTACGATGGGCAAGTGTAATCAACAGTATCTGGTCCACCTTTGTTTGTGTGTTAGTCCAAACACACATGCCTGTTGTGGTATCTATCTCATCAGTTTCATGCAGTGATGACATCAGATGCAGAGTCTTGTTTCTTTTCGCTTGGCATGAAACAAGACAGAGGTCATCTTCAAATTCGAAATGAATGTTTGGTTTCTCGCGACTTGTTTGGCAGAAATTCCGGAGGACTTAACCTCTTGTTCATTTTCATTGACCTTGTGAAGCTCAACCCATTTTCTAAAAGACGCCATGCTAAAGGACAGCTGTTATTTTAGTTGTCTGTAGAAATATTTCGGGGAGTGTTCTTGACTTGTTAAGCTATTCTCATCACAAAAGCCGTAGGATGGCTGGGTAAATGATATGAGCCAGGACACTGTCAACCACAATAATCTTCAAAATTAGAAGTGTAAAATGTCTAGCTATCGCACAGTTCCCACTTCCACAAACTTTACTTCTCAGGTTTAAAGGGCAGGTGCTGCACAAAACTACAACGCCTGCAAAATGGAAGAAGCATTTAGTCTGCGTCTCTGACCACCTCTAGACTGTAGTTATTCCTGCAGTTGTTCAAAAATGCAGAGAGAGGGTCCCAGATCGCAAAAAATTTGTCAGCTGATAGTCGTTCTTTTCTCCTTTGCAGTGTCGCATTAATTCACTGACCAGAACAAGAACGAAAAGTGATTGTGGCCAAATGCTGCCCGTAGAATAATTGTTCCTGCCCCATTTTGTACTTACAGCTGTAATATATTTCTGCGTCCTCATTTTCGTACAGCAATGAGAAATTGTGTTACAACAAGAGCCATATCAAGAGCTGTTTCATTCCATTTGTTAACAGTAACAGTTTGATTTATGAATCACATTCATTTTCCACCTCTTCATTTCCATTCTGGTATGTCTGAGATCATAAAATTGTGTATGGAGTAATTGCAGCGAGATGAGCGCTAACCATGGATAGTGGCAGTAGAATAGGTTTGTACCAACTTAACCTTGTGATCAAATTAAGCAGAGGGGGTTTGTACCATACTGGCAGAGTAGAGGTTGTCAGGTTGGTCACCGCTGATGAGAGCCTACTCCCTCCAGTAGGTTTTAATCGAGGACCATGGCCCAGTAGTCAGCCATGTTAGGCAGATAGAGCTGGTAGGCGAATGATACAGACATAGTTGTGTTGAGCTCCTCACGTCATGGTAAAAAGAAGGTACTAGAATATATCATTTGGTCGTGCAAAATCCTTTCACGATCAGTTTCGGCATAATGGCTTTTCAGGCTCTTTTTAACTGACAGAGTTCCCGTTGGCTTCTGTCTTGGTTTCTTTGGCCGTCGTTTGTTTGACTATTTTTCTGACATTTTGACGAGAGCCCGGCATTTTCAAAGCTTTACCATCCATTGCTGGTGGTGGACTACAGTCGACTTTATGGACGCTGATAATATGGAGGGTAAATCCGAGACTGTTTGCCACGATTTTTTCAAAGTCAGTTTCACCACCTAATGCACAACAAATACCTGAAACGTCCCATAAATTTCTTTTTCAGTTCATAAAAGACAGAAGTCAACTTCGTTTATAAATTTCATACTATCTAAAAATTCTTAAAAATATGTAACTCTTGTCCATCTTACCCAAGAATCAGGATTAGATGGTCTGACATGTAAGGGATAGATGGCCATTAGACGAAACATTTTAAAATTAAAGAGAAAATAACAAAAAATCTTTTAACACATTAAAAATATTTTATTGAATCTCTTGAAGTAAAAAACGTTTTATAAATATATTAATTGTAGAAATATTATAACTTAAACAGAACCTCACATTTAAAAAGCATTTTACAATTCTTGAAGGTTTTTTAACAATTTTATGAACTTGTTGGAAGATACTAGTTTATTACAGAAAATAATGAGGACTCGTCTCAGATATGGAGTTAGCTGACTCTAGAATCAAGCCTAATTTACGAACATGACTATTCACTATATAGACTTAATTTTTTTTAAAATTCCATTACCACATCCATGGTACACATTAAGATATGATGTGCAGGATTCATGTAGCCAATGCTTACACCTGACACTCTGAATCCAATCACGTCTTTTATCTGTTTTTGAGTAGTCTTCTCCACATACAACATACTCGTCCTCTTCTTCAAGAAGCTGATCACTTGACTCTTTCTTGTGGTGAACGTCATCTGACAAATCTGAACAGTCTGAAGTACTTTTAAGCTTCCTGATCCAAGCCTTTTTCACTAGTTCTTTTTTCCACTGGGCCTAGTTTTTTTTCCTTTTCATTAAGTTACTATTTTAATTTTTCAATATTTTTTTTTTACATCAAGTTTGTAGCTTCAGTTCCAAGTCTTCTTTCCATGATGACCTGAAAGAGCTGGCTTTTCTAATGTATTTATTTGACATCTGTTGAAAAAATAACGATGGTCTCTAAATTTAATATATGAAACATTTATGGAATGGCCATCTATCACAATGGTAGTATTGCCGTATCTCCCAACCAGTCGGGAGAAACGGCCATAGTATATCATCAGATATGGTGGACGCAAACTGAAACAAAACCTACTTACCCTTAAGCAGTTAGACCTAAACAACTCCAAAAGTAAAGATTCCATCGCCATTCACGGCTTAAGTTATGTTTAAATTGAAACTTTGTGGTATACTACATAATTTCATGTTATACTGAAATCATGGAAATTGCTTACTTTTAGTTAAAATAAAGAATCATCCAGAGCAGCAACAATCACTCACGTTACTAAATAGCTGCCGATTCACCAGCAGTGCTGTACAGCGGATAGTGGAAGAACTACAGGGATTGACCATCTCTCCGTATGGCTGTCTATCCCAGATTTACCCTACCTGAGGCAGCAACGTCGAAGGGCTTTTCCTTGGTCATTTCCGGTGCTGTTCTCTACCACAGCAGATCTCACTGTCGGCAGCACGCGACTAGTGGTGACGCCCTCTATGCACTCTACACAAACGGGACCTCCAGGAGCCAGCAGTCAGTCGTTGAAGCATGTCAGTAGATGGTGCCTGCAGTTCGCACCGAAATGTCAGAAGGAAGAATTTCTATTGCCTCTCAGCTGGGAAGTTTTAATTAATGAAGATGCTGGCTGGGAAAGCCTAAACATTATGATGAATTAATTTTCTATTTTTTTCGTATATGTTTTCTAACAGCATCAGTCATTGTTCTGGTTCCACTGTTCCACAAAAATATGGAATCTAGTTAATGTTTCCCGCTTTGCCAAATTGAAGTATCAATAACCTGGCATGCCATCTAAATCACCTACTTTTCCTGAACACATACCAATGTGTTATTTATTAATTAACTTCTTGGACATGTACTCGAATGATGTCAAAATTTTGTTAGAAATAGCGAAAACATTCAGGAAACAGGAACTGCCTTCGTTGATTCTGTTAATTGTGGTTGGAACGAAAACTGATGTGAGAATCAAAGTTTACAATGAAAATTCACTACCTTCTTAGGCCAGAGAAAACTTGTTCAGTAATAGCTTCCAGTGATAACGCAGAAGCTGTAAACTTTTTGGTTAAATGTGGATAGGAGAAAACTGCTAATGTTTACCAGTGCGTGAAGCCAGTTTTGTTTACTGAAATCTAAACATGAATTGACTAAATGGAAGACAGATTTACACAAAGCACGTAATGTGCATCAAAATGGAATTTGCAAACGAATGAAAGAAAAACTGTTCCAGAGATTTAGAAATATTCATGAGAGTCATTGCACCATTGCCAAGAGACATCTACGAGACTGGGCATTCTGAATTTCTAGTGACATGAACATTACTGATTTTCGGGGTTCTTCTACCTGTTTAAACAGATTCAGGAAACTATATGGGAAGGCAAGTCGCAAAATTACTAAGTTTATGTAGTAGAACCTGGAAACATTTCGTTACCATTTGCAGAAAATTGGTGATTGCTTTTGTTGAACTCTTGCCTTGACATAGTATAACACGTGGGCTGCAAGTTAGTGCCAAATATGACACTCTCCTGCATGTTAGCGTTACCCTCCTGGGGGAATTTTGAAATATTTGACCGTGTGTTTGCCTAATGAATAGCGGGTATCGAACATTAATTTCGTATCTATGGCAATAAATAGAAAACTTAAAGACTTTATTTTGGGGATAGTTTAAGTAATAAAGGCATACAAATGAAATAACAAACGGTCGCCAGCCTAATTAGGCACCGTAATTTGAAACATTATGTTTCAAGAAACATAAATACGAGTTACTAAATTGACTTTCATTAATACTTCTTTTAAATAGTGCAGTGAATACACACTACTACTGAGTAGCGTCCAGCAGTAGTTACTGTTTACATAAATCAGTAACCATAGCAAATTTAAAAGTTAATTCTTTCAGAGTAATAATAGTTACTGTTGCTATCAACAGCTAACTGAGCACTAAGATGTTACTACAGACCTCACAAAACTAATATTGGGCATGTCAAGAGTTCTAGTTTAACTAGCACACAGACACCACAAATGATATTAAATAACATTACACAGACACTTTCTTATATTCACACTTTTATGGAAATGCTTCAGATTTCTTTAGCGAAAGCAGTATTTAGTTTATCTTTCTCATAATAGAAAGGAATATAGTAGGTACCCATAAACTGAAACTGTCTTTACAGGCAAATTCTGTGACTATTCCGGAAACAAATTGCAATTTTCCAATATTGATTTCTAACCCCACTAGAAATAATTTAGATGTTCATACTTTGAAGCAAGTAATTCAAATACTAAGTTCAATCAATTTCAGAAATCAGTTCTTGGTAAGTATACCTTACCTATTACCTGCGAAGCAGTTAGTACATTTAGTACAGAAGCAAACCATTAATTAATTAGAAACAGGATACTCGGTTTCTGCACATTTAGGATGGGACCCTGCATTGGTTTCATGATCAGGACCATTCTAAGGTTCAAATTCGTGTTTAAATCACTGGAATTATTATTGAAAGCACTCACACAAACATACTGATTCATACGATGATACATATCTGAGTTTCTGACGTTGGCAGAGCAGTGGCGCAATAGTGGTGGCAAGCACGTGGCGGATATCTGGTCGCACACTCTTGATGTTGAATGCTCTTTATAAATTCTTCTTGACGACGTATTATCCCCGTTTTAGAGCCATTCCGTAATAACAAGAGCACATTACGACAGCCTAAACCACATCCGAAGCAATTTCAATATAAATTGGCTATAAAATTCCTCAGTTGGCACCCTCAACGTTAACCGTACAACTGCTAGACACCGACTGCGTATCGTACTTATCTAACAGCCGCCCAGATCTACCGCCAAAACCACTTTTCAACGCGCGCCAGACCACTTCCGTAGCGGAGGGTGTTTCCTACATATTTTATACTATACAATACAATTTCGCTAAGCATGAACCAACATTCTAAGTACAATTAATCTTCCTCAACATACATATTTTATAAAGTTTCATTATTTTTAAACATTATTTTAGTTTCCATAATACATATATTACAATCTTCCGGTTTCTTTCTGACAACTCAATGACCTTCATTAGTAAAGAATAACCACTTCGTAGTTACATACTCATAATTACGCAGTATAAACTACTTACAATCGATATTCGTGTTACAATAGCTACACCTCTGTCTTTAGGAGGACGAAATGACTGTATAATTCGGATTCCACCCAGAACTAATAGTGTAATAAAGCCCCTCCACAAAGAAAATATTCGTTTTCGTCATCCAACACTGCACTTTACGTATTTGTGACGATTTCAGGGAATAATCAAAGAAATTAGTAAAGTATACACTGTTCACCAATTATCATGAGATCTTTCCTACAGAAGTTATTACAAAATATTTCATGTCAACATATTACGCCGTAGAATCCAGAGTGTTGGAAGCTGTCTGTAATGTAACGGCATAAACTGACTTGGTATTCTTTCCTCTGCTAGTCAAGTGTGTAACAATTACATCCGTAGCAGTGCAACTGTCGATATGAACTGCAAGGTATTAAGAGTATTAATGCTTTGAGACATTTTTGGTGTGGTGTAAGTGTTTGGAATTCGAGTGGATGCACTTTTGGTCTTCTCATTACGAAGCGATACTTTCTCTTGTTATCTGCTTATTCGTTTATTCACTGACCCTTGCGCTAGACAGGAACCACTGTACAAATCTCTGTTATATGCAGTTCTTCCTACAGTAAACACGACTAAAGTTAACAGTTTTTATAAATTTTTACGGTGCGATTTAGGAACTAACGTCTTGACACTGCATTTCATTCGACAATTCCCTTGACATTCTAGTTGTCCATTTAACAGATCAGTCATAACTGTTATTATGGTTTTGATAATGTGACAAGAATTAAATTTGGCACCTGAATAAACCACTGTTGTGTTCCTGGGGCTCTTATTTAATTACTGAAAAATAACTAGTATGGTGTTACAGTATGCCGTCATGTATTCACCGTCATGTACTTACTTAATTACTGAAAAATAACTAATATGGTGTTACAGTATGCCGTCATGTACTCACCGCAGGGCTTACACTGTCGTTACTTTAAATAACAAATTTACCAAGTCACGTGGCTGCTTCTTCACGTCACCTGCAATGCACCATGACCTCTTCACTCTTAGCCGATTCTCTCATAACTCGGTTAACCATTATTTTTGTAGCAGTGTATACAACATTTTAAAAAAATCACAGTATAAAAGACGAGTACGCTGGCCTCTCAACTGTAGCACTGTCGCTTCCGCGATGATGATAATGACAGACGTGTTACTACTTATTACATGTTTGTGTGGTTGAGAAAATATTTGTCAAGTGCTTTTGAATATTTATAGGCAACATATTGAAACATATTGCTGTTTGAATTTTGTAAACTATTACTTGTTCCTTGCACAGGTTACACGTTTGTTATGTCTTTTTCCACAGATTTAACTTGCTGCTTCAAGTGTTCAAAAACGATGTGCTTTTTCTTTGTGTCAATCCTGGCATAAACATTGTGAAGTGACTGTACAATGCTAGATTTACTCAGTTCCCCTTAAATTGAATTGTGTTGTTTGTGAAAGGGAAAATAGTAAATGGTTTTTCTAATCTGTTTATTTTTGAAATAATAATAAGTATGCGAACACGACAGTTTTGCAAGTATGGGTAACGTTCAAGACGCTTCCGACTAAGTCACAGTGTCGGTATCATTTCAAGGACTCTTACTTCATACTCCATTGAGGCAGTTGTGTCTCACTTAACTCGTTCATTACTGAGCTATGTGTCTCCATAGGAGAGCTGTGGTTGCTTATCGGGTTCCAAGAAGCCACGAGCTAGTGGCTTTCAGTCTTCGACAAAATCAGACACCCATCCAGAAGTGTTCAGTGCAGCGGTGGTGGCAGTGTTGTTGTTGTTATTGGAGGTGGTGGTGGAGCCGTTGGAGGCGTCAGATGCCTCGGAGACAGCGCTGGCTGCTGCATCGGGGGTGGTACCATCATCAGCGGTGCCAGCATCTGAGCGCTGATTCCCGGTTACAGGCAGCATATTTCTTATAAGTAGATACTATGACATCAGAGTGTGAAATAACAGCGGTTCTGTAGTTAACATATAGTGCTATTATTGATCTTTTTATGTACAAATTTCATTGTATAGTGCCAAAAAGCGTTTAGAAAATAGCTGCCTTCTCTAAGACTTCAATTCGGCTTGTATCACATCACATAGTCGGTATTACCCACACAGGAATTCCTTCAGTGATCACTACAGACGTGACTAGTTGTACAATTACTCGTTTTGTTACGGGAGGAATACAGACATTGCTATATTTCGAAGATGCTTCTCTAGGTGGGTGTAAAACGAATGTGCACAACAGAAAATACTGAAGGCAAAAATGAATATTTGGTCCTGTCTGACGACCCACTGAAGTAGATCTTAGGATCTCTTAATGGTGATATTATTTCCTCCCTCTGGCTCTTTAACATATAAATCACAAAATTAATAGAAATGAATGTTCAAGGGAACTAGTAACTATTAAATGATAAATTTTGTTTCTTCTTGTACATTTATTGTATATTAAAACCCCTTTATATATTGCGAATGTTTATATGCAATGTCCAATGGGCTTAAAGAGATACAAATGAAATTCCTAACTTATCTTACTGATTAATTAACCAAATCTGCCCCTTTTATGGCTACGCGATCTAATATAAATAAGGCGAGATGATTGACATCATCTACGTACCAAACACTAGAAGACACTGCTTTGAAAGAGGATCTACAGTAGTGTGCAACCTCAGTGGAAATAAAACTTACGTGATCACAGCTGTTCAGATTTATAGCCCTAATAAGCCGGAGCAGTTACAATATCACCCTTTGTACTGCGTCCGGTGCGTCGGAGTGATGGTTCTCGTACACGTCTACGACGATGGAAAAACACCAGACACAAAATAAAAACTCATTGAAACACTAGGACGGTAGAAGGCGATCCTCTGACTAGTATAATCTAATACTGTCTTCTCCTCTCGGTGTTCTACAGGCAAGAAACGCGAACTCCCTGCCACAAGGACAGAATTCAGATAACGTCTCAATATGAGTATAGACAGAAGAAGTGCTCTCTATCACTGAACTCTGCATACTCAACGACGACTCCCTACCCGGAGGCAAAGTCCAGAATTGTATAAGTTCGCTACAGTATAGTGCCTAACCGTTCTGAGTATAAAATCTCCTGAGAGCAAAGACAGCAAGTCCGTCTGTACCAACAGAAGCTGATACTGAGCGACCGTCAAACACAAGCGCTCAAAACGGAAGACCTCTTCCTCTCCAACGCTGGCTTCCCAGCTAAGCTTGGCGCCGCTCCCTCGTGACTGCAATAGGTGAATCATATTCTCAAAACCACGGAATATTCTTCCTCTCAACAAATGCTTCCGAACGATGACCAACCATATTTTAGTCTTGTGTCGTCCAGCGCGGAAAGTTTTCGAGGAAATAGCTATGCCCGTTAATTAGGAAATCATACTATGGTACGCTTCACAGAGTAAAAATGTACAAAATGCATGTATGTTTATGACCTCTGTTCCGCTTGTTGGGGGTGTACTTCCATCAGGGACATTTTATTAAGAGACAGATTTCAGGTGCTTCTCTGATTTCTTCATTTTGATGAAGTATCTGCCTGAGCTGAGAACCTGCCAACCAATAAATACGCTACTGTATTGAAAATTTTGGGTCAGTTAATGGAAAAACAGTATTCTTTCTTAGCACCCTCGTGAAAACACACGGAAGATGAACAATTAGCACCAAGCCAAACAGCATGCAGGTTCACTCCGTTCATGCCCAACAAATATGGTCTCAAATACTGGACAGCTGCTAATGAAGCGACAAAGTATGTATCCATACCAAAGAGGACACGGGTACTGAGAGGCGAGCGCTCGGAGAGTTCGCCTTTCTGCACCTGGTCAGCTATTTTTAAGTCAACGAAGAAGTGTTACAACAGGGAGGGTCTTCACATATGTTCAGATGCACTCAATTATAGTCCCATTTCGTTGACGTAGATCTGTTGTAGAATTATGGAGCATGTTTTGTGCAAGAGATTTATGTCGTTTTTGGAGAATGAAAACCTCCTCTAGAAAAATAAAAATATATTCCGAAAGCAGGAATCCTGCGAAACTGAGCTTGCTCTGTTCCTTCATGAGATCCACAGTGCCGTAGACAAGAGAGCTCATGTTGAGGCCATGTTCCTTGACTTCAAGAAGGCATGTGACACCGTGCCACACTGCCATTTAGTGAAAGAAATACTAGCTTATCCAGTATGGGGGTAAATTTGCGACAGGATTGAAGACTACCTTGAAGACAGAACTCAACACGTCGCTCTTAACGGAACAAAATCGACTGATGTAAAGGTAATTTCCAGAGTACCCCAAGGACGTGTAGTAAACGAGATGCGACAATAAAGTAATGAGACTGATGTGAAAAAATGTTGCTTATCGTTTTAGTCAAGTGTAGTGTTGTCTCTTTCAAAGTAGTTCCCTTCTGATTGCACACACTTTTTCCAGCGCTTCCGCCATTGATGGTAACATTTCTGGAACTTGTCTTCTCTAATATCCTCCAAGTCCCTCGTCACAGCTTTTGAACATATTGTATTGTTAGAAAATGGTGTCACCTGACTACCGTTTTGGCTCTTGGAAACAGAAAAAAGTCCCACGCAGTGATATCTGGTGTATGAGGTGGCAGTGGTAGTACTGAAATTTGTTTTGAGGTTAAAAATTGCTGTACTGACAGAGCAGTATGGGATGGCGCATTATCGTGATGCAGAATCCAATTATCAGGAATGTTGGCACAGACTCTTTTACGAAGTCTTTCTAAAATTTATTTGTAGTAATATTGGTTAACTGTTTGTCCAGGAGGCACCCACTCTTTATGAACAATTCCCTTAGGATCAAAGAAGCACACAAGCATGCATTTCACTTTTGACTTTGAAATTCGATCTTTTTTTGTTCTGGGTGATTCCTTTGAACACCATTGCGAACTTTCGGGATTTGTCTCTGGATCGTACTGAAAACAACCAACTTTCATCACCAGTGATAACACGGCTCAACAATTCTGGATCGATTTCCGTTTGCTATAAAAGCTCGGTTGCCACATTTTTCCGTGTTTCTCGCTGCTGTGGTGTGAGATTTTTGGGGACCACTTTTCCACAAATTTTTCTCATACCAAGATCTTCAGTTATTATTAGACGAACCGTTTCTCGATTGATGTTCAGTTCTTCTGCAATCATTTTCACGGATAATCGATCAGATCGTACGAATTCACGCACCCTGGCCAAGTTCACATTCGTCCGTGAGACTGAAGGTCGTCCACTGCAGTCTTCCTCTTCAACATTCGTTCTGCCTTCATTAAACACTTTATGCTACCGAAAAACTTTAATTCTTGACATAACCTCTTCTCCAAAAGCCTTCTGAAGCTTACCGTAAGTTGACGCCGCGTTTTCACCCAATTTAACGCTAAAAGAAATGGCATACCGTTGCGCAATATTATGCGGTTCCATTTCCGTGACGAAAGACACGAGCAATTGTTAACTTATTACAGCACAACTCACGACTGAGCAGTTGCATCGATGTGCCGCTTGGACTAGAAGCAGCTCATAGACCAAGGTCAAAGATATTGTGCCTACGCAAGCTTGCAGGGTTGCCACATCTTGCAAAGAAAATGAGTCTCATTACTTTATGGTCGCACCTCGTATATGTATAATCTGGGAGAAAGTGCCACATCGCATGATTTTCAAGGCTGTTCCCAGACGATGCAGTTGTCTATAACAAAGTAGCAACACCAGAAGGTAGTAACTATTTGCAGAATAATATCCAGGGAATTGATGAATGGTGAAGGCACTGACACTGAACGTAAATAAATGTAACATATTGTGCATACACAGGGGAAAAAATCCCCTACTCTACAGCTACATTACTGATAACTATCCAGAGCCACCGTATGAGGAACGACCACATAAAACAAATTGTGGGATAAACAGATCCAGACTCAGATTCATAGGAACAACCTTAAGGAAATGTGATTTATCCAGGAAGGAAGTGGCTTATAAGGCGCTTGTTCGACCGATTCTTGAGTACTTCTTGTCTATCGGAGATCCCTACCATGTAGGACTAATAGAAAAGATCAACAAAGAGCGGCCCATTTCGTCAGGGGATCGTTTAGCCAGCGCGAGAGCATTACGGAGATGCTAAACAAACTCCATCGGTAGTCGTTGCAGGAGAGGTGTTGAGCCTCACGGAGAGATTTACTATTGAAAATTGGTGAGACGAGAGAGCGCCTTCCGGAAAGTCTCGGACAACATATACTTCCCCCAAAATACATGAGGAGAGAATTGGAGAAATTAACGCCAATACAGAGGTTTACCGACAATCATTCTGCCTACGTGCTATTCGCCAGTGGAATGGAGTTGGAGGACTCAGTTAGTGTTACGAAAAATGCGCTCCCCCACACATCGTTAGGTGGCTTGCGGAGTATGACGTAGATGTAGATGAAATTGCTAAGAAACTCAGAGAAAGGAAAACCTCGTTAGTTAGTTACAGTCCACCACAATTCTGTGCCAAACTGGCAACAGATACTGCGCCATGACTGTATACCAAGGAAATACGGACAGATATGTCATTCTTCTGAATACACTGCATGCTGAAATGGCAACAAGCAAAGAAGATAAGAAGAAATAAGAAATCATAACATTCTACAATGCATCAGAGTAAGGGGTATACCTGGTGATAAAGTGACACTTGAATGCACTACATGTTCCATACACACATATGAAAAAAGATTTGCATCACCTCGATTTCGAGAGTTCCGGAACCTCTACAGAAAATTGGAATAGATATCAACATAAACATTATGTCTGCCCTTTTTATTGCTTATGAAAACTACACATTGCATGATGTAGCACGATACAGTGAGACCTTCAAAGGTGGTGGTCAGGATTGCTGTACACACCGGTACCTCTGATACCCAGTAGCACGTCCCCTTGCATTAATGCGTACCTGTGTTCATCGTGGCATACTATCCATAATTTCATCAAGGCACTGTTGGTAAACATTGTCCCACACGTCAACGGCGATTAGGCGTAGATCCCTCAGAGTGGTTGGTGGGTCACGTCGTGCATAAACAGCTGATGCGAAGATTACTAAATCACATCTGACTGAAGAGGCTGCTAAAATATTCTGCACATGCGAGACGTACTACACAGTTAAACATTATTTAAAGAACTGAGAATAGCGGTTAATAACGAAAGGGGAGAGTTGCAAAATGCAATGTCTACTCCTCTTTCTCTGAAATTTGCTTGGCTTAAGGAAGTATTAGTATGTGGTCTCTTAAGTATTACTCTTTCTGGGACCTTGTATCGGAGCATAAAATTCACTCAGAATTCAAGGAAATGTTACTGTCAACTGAGCTTGTAACCGTTTTAGAAATATAAATACCAACTATAGCAACTTGCCGTCTGTAGCCTAATTCATGTGGCAGTTGTGGGCTTTGGCAGCATAGCTAAGGTGCTAGCTGCCCAATAGTTGAGACCCCAATATAAATTATAAGTAAATAGTAAACTCTGAAGTTAAAAAATACAGAGTCCATCTTTTAGAGCAATAACTGGAAGCTTTGTAAGATGTGTCAGTGTCACTGCTTTATACTGGCTTCTGTCATATGTCATTCACGCTTCGGCTGGTTACCCAGCTTCTAGCAGTTTGTCCACCGCTCGTGGTCTCGCGGTAGCGTTCTCGCTTCCCGAGCACGGGGTCCCGGGTTCGATTCCCGGCGGGGTCAGGGATTTTCACCTGCCTCGAGATGACTGGGTGTTTGTGTTGTCCTCATCATTTCATCATCATCCAGGAAAGTGGCGAAATTGGACTGAGCAAAGGTTGGGAAATTGTACGGGCGCTGATAACCGCGCAGTTGAGCGCCCCACAAACCAAAGATCATCATCAGCTTCTAGCAGAGCTACTACATTAGACAACATAGTTTAAACTACACATAATCATCTACACACATAAATATCTTAGCTCACGACATACGTAAATGTGACTTTAACACAAACAAATACTTTCCATTTCAGTATCTGATCATTTGTGTACTGAATTACTCAGAGTTTGGGGTAGACGTGATTGATAAAGTGACTGCTAAATGCACTACTAGTTGCATATAGATGACAGCTATAACATACGTCCTCTGCAACGTCTTGGACACGATGGCAATAAATGCATGGATCACCTACAAAATGGTAATGAACAGGAAAAAGGAAAGGAAGAACTTTATACTTCAGATGGCGAATGATCTCAAGGGATCGAAAGAACAAGTAAGATGAACAAACAAAAGAAGAGAATACAGGGTGAAAATTAGCTAGAAAGTGAGAAAAAGTAGCACACCAGCCTCTGCAAAGGCAACAAGAAAAGAGACAATTGTTTAAAGTGTTACAAACCTGCATGCGGAAATTGTGCACGTCAAACAAAAGTTAGTTTTGTGGAGTGGATCTAGTAGGTTCCACTGATCTGAGTAAAAGGTAAAACAGATCCATGTGCAGAAAACATGCTAGTATAATATGGGCCATATGTTCGAAATATGTCAACATTTCTAAAAACACCATTCAATAGACATGAAAGCCCTCAGTCTGGGAAACTTGTCAGCGTGAGCAATGACAATCAGTAAGATATTTTTTGGTGAACTACGTGATGTATTAATTACCATGTTAAATAAGCATTGCTCGGAAATGCTAAATGGTAGGGAGCAACATAAACTAAAATAAAAAATTTGTTTGAGTCAAATAAGCAAATAATTTATGCAGGTCGGAAATGACCCCTTTCCCACATTTTATGAATGTAAGAGATTCCGCCATTCTAGTGTTAAATATATGATTGTGTCCCATGTAGTTTATTTCCGTACTGCCTCCTCGTTCATAGCAACTACTGAAACTTTATGGTTATGCATATGAACGTCTATTAGGGTATGGGATATATCATATTCATCCATCATCTTATTCCTTATGCTGCACAAATGGTCACAGTCAAACCGTGAATATTCATCTCTGGTTCCAATAAATTCAGTTTAAACCACCACAGTAAGGTGACAGTCTTGTAACACACACATTTAAGTGTGTGTCTTTACACTCGCAGTCACATTGTAAGTCCTGGAGAAGAGTAATGCTCTTGAGGGAGTTGCCTGCGGTTCTCTGAGCTGAGGTATTTCTTATGACAGAGGCTGCTGCAACTACTGTGGCAGTCCTGATTGTACACGACACCAAGTAAGAGAAATCAGGAGGACCATCTACGAGTTGCTGCTTTTGCAGTGTGGCCAGTAGTTCATGAGAGTGCTTGAGCGGCAGTCCCACTGCTATTGGATTAGTAGTGCATAGTGCTGCTGGAAAACAAGAAACAACACTTAAATTCCAATACATATTTATTAATAAAAATATCAATAATAATTTTAATATTACTTGATATTCACTTTCTAACCTGATGGTCTTGTACCTCTAATCCCCGCGGGTGTTGTCTAGTCCCTGATGACACTTCTTCCCTTTAGTGTGAATATCGACCTTACGTGAGTAGTGCTCAGGCAGCTGGATATGATACTCAAGGTCAAGGTCATCTGGTACATACACTTATAATATACTTACCACTAATAATCACTTCCTTTTCAACTGGCAAATACAGTAAAGGAAAAGAAGGTTATATGTATGCCTCAGTACGAGCCCTAGTTTCTCTTACCTTCGCAGTCCCTACGCGAAATGTACATTGGTAGCAGCAGAATCATTCTGGAGTCAGCTTCAAATACCGGTTATCTAAATTTTCTCAATAGTGTTCTTCGAAAAGAACAATGCGGTCCTTCAGCTGCCTCGTGTAGCAGGGCCAGTTTCACTAGTCAATGCACTACAGTCATGCCGACCTCACACAATGAGATGTCCATCTACCCCTAAACGACTGGAAGAATTGTGACAACACGCTCCCACACTTTCACTCATTGCCACCGAGTAGTTAAAATCGTGTGTTACTTTATCTATCTTACCCATACGTTTTGCAGAGCACTGTAGCATGTGGAGATATGGATATTAACATATGTGTTGAAGTTAGCAATAATGTCCTTAACATTTCGAATACTTTTAGTGTGGCGGAAATGGTAAACAATGCTACAAGCATATCAAAAGTTCAACTTCAGCCTTAAATAGTGTATTTACAGTTATAGGCAAGAAGAATTGTAAAGAACTTATATAATATTTGGCGTCGCAGAGTATCAGTGTCACATAACAAAGCTAAAGACAAGTTAGACAAACCGGAAAATAGTAAATTTTGTAAATTACTATTTCTCTAGCATTGGGGAGTAATATAAATGAGAAAATTTAGAGAACCGCCATTTGAAGCTGACTGCCTAACGATTCTGCTGCTGCCAACATACAATGCGCGTAAGGACCACGAAGACAAGATACGTGAAATTGGAGCTCATACGGAGGCATATAGACAGTTGTTTTTCCCTCGCTCCATTTGTCAGTGGAACAGGAAAGGAAGTGACTAGTAGCGGCACAGGGTACCCTCCGCCACGAACCGTACGGTGATTTGCGGAGTATCTATGTAGAGTAGATATAAATTTGCAACAATATCCTCCTAAAACACATGTACCAACGACAATGACTTACACAGCTAGCACAAGGATGTTTCTCCCACAACACAGCATGTAGTAAGGAAGACCATATAGCAATTAAAATGTAAGAAGTCGGCGGTATATACGAGATTCCAGTCTCCTTTAGACAGTGTACAAATCATATCAACAAATGTAATAAATGAATCTATTAGTTCTGGTATTTTTCCGAAAAATTTAAATCACGGACGAGCTGTATTCGCGCTAAAGAAACCAAAAGAGCAGTTTCACTGCTGTATGAATTCACAAAAATAATTAGATCAGTCATGAAAGTTAGACTAAAGATTTACATTGATAAATACCACCTTTTTAAGAAAGCACAGTTCGGTTTCCGAAGTGAAACATGTGCAGTATCTGCCATCACAAACTTCACAAATGTGGTAGCTGTGTTACAGCTGCCTACATTGTCCCAGACTTTCGTTGCTGTTGACGATAAAATACTACTGAAGAAGCTAGAGGTACTAGGCGAAAGAGGAATAGCAAACTAGTCGTTACAGTCTAACAAGGAGCAACAGGTAGAGGTAGTTCACATGTGAGTTGATGATAAATTTTCTTTACAACAATTCTCAGGCAAGAAACACGTAAACACAGATGTCCGTCAGGGTGGTGCATAGGGTACAATTCTGTTCTTAATGTATACCTACTATTTCCAGACTGCAGAAGACGTGGAGAAAAATTACTGTCTGTTGATGACAGCAGCACCTTTGTTATTGATAGAACACCAGAACTGTTAAAACAACCACATGAAAGCGTCAATGATGTATACGATCGTGAAGTACGTAATAAATTAAACTTGAACATACAGAAGTGAATCAGTATGCAGTTAAGGCTGAGGAGGGAAAATAACTCTGTAGCATTAAGTATAAATGTCAAGTCTGTGGATTTTGTAACACGTATTAAGGTTTTAGGAATGAATACTTATTGTCAGTTAACACGGAATGAATATTCAAAGATACTGGTAAACAGAATGTCTTCAGTAAGTTACGCTCTTAGGTTTGTGCCATCTGTTTTTAAAAGTCATTGTCTTGTGGTGTCACACTACTCCCACGTACGCGGACCTCTCACCTATTAGATTCGTTTCTGAGAATCGTACGTACATATCACGGACACAATTTTAAACTTCATGGAAGAGTCGTAAAATAATAATTAGAAGTAGAAGTCGGAACCCATCGTGACGAACCACACATAGAAATTGCTATCATTACCACACAAAATGACTGTATCGACCAGACTGTTCTGCAAATCAGGGAAAACATTATTAAGTATTTCGCTAACAGTTCTATACATAATCAGGGAACAAGAGTCAGTTTTGACTTATTTTACCAACAAAAAACCGGCAGAAAACTCAGAAGAGCATTTTCTATCTGGGGGGAAATGGTATAATCAATTTCTCAAGCTAGTGCGAAGATTACCAAGAAACGTCTGATTAAAAGGCAGCTAAAACATTCTTCATAAGTAAAACATACTACAAAACTGAACATTATTTGGAGAACCGATAGTAGTGGCTGATAATGTCCAAATGTTCAAATGTGTGTGAAATCCTATGTGACTTAACTGCTAAGGTCATCAGTCCCTAAGCTTACACACTACTTAACCTAAGTTATCCTAAGGACAAACACACACACCCATGCCCGAAGAAGGACTCGAACCTCCACCGGGACCAGCCGCACAGGGTTGACAATGAAAGAGGATCATTGCAACATGCAGTGCCTACTCCTCTTCATACGAAATGTGCTTGGCTTAAAACAGTAGTAATAAGTGTTAACAGTGGTCACTTAAGTGTTATTCTTTCTGGGACTCTGTATACGAGCAGATAATTCGCTCAGAATTCTAGGACGTGTAACTGTCAGTTGAGTTGGGAGCATTCTAGAAATACAACTACCAATTGTACTAACTTTACATATGTGGCGTAATTAATGTGAAAGCTTTGTGGCTTGGTAGCATTACTAAGGTGCACATTCCTCAACAATTGTGACCCCATAGAAATTGCAAGTTGATAGTAAACACTGAAATCAAAAAATAGAGGTTTCATTTTTTAGAACAATAGCTGGAAGTTTTTTAATATGGGTAGGTGCCACTGTTTCATACTGGCTTCTACTATAGGTCATTCACACTTCTGCTCCTTACCAAACTTCTATCACAGCTACTAAACCTGACAACACAGTTTAAAGTACACACAATCAACTACACTCATAAATATCTTAGCTCGCAAGATAGGTAAATATTACTTTAACAAAAACAAATAGTTTTCTTCCGCTATCTGATAATTCGTTTATATATTGTTCACGATTTACAATAAGTGTTGAGAGACAACTGTGTAACAGTCTGGAAATTAAGTGTCTGTAATAAAACTGTTAATCAGCATCACTGTTCCTAAACTTAAGGCCAACAAGAGATTTTACTCACGTTTTACCTATGCTGAAGGCATATGCACCCTCAGTTACTCGCACACACTTCACAGAGTATGACACGGTACTTGGAAGTGAGTGTCACAGTATTTGTACTTGCAGCGAAGCATATTCCACTCGCCGGCCGAAGTGGCCGTGCAGTTCCAGGCGCTGCGGTCTGGAACCGCGAGACCGCTACGGTCGCAGGTTCGAATCCTGCCTCGGACATGGATGTGTGTGATGTCCTTAGGTTAGTTAGGTTTAACTAGTTCTACGTTCTAGGGGACTAATGATCTCAGAAGTTGAGTCGCATAGTGCTCAGGGCTATTTGAACCATATTCCACTCTTTCCTTTTATTCTTTCGTTGTCTCGCCATAGCTTCTTTCCCCATAATTATGTCTAAAGTAGATCCATTTAACATATGTAGGTATGCAGTAAATAACTTCACTTAGCATATCGTAGCTAAACTATAAAAATCTGATGTTCTAGACAGAGAGGGATCACGAACTACTGTGCGTCCAAATCGTACTGCGAAGAAAGCGGGTCCTTATTGGAACTCAACGCACCGTTGACGATTATTTCCTCAATGAGGTAATTTACTGTACACACCTCTGTAGGCCTGTCTCTAAAAATGCAAGCAATCTTTAATCAATTGTTCCATGGACAATGGCTATGTTAATTACATGTTTGGTTGGATACTTCTTTCACCAAATTATTCAGATTTGTTTTCAAATCAAACAATGACCTGAAATTCCCATTTTGTGCCCCACTGAAAATTCATGTCAGTTGGTAAATCAATTTTTATATACCATTTAACTGAGAGACTTCCATGATTTTAGATCGCTTCCGTCATTTTAAATCGCTCGTTTATCTCAATGAATCACAGTTTTTCATTTCAGAAGAGTTGCGCAACTAACAATACCTTTTACACATTCATTCAGCAAATTTTACAAGCATTAGTAACAAAATAGCGCCGTCTGGTGATTTATGTGACATATGGAAGGTATCTGACTGTGTGAATAGCATTATTCTCCTAGGCAACCTGAGATTTCATGGAAGTGATGGTATACTCAACCAACAGATAATGTCATACCTAACGAAAAGAATGAAGAACGTCGTACTTAATAATTCGACCAACGTAACCAGGGGGAGTTTTCTTAATGGGGAGAATTCTCTTATGAGGTTGCAAAACGTTATGTCTTAAATATATTGGTGTTTCTCATAAATGTAAACCACCTTCCGATTAACGTAAACCACGCAGAATTCATGCATCTTGTGGATAGCATTAGTATTTTACTCAGTCAAAGCATACTTACAGAAACACAGGAAATGGTAACGAATGATTATAATAGTACTATTGAATAGTTTTCTGGCAGTGGTCTCACTTTCAATTTCAAAAAGGTAAAATACATTGCGGGCATTCAAATAAACTACGCACGCACTGACTCAGAATTGCAATATTAAAAGTTTTGGCTGGTTTCGTTGTCTAGGGGCTGGGATACGTAGTTGCCGCATTACAGGCCAAATACTGCTGAGTCTACAGTATACGATAAGAATACACACATGAATCGAATGTGCGAAGGTTTCTGTCACTCGGCAATTGCGAATTATGAACGTAACATTTAAATTTATAAATGTAAGATTGCAATTAAATAAAATCTGCAGGTACTACTAAACGACTTTAAATGATGAGTACGAGAGTAGAGTAGTTTTGAGAATGCGGTATATTTCTGCAAAACACTTATTGGTGTCGATGGTCCAGCAATTAAATAAAATATAAGTTGAACAACAGGGGAAGAATAGATTCTTACTGCACGTAATTAGTTATGAGCAACCATATAGCTCGCGAAATATTCACTTCTAAACGCACACTACGTCTTCATTGCAGATGCCACGGAAATCACACAAGAGCACAGGTAGGCACCCCGAAATATTTCTACACTCCGCGAGCAGGCGCAAACTGCTCCACTGTCAAAGTCTTTCCGCCGGCACTTCCCGTGTCCTGTGCCGTACTGTCCAGAACTGCAGCCCTGCTCAGAACTCCCCTCGTGACCCCTCTCGAAACGACGCTCCTCCCCCACTTCCATACAGTCTCACCATTAACGAGCGCTGTGATTGGCTAGAGCGCTCCCTCCATGTCTCCAGGCGAACGTAGACTAACAAACATAATTAAGCACTTACGAAATAGTGGAGTTACATTTAAATACTTAAAATTAAATAAATATTCCTACGTCTGGACCATAAACACGCTCTAACACACATTATTAGATACATAAACAAATTAAATAAACATATATCAAAGGAATAAAACAAAACGTACGCCAGTAGCCTAATGTCTCTGTGCTTTCTAAAACACAGTAAATACTGAACCAATTTCTTCATGAATAGTATATATCGGATATAAACAAAGACATAGATGAATAAATATATTTATAAGCATGTTGCTACCGTTTTTTCGTGTCGCTGTGGAGTACTTATGGCCTGACGCGATCGATAGTAATCGGCCACTTTGACCTCCAATAACTCATGTACTATTTAAGTTACACGCCTGTAATTCATACTAGTTTAGGTTTATACCAATACCTTTCTACAGACACGTACACCGACGAAATCGGATGAACTGTTTAAATTTTGGAAATTCATTGCTGGGTGCTACTTGTATAATTTACCGTCAGATACTAAACTTTAAACTAATAAATATATTGGAAATCTGTTTACACCATCAGAATCGTGGTGCAAATAATAGTAATGTAGATGGCTCTGAGCACTATGGGACTCAACATCTTAGGTCATAAGTCCCCTAGAACTTAGAACTACTTAAACCTAACTAACCTAAGGACATCACACACATCCATGCCCGATGCAGGATTCGAACCTGCGACCGTAGCAGTCCCGCGGTTCCGGACTGCAGCGCCAGAACCGCTAGACCACCGCGGCCGACAGTAATGTAGATGTTTCTTTTTGAGGTATCACGATTCATCTGGCTACTATTAACTTCTATACGAACTGTGAAATGTCTGCCATTAAGGTTACACAAAGTCAGCCATCTTTGG
Source organism: Schistocerca cancellata (assembly GCF_023864275.1). Taxonomy (NCBI): domain Eukaryota; kingdom Metazoa; phylum Arthropoda; class Insecta; order Orthoptera; family Acrididae; genus Schistocerca; species Schistocerca cancellata. Next base: position 905,000,030 of record NC_064629.1, read on the forward strand.
CACTCCTGGCACAGAAATCTCCTTCATCGACGCAAAGCACCGTCCTCATCACCAAGAAATTCCCAGCCATGCCACGCCTGGACCCCGGCTAACGTTCGGCACCATATGGTCCAGCTACTGTGTGGCGTCATGCGATTGCTAACGAGCCGCGTCTTTGACGAGCGTCATGTGCGGCCGCCACAACTCAGAACATGGAATATTTCCAGGGCGCCGCAGCTCCCCCGTTAACTCACAACATTCAGTTTTGTATATTAACTGGACTCTACTCAGAAATCGTACTCAATGCTGAGACTCGTGACCCAATGAATGACGTGTCTCCATCCCGGACGGTTACCAGCTTCTCTTAGAGTCTGCTGAAGAGGTAGACCGGAGAGTTTCTTAATCTGATCTATCCATCTTATCGTTGCTGTTCTCCTCGGTTCTGGTCCTCGATCTTCCCTTCCACAATTATTTTCCTGAAATTTTCTCCATCTGTTTTTACAAAATGGCCAAAGAAATGTAGATCTTTTTGCTGACGCTAGAAGAGAGGCACCTGGAAGAATTTAAATGCTCAATAATGGACAAATATAATTTTTTCGGTCCCTTTTATGCGCATCGTCCTGCGCCAGTACCAAAACTCAGTTCCATCAATACGTTGCTTATCTCTCGTCTTATATGTCCATGTTTCGTAAGCATGAAAAATGGAAGGAAAACACGGGTATTATAACAAGCCGGAATTCTGTGGTATTCGTTATCGCTCTGTCCTGCTAGATCTTGATGTGCTAGTTCATAGCCGCTCACCCTAGCGTTATTTGTCTTTTTATCTCATCGTCAAAGCTTCACGTGTGACAGATGGTTCACCCACGAGAGATGAAACAATGCACAACTTCCGTTGCCTTAAATCGACTCGCGAGTGGGACCTGTTTTTTCGATAAGTTTTGACTTGAAGTGATTGATGTCCAACCCATATCATAGAGTAATGTCCTTTACTTTTGTTACTAGCTCTTTGTTGCTTAGTTCCACCATTAACTGAGATCACTTTAGTCCAACTATCAAGAATATTTGTAATGACATGTTCTGCAATGACGTTTTACAGATACAACACAGTCCTGTCTGACAACTTTCGATACACCGAACAAATCAGACGTGCCAGCACTTAGCTCAACGTCTACTAGACGATTACTGCATACACTTCTGACAAGTGCTGACGCGTGTGGTAGCATACCCATCTCTCCAAGCACCGCCGGCCGGAGTGGTCGAGCGTTTCTAGGCGCTAGAGTCTGGAGCTGCGCGGCCGCTACGGTCGCAAGTTCGAATCCTGCCTCGGGCATGGATGTGTGTGATGTCCTTAGGTTAGTTAGGTTTAAGTAGTTCTAAGTTCTAGAGGACTGATGGCCTCAGAAGTTAAGTCCCATAGTGCTCAGAGCCATTTGAACCATTTTTCTGCAAGCACCTGCCACAACTTTTCCTAGACGACACTGTCAAAAGCTTTCATATCGTCAAGAAAACAGATGAAAACAGGAACACAGAACTCTAACAATTTGTTGATTATTTGTCGTTTGCTGAGAATCTGTTCACGAGTTCCATTTCTTTCAACAAAACTGGCTTCTACTGCGGATATGTGAATTTAATATAAAACTTCAAATGGTGGTTGAAGATGTAGAGAAAAATTTCGTTTAAATGGGATATGGGAGCAATAGTTAGGTATCTGGAGCAGTTCCTAATTCACGTTTCCTTGTGTAAGGGATGATGAGACCCTTCGACAAGTCTTCTGACCACTTCCCAGTTTCTCATACTTTGGTACACAATGAGTACGTCATACTAACACCTTCCTGACCCATTTCTTTGAACATCTCCTCATACATACTGTTTAGAACACGCATAGGCATCTTTTGGTGACCCCGGGCCTGATTCACATACTTACTGAAGCTCACGGGCGCACCGTCATGTGAGGGGATGCAGAGTAGACGTAAAGCGACCGTGACATTGATGTTTATGGCGTAAGGCTCTGAAAACAAAGAAACTGCGTTCCGGACACGACACACGATCAAATTATGGCTGGAAAGTACATTCGTCTTATGTTAACCCCATGTTCAGATGTTTAAGTTTATTTCTGTGTCGTGAACACTGTCTTTTTTGTTTCTTATGGTGATAAACGATAGCTAACTTAGAAACTTCCCTGGCAAAATTCTGCAACGTAGTAGTAAAGAAACAGTTTCAAAAGTAAATAAATGGAAATATGAAGATGAGACGCCAGCAAGCATCTTCAAATGTCACCATGGAAGAGCAAACGCTTATAAATAAAACCGGTTGCAGATAATTTATTAAAATTGCCATCAGCTTCAAAATTCCTGTGTTCTAAAACATCCATAAAGGCCAGGAACTAGTTACTAGTCTTAACACGAGAATGAAACCCGAGACGAGCCCAGCGTCGTTGAAAATATCGGAATATGCACCAGGTGTGGAGTACAATGCACGCGTCACTCTGTCTCATAACATTTATAGTTCTTAAATTGCGTTTTCTACGCCGTTACTGTTCCCGGCATTTATGCTTTCGCACCTTGATATATAATATATTTTCACAAAGTAATGCTTTTACGACAGATCATGTACCAACACACATATTTCATGATACTGATGTCCTGTTACTCTCATGAGCTCCACATTTCCCTGACCATGGAGGCGTGCTCACTCAGTTTTTCTGGCGGACAGACTGGGGGACGACCGCGGGACTGCTACGGTCGCAGGTTCGAATCCTGCCTCGGGCATGGGTGTGTGTGATGTCCTTAGGTTAGTTAGGTTTAAGTAGTTCTAAGTTCTAGGGGACTTATGACCTAAGATGTTGAGTCCCATAGTGCTCAGAGCCATTTTTTAGACTGGGGGACGTAAGACAAACATGGGGCATCGTTTCAGGTTTATGGGCCAGGATTCACGTATCTGACCAGCATGTTCGTGGTCCAGGAGACAATAGCGGTTGTACTTCGTTTTGTGTGTACGGTAATGAAGTGCAAAAGTATGTTTCATATTATAATTTATCCCTAGCAACCTGTATGTAACAGCATGAGGCACTGCAGTTGTTAACACACTGATCTTATATCAAAAAGGATTGGGTTTCTCTGTGCGGAATTCCTGATTTGATTTCTCCGTAGGTTTCCTAAATCGTTTCAGGAAATTATCATGAAATTTCCAAGACGATACCTTCATCAATACCATGGCCGACCACCTGCCCAACCCTCACAAAAGCATACTTACATATTCTACTTGTATGTAAACTGAAGCGCCAATGAAAGTGGTGTAGGCATTCGTATTCAAATATAGACATATGTAAAAAGGCAGAACACGGCGCTACTGCCGGCAACGCCTTTATAAGACAAAAAGCGTCTGGCGCAGTTGTCAGATCGGATACTGCTACTACAATGATAGGTTGCCAAGATTTAAGTGAGTTAGAACGTGAAGCTATAGTCGGCGCACGAGCCATGGGACACAGCATCTCCTAGGTAGCGATGAAGTCGGGATTTCTCGCACGACCATTTCACGAATGTATCAGGAATCCGGTAAAACATCAAATCTCCGACATCGCTGCGGTCCGAAAAAGATCAGCAGGAAAGGAACCAACGACGACTGAAGAGTGCTACACTTCCACATATTACTGCAGGTTTTAGTGCTGGGCCATCAACAAGTGTCAGCGTGCGAACCAATCAACGAAACCTTGATGACCACGACACAAAGCTACACGCCTCGGCTGGATCCGTCAGCCGGCCGCAGTGGCCGAGCGGTTCTAGGCCCTCAGTCTGCAACCGCGCGACTGCTACGATCGCATGTTCGAATCCTGCCTCTGGCATGGATGTGTGTGATGTCCTTAGGTTAGTTAGGTTTATGTAGTTCTAAGTTCTAGGGGACTGATGTCCACAGATGTTAAGTCCCATAGTGCTCAGAGCCATTTGAACCTTTATTGGATCCGTCAATACCGACATTAGCCTGTGGATGACTGGAAACATTTTGCCTGGAGGGACGAGTCTCGTTTCAAATTGTATCGAGTGGATGGACGTGTACGGGTATACGGACAACCTTATAAATCCAGGGACCCTGCATGTCAGCAGCGGACCTTTCAAGCTGGTGGAGGCACTGTAATGGTGTGGTGGAGGGGTGGGGGTGCATAATACGTCTAGACGTCAGGTGTCACTTACGTAAGCATCCTGTCTGATCACCTCCATCTCTTCATGTCCATTACGTATTCCGACGGACTAGAGAATGCCAGCCGGACAGTGCGACACCCCTCAGGTCCAAAACCTGTATAGAGTGGCTCCGGTTCAGAAATGGCCCTGAACACTATGGGACTTAACATCTGAGGTCATCAGTCCCCTAGAACATAGAACTACTTAAAGCTATCTAACCAAGGACATCCTGCCCGAGGCAGGATTGGAACCTGCGACCGTAGCGGTCGCACGGCTCCAGACTGAAGCGCTTACAACCGCTCGGTCACTGCGGCCCGCAGTGGCTCCGGGAAAACTCTTCCTAGCTTAAATACTCCCTCTGGCCACCAAACTCCCCAGATATGAACATTATTGAGCATATCTGAGATGCCTTGCAACGAGCTCTTCGGAAGAGATCTCCACACCCGCGAACTCTTACGGATTTATGGACAGCCCAGCAGGATTCATGGTGTTAATTCCCTCCAGCACCACTGCAGACATTAGTCGAGTCCATGTCACGTCGTGTTGTGGCATTTCTGTGGGACCACGTGGGGGCCCTACATGATATTAGGCAGGTGTACCAGTTTCATTGGCTCCTCAGTATATATTTAAGCTATTTATTATATTGTATTGTGATGACAAATCCTATGTCATTGTGTTATGATCCCTGGATGAGGAAACAAATAAATCAAATAAAATCAGTTCAGCCAGTCCTTCTCTATCTCTCTCTCTCTCTCTCTCTCTCTCTCTCTCTCTCTCTCTCACACACACACACACACACACACACACACATAGGGAAGATCGGGATGGGCTTCCTAGCGGGATGTCTGCAGCGAAGTCTCATTCTATTGGAGTACTATAAGTATAGCAGCAGTATTACATAACAGCCTAGATTTATTGTCTCTACCAGTTTTATTCTCATTTGGTTTAATATGGACCATATTAAATAACAATAGTTCTGACCATCTCATCGAATAAGATACAAATAAACCACCATCTACACCATCAAAAAGCAAACGTCACCACGGAAAATAAGGTGACATTTAACCCTTGGCCACAATCATTCTGTTGCAGGATAATGACCACCAAATGTTCCCAAGGCTGTTTCGACTAAGCTGCAGAAGTTTCACAGGAAAGACATCCAACACACTCCATACAGTCCTGACCTCTGCTCGTGCGATTTCCATATTTTTAAAACCCTGCAGAAGACATTCGTGGCCCTCGATTTGTTTCGGACGAAGAGCTACACGCATGGGTACAATTATGGTTCCATAGGTAGCCGTAAACATTTTTCCATGGGGGCGTTTATCGTCTCGTCTCACAGTGATATAAATATATTAACAGCTGTGGCGATAACTTTTAAAACAATAATCAGGTTAATTACTTTTCTCCATATTTCCTTTTCTCATTTGACAGCCACTTCTATTTTTTCGCGGCATGAAAATGCATTGCAGAGTCACGAAGCAACCATAAAAGAACTCCAAACTATTGTTCATGAAAATCACGACACCTTGCAAGCTAAAATTGACTCAGTTGCATCTGCCGATTCGGTTACGCAACTTGCAAAAACTCAAGAAAACTTAAAGGATACAGTAGATACGATTTCAACACAAATGGACACTCTGAAACTTGGTTCAGAAAAACACACTGAGGAAATAAGTACACTATCGGAGAAAGTAGCCGAACTTTCGGATCAGTTCACTAACTTACCTGCAAAGGTAGATGATGATCTGAATGACACAAGACCTGTAGCCATCACTGACACAGAAGAGTGTGAACAAATTAGGAAAGTCAAACAAAATCAGAATCAAATTAATACGCAACACCAAAGAGAAATCCGGGAAGTACAAGATCAGCTGACACAGGTAATACAAGAATTACGTATTTCAGAGGCCACTCGCGCTCCAATACGGGAAGAGGGACATAGAAACACGGAACAGCCACAAAATAATAACTCAGGGCACTTCGGAAATTATGAAAGAAATTGGCAAGATACACCGAATTTTGAGATGGAACCGCCGACACGACGTAACAATGACCGATATGCTACTCGCCGATGATTTTGACTATAAGCTGTTCATTACTACACGTAAATTCAAAACGTTTAAGAATTCTGCCAACGACATTCATCCACAAGCGTGGCTCCATCAATTCTCTCATTGTTTTCCTCCCAACTGGTCATTAGAACACATATTAGAATTTATGTGTGGCTACTTGGAGAATGAACCAGCTGTAAGAATGCGATCGGTCATTCACGATTGTCACAGTGAAGGAGAATTTTACCATGCGTTCCTCTCAGCATATTGGTCTCAAGCTACACAAGACCGAGTAAAACATAGCATCATAATGATGAAACATTTCGAACAATCTGAATTTTCCAGTCTTGTGAAATATTTTGAAGACATGTTGCACAAGAATCAGTACCTGTCAAACCCATACAGCCCCTCAGAACTCATACGCATTTGCTTAATGAAATTGCCTGAACATTTAAGAAATATTATTTTAGCAGGACGTTGCAAAGACGACATTGAAGCTTTTCAGGGACTCTTACAAGAATTAGAAATTGACACTGACAATCGCAGAACGCGAAAACAGGAACACAACAATTACAGGTCACATCCGTCACAATTCCGTGACGACAGAAACAATAACTGGACACGACAATTCTATTCTTACAACGTAAATCGTGACCAAAAGAGACACCACCCGTATGACAACCACTGGCAGAGTAATAGTTACAGAGAAAGATCGCATTTCCGTAGTAATGAATATGACACAGACAATCATAGAAACAGACAATTTGGCAACCAGAACAATTATTATCACGGGAGACAGAATAATTTCAGATGCAATGGTCCACCGTGCAGTGATAATTCAGGGAGAAATTCTCCACCACTTAACCGACAAGAAAGAAACTACAGGAAGTACCTACATGACGACAGACGATGTGATCGTAACGACAGACGTGAATTTCATCAGAACTGGCGGGATTTAAACAGGGCTGTGCCCTCTCGGCAAGGCGAATTTGTAGAAGTTAGGTCTCCTTATCCCAATAACGACGCGCGCCAACAAAGAGACAATGACTCGCACCGCAGGCAGCCACTTGCGCCCGCTGGCTCAGGGAAAAATAACATTGACGCTAACCTTGAGCAAAATTCCAGTATTCTTTACGGACGAATACCGCATGATAATTGCATTCAAGTTGAAACTCTGCGTACTGAGAAGAGCAAAGGGTTACACCACATCTCACATGTAAAACCGTTTATTGAGAGATAAACTGTTTTTTAATTTAGTCGTTGCTATAAAATTTTTCACTTCACGTTACTAGTACTCTTTGTCACACTTACAAACTGTTGACATGCAACTTTGTTTTAAAGCTAACTAAATATCCAGTCAAGAACCAAGAGAACTTATTCAAACAGATACTACGAATGCATTGTTATTGCGAACAGACGTCACAGTGTTATTGTGTGTGTACATTCTTGCTTGTTAGTTGCACGATTACGTAACGATTATAAGGCTCACATACTTAGAACATTTGCCAATACTGCTAATGAGATTTTAATGCAACATTTTGGTTTACTTGAAAATACATTCTGGACTTACAGTACTTTCAGTGAGATACCAGATGACACAGTTGTTAATTTATGCGACAGCTACACGATTTTATCATGACGCTACTAATGAGTGACCATTTACAATGTTGCTTTTGCGGTGTATCTGTTTTATATCTGCACAGTTTTTTCTGAATTCTTCTGGAAAGTAAAACATGTTTTAGTAGTAACTTTTGTGGCATAGCTACAATGAGACAGCCTTTTCCGTAGGACAACAATACGTTACAGCACAGTACTTTCTTCATCACGGCAATAAGCGTAATAACTAAGATATCTATATGCAAAGCATTTCACTTTTGTTTATCATGAGGTAAGTACATTGGCTTCTGCAGACCTTAGCTTTCAGAGGACTATAACTATGACACTTCCACAGAGATTATCTTACAGCAAGACGCACATTTAGCGCTACAGGACACGTATTTGAGTGATTAATTTTGTACTTAAATCATTTATTTTTAAAGATATTTGAAGTATAATGATACAAAGGTTTTCCGTAATACATTTCATTCCATTGTTGTAATCTGTAACACCTGAGGGTATAATTACATTAATCCTCAGGGGGGTACACGCTTACTTTGTGTACCATGTGTTTGGCAAGCACAAGGAGCCCTAGCTAATATGGTATTTGCTTATACAACTTTACACATTGGTACCATATTTCTCTAACACACAAATTACACACCTATCTGATCGTTTAACTGAGAGAGACAAACATTTATTTTACTACATCAGTGACACATGTTTACGCAATTACACCGTTGGGTAACTTCACACTTACGAAATTGTATTTTGTCTGTACTTTGTGAACTGTTCATATTTTTTCAGACCCATTGTGATATCATGAGAGCTTTGAATGATATATGTGGTATGGGATCACGATTTTTAAAGTACGTTTGAAGCAGATGACACTTTTGACATGAGCAGAGAATTTTTTTAGGTTTTGAAATTATTGGAGGAAGCTACGACGATTTTGAGAGTTGACTGAGGTGTTATGATGTTATTATTACGATGACTATGTGTATTATGCTGTTGCGGTATGTTTATGATCAATAAGCTGATGCTATATAAGTTATTTGATTAAGCTACGTATCTGTTATGATGAAATATTGAAGAAGTGTCGACGAATAAGGTAAGGAATAATGAGTAGTGGTTAGGGACTCTGGTTTGTGAAAACGGTTGTTGGAAACCGAGAATCGTACTTTAAGTGTTATGAAATGTGTGTAAATGCGTGAATGTATCACAATGCCGGCGAAAATTTTTTGGACTCTGTTATATTCATAGGATTTTGTTTCTACAGATTTGTAACGCAAATTCTTGACCTGTGAAATACTTTTATGAGACTGTCACTGTAGCAGAAACTGCTGTCGTAAATATTTCCGTAAGAAAGTTAAGTGACCACCTGCACATAATGTGTCGTGGGCACCCAGCTGCGTCAGACGCCTGGAGAAAAAGCCATTAGGGTGTGCCTTTCCAGAGGCACAGGTAGAAAAAAAAGGGAGGCCATTATCATCGCTATTGACACTCCTTTGTAGAAAGCATTGTAAATACGACACCCTCAAACTTGAAAACATGATAACACTGTGGAGCTCTTAATTTATGATATTTACTAAAATGCCTAATGAAATGATGAGAAACATTTTACATCTATTGTCTTTGTAGTTGAGAGATTGTTCATTTTGTTTAATATCTGGTTTCCAGCTGCGTTGCAGCATTAGTTTTATAAAATAAACTTAGATGCATTTGCTAATGTGAACACTTTCTGTCAACAGATCTAGTAAATAATTATTTTATGATCCATATTCTTCGAAAAAGGAGCTCTTGGAATGGAAAGAACAATAAGAAGCGACTGATAACAATAACTGCATATATAATTTTCTTTTCAAGTACTTGGTAATTTTTTTGTAGAATTAGTTTTTGTGGTGCACCACTTTAATTACATAGACATTAAGATGTGAATATACATTTCCCTTATCTGCATTGTTGTTTTTACTGTAATATTTTTTCTGCTTGAGCTATGTCATGTTTAGGTATAAGTTACTGCTGTTTGCCAGGCATAATGTTACTGAATTTAACTTTGTATTACTTTGCTAAGCCAGTTTACTACTGATTTATTTTTCTTGTTGCTGCACATTGGCTCCTATTTGTTGTAATTTTGCATTTTATCTGTTAATTTAGATTTACTGTTGCTTACATTGCTATTTGTGTTAATTGTTTTGTGCTGCTGCATTGCCTCGTCCCTTAGTTTAGCATCTGAGCTCAGTAGATTTAAGTTAGCTTAAGAGGGGGTAGACTATGTAAGAAACTAACTATGATGAATTGAAAGAAATGTATTAAGAAGCTATAAGAAAATAGTTTGGCCAAAAAAGTAGCGCACAGTGGAGAAAAACTATTTTTGAAAGAGGATATGAACAAAAAAGTATGGTTTAGTGACAACAGGTTTAGGTAGGATTTTCTTGGAAATAAATGATGAGGTAAGATAATGGAAAATAAATAATGAGGTAAGAAATATGTGAACATATAAATACAGAAAGCATGCTTGGATAGGATTTTTTTTTGGTGGAAACAAATGTTGAAATAAGACGAAAGATCTATAAAATGAAGTTTTGGGTTGGATTGCTGTACCAAATGTTACCCTGAAAACGAACCCTGTCTTTCCTTCCGTATTATTCCGCTATGTGTTTAAGTATCCTTGTGTATTTGTCATTTTCCTGTCTTTATGTGTTTAGCTGATGAGAGCTATGTTGTAGAATTTTTCTAATACTATGTTATTTACTTTGTAAAGATGTTTAGACATTATTTATTCTGTTTTGTTTTAATGCTCATGTGTAAAGTTGATGTTTCAAAAGTTATTCTGATCTTTTAAGTATGTACTCATGTCATAATTCCTGTAACACTTATGTATATGTTATTTCGATTCTTTTGTAAAGCCTGTACTACAAATGTTATCTGTATTGTTATGTTCTTTAATGATGTATTTTGTACATTTGTAATTGTATTCTCATCTTATAAAATCGTAATTGACACCGGTTCATCATATTAATAACTTGCAAGTTACATTTCACTGCACACGTTTCTGTTGGTCATAGTATATGGACAATATGTGACCCGGCCGGAGTGGCCGCGCAGTTAAAGGCGCTACAGTCGGGAACCGCACGACCGCTACGGTCGCAGGTTAGAATCCTGCCTCGGGCATGGATGTTTGTGATGTCCTTAGGTTAGTTAGATTTAAGTAGTTCTAAGTTCTAGGGGACTTATGACTACAGCAGTTGAGTCCCATAGTGCTCAGAGCCATTTGAACCATTTTGACAATATGTGAGAAGTAGGGACTGTTAGTGTTTGCACGTGTGTTGATAATTCAGCAAGGGACTGGATAACAGCATTGCTGGTTCTAAGGACAATTCCAAAAAATTTGTGAGTGCACAAGTGGTGGTTATGGACTTGCTGTATTAACTGCAAGACTCTTCAATGGTGATTGTGCACCCGCACAGTCACAACAGATGGCTGCTGGCCATCTCTACTAGGACTACAGTGGGTCTGCATCTTTGATGACCCACCAATACCATTATTTCTACAAGGACTACAGTGGGTATGCACCTCTGGTGGCCCACCAATACCACAATCTCTACCAGGACTACAGTGGACCTGTCCACAATTTCTACAAGGACTGCAGTGGGTCTGCACCTCTGGTGGCCCACCAATACTATACTCTCTACCACGACTACAGTGGGTCTGCTCTGTGATGACCTACCTACCAATCTTCTTCAAAACGTCGAATGACTCTGCTGTGAGTTTGCTCTGTTGTGGCCCATTACCTGTCAGCATGTCAAGAGTCAGCACTGTCTTTCAGTTGGAAGGACAACACTACTTCGTCAAGACTGCATGGAAATCCACTAATTCCGTGTGCATTGTCTTTTACTGCTCAGACTTTGAAAAAAAAAAGCACTGAAATTTTACTGTGATGAACAATCTGGACTGTCTTTATGGACTGTGAGAAAATTTTGGCTTTTGACCAACATTGTATAAATAAGTATGTGCATTTGATATCTTTGTTATTGTAATTATGAAAAATTTTTTCAAATCATTATTGGCCACTGCCCAAAACAATTTGTAAAATTTTTTGTGGGGAGCATGGGGGCTATGTAAGTAGGCTGTTCATGTTTTCTTTATGTAAGTAGGCTGTTTATGTTTTCTTATTGGCAACGTTACGTAGCGCTCTACATGAAAATCACTGGCTGTGCTGTGTGCAGTCTGTGGCTAGTTTGCATTGTGGTCTGCCATTGTAGTGTTGGGCAGCGGCAGCTGGATGTGAACAGCGTGTAGCGTTGCGCAGTTGGAGGTGAGCCGCCAGCAGTGGTGGATGTGGGGAGAGAGATGGCGGAGTTTTGAAATTTGTAAGACCGGATGTCAATTATGAATATTAAGGTAAATACATTGTTTGTTCTCTATTAAAGTCTTTCATTTGCTAACTATGCCTATCAGTAGTTAGTCCCTTCAGTAGTTTGAATCTTTTATTTAGCTGGCAGTAGTGGCGCTCGCTGTATTGCGGTAGTTCGAGTAAAGAAGATTTTTGGTGAGGTAAGTGATTTGTGAAAGGTACAGGTTAATGTTAGTCAGGGCCATTCCTTTGTAGGGATTTCTGAAAGTCAGATTGCGTTGCGCTAAAAAATATTGTGTGTCAGTTTAAGCACAGTCGTATATAATTTTACTAAGGGGACGTTTCACTGTATCAAAAACATGCTATTGTCAGGCAACTTTACGACGATGCCCTGCTCCCAACGGGCACCAGCCAACGTGGTGGATGCGGTGACTGGAGCAGTGTGCTGTCCATGAAGCAACTCAGCCAACAACGCGCCATTGCGAGGCTGTCAGCAGGAGGACGACAAGAAGAGAAGCGTGGTCCCCTGTAAGGTGTGTGCGCAGTGTTTCCATCTGCTACTTAAAAGTGGGAAAGAAGCGTTCTTTTTTTACAAGTGTTACGAATGATAATGCGCAGTTGTTATGTGATAAACCCCGTTGACTGTACAGAAGACATCGAATTCTGCAGACACAAACTGTGGTCCATTGTCAATCACAAACATCACTGGTAGACTCTTAAGGCAAAATATGGATTTCAAATACTTGAGTGCAACATGTTGTCGCAGAGTGCTGCATGAGTCAATGGCAATCAGCTAACGAATCTTCTAGTAGGGTCCAGCAAAGTTCAAAGTCAAGCACTGCGAAGGCGCAGCCGGCTTTGGCCAATCACAAAATCATTGATAAGGTGCTGATAGTGTTACACACAACCATGGCACTTAGTTGTCATCTCCAATATTTGCGACCTCACGCCAAACCGTGTGCAATGGATAGGAGCTAATTCTTTTGCGCGGGCCACGCCCAGTGACCTTGATGATGCAAACTGAGAACTCTTATCTGGAGAACCTTTGGAACGACCAATCGTGTATGTATTGGCATGCTTGGATGTGAGCCTATACATCATGTCGTATTGGAAGTGCGATAAGATGTGAGCCAAATATTGCAATTTGTGAGCAGTGCGATTGAGAATAGACTTGGCTGGGTTGAGAAATGACTGGAAAAGCTTGTGGCAAGTTATCAAGTAGAACGTTCTTCTGTGGAGATACTGACGAATTTTTGCTACTTCATAGATGATGGCAAGAGCTTCGTTCTCTATTTGCGAATAGTTTCTCTGAGATTTGTTATGCAATTTTGAGGCGAAGGCTATTGATTTGTCAGCGGAATCAAGCCCGTACGAGAGTATAGCGTCCATGCCACATTAAGAGGCACCCAGTGCTTAGACTGCAGGTTTGGAAGAATCAAAATGAACAAGGCAATGATAACTGAGCAAAGCGTCTTTGAGTGATCAAAGACCAATGTCATATTCCTGGGACCACACGGTAGGTACATTCTTGAGGTGAAGATCGTGCAATGGTGAGGCAATCTGAGCTGCGTTCAGAATGAATAGTTGTAATACGCCAGCTTCCCTAGGACTGACTGCAGTTTAGTAACATTCCTTGGGGTTTTGACTTTAAGAATGGACTGCAAGTGCGACTGCGTCAGATAAACAGCCTTAGAATTAATTACGTGCCCAAAATATTCAATAGCAATTAGAATGAACACTCACTGGTTTCTACTGCATTTAAGGCCTGCATCTGGTAGCACATGGAACAAGTAATACAAAATACCAAGGTGCTTATGTGCTGTGAACACTGATACCACTATATCATTCAAATTTCCACACGAAGGCACAGACACAGTCAGTTGATCCCAATAGTACCAGAACATTGCTAGTGCTCATACAATATCGAAAGACAAACGAAGAGACAAGTATTTGAAGAGTCCCTTATGGGTTTTTGTTGTTGTGGTCTTCAGTCCTGAGACTGGTTTGATGCAGCTCTCCATACTACTCTATCCTGTGCAAGCTTCTTCATCTCCCAGTACCTACTGCAGCCTACATCCTTCTGAATCTGCATAGTGTATTCATCTCTTGGTCTCCCTCCACGATTTTTACCCTCCACGCTGCCCTCCAATACTAAATTGCTGATCCCTGAATGTCTCAGAATATGTCCTACCAAGCGATCCCTTCTTCTAGTCAAGTTGTGCCACAAGCTCCTCTTCTCCCCAGTTCTATTCAAAACCTCCTCATTAGTTATGTGATCTACCCATCTAATCTTCAGCATTCTTCTCTAGCACCACATTTCGAAACCCTCTATTCTCTTCTTGTTTAAACTAATTATCGTCCACGTTTCACTTCCATACATGGCTACAATTCATACAAATACTTTCAGAAACGACTTTCTGACATTTAAATCTATACTCGATGTTAACAAATTTTGTCTTCTTCATAAACGCTTTCCTTGCCATTGCCAGTCTACATTTTATATCCTCTCTACTTCGACCATCATCAGTTATTTTGCTCCCCAAATAGCAAAACTCCATTACTACTTTAAGTGTCTCATTTCCTAATCTAATTCCCTCAGCATCACCCGACTTCATTCGACTACTTTCCATTATCCTCGTTTTGTTTTTGTTTATGTTCATTTTAAACACTCCTTTCAAGACACTGTCCATTCCGTTCAACTGCTCTTCCAAGTCCTTTGCTGTCTCTGACAGAATTACAATGTCATCGGCGAACCTCAAAGTTTTTATTTCTTCTCCATGGATTTTAATACCTACTCCAAACTTTTCTTTCGAGATTGAATAACATCGGGGATAAGCTACAACCCTGTCTCACTCCCTTCCCAACCACTGCTTCCCATTCACACCATTCGACTCTTATAACTGCCATCTGCTTTCTGTACAAATTGTAAATAGCCTTTTGCTCCCTGTATTTTACCTCTGCTACCTTCAGAATTTGAAAGAGAGTATTCCAGTCAACATTGTCAAAAGCTTTCTCTAAGTCTACAAATGCTAGAAACATAGGTTTGCCTTTCCTTAATCTTTCTTCTAAGATAAGTAGTAGGGTCAGTATTGCCCCACGTGTTCAAACATTTCTACGGAATCCAAACTGATCTTCCCCAAGGTCGGCTTCTATCAGTTTTTCCATTCGTCTGTAAAGAATTCGCGTTAGTGTTTTGCAGCTGTGACTTATTAAACTGATAGTTCGGTAATATTCACATCTGTCAACACCTGCTTTCTTTGGGATTGGAATTATTATATTCTTCTTGAAGTCTGAGGGTATTTCGCCTGTCTCATACATCTTGTTTACCAGATGGCAGAGTTTTGTTAGGGCTGGCTCTCCCAAGGCTATCAATAGTTCTAATGGAATGTTGTCTACTCCTGGGGCCTTGTTCCGACTCAGGTCTTTCAGTGCTCTGTCAAACTCTTCATGCAGTATCGTATCTCCCATTTCTTCTTCTTCCTCTTCCATTTCTGTAATATTAAGTACATTTCCCTTGTATAGACCCTCTATATACTCCTTCCACCTTTCTGCTTCTTTGCTTAGAGCTGAGTTTACATCAAAGCTCTTGATATTCATCCAAGTGGTTCTCCTTTCTTCAAAGGTGTCTTTAATTTTCCTGTAGGCAGTATCTATCTTACCCCTAGTGATATAAGCCTCTACATCCTTACACTTGTCCTCTAGCAATCCCTGCTTAGCCATTTTGCACTTCCTGTCAATATCATTTTTGAGACGTTTGTACTTCTTTTTGCCTGCTTCATTTACTGCATTTCTATATGTTCTCCTTTCATAAATTAAATTCAATATTTCTTCTTTTACCCAAGGGTTTCTACTAGCTCTCGTCTTTTTACCTATTTGATCCTCTGCTTCCTTCACTATTTCATCCCTCAAAGCTACCCATTCTTCTTCTACTGTATTTCTTTCTCCCATTTCTGTCAATTGTTCCCTTATGCTCTCCCTGAAACTCTGTACAACCTCTGTTTCTTTCAGTTTATCCAGGTCCCATCTCCTTAAATTCCTACCTTTTTGCAGTTTCTTCAGTTTTAATCTACAGTTAATAACCAATAGATTGTGGTCAGAGTCTACATCTGTCCCTGGAAATGTCTTACAATTTAAAACCTGGTTCCCAAATCTCTGTCTTACCATTATATATCTGATACCCTTTAGTGTGGTGTCACGGCCAGACACCACACTTGCTAGGTGGTAGCCTTTAAATCGGCCGCGGTCCGTTAGTATACGTCGGACCCGCGTGTCGCCACTATCGGTGATGGCAGACCGAGCGCCGCCACACGGCAGGTCTAGAGAGACTTACTAGCACTCGCCCCAGTTGTACAACCGACTTTGCTAGCGATGGTTCACTGACAAAATACGCTCTCATTTGCCGAGACGATAGTTAGCATAGCCTTCAGCTACGTCATTTGTTACGACCTAGCAAGGCGCCATTACCAGTTACTAGTGATAGTGTAATCATGTACCGTCAAGAGCGACGCTCATCATTAATGGATTAAAGTTAAGTATTCCACCAGCTACGTCCGTTTTTCTAAAGTCTAAATTCCTTGTCCTGTTCCAGACCTCACGCCAGCCTGCTGAAGTAAAACGCGTGCCTTTTCGGCTTCCTCTAGTACCCGGTGTCGGCTCTCCTGCCAACCCACAACATTTAGCATCTCCAGGGTTCTTCCATGTATGCAACCTTCTTTCATGATTCTTGAACCAAGTGTTAGCTATGATTACGTTATGCTCTGTGCAAAATTCTACCAGGCAACTTTCTCTTTCATTTCTTAGCCCCAATCCATATTCCCCTACTATGTTTCCTTCTCTCCCTTTTCCTACTCTCGAATTCCAGTCATCGATGACTATTAAATTTTCGTCTCCCTTCACTACGTGAACAATTTCTTTTATCTCATCATACATTTCATCAATTTCTTCGTCATCTGCAGATGCTAGTTGGCATATGAACTTGTACTACTGTAGTAGGCGTTGGCTTCGTGTCTATCTTCGCCACAATAATGCGTTCACTATGCTGTTTGTAGTAGCTTACCCGTAATCCTATTTTTTTATTCATTATTAAACCTACTCCTGCATTACCCCTATTTGATTTTGTATTTATAACCCTACATTCACCTGACCAAAAGTCTTGTTCCTCCTGTCACCGAACTTCACTAATTCCCACTATATCTAACTTTAACCTATCCATTTCCCTTTTTAAATTTTCTAACCTACCTGCCCGATTAAGGGATCTGACATTCCACGCTCCGATCCGTAGAACGCCAGTTTACTATCTCCTGATAACGACATCCTCTTGAGTAGTCCCCCGATCCGAATGGGGGACTATTTTACCTCCGGAATATTTTACCCAAGAGGACACCATCCTCATTTAATGCGTATTAGCAACAAATACTTTCTTTGACTCCACATCTAAAGAGATCTGGAGGTAGGCATCGTATAAATGAATCGTAGAAAAGTAACGACCAGCTTCCGGAAGTCCCTACGTTCGCAAGGTCGAAGCACATGAGATTAATCAATATCAGTCACTGTTTGGGTGTTCACTGTTGCTTTAAAGTCTTCACAAATACGCAGTTTACCTGAAGGATTCTTGACTGGCACTAATGCGGGTGCCCACTGATTGCTTGTGAAGGATGCAACAAATCCAGATTTGTTAAATCAGTAATAGTCACAATTCTGAATAGCTCCCAAGGAGTTCTACAGAAAACCATAATGACATTTTTTGTGCAGATTATACTTTACGGGATAACTGCGGTAATGAGGGATTCATTTTCACACTCGAGTGGAGCTGGCATTCGACTTTAAAGAAATACAATTTTCACAGAGTTCTTGGTAGATGTACTATAGTTCTAGAGTTTTCTGTGCTACATTTGAGGAGTGCCGCAGAATTTCACAAAGAAAACACTAAGCTATCAGGAACATTCCAATATAAAAAAATTATTTACCAATTTGCGAAAGCAAAATTGTGATCACTATTCTGAATAGTTCACGTAGAGCTCTACAGAGCACCTTAATGGCATTTTTTGTGTAGTTAATAGTTTATGAAATATCATTTAATAAATGTGATGGATGAAAAGCCTTGTCTTCAGCTGTATGTCGTCTCAAAGAGACATAAGCCTACACAAGCATATGCAAACGTTCTTAGCTCTAGAAAATATTCACAGCGTAATGGATGCCAAAAAGTATACAAAATTTCACTAGAGCTCCGATGACAGTTCCGATCACAGTTCTGGATGGCACCCTAAGAGTCTTAACGGTAAGCCTAACGTAATTTCTTGTGAAGATAATCGTCTATGATTACAATAATGTGGGACCCACTTCATAAAGAAGTAGCTGTTCGATCGGAAGCCGAGCATCGCTGCCCTAGCTGTGATTGGTGCATATAGGTACAAGTCAGCACACATCGTGTCAGCTGTCGTTATGTATGCAACTGCTGACGGCCTCAGCAACCTAACGCAGTTGGCATTTTTTCGTGTACTTATTGCGTTGTATTACAACGTCTTTAATTTCATATATTCTTAGCTGCAATTAAGTGCCGGATTTAATAGAAACTTTCTCTAGCGTGTGGTTTCACGAACTTCTGTCTTCAGTGCTCTGTACATACTGGAAGTTTCGATCATTTAGCAACACATAAGTACGCGATCTTCCTCACAGAGGTTTTCAGATTGGTCATATAATTCAATCGCCTTTTATGCCTTCATTCGTTCATTGTCGGAGTTGGAAAACAGTGGTGAGTGTAGAATCTTGTTCGCTTAGAGGTGATACAAGAAGAACTGACCCACGCAATTAAATCAGTTAATTTACCTCAGAAGACACACGGGTACTGGAGCACCAATCATCAATAGTCGGAAATCATTTTTTCGCTGAAAGGGTGAGTTCTGTCGTGCTACAGGTTCCAGAGAGTATCGTTTGGTTAAGATAACTCTAGTCCACATTTTTGGATCCCAAGAGTGGCAGAGAAGAGATAGATTTATAGAGGCAAAGAGAGAGAGAGAGAGAGAGAGAGAGAGAGAGAGAGAGAGAGAGAGAGAAGACAGAGAGAGAATGAGAGAGAGAGAACTCGGAGCGAGATGGAGCACTGTGAGCTTGGAACCTGAAGTTGTCTGTTCTGTCTGCTCAATGAGTCCCTGCATATCCTTAATTGCCTAAATATAAGTATGTTTGTAGACCTAATTAATATTTTAAATGATTTAATTAATGTATTTAACTAGTTCCTTCACAGCAATGGAACCATACATACCAATAATTTGCTTATTTTATCCGGGACGTTGTTTTGCTTTTAATAAACGTCATAGATGAAAAGCCTTGTATTCATCTGTGTGTCATCTCAAAGAGACATAAGCTTACTCAACCATATGTAAATGTTCTTAGCTCTAGAAAATGTTCACAGCGTGTTGCATTCCAGAAATGAATTATGGAAATATCATTCTGATATGAGAGAGCTTATCAGATTTCATTTTTAACGATGAAATTGGCACGTCAAGCACTGGCAGAAGGAAGCAGTAACTCTGAAGTACGTGAAAGTGATTATAAGCCGACAACAACGGCTGAAATGCTCTGTTTTTGATTGCGGTCAAAAGACGAAACCGTGCGAATTTCTCTGAATATTTCAATAGCAATGGAACAGGTCTGACAATATTGCGAGCCAATTTCAGCCAAAAGAGATTTAGATTTTTGCTACGAGCTATAAGATTTGATGACCTAAACACGAGATTGTAACGTCAAGCAACGGACAAACTTGCTCCCATACGAGAAATTTTGTCTTCTTTCATTGCTAACAGCCAAAAATCATTCCGTTTAGGGGAATTTGTCACTGTTGATGAGATGTTGGTTGCGTTTAGAGGACGATGTTCATTCATCCAGTACATGTCTCAAAAACCAGCCAAATACGGGTTAAAAATGTATGCATTCTGTGATGCACGCACTTTTTATACATATAATTTAGAAGTGTACTGCGGAAAACAAGTGCCAGGCCCTAACGTACTCTCCAACAAACCATACCACTTGGTCACTAGATTGGTTGAATGCATAGAAGGAACAAATAGAAATGTAACAACTGATAATTATTTTTCAAGTTGCCTGGTGGCTGAATACCTCCTTAGCAAAGGTCTCACTTTTTCAGGTAAAATGAGAGAAAATAAGAAAGAAATTCCCCCAGAATTTGTGACAGTAAATGGAAATGCAGTGGCAGGAGACTACATGTTTGGTTGTCAAGATGACAAAACTTTGATTTCTATGATTACAAAAAAAATTAAAGCTATAGTAGTGCTCTCCACAAAGCATGATACCGACATCATTGATGAAGATACCAAAAAACCTGTACAAATCACAGACTATAATTCAACCAAAGAAGGAGTGGATACTGTAGATCTCACGTGCTCCAGAATTTCAACATCAAGAAGAATATAAAGGTGGCGTGCATGTGTATTTTTCCGCTTACTTGACTTGGCAGGAATAAATTCGTTACGCATTTTTCAATTCAACACAGGTAATATGAAAGAAAAAAACGAGAAGACAATTCTTACATGCGTTGTCTTTGGAACTAATGAGCGAAAATCTGAGAGAAAGAGCTAAATTGAAGCATTTACCAAAAGATTTGTTAGTATTTTTGGAAAATTACAGAGACACTGACGTTGTTTATCCAGCTGTATCAACTCCTACAAGGAGAGGAATATGTTATTTATGTGGCTCAAAACAGAATACAGAAACAAAGCGAGAATGCGGTGAATGTGGAAGAAACGTCTGTCTACGACACTCTACCATGACAGTTATGTGCAATAATTGTTGTCAGCCTCAAAACGAAAATGAAATGGATACAGACTGATCAGCATTTTTCATCTGACAGAAACGTTTGTGAGGTTTTCAATCAAAAATTCTTTTTTCATAGCAAAATTAGCTTTTCTTGTGACGCGTTCAGACAGTGAATACTTCTAGTCTTAAGTATTACATTATATAGTCCCAAAACATTACAATTTTAAAAAAGTTCTTATATTTCATTTGGGTATTTGGCTTCCTTTTTGGATTCCACTGCATATTTTATTCTTAAATAAATAATTTTGATTACAAATGTGTTTGCAATATTGTGTGAGATATCCTGTGTCTATATTTTATGGAAATATGACTTTTAAAAACGGAAAACATAAAGAGATTGATGAAAACTCTCGGGCGATCGGCCGACCGCCCGCGCGAGCGCTCGCGTGGCTATTTCTAGCGCGAGTGCATTAAGGTTAAATTATTCGAAGTATTATTTTTCCTTCGCGAAAATCTGCAAAACTATTCAATTTTTTTGCAGAGAACTCTAGATCAATGTCATACCCGTCAAGAAGTTCGAAAAAATGTGTATTTCTCGAATTCAGGTGACGGCTGCAGCAAAATATAATGGGTGGAAGGTGGTGATCAAAGGGATCTGTCACAATCGGAATCTGGCCAGGCTAGACAAAGATTAATAGCCGCAAGTGCAGTTTGAATAAATATATCGTACTCAACTTGTTCTGAAGAGCTGCTACACTGTTGACAGTTGTTATACACATGGCTAGCAATAAGCAGAGCCCTGACACCGGCATGCGTCTATATATACCGAATATTTGCAGGTACAGCTATCTATCAACAACTTGGATTAATGTCCACCACCAACTGTCAACACAAAACTCTGGTTAGGAGCACTGAACTACAAGTAGACGCAGAAGAATTGTGTCGAGTTGGCATCCGCTTATAACATCGTCCTGGTTCGATTCATTGGTCGGCGATCTGGATCTTCTTCAACACACGAATCTTCGACATGCCGCCTGTAGCTGTATCGATAATGTACAATATTGGAAGACTGAGTGATGATGCTTAACCTTTGGTTAAGTTCGCAGAATTACAGGTATGGAATGGTTGTGGATGTTGTCTGCTCTCTTTCATAATGTTCACATCCAGTACTACTGCACTATTTCTATACTTTCTAGTTGTTTTAATAGCTTGCCATACTTATTAAGGTTTCTGTCGCGCTGACTGTAAGAATGTCCTCTAACGAGGAAAATATGTAACGCATCTTTCACATGTTTTGACAGCCAAGCACAGAACTTTTAACACTACATTCAATTTGTTCTGCACCCCACGTTACTCTGAAAACGAAACTATTTTCATTGTATGGGGAACTTCTTCAAATATAGATGTCGTTGTTGTGGTCTTCAGTCCAGATACTGGGTTGATGCAGCTCTCCATGCTACTCTATCCTGTGAAAGCTTCTTCATCTCCGAGTAACTACTGCAACCCACATGCTTCTGAATCTGCTTAGTGTATTCATCTCTTGGTCAAACTCTATCATTTTTACCCTCCACGATTGCCTCTAGTACTAAATTGGTGATCCCTTGATGCCTCAGAACGTGTCCCTTCCTTTAGTAAGGTCGTGCTACAACTTCATCTTCTCCTCAGTTCTATTCAGTACCTCCTCATTAGTTACGTAATCTCCTCATCTAATCTTCAGCATTCTTCCGTAGCACCACATTTCGAAATCATCTATTCTCTTCATATCGAAACTACACTCCTGGAAATTGAAATAAGAACACCGTGAATTCATTGTCCCAGGAAGGGGAAACTTTATTGTCACATTCCTGGGGTCAGATACATCACATGATCACACTGACAGAACCACAGGCACATAGACACAGGCAACAGAGCATGCACAATGTCAGCACTAGTACAGTGTATATCCACCTTTCGCAGCAATGCAGGCTGCTATTCTCCCATGGAGACGATCGTAGAGATGCTGGATGTAGTCCTGTGGAACGGCTTGCCATGCCATTTCCACCTGGCGCCTCAGTTGGACCAGCGTTCGTGCTGGACGTGCAGACCGCGTGAGACGACGCTTCATCCAGTCCCAAACATGCTCAATGGGGGACAGATCCGGAGATCTTGCTGGCCAGGGTAGTTGACTTACACCTTCTAGAGCACGTTGGGGGGCACGGGATACATGCGGACGTGCATTGTCCTGTTGGAACAGCAAGTTCCCTTGCCGGTCTAGGAATGGTAGAACGATGGGTTGGATGACGGTTTGGATGTACCGTGCACTATTCAGTGTCCCCTCGACGATCACCAGTGGTGTACGGCCAGTGTAGGAGATCGCTCCCCACACCATGATGCCGGGTGTTGGCCCTGTGTGCCTCGGTCGTATGCAGTCCTGATTGTGGCGCTCACCTGCACGGCGCCAAACACGCATACGACCATCATTGGCACCAAGGCAGAAGCGACTCTCATCGCTGAAGACGACACGTCTCCATTCGTCCCTCCATTCACGCCTGTCGCGACACCACTGGAGGCGGGCTGCACGATGTTGGGGCGTGAGCGGAAGACGGCCTAACGGTGTGCGGGACCGTAGCCCAGCTTCATGGAGACGGTTGCGAATGGTCCTCGCCGATACCCCAGGAGCAACAGTGTCCCTAATTTGCTGGGAAGTGGCGGTGCAGTCCCCTACGGCACTGCGTAGGATCCTACGGTCTTGGCGTGCATCCGTGCGTCGCTGCGGTCCGGTCCCAGGTCGACGGGCACGTGCACCTTCCGCCGACCATTGGCGACAACATCGATGTACTGTGGAGACCTCACGCCCCACGTGTTGAGCAATTCGGCGGTACGTCCACCCGGCCTCCCGCATGCCCACAATACGCCCTCGCTCAAAGTCCGTCAACTGCACATACGGTTCACGTCCACGCTGTCGCGGCATGCTACCAGTGTTAAAGACTGCGATGGAGCTCCGTATGCCACGGCAAACTGGCTGACACTGACGGCGGCGGTGCACAAATGCTGCGCAGCTAGCGCCATTCGACGGCCAACACCGCGGTTCCTGGTGTGTCCGCTGTGCCGTGCGTGTGATCATTGCTTGTACAGCCCCCTCGCAGTGTCCGGAGCAAGTATGGTGGGTCTGACACACCGGTGTCAATGTGTTCTTTTTTCCATTTCCAGGAGTGTATTTAGCGTATACGTTTCACTTCCATTCATGGCTACGCTTCATACAAATACTTTCAGAAAAGGCTTCCTGACACGTAAGTCTATACTCGAAGTTAACAAATTTCTCTTCTTCATAAACGCTTTCCTTGCCAATCCACGTCTACGTTTTATATCCTCCTACTTTAAGTGTCTCATTTTCTAATCTAATTCCCTCAACAACTCCTGATTTCATTCGACTGCATTCCATTACCCTCATTATGCTTGTGTTGATTTTCATCTTATATCCTCCTTTCAAGACACTGTCCATTCTATTTAACTGCATTTCCAGGTCCTTTGCTGACAGAATTACAAAGTCATCGGCCAATTCAAAGTTTTTATTTTTTCTACATGGAATTTAATTCCTAATCCGAATTTTTCTTCTATTTCCTTTACTGCTTGCTTAATATACAGATTGAATAGCATTGGGGATGGATTGCCTCACTCAATTATCAACCACTGCTTCCCTTTCGTGATCCCTCTTCTCTCACAACTGCCTTCTGTTTTATCTACAAATTGTAAATAGCCTATCGCTCCCTGTATTTTACGCCTGCCACCTTCAGAATTTTAAAGAGAGCATTCCAGTCAACATTGTCAAAAGCTTTCTCCAAGTCTACAAATGCTAGAAACATAGGTTTGTCTTTCCTTAATCTATCTTTAGGTACGTCATAGGGTCAGTATTGCCTCGCGTGCCCCAACATTTCTACGTAATCCAAACTTATCTTCCCTGAGATCGGTTTCTACCAGTTTATCCATTCGTCTGTAAAGAATTCGTGTTAGTATTTTGCAGCCATGACTTATTAAACTGATAGCTTGGTAATTTTCATGCCTGTCGACACCATCTTTCTTTGGAATTGGAATTATTATATTCTTCTTGAAGTCTGAGAGTATTTCGCCTGTCTCATACATCTTGTTTACCAGATGGTAGAGTTTTGTCATGGCTGGCTCTCCCAAGGCTACCAGTAGCTCTAATGGAATTTTGTCTATTCTCATAGCCTTTTTTTTTACTTAGGTCTTTCAGTACTCTGTCAAATTCTTACACAGTATCATATCTCGCATTCCATCTTCATATGCGTCCTCTTCCGTTTCGAATATTGCCTTCAAGTACTTCACCCTTGCATAGACCCTCAATATCCTTCTTCCACCCTTATGCTTTCCCGTCTTTATTAGGACTGGTTTTCCATCTGAGCTCTTGATATTCGTAGAGGTGGTTCTCTTTTCTCCAAAAGTCTCTTTAATTTTCCTGTAGGCAATATCTTACCCCTCGTGATTTGTGCCTCTACATCCTTACATTTGTCCTCTAGACATTCTTTTTCTCCTTTCATCGATTAACTTCAATACCTCTTCTTTTACCGAAGGATTTCTACTAGTGCTCGTCTTTTTACCTACTTGATCCTCTGCTGCCTTCACTATTTCATATCTCAAAGCTACCCATCCTTCTTCTACTGTATCTCTTTCCCCTGTTCTTGCCAGTCGTTCCCTAATGCTCCCCGAAACTTTCTATCACCTCTGGTTCTTTCTGTTTATCCAGGTCCTATCTCCTTAAATTCCTACCTTTTTGCAGTTTCTTCAGTTTTAGTCTACAGTTCATAACCAATAAATTGTCGTCAGAGTCCACATCCGCTCCTGGATATGTTTTACAATTTAAAGCCTGTTTCCTAAATATCTGCCTTACCATTATATGATCTATCTGAAACCTTCCGGTGTTTCCAGGCTTCTTCCACGTATACAACCTTTTTTCAGGATTCTTAAACGAAGTGTTAGCTATGATTAAGTTATGCTCTGTGCAAAATTCTACTAGGCGGCTTCCTCTTTCATTCCTTACCCCCAGTCCATATTCACCTACTACTTTTCCTCCTCTTCCTTTTCCTACTGTCGAATTCCCGTCCCCCTGGACTATTGAATTTTCGTCTCCCTCCACTATCTCAATAACTTCCTTTATCGCAACATTCATATCTTCAGTCTCTTCATCATCTGCATAACTAGTTGGCATATAAACTTGTACTACTGTAGTAGCCGCGGGTTTCGTGTCTATCTTGGCTACAATAACGCATTCACTATGCTGTTCGTGGTAGCTTATCCACGCTCCTATTTTTTTATTCATTATTAAACTTACCTCTGCGTTATCCCTATTTGATTTTGTATTTATAAACCAGTATTCATCTTGTAAGTAGGCTGTTTAGATTTTTATATGGGTAATGCCACGTAGCGCTCTGTATGAAAATCACTGGCTGTGCTGTGTGCAGTCTGTGGCTAGTTTGCATTGTTGCCTGCCATTGTTGTCATGAACTGCTATAGCTGGATGTGAACAGCACGTAGCGTTGGGCAGTTGGAGGTGAGCCGCCAGCAGTGGTGGATGTGGGGAGAGAGATGGCGGAAGTTTTGAAATTGAACTGCTATATATATTATGATTATTAAGGTAAATACAGTGTTTGTTCTCTATTAAAATCTTTCATTTGCTAACTATCCCTATCAGTAGTTAGTGCCTTCAGTAGTTTGAATCTTCTATTTAGCTGGCAGTAGTGGCGCTCGCTGTATTGCAGTAGTTCCAGTAACGAAGATTTTTGTGAGGTAAGTGATTTGTGAAAGGTATAGGTTAAAGTTAGTCAGGGCCATTGTTTTGTAGGGATTATTGAAAGTCAGATTGCGTTGCGCTAAAAACATTGTGTGTCAGGTTAAGCACAGTTTTGTATAAATTGTGCTAAGGGGACGTTTCATACGTCGACCCTTAGCCTAGGATACCTCACTGGAATCTTCTGATTTTTTCTTGTAGTTTGTGTATTTAGTGTAGCTTTTGTTTATTGCTAGCGCGTAATTGTAGAGAGTATCTCCTTTGTAGTTGCAGTCTTTCATTGTTGTACTGTAAAACAGTTGTGGCATGCATGTAGATTTGCACCAAGTATTTCGCAGCTGCAATTAACTAGATATTATTTTCAGTGCTATGTTAATGTGTTCTCTTATTTTTGCTATTCAAATTGTGCTTTTCTGTGTTATCGTGTGAAATATTGTGACAATAATGGCGTGTGAAAAACGTAACACTCGGCTCCAAAGTAAACTAAGAAATGACAGTGAAGACGAAAGCAGTGTGTTGGCCCCACCATGTAATGAGTTAACTAATGTTCAAAGTAGTAATTTGGTAACTGTGCATAGGGAAATGGAGCGGGCGTCAAACAATGGCGTAGACAGTCAAACAGGTAGTGAACAGGGAAGCATTATCGATCGATCGGTCGGCAACAGCTCGCCTCAGGAATCCGAAATGATAGGACACAAGTTTGCAAATACTGTAGATTCAGGTTTTGCGTCCTCACCGTTTTCTCAAATAAGTCAAGACACATTTTCAACTTGTCAAAATGTGAATGTTCCGGTGCAAATGCACTGCCGAAAAGAGTAGAGGAACAGATTCCAGACACTAATGCATTGTTATTACAACTAATGCAACAAATGGAACAAAATCAGAGACAAACACAGCAACAGTTAGACACAATGGAACAAAATCAGAGACAAACACAGCAACAGTTAGACACAATGGAACAAAATCAGAGACAAACACAGCAAAAGCTTCAAAAGTTAGCCACAATGGAACAAAATCAGAGACAAACACAGCAAAAGCTTCAAAAGTTAGACACCACACTTGAACAAACACGTGAAGATTTAACTACTGAGTTACATAACATTGAATCGAAATGTCAAAAAGTCTGTAATGACGTAAAAACACAAATTTGTGAACATTTTCAACCTATTTTTTCGCGGCATGAAAATGCATTACAGAATCACGAAGCAGCAATAAAAGAACTGCAAACTATTGTTTATGAAAATCATGAGACCTTGCAAGCTAAAATGGAGTCAGTTGTATCTACCGATTCGGTTACGCAACTTGCAAAAACTCAGGAAAACTTAAAGGACACAGTAGAAAGACACATGGAGGAAATTAGTTCATTATCAGAGAAAGTAGCCGAACTTTGGGATCAGGTCACTAACTTATCTACAAAGGTAGATGATGATCTGAATGACACAAGACCCGTAGCCTTCAATGACACAGAAGAGTGCGAACAAATTAGGAAATTCAAACAAAATCAGAATCAAATTAATACGCAACATCAAAGGGAAATCCGGGAAGTACAAGATCAGCTGACACAGGTAATACAAGAATTACGTATTTCAGAGGACACTCGCGCTCCAACACGGGAAGAGGAACTTAGAAATACGCAAAAGCCACAAAATAATAACACAGGGCATTTCGGTAATTATGAAAGAAATTGGCAAGGTACACCGAATTTTGAGATGGAACCGCCGACACGATATGCTACTCGCCGACACGATGATTTTGACTATAAGCTGTTCATTACTACACGTAAATTCAAAACGTTTAAGAATTCTGCCAACGACATTCATCCACAAGCGTGGCTCCATCAATTCTCTCATTGTTTTCCTCCCAACTGGTCATTAGAACACATATTAGAATTTATGTGTGGCTACTTGGAGAATGAACCAGCTGTAAGAATGCGATCGGTCATTCACGATTGCCACAGTGAAGGAGAATTTTACCATGCCTTCCTCTCAGCATATTGGTCTCAAGCCACACAAGACCGCGTAAAACATTGCATCATAATGATGAAACACTTCGAACAATCTGAATTTTCCAGTCTTGTGAAATATTTTGAAGACATGTTGCACAAGAATCAATACCTGTCAAACCCATACAGCCCCTCAGAACTCATCCGCATTTGCTTAATGAAACTGCCCAAATATTTGAGACTTATTATTTTAGCAGGACGTTGCAAAGACGACATTGAAGCTTTTCAGGGACTGTTACAAGAATTAGAAATTGACACAGACAGTCGCGGGATGCGAAAACAGGAAAACAATCACTACAGGTCACATCCATCACAATTCCGTGACGACAGAAACGATAACTGGACGCGACAAGGCTATTCTCACCACATAATCGTGACCAAAATAGACACCACCCATATGACAACCGTTGGCAGAGTAGTAATAATTACAGGGAAAGATCACCTCTCCGCAATAATGACTATCACAGAGACAATCGGAGAAACAGACAATATGGGAACCAAAATAATTATTATCAAGGGAGACAGAATAACTTTAGACGCAACGGTCCAGCGCGCAGTTACGATTCAGGGAGAAATTCTCCACCACGTGACCGACAAGAAAGATACTATCGAATCTACCGACATGACGACAGACGATATGATCGTAACGACAGACCTGAATTGCATCAGAACTGGCGAAATTTAAACAGAGCAGAGCACTCTCGTCATGATGAATTTGTAGAAGTTAGGTCTCCAAATCCCAATAACGAAGCGCGCCAACAAAGAGACAATAGGCAATGACTCACTCCGCTGGCAGCCACAATACGTACCTATGAAACTGACGACGCAGCTGCCGTAGCTAGTAATTACGTAAAAATGGAAGACATTAGGGACATCTTACTCCAGGAACACGACGTAAAACATAACAACATTGCATATCCTGTGATTCACATTAGTGTAAATGACGTAAAATTTACGGCAGTACTTGACTCTGGCAGTCCCATTTCAGTAATTAGTGAAACAGCTTTTAGCAAATGCAACAAATCGAACCATTGCCCCACACTTCCGTTACGTAAGATTAAATTACATGGTGCAATCTTTGGAAAAAGTGTAGATGTACGCCAACAAACCAATTTAGAATTCTTTTGCCAAAGCCACAGCTTCTCTATGAACTTTCTTATTGTTCCATTATTGTCGACGGAAATCATACTGGGAGTAGACTTTTTGAATGAATACAAAGCAATTTTAAGCTTTCACGATGCTGAAATAAGTTTAGAGAAAGAAGGTAAGCCAATAGCTTTGAAATTTGAAGACTGGCTCTCAAACCATGATGAGGAAATTAATCGGCTTTACCTTCTGTTAGATAACAGTTCGGAATTTTCTACGGAACTAGATACTAACAATTTCTCTGCAAGTACTGACAGGGATGACATCGACGGCATATTTGAAATTAATGAGTTAATTCAGAATAAAATTCAAACAATTGAGAATTGTAATGACAATGATAGGCAGGACCTTTTTGAGATTTTACAAGCACATTCCACAGTTTTTACTCACAAAACAGGAACAATCAAGGGATTTCAATATCAATTTCGTGTTCGTGAGCATACTAAATTTTGTGTTAGACCACACGTAATTCCAGCACATTATAGGGACCGTGTTAGAACAGAAATACAATCTATGCTTAATGAGGGCATTATTGAGCCTGCAGTAAGCTCATACAACAACCAATTACATGTTGTTGAGAAGAAAAATGGATCGATCAGGCTTGTTTTAGATTCGAGACAAATCAATACTATCATCATTCCTGAAACAGACAGGCCGCAGACGATGGAAGAACTTCTTCAAAATTTTAATGGTGTAAAAGTGTTGTCTTCCATTGATCTCAGATCCAGCTTTTATCAGATCGAACTTCATCCAGAATGCAGAAAATACACAGCTTTCCTTTGTTTCAGCGTTTGTTATCAGTTTCAGAAACTTCCTTTTGGTTTGAACATTTCTTCGGCAGCATTCATTCGTGGGTTAAATTCCATATTACCTGAGTTCTTAAAACGTCACATCACCTTATATGTGGACGATATCCTAATAGCAGAAGCTTCATGGGAACAACATAACCGCATCCTCGACAGTTTGTTACGTATTTTTGCAGAATCTGGAATTACAGTTAACTTGGAAAAGTCTGAATTCGGTAGGACAAAGGTGAAGTTTTTGGGACATATTATTTCTTCTGAAGGCATTCAGCCGGATCCTGAAAAGTTAGAAGCAATCAGAGCCATTCCAGTTCCATCCACAAAAAAACAAGTCCGTAGTTTTCTAGGTCTCGTAAATTTTTACCGTCGTTTTCTGAATATGCAAATTCTAGTTAAGCCAAAACTTTGTTCTCTCACTGGAAAAAATACTATTTGGAACTGGGACGAACAAGCACAGTTGGAATTCAATTCTTTGAAAGAAGCGTTACTTCACGCACCAATACTAGCTCATCCAGATCTGTCACAAGATTTCTGCCTTAGCACGGATTCTTCTAAAGTCGGTCTTGGTGCCCATTTATTTCAAGAAGCCATAGAAAATGACACTACCATTCAGAAAACCATTGCTTTTGCTAGCCGAGTGCTAACAAAATCTGAAAAAAATTATTCCGTTACTGAATTAGAAGCTTTAGCTATCGTTTGGGCATTTAACAAATTCCGTTTCTTTCTTTCTGGTAAGCACGTAAAAGTATACAGTGATCATCGTGCATTACAATTTCTTATGTCTTCAAAATTAAATCATGACAGGCTAAAACGTTGGGCATTGTTTCTGCAAGAATTCCGCTTCACAATAGTCTACATTCCCGGCAAGGAGAACACTGTTGCGGACGCGCTGTCACGCGCACCGGCTGGGCTTGAGAAAAGTAACAGAGAAGGCAACCTCGAGAAAAATTTCAGTATTCTTTACATTCAGAAAGTCGCCTTTGAAAACTTCATCACCACATCTTTAAAGGACATTGCTCATGAACAAGATAAAGATCCGATTTGGAAAGACATCAAAAGTAAATGGCATGAAAAGACACACACTCAGATTCGGCATTATTACCTGGTTAGAAACAACATACTGTTCAAACGCTGCACTGTTGATGACAAACTATGGGTATTTTGCATTCCAGACGATTTTGTTAATAAGCTCATTTGGTACATTCATTTCAGCTACGCACATTTTGGTCCACGAAAATGTTATCATATTCTTCGAACGACTTGTTATTTTAACAATATGGAAAAGAGAATTCAAAGAGTCTTGTCTATTTGTAAACTTTGTCAAAAGGCGAAACCATCTACTGTCTCCCATCGTGCTCCGCTGTTTCCTATCATTCCTTCTAAATTAAAAGAATTTGCTGCTGTTGATCTCTTGGGACCGCTTGTCAGAACATCTAATGGATTTGCGTACGTTCTAGTCGCTGTTGAACTTACTTCAAAATTTGTTTCTTTCACTCCGTTACGTAAAGCCACTGGACGGTCTGTATCCAACGCCTTTGTTAAAAATTTCTTACGTGAAGTTGGACACGTTAGTAAAGTCATTTCAGATAACGGACCGCAATTCAGATCTGCTGTTTGGTCAC
The DNA here is from genome assembly GCF_023864275.1 of Schistocerca cancellata. Lineage (NCBI taxonomy): Eukaryota > Metazoa > Arthropoda > Insecta > Orthoptera > Acrididae > Schistocerca > Schistocerca cancellata. The sequence continues at coordinate 905,032,318 of NC_064629.1, forward strand.
GCATGCTTCGGAATCATAAAATCAAACCTGTTTTTATTTCATTGTATTCACCACATTGTAACCCGTCTGAACGGATTATGAAAGAAATCAATAAGCTTTGCAGACTTTATTGTCACAGAAAGCATCAGCATTGGGACAGATATTTACACTTATTTCAAAATGTGCTGAATGAAATGCCTCATGATTCCACTGCTTTACCACCTACTATTGTACTGAAGAATGTAGAACCTCCGAACAGAATCAGAGAGCTTGTACCTTTCCCGAATACACGTAAACTTCGACACAAAGACATAATTGATTTGGCTCTTAAAAATATAAAATCTGCAGCAGACAAAAGGAGAAAACTAAACGGTAAAGCAAATGCAAAGAAATTATGTATTGGTCAGAAAGTTCTCATTAAAGTTCATTCATTGTCACATAAGAAGAAACACTTGAGTCACAAATTCTTTCTAGTTTACAATGGACCTTACAGAATCCGACGTATACCACATGATAATTGCGTTGAAGTTGAAACTCTGCGTACTAGGAAGAGTAAAGGTTTACACCACATTTCTCATGTAAAACCATTTATTGACCGATAATCTGCTTTTTAACTTAGTCTTTGCAATTTTCACTTCACGCTACTTGTACAATTTGTCACACTGAGAAACTGTTAACATGCAACTATGTTTTAAAGCTAACTAACTATCCAGTCAAGAACATAGGTAACTTAGACAAGTAATTGCGAATGCATTGTTATTGCGAACAGACGACACAGTGTGGTTGTTTATACATTCCTCCTTGTTAGTTGCACGATTACGTAACGAATATACGGCTTACATACTTAGAACATATACCAGCACTGCTAATGAAATTTTCATGCAACATTTTTGTTTGCTTGAGAGTGGATTCTGGATTTGAGGTGCTTTCTGTGAAATGCCAGATGACACAGTGGTTAGTTTATGTGACAGCCACACGATTTTATCACGACGCTGCTAATGCGTGACAATTTACAATGTTGCTTTTGCGGTGTATCTGTTTTATATCTGCACAGTTTTTTCTGAATTCTTTTATAAAGTGAGACATGTTTTAGTGGTGACTTTTGTGGTATAGCTACAAGGAAACAGCCTTTTCTGTAGCACAACAATACGTTACAGCACAGTACTTTCTTCATCACGGCAATAAGCGTAATAAGTATGATATCTATACGCAAAGCATTTCACTTTGTTTATCATGAGGTAAGTACATTGACTTCTGCAGAACTTAGCTTTCGGAGGACAATAACTACGACACTTCCCAGAGATTATCTTACAGCAAGACGCACATTTAGCGCTACAGGACACGTATTTGAGTGATTAATTTTGTACTTAAAACATTTATTTTTAAAGATTTTTGAATTACAAAGAAAGTTTTTCGTAATACATTTCATTCCATTGCTGTAATCTGTAACACCTGAGGGTATAATTACAATAATCCTCAGGGGGGTACACGCCTACTTAGTGTATCATGTGTTTGGCAAGCACAAGGAGCCCTAGCTAATATGGTATTTGCTTATACAATTTAACACATCGGTACCATATTTCTCTAACACATAAATTACACAGCTATCTGATCATTTAACGGAGAAACAAACATCTTTTTTACTACGTCAGTGACACATGTTTACACAATTACAGAGTTGGATTACTTCACACTTAAGAAATTGTATTTTGTCTGTACTTTTTGCACTGTTCATATTTTTTTGGAACCATTGTGATACTATGAGAGCTTTGAATGATGTATTTGGTATGGGATCATGATTTTTAAAGAACGTTTGAGGTAGATGACACTTTTGACATGAGCAGAGAATTTTTTTAGATTCTGAAATTATTGCAGAAAGCTACGACGTTTTTGAGATTTGGCTGAGGTGTTATGATGTTACTATTACGACGACGATGTGTATTATGCTGCTGAGGTATGTTTATGATCAATAAGCTAATGCTATATGAGTTATTTGATTATGCTACGTATGTTATGATGAAATATTGAAGAAGTGTTGACGAATAAGGTAAGGAATAATGAATAGAAGTTAGGGACTCTTGACTTGTGAAAAAGGATGTTGGAAACCGAGAATCGTACTTTAAGAGTTATGAAATGTGTGTAAATGCGTGAATGTATCACAATGCCGGCGAAAATTTTTTGGACACTGTTATATTCATAAGATTTTGTTTCTACAGATTTGTAACGCAAATTCTTGACCTGTGAAGACTGTCACTGTAGCGGAAACTGCTGTCGTAAATATTTCCGTAAGAAAGTTAATTGACCACCTGCACGTGCGTCGTCGGGACACAGCTGTGTCAAACACCTGGAGAACAAGCCATTAGGGTGTGCCTTTCATCACTAATGCGACACCCTCATTACTTTAAAACATATGATTTTTGTAATGCGTTGTGGGCACACAGCTGTGTCAAACACCTGGAGAACAAGCCATTAGGGTGTGCCTTTCATCGCTAATGCGACACCCTCGTTACTTAAAAACATATGATTACTCGCACTTTGTGCTAATTATTGAAATGCTTATGAATTGATGGGAAATATTCGTACATCTGCACACCTGATTATGACAAGTGTCTTTCTCCGAGAGTTGAGTGCTACTGACTTACGAAATGGCACATGACTATTGAATGACATTTTTATGCTTTGCTTTTCATAGTTGCTTATTTCATTTAATATCTGGTTTCCAGCTGTGTTGCAGCATTAGTTTTATAAAATAAACTTAGATGCATTTGCTAATGTGAACTCTTTCTGTCAACAGATCTATTAAATAATTATTTTATGATCCACATTCTTTAAAAAAGGAGCACTTGGAAAGGAAAGAACAATAAGAAGGAACTAGTAACAGTAACACGTAATTTTCTTTTCAAGTACATGGTAATATTTTTTTACAATCAGTTGTTATGGTGCACCACTTTAATTACATAGACATTAAGATGTGAATAGACATTTCCCTTGTCTGCATTGTTGTTTTTACTGTAATATTTTTTCTGCTTGAGCTATGTCATGTCTAGGTATAAGTTACTGCTGTTTGCCAGGCATAGTGTTATTGAATGTGACTTTTGCTAATTTCTTAATGCTGCTTGCTTCGCAAATCTGCGTTTTTTCTCATTGCTGTTTATATTAACTGTGTTATGTGATGCTGCATTGCCTCGTCCCTTGGTATATACACTACTGGAAATGGAAAAAAGAACACATTGACACCGGTGTGTCAGACCCACCATACTTGCTCCGGACACTGCGAGAGGGCTGTACAAGCAATGATCACACGCACGGCACAGCGGACACACCAGGAACCGCGGTGTTGGCCGTCGAATGGCGCTAGCTGCGCAGCATTTGTGCACCGCCACCGTCAGTGTCAGCCAGTTTGCCGTGGCATACGGAGCTCCATCGCAGTCTTTAACACTGGTAGCATGCCGCGACAGCGTGGACGTGAACCGTATGTGCAGTTGACGGACTTTGAGCGAGGGTGTATAGTGGGCATGCGAGAGGCCGGGTGGACGTACCGCCGAATTGCTCAACACGTGGGGCGTGAGGTCTCCACAGTACATCGATGTTGTCGCCAGTGGTCGGCGGAAGGTGCACGTGCCCGTCGACCTGGGACCGGACCGCAGCGACGCACGGATGCACGCCAAGACTGTAGGATCCTACGCAGTGCCGTAGGGGACCGCACCGCCACTTCCCAGCAAATTAGGGACACTGTTGCTCCTGGGGTATCGGCGAGGACCATTCGCAACCGTCTCCATGAAGCTGGGCTACGGTCCCGTCCACCGTTAGGCCGTCTTCCGCTCACGCCCCAACATCGTGCAGCCCGCCTCCAGTGGTGTCGCGACAGGCGTGAATGGAGGGACGAATGGAGACGTGTCGTCTTCAGCGATGAGAGTCGCTTCTGCCTTGGTGCCAATGATGGTCGTATGCGTGTTTGGCGCCATGCAGGTGAGCGCCACAATCAGGACTGCATATGACCGAGGCACACAGGGCCAACACCCGGCATCATGGTGTGGGGAGCGATCTCCTACACTGGCCGTACACCACTGGTGATCGTCGAGCGGACACTGAATAGTGCACGGTACATCCAAACCGTCATCGAACCCATCGTTCTACCATTCCTAGACCGGCAAGGGAACTTGCTGTTCCAACAGGACAATGCACGTCCGCATGTATCCCGTACCACCCAACGTGCTCTAGAAGGTGTAAGTCAACTACCCTGGCCAGCAAGATCTCCGGATCTGTCCCCCATTGAGCATGTTTGGGACTGGATGAAGCGTCGTCTCACGCGGTCTGCACGTCCAGCACGAACGCTGGTCCAACTGAGGCGCCAGGTGGAAATGGCATGGCAAGCCGTTCCACAGGACTACATCCAGCATCTCTACGATCGTCTCCATGGGAGAATAGCAGCCTGCATTGCTGCGAAAGGTGGATATACACTGTACTAGTGCCGACATTGTGCATGCTCTGTTGCCTGTGTCTATGTGCCTGTGGTTCTGTCAGTGTGATCATGTGATGTATCTTACCCCAGGAATGTGTCAATAAAGTTTCCCCTTCCTGGGACAATGAATTCACGGTGTTCTTATTTCAATTTTCAGGAGTGTATATCTGAGCTCAGTACATTTAAGTTACCTTAAGAGGGGGTAGACTATATAAAAAACTGACTATGGAGAATAGGTAAAGAATGCATTGCGAAGTTATATGAAAAAGATTTGGGCCCCAATGAGTATTGTACAATCAGAAATAATTAGTTTGAAAGAAATATGAATAGAATACAGGAAGGAGGTATAAATAGGACTTTTGGGAATAATGATGAACGAAGGGAGATCTCCATGAAAAATACTGCAGTAAAACAAACCCTGTCCTTTCCTTTTGTGTCATCCCTCTATATGTTTGTGTACCCTTGTGTATTTGTGTTTTTCCTGTCTTTATGTGTTGATGTGTTTATGTGCTGAAATGAGAGCTATGTTGTAGAATTTTTCTATGTTAGTTACTTTGTAAAAAATGTTGAGACATTATTTATTCTGTTTTGTTTTAATGCTCATGTGTAAAGTTGATGTTTCAAAAGTTATTCTGATCGTTTAAGTATGTACTCATGTTATAATTCCTGTAACACTGATGTATATGTTTATTTCTATTCTTTTGTAAAGCCTGTACTACAAATATTATCTGTATTGTTATGTTTTTAATTATGTATTTTGTACCTTAGTCATTGTATTCTTATGTTATAAAATTGTAATTGACAGCAGTTCATCAAATTAAGTAACTTGTAAGTTCCATCTCACTGCACACATTTCTGTTGGTCATAGTATATGGACAATATGTGAGAAGTAGGGTCTGATAGTGTTTGCACGTGTGTTAATAATTCAGCAAGGGACTGGATAACAGCATTGCTGGTTCTAAGGACAATTCCGAAAACTTTGTGAGTGCACAAGTGGTGGTTATGGACTTGTTATATTAACTGCAAGACTCTTCACTGGTGATTGTGCACCCGCACAGTCGCAACAGATGGCTGCTGGCCGTCTCTACAAGGACTACTGTGGGTCTGCATCTCTGGTGGCCCACCAATACCACAATCTCTACCAGGACTACAGTGGGCCTGTCCACACTTTCTACAAGGACTGCAGTGGGTCTGCACCTCTGGTGGCCCACCAATACCACAATCTCTACCAGGACTACAGTAGGTCTACTCTGTGATGACCTATCTACCAATCTTCTACAAAACGTCGAATGACTCTGCTGTGGGTTTGCTCTGTTGTGGCCCATTACCTGTCTGCATGTCAAGAGTCAGCACTGTCTTTCCGTTGGAAGGACCACACTACTTCTTCAAGACTGCATGGAAATCCACTACTTCTGTGTGCAATTTTTTTTACTAATGAGACAATCTGAAAAAAAACTGTAATTACTATTGTGATGAACGATCAGGACTGTGAGAAAATTTTAGCTTTTGACCAACATTGTATCAATAAGTGTGTGCATTGGATATCTTTGTTAGTGTAATTATAAAAAAATTTCTCAAATCATTATTGGCCACTGGCCAAAAAAATTTGTAAAATTTTTTGTGGGGAGCATGGGGGCTATGTAAGTAGGCTGTTTAGATTTTTATATGGGTAATGCCACGTAGCGCTCTGTATGAAAATCACTGGCTGTGCTGTGTGCAGTCTGTGGCTAGTTTGCATTGTTGCCTGCCATTGTTGTCATGAACTGCTATAGCTGGATGTGAACAGCACGTAGCGTTGGGCAGTTGGAGGTGAGCCGCCAGCAGTGGTGGATGTGGGGAGAGAGATGGCGGAAGTTTAAAATTGAACTGCTATATATATTATGATTATTAAGGTAAATACAGTGTTTGTTCTCTATTAAAATCTTTCATTTCCTAACTATCCCTATCAGTAGTTAGTGCCTTCAGTAGTTTGAATCTTCTATTTAGCTGGCAGTAGTGGCGCTCGCTGTATTGCAGTAGTTCCAGTAACGAAGATTTTTGTGAGGTAAGTGATTTGTGAAAGGTATAGGTTAAAGTTAGTCAGGGCCATTGTTTTGTAGGGATTATTGAAAGTCAGATTGCGTTGCGCTAAAAACATTGTGTGTCAGGTTAAGCACAGTTTTGTATAAATTGTGGTAAGGGGACGTTTCAATCTGACCAATAGTCTTGTTCCACATGCTACCGAAATTCTCTAATTCCCACTATATATAACTTTAACTTATCCATTTCCTTTTTTAAATTTTCTAACGTATCGGCCCAAATAAGGGATCTGACATTCCATGCTCCGATTCGTAGAACGCCAGATTTCTTTCTCCTGATAACGAAGTCCTCCTGAGCAGACCCCGCCTGGAGATCCGAATGGGAGACTATTTTAACTCCGAAATATTATACCCAAGAGGACGCCATCATCATTTAACCATACAGTAAAGCTTCATGCCCTGGGGAAAAATTACGGCTTTAGTTTCTCCTTGCATTTAGCTAATAGCAGCACAAGCACAGCGAGGCCGTTTTGGTTCCTGTCACAAGGCCAGGTCAGTCAATCATTCAGACAGTTGCCACTGCAACTAGTGAAAAGGCCGCTGCCCCTCTTCACGAACGACACGTTTGTCTCGCCTCTCAACAGATACCCCTCTTCCGTTGTTGTTGCACCTTCCGTACGGCTACCTGTATCACTGAGGCACAAAAGCCTCCCCACCAACGGCAAGGTCCATGGTTCATGGTTGGGGGGGGGGGGGGGCGGCACAAATTTAGATATAAAAAAATCATACAGAAAAGAGCATAAGAGCATACCTGATCCTGATTTTCTTGGATTCAGTCTCAAAAAGCCGTAGAAAGCACTACTACCATCGTTATGACAATGTACTTTGAAAGCGTAAAGCCACAGCCACCTCTTGTAGAGCTTAGCATCACATTTAGAAATAGGAAGGGGAGGTTTTGAGCATAATCAGATTCTGACACAAATATGTTGCAATCATTCTTACTTGCTTCTACCGGAATTTTTTATTTAATATTGTTGTACCGTTCAGTCTTTTTTAAAGAAAAAAATTGTCTTTACATTCACTGTCTGGCTTTACTTTGAGAGATGTTTCACGTGCAGCACAATAATCACAAACGTCTACTCTCGGCTATCTAAAACTTTTCCTCATTGTGTTCCCTGAAATATTTATGATGTGGACTATATCTAAAGTTCAGAGGCTTCCCTGTTTTATCGCAAATTTATTGTTTGAAAATGGTATACAACTTCACAACATTTAAGCAGAATTTTCAAAATCTTCTCTTCACGCCTTTAACCTGCTGCACTCAGATTGTTACGAGGAATCTGCTTTCAGCGATCTTCTACAAGTTTCCACACATCATCAGTTACGTTGTTGGGGCTATTACAATGTTTTACCCTATGGTGTTCTATAACATCACCTGAAAAATGTTAAGCGTTTCAATTATCCAGTTAAAAAAGTTAATCCAGTGTCTAAATTGTCTCTGTATGTGTTCTTCATTCCTGTTTTACACTATTCTGTTTTGTTATACTTTGATTGATTGGAACATATTAAATCGAGTATGAGTCTCTTTTGAAAGTACAAAATTAAATCTGGAAGTAACAATAGTAATAATAATGAAACGAATAATCTGTTCTAAAAAATTATGTACAGTTCTCAGGCTCATATTTGAATTCTGTAATGTGGAGAGTAAAAACTATCTGCAAATAGACTTGTCGTCTTTTTGCACCTTTATGTCATAACTCCACAATTAATCCCTCTCTTTCATTCTTTATTTCTTATGTAAAACTTTACCTAGCTTCTTCATATATCCAAGTGACATTGTATCTTGCAATAATTTATCCACGTTTTCCCGAAACAGTTCGAAGCATCACAGTCTATAGATTGAAACTACCTGAAAATATTGTGTTTCCAGAATTTCCAGTAACATGTATTTTATACTTAATATTTAGCTGGAAGCTAACTGAATATAGAAACAGTTTTGCCTTTTTTGCAGGATTTTTCCACTTTCTGTAATCTCTTCTTCTTCGCTTCATTTCCAGTCGTCAGAGAAACGTAATGTTTCCCATGGTTTTTGTCACGTATTGCGGTATTTCTTTTCCAAGCACTAGCGTCTCGTTCCGTTTACATAAAGTTTTACAAATTTCAAACCTGTGCCTTCCTTTTTACTGCAGTTACTTGAATCACTTTCACTTGTGGAGGATTCACAACATGCAGACGTCTCACCTACCGCTGGCATGTTCTCCAACCAATGTTGCAATGCAACAGTCTTCCTCTTTCAATGCTTCTCACCAGTCTATGTTCACCTACTATTTTTCTTTGTCTTTCCTTTCCGAGCACCAAATATCATTTCCACATTACAATTAAAATTTTGTCTTCCTTAACTACTTGATTAATTTCCTTTCTCTCATCATATTGATCTCGGCGGAGGTTCGAGTCCTCCTTCGGGCATGGGTGTGTGTGTTTGTCCTTAGGATAGTTTAGGTTAAGTAGTGCGTAAGATTAGGGACTGATGACATAAGCAGTTAAGTCCCGTAAGATTTCACACAATTTTTTTCTCATCATATATTCTTTCAATCACCTCATAACCTGTGAAGATGTTTGACATATAAATTTGTACTACTGTAGCCGGTGTTAGTTTCGTGTCTATAGTGGCTACGATGAGGTATTTACCATGGTGCTCACAGTACCTTATCCACATTACTGTTTTCTTGTTCATCATTAGACCTAATCCTACTATACCTTACCTGAATTTGTTTGATAACTCTGTATTCACCTGATCAGCAGTCCTGTACTTGCTGTCGCTTCACTTTACTAATTCATGACCAAACAATCTTCAAGTTCTTTCACCTTTTTTTCTTTTTTTTTTAATTTCTAGTTGCCTTCTCGCTTACGTTCCACTCTCCGACCCATAGAATTACAGACTTGCAAATCATTATCAGAACATCCTCCTGAATAGTCCCGGCTGGAGATTCGAATGTGGGACTATTTTCCTTCCGAAATCTGTTACCCGAGAGTATGTCACCATCGTTAAGCCATATAGTGAGTTGCAGGCCCGTTGGAAAATGAAATAAAGGCTGTAGTTTTCCACACTTTCAACCGTTTCCAGTACCAGCACACCAAGGTTATGTTGGCTAATGTTACAAGACCAGATCAGTCAGCCATCCACACTCTTACTTCAGCAACTATTGTAAAGGCTGCTGTCCCTCTTCAGGAACCACGGAATAGTATGGCCTCTGTACAGAAAACACTCTGTTGTGGTTTCACTTATTGTACAGCCATCTGTATCATCATGGTACGCAAGCAGTCCCACCTCGGCGAGGTCCATGGTGTATCAGCTGGATTGACAGAAATACTAATTATAAATAAAAACCACCAAAACTGTGTTAATACATATTTGTTGAATCACGAATGATTACTTTCTATAGAACATTACCAGATTGCCTGCCGTAAAAACAACGCACGATGATATGCTGAAAACCATCGTATAGGCGTTTAATGAAATGCTACAGCGATAGTCAGAGAGATAGAAATTATGGAGTGAGGAAAGAAAAACCCTATACGCTGGGTACCGAACCAATATGTTTGACCAATAATGCAATAGAGATCGGAGAAAAAGAATTCGAAAGAATACCTAATTTAGCGAATTCAATAATCTTAAAAACTACAAAACTAGACCTTTCGAAACACAAAAACGTTATTAAAGATGCGTTATGAGATTTACATTTCAGTGACGTTATCGACATTCAGAATACGAAAGTTAACAACAGATCGTCCCAGTGTATCTATTACGACGACCGCAACGCTTATCCTTGCTCCGAGTATCGACTGCTGCTGGGAATACAGCATAGCATAATTTCACAGCTTACAGAAGGGCATATCAATTACCAACTACAGACACCTCAGTTCAAGTGCTTCAAATCCGGTATCTAGAACTTTCCCATGTAGGTAGGTTATAATTCGAGGTTTTAATGACGTATGGCAAGCGAATCTCATACATACGAGGCGACATTCATGGGAATTTTAAAAATAATATTAATGGTTATTGACGTGTGCTCGAAATTTTCTTTGAGCCCTCCCTGTGGAAACAAACACAGGGAAGCTGTCGCACAGGCATTTCAACAGCTGTTACAGGTAAGAGCCTGTAAGTAGGCTGTTTAGGTTTTCTTATTGGTAACGCCACGTAGCGCTCTGTATGAAAATCACTGGCTGTGCTGTGTGCAGTCTGTGGCTAGTTTGCATTGTTGTCTGCCATTGTAGTGTTGGGCAACTGGATGTGAACAGCGCATAGCGTTGCGCAGTTGGAGGTGAGCCTCCAGCAGTGGTGGATGTGGGGAGTGAGATGGCGGAGTTTTGAGAGCGGATGATCTGGACAGAGACAGTAAATTTGTAAGACTGGATGTCATGAGCTGATATATATAATATGACTTTTCAACAATATTAAGGTAAATACACTGTTTTTTCTCTATCAAAATCTTTCATTTGCTAACTATGCCTATCAGTAGTTAGTGCCTTCAGTAGTTTGAATCTTTTATTTAGCTGGCAGTAGTGGCGCTCGCTGTATTGCAGTAGCTTGAGTAACGAAGATTTTTGTGAGGTAAGTGATTTGTGAAAGGTATAGTTTAATGTTAGTCAGGGCTATTCTTTTGTAGGGATTATTGAAAGTCAGATAGCGTTGCGCTAAAAATATTGTGTGTCAGTTTAGTGTTGATCAGAATAGGTAAAGAGCGAAATGCGAAATGTTTGAGTACGTTCAGTTCTGCTCAGCTGTTTGAAAATCAAATAATGTATGAGGTTTATCAGAACAGTCATTCATTACTTTTTCTAAAGGGACGTTTCAAACCAACCGAATCCCACGCAATCTGCAAACAGATCACGGTGGTGATCTCTGTAACAGGTATTTCATAATGGTAATTGAACGGTATTGTTCTTGTAGATGAAAGCGTTTATTGTGTAGTGTTGGAACTGGACAATAAAATGGCAAATGTAGATGTGTTTTAACCTTCATGATTCCCTTCAGTGGAATGATATCCTCCCACATATTATCAACATGTATTACAACTCTGTTCATAGGACAATGGAATTCAGATTTAGCTGCAGATGACCCTGTAAATGGGTCCATAGTGTTTTATAGAAGCTGTAAACGTAAGGCTTACAGTTCATCCTCTGGTCGAGTGCGTGCTGTTTGGTTAAACTGCTGTACATTAATTTCTTGAAGATCTGGACGTGCACGTGAGTCGATTCCGTTTCCTTAAAAAAGTTTATTGTTTGCAGTAATCGCCGGTATTGATCTTGTGACCACCCGGTATCATTGCTGGCATTGTTTCAGTATTTCGAGTAAACATGCTTGCAAAGGCTATTAAGTTATCACACAGCCAACATCACTCTGTAGGTTATATGATCTTTATATCACGATAACGCGGATCTTCTAAACTCAATGCTGGGTAGCACTCATGATCAGAAAGCATTCCAACGCTAACACATTTACATCCATTTGAATTAGGGGGGAAAAGGTATTGAAAATGGGTATGTACTGCTGCTGAGAAGTTTTCGTTAGAAGGGACTGCACATCATCTACAAAAAAGGAAAATAAAACGTGTGAAACCACTGACCCACAAGTAAAAGACCTATACATACACACAAGAACATCGATGGTGCTTGGATGATGTTGACTGTTTAGGTGGAGCCTGGTGTTTCATTATGGTGACATTTACCTACTGATCACACTTTGCAAACTGAAATCACTACTTACCGATGGTAAATATGTTCATTTTGCAATGCAGTGTTGGTAACTTCATAGAAAATGTGTGTGCTCGATATATTGCCGGTTTATATGAGGAGCAGGAACATAAAGTTAGAATCTCTTTTGGGATAGAAGGTTGTGTGCGTGTGCTGAACGGACGTGTTTCTACAACTCTGTGTGGAATATACGACTAAAGCAGTGGCGATACACTGATCACACGACTTAATCCACTTTTTAAGTGGATTATGGTCTAACAGAAATGCTTTTATTGTGTAATTATCGTCTTCAAACTTCTTTATTGGTTGACTCAGTTTTACCAGCTTCGAACCAATGCATGATCTGATTAGCACATCTGAATTTTCAGGATGAAGTGTCTTGCTCTGATCCCACCAGAGTTCGTCAGTTACACAGAATATCTTTTCGAATTCCTCAGAAATGAAGTTTTCATGGGTCTGCTACGAATAGCACTGAAATTAATGGAAGGGAAAATCTGTGATGTCTTGTGACATTGTTGCTCTGCTGACAACAGTGGACTTGGGTGTGCAGACGGCAGCGTGATGGTTGGGAAACGGCTGTTAGCGTACAGTAACGTAATGTGTCAGTAGGGCACTTTACAGTCTCCTCACAGAGGGCGGAAAGAGTCCTGTGTGGGCAGGTGGCGGGTGATGGGACCGGCAGCGCTATGGTAGAAGGGGCAGCAGCGCCTACACGAACCATTCATTTAGCCATGAGCTACAGGTCGAAGCAGTGACAGCTGTTGGCTGCTGTCTAGCCCGCGGCATCAGAGTTAGCCCGTCCTGGCTGTGCACCCATTGCTGGTGCGATACAAGCAGACTGCGGGAGCTGCGACATCGCTGTCATCGGCGCGGGGGTGGTGTGGGGGCAGTGCGGAGGTGGACAGTCCTTCCCCATTCCTCCCTAGTGTTTGTTTAAATTAAGTTGCTTGTAGGTCCAAACTCAGAGTATGCACTGACCGTGATCATCTCAGTGAATACATATCAGTGAAGACATACAGTGAAGACATATCTGTTAGGTCAGAAAACTAGCCTGGACCTGCACGAACATCCTTTGTCTCTTACGTTATAGCGCCAGTATTTCGGAACTTGGGTTCTGGCTTCATAGAACCTGTCCTAGGATCTCTGGTCTGGGCCTGAATTCTACACTGTTACAAAAATAGCCCAACACGTCAGAGCTGGATTGTGACACCATTGAGCCAGTGCCAGTATTACAGCTCTGCTGCAGTACACCAGGATCCTACGCTATTATAAATAGCCTGAGAGATCACAGCTGGCTTGTGACGAAATAGAGCTGTCCCAGTGTTCCATTCCATCCTGAATAACAATGCACCATCTTCGATTTATCACCAATTTATATTTAAAATATAACCATGCTTCATTAGGAAATGCACTAGCACAGATGGACTATTTTTTTTATTTTCCGTCCAATTTCCCAAAAAAATTTTGAATTTCCCGCTATTTCATACATAGAGCATCTGACCTTTGTTGGAGGGGGAGGAGGGGGAGGAGGTGGAGGTGGGGAAACTTCGGTGCTGGAATGTGGGTTTTTATCCTAGTAATAGGATCAACAGCACTACCGAAGTATCGTCTACAGAAAAGTATCGCACTAGGATGGTTTCTTGAGGAAGGCAGCAAGAGCCATAGCAGTAGCATAAATACAGTATTGCAAATTTACTCTTTCTGATGGCCACACTTCCAGATCATCCGCTCTCAAAACTCCGCCATCTCACTCCCCACATCCACCACTGCTGGAGGCTCACCTCCAACTGCGCAACGCTATGCGCTGTTCACATCCAGTTGCCCAACACTACAATGGCAGACAACAATGCAAACTAGCCACAGACTGCACACAGCACAGCCAGTGATTTTCATACAGAGCGCTACGTGGCGTTACCAATAAGAAAACCTAAACAGCCTACTTACAGGCTCTTACCTGTAACAGCTGTTGAAATGCCTGTGCGACAGCTTCCCTGTGTTTGTTTCCACAGGGAGGGCTCAAAGAAAATTTCGAGCACACGTCAATAACCATTAATATTATTTTTAAAATTCCCATGAATGTCGCCTCGTATGTATGAGATTCGCTTGCCATACGTCATTAAAACCTCGAATTATAACCTACCTACATGGGAAAGTTCTAGATACCGGATTTGAAGCACTTGAACTGAGGTGTCTGTAGTTGGTAATTGATATGCCCTTCTGTAAGCTGTGAAATTATGCTATGCTGTATTCCCAGCAGCAGTCGATACTCGGAGCAAGGATAAGCGTTGCGGTCGTCGTAATAGATACACTGGGACGATCTGTTGTTAACTTTCGTATTCTGAATGTCGATAACGTCACTGAAATGTAAATCTCATAACGCATCTTTAATAACGTTTTTGTGTTTCGAAAGGTCTAGTTTTGTAGTTTTTAAGATTATTGAATTCGCTAAATTAGGTATTCTTTCGAATTCTTTTTCTCCGATCTCTATTGCATTATTGGTCAAACATATTGGTTCGGTACCCAGCGTATAGGGTTTTTCTTTCCTCACTCCATAATTTCTATCTCTCTGACTATCGCTGTAGCATTTCATTAAACGCCTATACGATGGTTTTCAGCATATCATCGTGCGTTGTTTTTACGGCAGGCAATCTGGTAATGTTCTATAGAAAGTAATCATTCGTGATTCAACAAATATGTATTAACACAGTTTTGGTGGTTTTTATTTATAATTAGTATTTCTGTCAATCCAGCTGATACACCATGGACCTCGCCGAGGTGGGACTGCTTGCGTACCATGATGATACAGATGGCTGTACAATAAGTGAAACCACAACAGAGTGTTTTCTGTACAGAGGCCATACTATTCCGTGGTTCCTGAAGAGGGACAGCAGCCTTTACAATAGTTGCTGAAGTAAGAGTGTGGATGGCTGACTGATCTGGTCTTGTAACATTAGCCAACATAACCTTGGTGTGCTGGTACTGGAAACGGTTGAAAGTGTGGAAAACTACAGCCTTTATTTCATTTTCCAACGGGCCTGCAACTCACTATATGGCTTAACGATGGTGACATACTCTCGGGTAACAGATTTCGGAAGGAAAATAGTCCCACATTCGAATCTCCAGCCGGGACTATTCAGGAGGATGTTCTGATAATGATTTGCAAGTCTGTAATTCTATGGGTCGGAGAGTGGAACGTAAGCGAGAAGGCAACTAGAAATTAAAAAAAAAAGAAAAAAAGGTGAAAGAACTTGAAGATTGTTTGGTCATGAATTAGTAAAGTGAAGCGACAGCAAGTACAGGACTGCTGATCAGGTGAATACAGAGTTATCAAACAAATTCAGGTAAGGTATAGTAGGATTAGGTCTAATGATGAACAAGAAAACAGTAATGTGGATAAGGTACTGTGAGCACCATGGTAAATACCTCATCGTAGCCACTATAGACACGAAACTAACACCGGCTACAGTAGTACAAATTTATATGTCAAACATCTTCACAGGTTATGAGGTGATTGAAAGAATATATGATGAGAAAAAAATTGTGTGAAATCTTACGGGACTTAACTGCTTATGTCATCAGTCCCTAATCTTACGCACTACTTAACCTAAACTATCCTAAGGACAAACACACACACCCATGCCCGAAGGAGGACTCGAACCTCCGCCGAGATCAATATGATGAGAGCGTGGGGTACAAACTAAGATCATCAATGAGGAGGTTATCCGCAGAATTGGTGAAGAAAAGAACATAAGGAGCCCAGTCACAAGAAGAAGGAACAGGATCATACGACATGTGTTAACACATCAAGGACTACCATCCATGGTATAGCGCGGGTTGTACAGGGTAAAAACTGTAGGGGTACTGAGAGACTGGAATACATTCCTCAAATAATTGTGAAAATACTACTACACTGAGAGTATAGGTTGATAATAGAAATGATAATAGAAAGGAAGACCTTTATAGGTTGTTTAATAATTCCTGTTAGAGACTGCTTTGAATTGCAGATGACAGTCCGATTCACGAAAGATGGCGCTTCGCACAGGTCGAGGCAGGGACTAGGAGTGAATCGTTGCCGATTCCAAGCGACTACTGTGGAACGCGTTTAGAGGGGCTATGCACTTGAAGAAAGCTTGTATCCTGCAAATTATGTCTCT
The DNA here is from genome assembly GCF_023864275.1 of Schistocerca cancellata. Taxonomy (NCBI): domain Eukaryota; kingdom Metazoa; phylum Arthropoda; class Insecta; order Orthoptera; family Acrididae; genus Schistocerca; species Schistocerca cancellata. The sequence continues at coordinate 905,048,685 of NC_064629.1, forward strand.
GTCTTCTTTATGTAGACTTTATCGCTTACCATCACCATCAGCGATGACAACTTTCAACAAAAGTAATAAAAATTCACTACATTGCTCCCTAAGTTCATAATTTATATGAAGGCAAAAAACACCACCATGACTATAGAACGTTTTTTGAAAACTACGGTCCGTTTCACGCCAATTTAGGCGCATTCACAGGTGATCTAAACAAGAATTAGAAAGGCAGAATTTTACAGTCTTTTCTTTTGATACTGGCTTAGTAAATATTGCTATATGGAATAAAATAGTCTTGTACATAACTTACGTCTTTTACCTTTAGCCTCTCCTCGTCCTTCACGTCACTGATAAATTAAAACCAGCTAGAAGTGTTTGTCAAACTGATAATAAATGGAGGGTCCCTAAAACAAAGTAAAATTCGTATTTGGTGCGGAGAGAATAAAATAAGTCTCGCAAAGCGCGCGAAAGTGTACAAAAGCGCCGGCCGGAGTGGTCGAGCTGTTCTAGGCGTTACAGTCTCGAACCGCGCGACCGCTACGGTCGCAGGTTCGAATCCTGCCTCGAGCATGGATGTGTGTGATGTTCTTAGGTTAGTTAGGTTTAAGTAGTTCTAAGTTCTTCGGGACTGATGACCTCAGAAGTTAAGTCCCATAGTGCTCAGAGCCATTTGAACCATTTTTGTACATAAGCACCAATAAAAACATACCATATTATCTGTTGGAGGCAATGTTGGCCAATGTTGGCACAGCCATAAGAAACCCTAAGATCACATTTGATGCTCACATGGACTACAACATTCATAAAAGAGCTCTCAGAATGCTACTGGACACTCATTGGCTGTCGGAGAATGACTGACGCAGGTGCGCAGAATGAAACTAAACTCGACCTCCATTGTTCGTGACTCCCACTATAGCAGATAAAGTTTTGATAGGGAAACCATGTCTGGAAATCTGCCGGATGTGAAATAAGTTTGAACGTCGCATCATTTTTAAATCTCCCGCTTCACGATACGCACACAGCAGAGGCAATGATTTTTTACATGCGTGATCTAGACGAGCCCACGTCATGGGCCATGTTTCTAACACTGCTCGTTTGGTTCTCTTCTACGTGACGAATAACGTCCTTTTCAGAGTCAAGAGAACGCCGCTTCCATGGAGCACCATAGTCAACTTTCCTAGCTGCAACGTTCCAGTTTCTCTTAGCCGTTGTTGTAGTCAGTCCAAAATGGTATGCGCTGTCATAATTACAACAGGGACAAGCGACAGCACCCTCTTCTCTGTTTGTGTACGTATCGTGAAGTGGGTGATCTGATCTTAAGTCTTATTTTATATGCTAATGGTACAGGATTACTTGCCAAGTTTTATCAACTAAGTCCTCTGTGTACCCACTAGAGGCACGTAATAGAAACTGCAAAACACCCTCTATACATGTGTTTAGAAACAACCACTTGTTGGGCAATGAAGGTCAACAGAAAGAAAGTATACTACTCTGAACACTGTTCAAGTAATCGACCCATGCCTCTAAAATGATTTGTTTTCGGATATATGGTAACAGGAGTTTCCTCCAGTTTTACAAATACTATCTTCGAGAACACAACGCAGTACACTTTTAAACACCACAAATACAGATACTGATAGATACCAGAAATTAATTTTCGTTGCCTTTGAGTCACGTGCTCGTAAGACGCAGGAGATATTCCTTTTCTATGTAGAAAGCACAGCCCTGGCTCTTAAGAAATCGTAATGGTAACTTTACCTTTTTACTATTACGTTTATTAATTTATCATAGATGATGTACAAAAATGTGCACCATAGTCGCCAGTTGCTGTAGTGGGTTTCCACTGGAAACTATCAGCAAGCGGCATGTCGACTCTCGGTGGCACTTCTCGACAAAACTGAAGAACGAGCGTGACGTACGCAGTGCCCTCTGAAAGAATGCAGTACACATTGTCGAGAGCCTGCTGGAACTAGCGTCACCATGACTGGAACGCATATGGCGGGTAGTGGGCTCCAGCAGCATCTGCAAACCCTACTCTTTATATTCCATGCATGAGATATATAGCGCGGAACAACAGCCAGCGGCTCGGTTTCGAATAATCAGGAGGAATGGAGCTGAGGGACCCCCGGGAGCGTGTCGCGTGTTCTTGCAAGATGGCTGAGTTACGCTAATTCTGCAAGTCTGGGCGCGCGGGGCCGCTTACACACCGCTGTCCGCTGAGTAATGACCCAAATTTCCCGCAAAACACTGTATCAATTTTATTCCGTTATATTAGTCCCTTTAGCGGTAACTCTACATTAACGAACACAACCCGCAGAGGGAAACGGACAAAACAAAGGAGCAGACAAAATTACTAGCTTGATTTGCACGAGACCTGCTTCTTTGTTTCTAAAATATACTTCGTGTGATTAATACAAGAAATAAACTTCCTAAATGAGTATGCAGTCATCCTGGATATCTTGTAAAAAAAGTCATCTATACCGCTTAGTAATTTTTTTATTTGTGTCATTTCGTCTACTACCGCCACTAAAACTGTAATTAACTTTAAAGGAGTATAAGATTGAGATCTGTTTGTTATACAGTATCAGAATGTAAAAGATAAAAAACTGAAAGCCATTTGATTTCAAAAGGTTGTTACATTATTTGCAGTGACAGTTTTGTATGCAATATTGCCCACAGGCAACACTTTTCTTGCATGTGTGTATGATGAAGGTATACCGAATCACAAAGTTTATGCTGTTGTCACGCAGTCAGATAGTCAGTACTGAGAGACTATGTTGTCGACGGTGGTCAGTAGCAGATGTGAGTACTAGTGCAGAGACATAATCTCGGAGTATTGTTGGTGTATCTTGGAATTTATAAAAGAAGGTAATATCCAGCTGCATGCGCTAGTATTACAGGAAGTGGGATGTCGTGTTCACAGAATATCTTTTAGTTTTAGTTATAAATTTTCTTATCTAGGGTTGTTACACTATTACGGTACTGTTGTTCCATTAGTTCGTAAACGTATGAACTCAGAGAAGTAATACATCACTATTTATCCCTTTTCATTCTTAAGTATTGAACATAAATTTCATTTAAAGAGTTAATTCTGTGAATGTTTGAAGTTTTGCCTGAAGTACTCATCTGAAGAGCTTTGTGTTTGGTGTTCTTGTTCAAGTAACGATGATCAGTAATACAATCTTGTTCTCACCTCCTTCATTTCACTGATTCAAACACAGACTTTAAGTGCAATTAGTTTTTGTTTAATTATTCGACATCAAGTCTCCATATCTCACTTGTTATTCAAAAAATTGGAAACAAAAATATTTCGTGCTAGCACTGCAGCTCGCGAAGTACGACTGTAATGGCTTTGAGGACTATGGGGCTTAACATCTGAGGTCATCAGTCCCCTAAAACTTAGAATTACTTATACCTAACTAACCTAAGGACATCACACACATCCACGCCCGAGGCAGGATTCGAACCTGCGACCGTAGAGGTCGCGCGGTTCCAGACTAAAGCGCCTAGAACCGCTCGGCCACTTCGGCCGGCTACGACTGTAAATTGCCGGCCTTATGTCAAGCTGGTGCTAGATATAGCGTTGTACACGGAAGGATTAATTTACTGCTAGAAGCAGCATCATATACAGGAACAGAATCTTGTTTTAGTCACTTAACACAAAGTGGTTACCCATTCCGATTATATTCACTTTCTGATGTTTTTCATACACTATGTGATCAGAAGTATCCATACACCCGAAAAACATGCGTTTTTCTTATTAGGTGCATTGTGCTGTCACCTGCTACCAGGTACTCCATATCAGCGACCTCAGTAGTCATTAGACATCGTGACAGAGCAAGAATGGTGCGCTACGCGGAACTCACTGATTTCGAACGTGGTCAGGTGATTGTGTGTCACTTGTGTCATACGTCTGTACGCAAGATTTCCACACTTTTAAACATCCCTAGGTTCACTGTTTCCGATGTGACAGTAAAGTAGAAACGTGAAGGGGCACGTACAGCACAAAAGCGCACAGGCCGGCTTCGTCTGTTTACTGACAGATACCGACGAGAGTTGAAGAGGTTTGTAATGTGTAATAGGCAGACATGTATCCGGACAATCACACAGGAATTCCAAACTGCATCAGGATGCACGGCAAACACTGTGACAGTTAGGCAGGAGGTGAGAAAACTTGGATTTCATAGTCGAACGGCTGCTCATAAGTCACACATCACGTCGGTAAATGCAAAACGACACCTCGCTTGGTGCCAGGAGCGTAAACATTGGACTATTGAACAGTGAAAAAACGTTGTGTGGAGTGACGAATCACAGTACACAATGGGGCGATCGGTTGGCAGGATGTGGGTATGACGAATTCCCGGTGACCGTGTTCTGCCAGCGTGTGTAATACCAACAGTAAAATTCGGAGGCGGTGGTGTTATAGTCTGGTCGTGTTTTTCATGGAGGGGGCCTGTACCCCTTGTTGTTTTGAGTGGCACTATCTCAGCACATGCGTACACTGACGTTTTAAGCAACTTTTGGCTTCCCACTGTTGAAGAGCAATTCGGGGATGGCGATTGCATCTTTCAACACAATCGAGCATCTGTTCATAATGCACTGCCTGTGGCTAGTGGTTACACGACAATAACATCCCTATAATTGACTGGCCCGCACGTAGTCCTGACCTGAATCCTACAGAACACCTTTGGGATGTTTTGGAACGCCGACTTCGTGCCAGGCCTCACCGACCGACATTGATACCTCTTCTCAGTGCCGCATTCCGTCACGAATAGCCTGCCTTTCCCCAAGAAACCTTCCAGCACCTGATTGAACATAAGCCTGCGAGAGTGGAAGCTGTCTTCAAGCCAAATTGAATTCCAACATTACCGATGAAGGGCGCCACGAACTTGTAGGTCATTTTCAGCCTGGTGTCCGGATACTTTTGATCACACAATGTAGGAAACGTAAGCAAGATTCCATTGGTAGCTTTTATTCAGCAGTCAGTTGCAACCTTGCTTTGCAACCACATCTGTAACGAAATACTATTTATGCGCCTTAATCTTGTTGCCTATACACCCATATACAATAACTTCTTTCTCCCAATTGGATAATTTCTTCCTGGTGTGTCATTTTTTAAGTCTTACTGTGTATTTCTTGACAGTTAACTGCATATAACAATTCCTTTTACACATATAGCGATAATTCACTTCTCATGGGTAATACGGGGGCTGTTCAGTAAGTAATGCAACATATTTACTTTTTCGGCCAATTTCGATTGAGAAAATGCTGAATTTGCTGTGCGTCATCGTGAAATATTGCCGCTTCAGCCCTTATGGTTTCATGTAGTTCCCTGGCAGCCCTACCCTGCTGTGGCTCCTGAAATGTCGGAGGTGATCGATGGATCACAGACACCTCGCTGCGAAACTAGACGTCTCTATTAATAGTGCTAACATACTCGTCCACCAGTCGGGGGTGGGCGAGCAGTTCTAGGCGCTTCAGTCCGGAACCAAACTTCCGCTACGGTCGCAGGTTCGAGTCCTGCCTCGGGCGTGGATGTGTGTGATGTCCTTACGTTAGTTAGGTTAAAGTAGTTCTAAGTCTAGGGGACTGATGATCTCAGATGTTAAGTCCCACAGTGCTTAGACCCATTTGAACCAGTCGGGGTACTGAATAATGTATGCCCTCTGTGTTCCTTGACGTCTAACAGACGACCATGAAAAACAACGAAGGACAATTTGTACGGAACTGCTTGCGCATTACGAGGCTGATAGCTACAAGTTTTTGTTGATCATCGTCACAGGCGATGGAGTTTGGGTTCATCATATCGAATCTGAAACAAAACGGCTATCCATGAAGTGACGCACACCATCGTTCCTTCGAAGAAAAAGTTCAAAGCCACATACTCAGCAGGTAAAGCCGTTGCGACCTTTCCTGGGAGTCTGAAGGTTTTTGTGTTTGATGTCCTCCCCCAGGGTGCAACGATCAACTCGGAAGTGCACTGTGCAACCCTCGAAATATTGAAGAAGCGATTTTAGCGTGTACGTTACCACAAACATTCAAATGAACTATTCTCAGACTTTGATATGGCAAGTCCCCACACAGATCTGCGCACCCGGAAGGAGCTCAATAAAAATTCATCGGACTGTTCTTCCTCGTCCATCCTACAGCCCGATCTTACACCTTCAGGTTTTCATTCGTTTGGCCCAACGAAGAATGCACTCCGTAAGAAACAGTACGTGGGTGATGGGGAAGTTATTGATGCCGCAAGATGTTTGCTCTGACGTCGACCACTAGTGTGGCACCATGCGAGCATATAGGATCTTCCAATAAGGTGGCGTAAGGCCGGTCAAATTGAACAGAAGTTATGTTGAAAAATAGGGTTTCTATCCAAAAGAGTTGGGTATAGTATGCTGTATTGGAATCCTGAATAAAATGAACCTGCTTTCATACAAAAACGTGTGGCATTACTTATTGATCGCCCCTTGTATAATCTGTGGAGATCACTAGGAAGTATACTGAAGAGTTTTTCTTTGTGAGATGAAACGCACACAGATTTTCAATTGGTAGTTAGGATATAAGACACTATTGTGTAGAGTAGCACATCGGCATCAGGAAAGAATTATTGCGCTTATCCTAATTAGTATAAAGCATTTGATTATATGATACATGGAACGATGTCGACTGCATAATTTTTGGAAGTGACGTGCAGTGTGTGGTATAGGTATTTTCTTGGGAAAAGTTTGCTTTAGTATGATGCGTTATTTTTATTTTGTGTTTACTTAGAGTAAGTAGCTCATGTCAAACGGAAAGGTTATTTGCTATTAAGAGAAAATTTTGTTCCAACTGGATAGTATTCTTAACTTGTAGTGTTCTGTAGCTAGAGAGTGATTTATGGTAAAAGTGTACACTGAAGATTTACTATCGTGTTATTTACTGAAGTGCTTGTGTTTCTATTTTTTGGTGTACATACAGAAGAACACGTTCGCATTTTTAGTAGAAGTTAACGTTTTGAGACAGAGGATTACTGTTGCGCATCATTGGAAATCGTTAGTGTGAAAATTTATTGGGTAGATTTAGTTTCAGTCTTCATCAGTATTCTACTAATTTTCCTTTTCTTGCTATCATGGGCGAAACTGCTGAGCCACAGACAGAAGGTGTTCAGCCAGTGCTTAGTGTTACGAAATGTACACCTGAAATATGAAAGAATTGAGTTATTTATTTAGTATTAATTATAGCTCTAAGGATGATGGAAATACAGGGAAAGAAGGGGCAAGCGAAACATTAGTTACATGCCAATTTAGTAAGAACATTTCTAGCTGGAAGCAGGCGCTCAGTATTCTGACTAAAGAAATCACTGAAATGCTGAATAAAAAGGCAAGAAATGCATCGCATAGTACATTAAATACTAGGGTAGTCGCTAGTGAAGAGCTGGTTAAGCAGAATAATCGAATTAAAGATGAGAATAATAGAGGATAGTAAAATGATATTATTAGTAGGCAGGAAGAGTGTATTATCTTTAAAGAGCTTATAGAGTGTAGATTAGGGAAATAGTAGATGAGGATTTTAACACGCACGATGAGCATATTAAGAAACAGGGAGTGATGACAAGGACCATCATCGATTTTGTTGAAATACTTGTGAATAGGAAAAGTCTCGAGATTAGTGAAGCAATGTCTAGAGGCCAGGCAATCTCTGAGAACCTGGAGTCTATTTGGGAGGTAGTAACAATAAATAAATTATAAACCACGAAATTGGGTTTTTAAAACGAAGGTGTAGTACATAGTGGGAACAACTTGGGCATGGTTGTCAACTAATGAACACAAACTAATAGGGAGTTTCTCCAGCAGAAAATGAAAAGTTTTATGGTTCAAATGGCTCTGAGCACTATGGGACTCAACTGCTGAGGTCATTAGTCCCCTAGAACTTAGAACTAGTTAAACCTAACTAACCTAAGGACATCACAAACATCCATGCCCGAGGCAGGATTCGAACTTGCGACCGTAGCGGTCTTGCGGTTCAGGCCTGCAGCGCCTTTAACCGCACGGCCACTTCGGCCGGCTGAAAAGTTTTATGCAGTAATGGGCTCGAAAGTTTTACCCAGTGAGAGCACTGAGTATAGTAGTCAGGTAATGATGGTAAACTAGTTAGTAACCTCTCTGGAAGTTAACGAGGTGTTAATGCAGTAGTATACTAAATAGAATGCACTATGAAATACGTAATGAAGAAACAAATGTACTAAAAGATAAAATCTAAAAATCAAAACAGATATTTCAGATGTACGGTACACATTTGTCGACTAGTGTGTATACAGCTGGAATAAAGACTAGACCCGAAAACGTTCAGGTAATACCAGTTAGGCCTAGAACAGTATTCACAGATAGACGCTCAGTAGCGGGAGAGTGGAAGAGTCTTTCATGGATTTAAAGGATATACAGGAAAAAGAAAAGGAAATGATCTTTGTGAAAAATCTATAACGTGTGATATAATGTACATTTTGACAACTTTTGTTGCAAACTAATGGTGCAGAATTACAGTAAATTTGAGAGTAGGCTCTGGTGTATAGGAATTATGCGGGATCATTGTGTTCAAAACAAGGAGGGCTTGTGTGGATTAAATTGGAAATTCTAGATTAATGGAAACTAGTGAGGTTTAACCAAAATAAACATTTCTTACTTCATATAAATGTTGGTAAGCTTGTGTACATACAGATAACAAAGCAGAATCAAGGGAAATAAATCAGTGCACCCATTTGGACACGATGTGTCTGTATAACACACAGCAACATAGGAATAAGGATATTATTTCAAAAAAATTTCAACTCCCAGCGCCACATCCATACTCCGACTATTCTGTAAATATTTCAGGTTATCTTCTGCTGTCAAGCTAGACTTCTTCAGTGGGTATTATACGTACGTTTGGTTTAATATTTCAGGTGTAGTTACTCAGCAGTATTGATGAATAGTTTATTTATTATTTGCCGAAAATTCTTTTACCTCTTTTGAAATGAAGTTTATAACCAATTGGTGAAGCAGAGAAATGTTGCAACATGGTTACACTAAATGTACTTTACATCAGTATGATTGATATATGTATTACATTTGTGCTTTACACTGAAGAAATTGGATTAAATTTTGAGGAAGTGTATTTTTCTATTATTTTTGTAGAGAAATATTTTTTAAGTTGGTGTCATTAGATATATTTTCAGTTTCTGTGCTGCCTGGTATTCTGGAAATTGTATAAATACTAATTTTGGATCTCTTTGGTGGAAAATTTGTATTGTACTTTTAAGTAGAAAAATACGAAGTCCGACGTGTAGGTGTACTACTGAGATTTTCTATATGGGCAGCATTCGAATTTAAGTGCAACAGAGTAAACATTTACAAGGATCTGTTATGAGAAGATAATATATACCTGAAAATTTTCAAACTGCAATAGCTTCAGTCTATTACGTCATGCACCTTTTTTTAGTGAGAAAATGGTTTTTCAGACATGTATGCAATCTTTGAAAGCTATGAAACGTGAAAAGCAAGTTTTATGTGAGTAGGTAACTTTATGTGTAAACTGGAAAAGAAGTTTAGCATTTTTGAAAGTACTGAACATGTGTTGGATGATTATCATTTGAGAATTTATACACTGAGGTCAGAATATTTTACAATATGGAGACAGTAGAGTGAGCATTTATGTTGAAATATGAGATGATGTCTATGAGTATCATGATGATATCGTGTGGTCGGTTTATATGAACTGTGATGATGAAATGCAGGAATTTTCCCTCGTGATTTTTTGATTTTTTGATGAAGTAGAGGTTATATTGTGGTATTATGGTTCAAAAAGCTCTGAGCAGTATGGGACGTAACTGGTGAGGTCATCAGTCCCATACAACTTAGAACTACTTAAACCTAACTAACCTAAGGACATCACACACATCCATGCCCGAAGCAGGATTCGAACCTGCGACCGTAGCGGTCGCGTGGTTCTAGACTGTAGCACCTAGAACCGCTCGGCCACTCCAGCCGGCATGGTATTATGGCTACAATGCTTAAGATGAGGTTGCTAGGTGCCAAGGAACTTTATTCTTTACTGTGGTGTCCAATGATCAGTTGTGTCATTTAGCATATGTTGGTATCAAGAAATAAATTGATTTTTATGCATTTACTCTGAGTCTGATGGTAATATGAACAAGTGTGCTAACTACATACCATGAGTGTATAACACAATATGTCGTGAGATGATGAAAATAGTAAAATAGTTGTGAAAAATGTTTTTGAAAAGAGTGATGTTGCTGAGTAATTTTTTGAACCATCTGAGTGAGTGCCTTACAAATCTACACTGTTACAGGAAATATTACCCAAAGAGGAATTTGGGGCTTGTTCAAACAGAAGTTAGCCTAAAAAAAGGCTTTGTCTCCACAATGTGTCAAAAATAAAATTATTAGTTGAATGACTGAAAGTGTAGTTGTAAATAACTGTGAAAAATATTTGCTTGGATTGGGAATTTGTGACATGCTTATAAAAGATTAGAGTCTGTCAGTTTATGTATATGCCATACGACGTGAGTATTATTAATGCAGTTCTGCATGGCAACAATACATATTTAGTGTGGGCAGTATTTTTATTCTTGAGTAAATTCTGCACTTTCTTTTGTCAGTATAATTGTAGTATATTCAGCAGTTTGCATTTATTCTTATCAGATTATTTTCTATGCATGTGGAGGTTCTTTAATTGTTAGGTCTCATAGTAATCCTAATTCTGTGTGGCAGAATACACTGTAGAATTCCCTGAACTATTATGGGTGAGATTTCCGTTAAGCATTTGTGTTAAATTATTGCATAGTGTTCCAGAAGAGAAAGCTGACTACACAGTTGCTTGTACAGTCTTATATTGAATCTGCAGTTCTATTGCTATACTGCTAAGCATAATGCTGTTTTTTGCAGTATCCTGATTCTACCAGAATACAAAGTGATACAGAAGGATGATATAATATACCATAGATGAAATGTTAATAGATATAAGAGTTTGACATGTAATGTATGACACTAACTGTAACTTGGAGATAAAGGATATTTCAAGCAAAAGGTAATTGTTTTATTCTGTATTTATGGGCAGATAGGAAAAGAAACATGGAAACATATTTTCAAGACTACTGTTATGGAATATTTTAGTACAGCTATGAAAATAAGAGTTTTATTATGTATATATTATGATTTGGAGCAGAGTAATAACAAAACATCATGCCTTGTAAAATCAGATTACTGTTATTATGTATGAAAGGATACTGATAAAAATGGAAGGCACACTGTAACAGCTGATGATACTTGGACAGAGGTAGTCTTCGTTGGTAATTAAACAAAACACTGTGGAAATCAAGATGAGTAATTTGAAATGTATACAGTTGAGGCTTTGAAAACAGTTACTTTCTCTCAATTATTCTGATCTATAAATGCTTCGAAAAGCTATTTCAAAATGAGAACCTTGCTTTGCTTATTATTTTTGTCAGTATGTAACACTACACTCCAAAGAAGGAAAGATGTAGACTGCCACTGAGTTGACGGCCACATTGCAGTCACACAATATTTTATAATGCACATAACTTAAAGTTTCTCTTTTGCTGTAATAACATGGCAATATATCTGAGCATTCAGTATTAAAGTAGGACTAAGAACAGTAGCTACCGAAGTCATAGCGATCACCTTTGCCCTTTCATAAGCTGGTGTTGTACATGTGTTACAGTTAGATGCAGTAGTTTCATATACAAGTGCAGTTAGATGCACTGAATACAAGAGTACCTTGTGGACAGTTCTCATTTTCTCTTTTGTGCAGACTTATAATAACTAAGACCTCAACATAAAGCAAAGAGCATATTCGGTCTTATACACTGTTCATGTCATTCCACACCATTATTACATAACATCGGAAAACTTAGATTTTTTTGGAGCAATATGTGTTGGTCTTAAGATATTTCAAGGTATTATAAACTTACGTTTAGCTTCTTAAGGTTTTATATTCTCTATGTATCTAACAACATACATTGATCTGAACGATCTCCTGTTCCACCTAGAAAGAGAGCTGTATTTGCCATAATGTCTAAGTTTTATTCATACATGTTTCACGCTTTCTGAACGAACATGGAGGCACTTAATACTGTAAAGATTTGCACGAACAAATTACCTTGAAATGTGCTCTTATATAGTTAGTGGGAACATTGAAGCTCGATGTCCAGTTCTGCTTACTTTAATGGAGGTCCAGATACAGTTAGTTAGGCACCCTGATAAGTGTCCTGTTATGTTAACTACATTTTAAATGCCATATAATAACTCAAATAATGAGAAATACAGTGGTACAGTAACTGTAAACATTTAGAGTCAACCAATTTGCAAAAGCAACATTTAAAGTACCAAATCTTTCTTGTGAACATTATACAGATGATAGGGGATCCTAACATGAGATTTTGAGATAAGCAGTCAGTGACCAAAACTGAACCTCTCAGATGGTATCATGTCATCAGTGACCAATATGTATGGAACATAGAGGGTCCTTGCAACATTATGGCCATTTGAAATGCTGAAATTGCCACAACTGGAGAGATGGAAATATATACAACCTGTATTTGTATCTCGAATTACCAGCAACAGTTTTCTGTAGACATGTGAGCTGTAATTTAACGTGATGAATAGCTAACTGAACCTCATCCACCTCATTTAAATGGAGCACATTATCTGTTGTTCATTGCTCACTACAAACATGCTACCACAGTTGGAGATTTTGTGGTTTCAGCGTACCATTACCTTCAGCATTATCTGAGTACACTCATAATTCTAATGCTCAGCACGATCACTGGCTTTCACTTCTGTTACGCCATAGAGCAGAAAAGGGGAAGAAATTAAAATTGTTTCAAGTTCACTCCTGCAAGCCACAGACGACATTATGCATAGGTGGTGACATAATTACGCAGTACAAGGAAACAAGAAACACTGTAAATCGGTCATTCACACAAGCACAAGCACAGGTTACTACTACATCCGCACCAATCGTCGCGCACATATTTCAACTTCAGCAAGCCAGGCTTATATTGCTCATGTAGGAAGCCTTATATTGAACGCAGTAACACCTCTCTGAGACTTGACAGTGAAGGCAAGAACCTGTATCAGATTGTTAAGCAAACACAGTGAATGAGAACTGCTGTCCACTGGTAAAGAAGTTGGCCACATTTGGTCATAACAAACAGAATCTCGTGTCATTACCTCCTGCCAATTTACATAATACCTCACTTCTCCAGCTCTTAGGTTGTCTTGAACATGAGGTCTCTTCTCAGGCTGATGAAATAATAGAGAGATATAAAATGGGATCAATAAATATTGACTTGTTACTTATGTTTTATTAGCTCCAAAAGACCATCTTCATCCTCACCATCCCAAAACCATAGAGGTGTGACCATTCGACACCTCTACATTTTGGCTCCAGAAGCGGTTCTCTGCCGACGTCAGTACGACACTTACGTCCTGGAGTGATTGACGAACCAGGAGAGGACTTCTAAACATCAGAAACCACCATCTGATGTCTCAAACGCTATCCACACACCTCAGCTATGACTCCAACATGGTAAGTCAAGGAACAATTTCAGCTAGCCATGTTGGTTTCGTCATGCCATATAATATGCAAAGTGACTTTTGTCAAACCTGAAGATCTGTGACAATTTAGAGGGAATTTTATGGAAACCTATTTGGTACCCATAATGTGTGAGAGCTATAATTTAACTGAATGTAGTGTACCAAGTATTATAATGGTATATAATCATGCAGCACATGATTGTACCAAGTGTGACTGGGCAGTCTTTTAAAAGCAGGAAGCGTTCCTTTTTTGTTAGTCTTGTAAGTGTAACAGTGGGAATAATATCCACAAACATAGCAGAAACACGATCAGCTAATACAACAGATCCTGATGCCGCTCTGCCGGAGCAGGAATTGAAACTGTTAAGGGATAATATTCAACTAATGTTGTGTAATGAGGATTTAAGTAAGTAACTAGAGGCTTTGCAAAGGGTTCAGATGAGGTTAACACAGTAGCGACTGCACTCCCCTATTCTGTAGATCCTTTTGCAGATAACCTAATAGCATCTCTGGTAAAATGGCAGAGGATTCGACTGTCTGTAAATGATGTTTTAGCAACAGCCAAAATGAGTAACCGTCATATGAAATGAGTCTGTAGGCACTCCGTCTACACCTAACTCGTGAGGCTAAAACATATGTTATGTATCATGAGAACCTACGCATGTAGTTCTAAGCGTTAGCAGAGGGAGTAGGGGGGTGTGGGGGTGCTTAGCGCAAAATATGTCTAGTATAGATATCATTGCGATCCAGATATACCAGTTACACTTCTCTGTATGATTTTTTTGTGTAAATCATAATGAGTCATTTCAGTATACCATCATTGTCAAGTGTTCTGCAAATGCATTAATAGGAAATAGTCTTAATATTATAAACTGTAACTATGATTATAGAGGTGTTGTCCATTCGTCTGGATTTCTTACCTCGTGTGTAATATCGATGTTCCAATATTCTGGAATTCCTAGAATTTGTATTTAGACATTACTTAGATGTTCGTTGTACATACAATGTTACATCTGACTATTAGATATTGATTAACCAGTTTCTTGTGCGTTATTTTCACTCCTGACACTTTGGATGACTGTGGACCATCAATATTACAAGTTCACATAGCTACCACGAGAAGTAGGTGAGGTATGGTAATACGATTATGTTTTCATTATTTTCTTAGGTTTGGTTCTAATTATGTTTCTTATCTGAAATTACGTTTTCTGGATATTTTTATGCTTTATTTTTATTCCTTATCTAATACTTTTGTTATACTCTATTATGTTTGACGTTTCGATAGTGTTATATCTTTGCTGTATGCTGTTGCTATGAATATGTGTTACTTAATATCCTTGAATTGTTAATTTTACCCATTTCCTTACTTTATGATATCAATAAGGTTTTCAATTTATCTTTTGTGCTTGAAGTCGGTCTGTTCATTCAGTAAATTTAGAGGGTTTTCTGTGCAAGTCAATATGTCTCTGTTTCTTCAAGAATGTTTGTGATTGCTCTCTTTTGTGTTATATGGGGGATTTGAAGTGCTTCATTGATGGATCTTACGTCTTCTTTTACTGTTTGTTGATACTGAAAAATGTGCATGGGTTTGTTCCGCTCTCTCAGCTGTGCTCTTAGTGTCTAAGGTTGAAGTTTCTGCCACTTCATCCTATGTAGGATTTTGGCATGTGTTACATGACATTTTGTAAATGCTGGGGTTTTTACCTATAGGAATTGTCAAGTTTCCTTTGTAAATTCTTAGTTTGGGCCTTAGTATGTTTTAATATGTTGTTTTCTTCTTTTTCGTTGTGTGTGTTTAGCGTTATTTTCTTGTGTGTATTTGGCCTTTCAGCGTATGTCTTGCTTTAGTATATTAGTGGTATGATTTTGGGGCCATGATCCCTCTACTGAGCAATGTAACCTAAGATTGTTATTTGCTTCTGAATTGCTTTGTCTTCCAATGGTAGAGTTATCAATCTGTTAAGCACTGTGTTAAATAAAGTGAGCTTGTGGGTTGTGGGATGGCAAGAGTGTGCACTGATAATACAGTCCATGTGGGACACTCTTCTTTATATTCCGAAAGGATGTTTGTTGTCATTATTTTTAAGAGTCATGTAGAGAACATCAATTGCTTTTTACGTTTTGCATACAAAAATAAAGCCAAACACTTTATCGAAGAAAAACACACCACTGCAAAAAGTAACAGCATAATATCTCCATTCAATTTTGGTGAAAGAACCATCAACATGACTGTAATTACTTTCAATGACTGAGAACAAATACTGTTGGATAAAGGATTAAAGTATACTATCTAACCTAGATTCGACAACACTGAACAGGAGGAACCAACAACACTTGTAAAAGTAGCTCTAGACTTAGCAAATTTAACAGTAAAGCAACAGAATGAAAGGATTAAAGTATACTATCTAACCTAGATTCGACAACACTGAACAGGAGGAACCAACAACACTTGTAAAAGTAGCTCTAGACTTAGCAAATTTAACAGTAAAGCAACAGAATGAAATTACTATCAAAAAAGGGAACAGAAAATAAAGAGAGCTCAAAATCAGGAAAAGCCGCAATACATATTCAGATAATAAAGCACTAGCCAATTTAATGGAAAATTAACGAATGACAATGTCCTAGCAATTAAATCAGGAAAGGCAATAGTCTAGTCACCACTCATAAAAATAATTGCATGCAAAAATTTTACAATTTCTTTAGTAATAATGGAATCACACAAATGAATACAATCTCCACACGAAAATTGGCAGCCTAAATTAGAAATGTATAAAAACATGCAATACATTACTTAAAGACTATGAAAACAGGACATATAGACCCGTGCAACCTATCACATCAAAACTTCATAGACACTCTAAGACATAAACAATTTGTTCCTATATGTACTGTAGTAGACAATGTTAACAGCACCACACACTACATAAGCAAGAAATTAAAGAACATCCTTAGTAAATTTTACACATACAACAAAAAGTATACAAACACCTCTAGACTACTAGCTAAGAACATGAAAGACATAAAAATACCCCTAAACGCTATATTTGTTGCATTCATCATTGCTAATCTATGCATAAACATCCTAATCCAGGAAACAATACATCTCATAGAATAAAACCTACTAAAATATAGAAAAATTCCGATAGAAAGCACTACAGAAATTTTGCAACTAGTAACACTAGCATTACATCAAAATTACTTCGAATTCTAGAGTAAAGTGTATACACAAAAACACAGTGTCACTGTGGGATTTAATAATGCTGGAACCATAGCTGACATATTTGTTAACAGCTCACAAGCAAAATTCCTCAGGATGGGAAATTTAACAAACAAAAGAAAATCATATACTACTACAGATATGCAGACTACACTTCAATGCTTATAGAAGGTAATCTCACCCAAATAGACAAAATAGATGAAACACTAAATCAACCACACTCCAAAATTAAATTCAACATAGAACACAAAACTAACAAAACAATTAATTTTCTCGCTTGTGAGCTCTTTAACTGTCATTCGCATATATATATATTTCGGGAAATACCATTTGATTATCTCGATTATTTGCAAATGGGTACTAACGTGAAAAGACATAATGTTCATAAAAGGGAAACTTGCAACTCACACTGTTTCTCAGTTATCCTGATTAACACCTGCAGTTACTCCAGCAAGCTCTAAATTCGTTACTAAACTAGACTGTAAATGTTTTCTATTTACAATACTACTCTGAGTTCAATGCTTTAGTTCCTTCTTGAGTTGAAGTATGTGGCTAAGATTTTTCGTTTTGTGTGTGTGTGTGTGTGTGTGTGTGTGTGTGTGTGTGTGTGTGTGTGTGTGTAGTGTTATTTTCTTATGCACATTCTGCCTTTTTGGTTGCATTCTGCTGTAGTAGAATTGAGGTACAATTTTGGAATCATAGTTGCTCTACTGGGTTAGGCTATGTGCAGTATACTAAGATGAATTCTGTGACATTTTTAGCCTGTGTTAATTTACTTATTTAATCTTCTTTTCTGGTGGGCCTGCAGCACAGACTACACTATAATAAATTCAGGTAAGCTGCAAACAGTTAAATTAGGAATCCTTCTTCTTTACTACTTGTTTGTTTCCACTGTAGCACCATTCTCAAGTAAACCTGTAAGATTTACATTTACGGAAGAACCACAATGCATAGTATCTGTACGTAACCCAAACTTCGGTAACAAAACCTCGGATTCCAGTCTATGACACTCCTTAGATGAAGTGATCGTTTCAGAAGAAGGAAGAACTTCAGTGGATCAGATGCTACAAATCAATATAATGAGAAGAGCAGCAACATATAACTGTTAGCGTTTGCACTACAAGTGTTATCTTGGTTTTAGTATTAATTTATGCTACTCACTTCTGCTTAAAACACAAAGTATTCTGTTCAAATCACTCTCCAGTACATCAAATACTCATGGACTGGCTACATACTAGTGATCAGAATTAAGATTAGATACTAAAGTGTGTTAGTAGAAGGAAAACTGGCCAGAAAGTGAATGTAAAGTTAAATAAAAAATTATGTAATAAATGATTCCAGGGAAGCTGCAAATAATTTAATTAGTAATTGTTCTTCTTTACTACAAGCTTGTTTCGGCTATAGCGCTCAGTGTCATTCTGAAGTAAACCTGTAGGTGTTTCATTTGTTGAGTATACTTATGTTCATAAAAGGTGTACATAAAGATCTGCTTGCATACATATTTACATCTAGTAGTTGTAAGTTTGCATATTTCAGCAGTGAGCAACTTATGGAGTGTCTGTTTGCTGTTAGATAGCTGTAATCATGTAAGTTCTGTCTGTATAAAATATTTTCGCGAATTATGTTTACTGTGCAGTCTTAGCTACTCAGTGATGTTAGTTGCTATCCGTTGCTCTTATAATTTAGTTATCATTTGTCTCTATGACTATCCTTGATTGTGTATTTACTGTTATTTTCATCCTCCTTGTTTTCCAAAATATCAATAAAATTTTCTAGATGACTTTTACGTTTGAGATCGATTTTGTGTGTGTGTGTGTGCGTGTAATTCTTCCAATATGTCCATGGTACACTCCTTTGGTATTTTGTGTAGAGCCCGTAATGTATTTTCGATAGGTTCTGCTTTATGGTTTTGGTATTTGAAATGCTGGTAACAGCATGATTGATTGCTGCCACGATTTCTTGTGTGTCCTTTGAATCTAGTGTTAACATTTCTCCTTGTTTCACTAATATAAAGGTTGGCGGAGTCGTTACACGAAATTTTGTCTATGCCTGGGTTGGCTAGAATCATAATTTTGGTTTTTCCAGGTGAATTTTCGTTTTTATACTGTTTTTTGTTCAGAAGGTTAGTTTTATGGCTGTATTGTTTAAGATTTAGTTTATTTTATTTCCTCATTGTCCCAAGCATATCGTCTCGTATATTTTTGGGTTTCATGTGCTTTTTTGTAGTTCATCAACTGTATTCAGCTTGACATTATTTTGTTGGTCTGCATACGTAGTAATTCAAGGTCGTTTTTAATTGTTTGTTGCTCGAGTGATAGACTGATAATTCTATTGTCTATTGAGTTCAATAAGGCATATTTTTGTGATTTTGGATGAGAAGAACTTCTACTGATTATCCTGTTAGTAGTAGTTAGTTTTCTATCAATGTTATATTTGTGATTATTGTTGCGGATTTTAAGGTGAAGAAACTTCATGCATTTGTTTCTTCATGTTTATTTAACTTGAGTCCTTGATGGATTTTCCGCACGTCTTCGTCGTCTCCATCTATTAGTACCAAAGTATCATCTATGTATCTGTGGTAATACACAATTTTGTTAAGTAGTGGTAATTTGGAGCCATCAAACTTAGCTTTCAGTGTGTTGATAAATATGTCTACATTTGTGCTGGAAATACAGTTTCCCCATCGCCATTCCATTAGCCTGTGTGCAAACTTTTTCAGCTGAATTAAAAATAATTTTAATTTGGTGTTATTTCAAGAGATTTATGATTGTGTATGTTCATGTGCCAGAAACTTGTCTATGTCTCAGAAGGTTGTTTCTTTATTATTTCTATTTTTTCTTTACTGATATGTTTGGCAAAGCTTAGTAAAATCAGAGTAAATACATTTGCCAATATCTGGTATTTCTATATACCTTACTGCATTTGCTTACGTTCATCAGTTCTTTATTGTGTATTTCTTTTTGTATATACATAGGCTGGTTAATATTGTGTTAAGTCTTTTACTTATCAGATAAGCAGGTCTCTCAGTATATTGGAGTTAACTGGTTATGAGCCTTTGGTTGTGCATGTAGTGTTGGTTTGCGTAGATTCATAATGATGGATGCTTTCTCTTTTTGATCCATTAATATTACATTACTACTCTTGGTGCATTTCTTTACTGTTTATGGCATACTTGTCAGTGGTGATATGCAGGAATTATGTAATTTTTGTATGTTTCAAAAAATTTGTTACTTTTGTATCATATTCATTGCGATTTATAATAACTATACTCCTATGTTTATCAGATTTTATTGCCATTGCGTTTTGTGCTTGTAATTTCTGATTTATGCTGTTGAAAGTATTGTTTTCAGACTGTGGTCGTTTGTTTTATGTTTTTCTGCTTTACAATTTCCTTTAATTCCAGTCAATATATTCGTAGAATATATTAAAGAAATCTAATAATTGAATTCATGACCAGTACCACACTGAGGAATAACAACATGAAATCTTGTCCCTTTCCAATTGTGCAACAGGTACAAACGATAAGGAAATAAAATAGCTATGGAACGCTACTAACATAACTGAGTAGCTAAGACTGCACTGTGTACTTAAAGCATCAACGAGAATAAACTGTCATTCCACTTGGCAAAAGTATTTCGTCAACATATTCTATAAAACAAAATAAAACATTTATGATTATAGCAATCTACAAGTACACAGTCGACAGTTTACTTACTGATGCAATATGGGCGCCTATTCCAACTAGATGTAAGTATGTATCCAAGTTGAACATCGTTTGTAAACTTAAGTACATTCACCAAAGGTATTATCTACAGGTGTGTAAAACAGAAGGAGGATTACCAATTAAATACTCTGCAGCCTACGGAAATTATTCATTACTAAATGTCTCATTATGATGTATTCTATCCCATGCATTCAACTGAAAAGAAGATATTGACTCTTATGCCATATGAAGCCACGAGGAATATTGTGTTACTTAAATTTGAAAACTGAATTGACTACATTAATAAAAAGCATACGCTACAACAGAGTGCAGGGCACAAAACTGCCATACATGTGCATCAATGTAACAGCAAAATCCAGTTTAGTAACACACATGAACAATATTGGAGCAACAATATGGATGAAACAAGAAATCCAGAACAAATTACATCACAAAGAAGATTCGAACCAAGAACTGTATGTAGCACATTTACACCCAAGAAACAGTGTAACACCATTTATATCTGATTATATCGCTCAACTTATACACAGATATATGTGGTACACCAGACAACATATTCGTTGAATACATAAAAAGAAATTTAAGAAACTAATGCATACCCAAGACCATGTACAGAAATAACCACAAGGAATTTAGACATATTTGTAAACCCATACATGAATAAAAAATGTAACTAATATTGCATTTAGAGATGAAGAAATAAATCTACTTAACAAAGGTCTCAAGTACAACATGGAACCGAAACTTCACAACACTACCATTAAACAACTCATAGCTACACGAAAACTTGCGATTGATGTGGCAAAACTTCCAGGAAGAAAACGAAAAGAACTGACACTTAACGACGCAAAATTTATTGAAAGGGAATTACAAAATACAAAACATACAAAAAACTAATACAATCTGTTAACAATACTCTCAACAGCATAGATCAGAAATTACAAGCGCTAAACGTAATAGCAATAAAATTCGATAAATGTAGCAGTATAGTTATTATAAATCACAATGAGTATGTTAAAAAAGTGACAACTTTTTTCAAAGACCACAACATTACAGTATTGCCACACAACACTAATACGTAGACCATACAAATAAAGAAATGCAGTAAAAAACCTGTAATATAATATTAACATACCAAGAAAAGAAAGCTTCCATCATCATGAAGTAATGCAAACCAACACTATATGCACTACGGAAGATACATAAACAATGAACTCCAATTGGTCTGATTCTTGACTGTATTGATAGGCCAACTTAACACATCATTAACCAGTCTATGCACCTACAACAAGAAATTCACAATAAAGAACTCAAAAACCATAGAACACGCAATAAAGGATACAGAAATACCACAAAATGAGAAATTTATTTCGTGTGATATTATGAACATCCACACAGACATACCAGTGCAGTAAACAATCGAAATTATAAAAAGAAACAACACTGTAACGCAAAGAAAAACTTCTATCACAAAACATATGAAATCATAGATCTCCTGAAAGTAACCCTCAGTTAAAATTATTTTGAATTTACCCAAAAATTTACACACAGGCCAATAGATCGGCGATGGGAAAATGTATTGCTAGCACAAATGTAGACATATTTTGTCAACATACTGTAAGAAAAATTTTGCAGCTCTAAATTGTCACTACTCGACAAAATTATGTGTTACCACAGATACATATATGACACTTCGGAACTAGTAGATGGAGACGATGAAGAAACGTGGAAAATTCATCAAGTACTCAACAACTTAAATAAAATTTACAATGGAAACAGGAACAAACAAACCTATAAAATTCTTTTTCCTTAAATTCAGCAACGATTATCACATATTTTAAATTTACAGGAAACCAGCAAGTTCATCTCTTCCAGAATCACAAAATCATGAATATTTCAACTCAGTGACCAATATAATAATCAACCGACCACTTTAACACCAAGCAATAAAAATGAGCTTCAATTACTTCATATACAGACCAACAAAATAATGTCAATCTAGATATAGTTGACGAACTACGAAAATCACTCGAAACCCAAACCCAAATCACTCGCAAAGTCATAAAACTAATAAGATAAAATGAAATTTAAAAAAAAAGTACCTGATGACGATATGCTTGGGACAACTATGGAATGAAATAAACCAAATTTTAAACAATACAGCCATAAATCTAGCCTTCTGAACAAACGACAGTCTAAAAGTTAAAATTCTTCTGAAAAAACCAACCCAGTCACATAAAAAATTTCGTGTAATGACTGCGCCAAATATTTTATTGGTCAAACAGGAAGAAATGTTAATATCAGATTCAAAGAGGACACAAGAAACTGCGACAGCAAGCAATTGTGCTGTTACCAGGATCTCAAAAACCAAAACCACAATGCAGAACATGTCGAAAATACACTCCTGGAAATTGAAATAAGAACACCGTGAATTCATTGTCCCAGGAAGGGGAAACTTTATTGACACATTCCTGGGGTCAGATACATCACATGATCACACTGACAGAACCACAGGCACATAGACACAGGCAACAGAGCATGCACAATGTCGGCACTAGTACAGTGTATATCCACCTTTCGCAGCAATGCAGGCTGCTATTCTCCCATGGAGACGATCGTAGAGATGCTGGATGTAGTCCTGTGGAACGGCTTGCCATGCCATTTCCACCTGGCGCCTCAGTTGGACCAGCGTTCGTGCTGGACGTGCAGACCGCGTGAGACGACGCTTCATCCAGTCCCAAACATACTCAATGGGGGACAGATCCGGAGATCTTGCTGGCCAGGGTAGTTGACTTACACCTTCTAGAGCACGTTGGGTGGCACGGGATACATGCGGACGTGCATTGTCCTGTTGGAACAGCAAGTTCCCTTGCCGGTCTAGGAATGGTAGAACGATGGGTTCGATGACGGTTTGGATGTACCGTGCACTATTCAGTGTCCCCTCGACGATCACCAGTGGTGTACGGCCAGTGTAGGAGATCGCTCCCCACACCATGATGCCGGGTGTTGGCCCTGTGTGCCTCGGTCGTATGCAGTCCTGATTGTGGCGCTCACCTGCACGGCGCCAAACACGCATACGACCATCATTGGCACCAAGGCAGAAGCGACTCTCATCGCTGAAGACGACACGTCTCCATTCGTCCCACCATTCACGCCTGTCGCGACACCACTGGAGGCGGGCTGCACGATGTTGGGGCGTGAGCGGAAGACGGCCTAACGGTGTGCGGGACCGTAGCCCAGCTTCATGGAGACGGTTGCGAATGGTCCTCGCCGATACCCCAGGAGCAACAGTGTCCCCAATTTGTTGGGAAGTGGCGG
Source organism: Schistocerca cancellata (assembly GCF_023864275.1). Lineage (NCBI taxonomy): Eukaryota > Metazoa > Arthropoda > Insecta > Orthoptera > Acrididae > Schistocerca > Schistocerca cancellata. The sequence continues at coordinate 905,072,517 of NC_064629.1, forward strand.
TGCGGTCCCCTACGGCACTGCGTAGGATCCTACGGTCTTGGCGTGCATCTGTGCGTCGCTGCGGTCCGGTCCCAGGTCGACGGGCACGTGCACCTTCCGCCGACCACTGGCGACAACATCGATGTACTGTGGAGACCTCACGCCCCACGTGTTGAGCAATTCGGCGGTACGTCCACCCGGCCTCCCGCATGCCCACTATACGCCCTCGCTCAAAGTCCGTCAACTGCACATACGGTTCACGTCCACGCTGTCGCGGCATGCTACCAGTGTTAAAGACTGCGATGGAGCTCCGTATGCCACGGCAAACTGGCTGACACTGACGGCGGCGGTGCACAAATGCTGCGCAGGTAGCGCCATTCGACGGCCAACACCGCGGTTCCTGGTGTGTCCGCTCTGCCGTGCGTGTGATCATTGCTTGTACAGCCTTCTCGCAGTGTCCGGAGCAAGTATGGTGGGTCTGACACACCGGTGTCAATGTGTTCTTTTTTCCATTTGCAGGAGTGTACATTACAGGTTCTACACAGAATGCCAATGGGACACAACATGGATATGTTGGAAGAATTGCGCACTCACACATACACACACACTCATACACACACACACACACACACACACACACACATACATACATACACACACACAGACACACATACACACATACACACACACACACACACACACACACACACACACACACACACATCATAACAATTAATTATCCAAGCGATATCCTTAATGAACACATCGATCACAAACCCAAAAATTATGTAAAAAATTTACCTGACACTTTATAAACAAGAACGGGTGAATCAGAGTGAACAGGAAACCAAAGATAGACACAGATAGTAATGATAACAAAATTATGGTAGCAGTGAAACGCAGATAATACCACTAGCTACAAAGACTGCACTGTGAACATAAAGCGTCATAGAGAATAAACTGTCATTCCAGCTGCCAAAAGTATTATGCGGAAATATTCTATAGAAACAAATCTTACGAGCGTGTACTAATCTAAGAACAAGTAGACAGTCTGTATTTACTCACTAATACAACTTGTGCATCTATTCCAACTAGATATAAGAGTGTATGCAAACTGATCTTTGTGTACTATTTTTATAAAAGTTAAGTATAGTCGTCAAACGTAAAATGCACACTTTCTTTTAGAACAGCGCTATAGTCGAAATACGCTTGTAGTAAAGAACAAGGATTAGTAATTAAACCGTCTGCAGCTTACCTGGAATTATTCGTTACAAAATGTCGTATTGCGATGTATTCTGTGCTGCAGGCCCTACTGAAAATAAGATTAAGTACGTAAATTAACACGGCCTAAAATTAAGACCCTTATATTTCAGCTCAAGAAGGAACAAAGGCACTGAACTCATGGTGGTGTTGTAAATACTGGAGACTAGGCTAGTAATTATAAAACATGTACAGACTAGTTTAGTACTGAACTTTCACCATGCTTGAGCAATAGCACGTGTTAATCAGTAGAACTGAGAAACAGTGTAAGAGGCAAGTTTCCCATTTATTTAGGTGCTGTTGTTACGAGTCAGTACCTATTTTCATATAATCGAGATTGTCAATATCGTATTTTCCAAAATACAGCCATATGGAGATAACAAACGTATATGAATAACGAAGTGCCCAAGAACTGTTACAAATCATACAGACTGTGACGTAGCAAATTACGACGAGTTGCCACCTTGCATTGGAAGAGCAGCTTGCTGCGGAGCCGAGAGGGGAGCAAATTTTGGTTCTCACTCTCGCACAGCTGACTCTGGCTACCGGGCCGGGCGAGCCGTGTACTTGCTTAATGCTGCGTGCAATACGTTACACATACCGTCCATGAGTCTGAAGAAGTACTATTAAATTTTGATCGATCTTTTTCGTACTTGGGGTACCAAATTCTATGGATAATAGAACCATATTGCTAACATTTCAAATTAATAACTTCTCTGAGATATAAATTTTTTCCCAAAAACACAAAATCACCATGCTGGCATTATGAAACCGAGTTACATACTACGATGTATTCATTTATAGTTTCAATTGAAACTACAACCAAGAGTATACGTTGATATAATCTCATTTCCTGGAATTTTCTTTGGTTTCATTGTCACAAATTTCTGATCTATTTAACGTACATTGGAAAATTATTATTCCTATGTGTTTCGGTTGTGTGAGTATTTTGGATAGACTGACAAAGTGAATGGGGGGGGGGGGAGGTACATACGTAAAGTCAGAATGTGGTATTTTATTAAAACTACCTAAATCTAAGAGTGAGAAAGTTGTTGTTGTGTAATAGGGGAATTTGTGATGTATGTCATAGTTCTTGATTTTCTAACTAGCAGCCAGAAGAGGCGTTGAGTATTAAATTTATTAGTACTTTATTTGTGGAAGGGAATCGTATTTAGTTTTGGTTGCATTTTATCTAGCTTCGGAATTACGAAACTTCTAGCCTAATTACGTGTGGTAATGTAATTGGCTGACATTAGAAATACCGCGAGTATATAAGTGCTCGAAATGAACCCCTTTGATACTTAACATATTAAGTAATAGGAATTCAGAATTGGTGCCTCATGTCTATGAGCAGAAAGATGGTCGCTCGGGAGCCGTCCTCTAGTAAACACCTATATTAAATAGCGCTGATAAAATTTTTACTAAAATGAAGAAATCTACTCGATGGATCGGTTCTCGTGTAGTTATAAGAATCTAAAGTCTGAACTTTGTGAGTGATTTAATTTAGGAGATGTATTGTGTGAACATTTGAAGTCGTACATACACTCCGCGTGACGTGTTTCGTGCAAATTACGAAACATTATGGGGGGCACGTTTTTTCCAAGACGACTACTAAACGACTAATAGTGTTAACTCGAAAATAGTGACTGTTTGGGACGTTTAACATATCGGCTCGGACTAAATAGCTTCTGGCTGGTTTTGGGCGTGAATTTGTTACAGAGACAGTCAGTAACACTCCCCAATTTCTGTCGGGATATTAAATACGGACTTCAGAGTCTTTTTCTTTGCTTTAAAGACAATAACCCAACTAAAAGGAATTTTTTTGTTTTGCCAAGCCAGTCATGTACGAATCCCGAACGATCGATAGTTTAACTAACTTTCAGCTACTGCCCGTTGGCTGGAGGTACATGCCTTTGCGTGGTAGGTATTTAATCGAATTTTCATCAACGCTGCATTTTTCGGCTAAACCAACATCTACCATCGCAGAGTGAAGGGGCACACAACCCCAAGTCTATCCAGGTAGTTTGACTGATTGTTTAATGAATAGTGAGAGACCAACCCACCTCGTCGCATTTTGTGCATTTAGCGGCCGAGAAAAGTAAAGTTAAATTTCGAATAGCAGTGTAAAACCCGTGCTAGAAAGCTCCACGCGTCTGCAGATAAACTTTTGAATTGAAGCTATACAAGAACGACTAGTGCAGAACTGTGAACAATATTGGTGGAGATTCAGGACACAGCAGTCAGAGACGTCAATGAACTTCGGGAACGCCGACGATAGCACCTGGGAGCAGTGTCATTCGCAGGTAGGCAGGAGAAGCAGTTGGCAGACGACGGTGCTGTTGGGTCCCACAAACTGGACCGGAGCATGAAGCCTTTGGTGGCTGGACTCACAGTAGCATCTCTTGGTGCTGACAAAGTGGAGGAAAAGCTAAGTAGTGTTTCGCTAAGTTTTTTATGTGACTGTGGAAAGAAAATTGTCAGCATAGAGAAAAGTCAAAAGTTTGTTTAAGTGAAAGGAATAAGGGTGTAGATTTTAGTGATTCAGTACTTGCAGATGATAGTACGAGAGGAAATTTTAGTTTTGATGTGTCAAAAACCAATGACAGTAGTTTTACAGATTCCGTATCTGACATTTATAGGCCAATTAATGAGCAAGACACGGTGGAAGTTGACGTTAAGTTCGCAACAGATCTAGTGAAGGGATGCCCGATTTCCGTTAAACGAGATCAGCAATCAATAACAGTCACCTGCAGCGAGCGCACACTGGCGGCGACACGGAACGGCAGCCGCTGCTCGGAATGAGACCACCACTGGATGTGTAACTCCTCATGTTTCCTGTCTTGTACATCATAACTGCTGAGCTACGTACCAAACACGCTGACGGAAATGGAAAGTTTAGCTCCATGAAGCAACAGTCGATATGAATCACACTTTGTGGAGATGTTCGTCACATAACAGCCATTCAATGATTAAACTTTCATCCCGTTTGGAGGTGATGTCCCTCATCAGCAATGGTATTATGTGTGGCAATAACAGGTAGAAGAAGACTGAGAAGTGTTGTTAGGCTGATTCTTTAATACCAATTAATGAGCAAGACACGGTGGAAGTTGACATTAAGTTCGCAACAGATCTAGTAAAGGAACTACAAGGGGAGTCAGGTTTTGAAACTGACGAGAAAAATATGAGAACTTCTATTCAAGTAGTAAGTACGAAACAGGCACCTGGTCCTAATGTTAAATTGGTACCATTTACTATTACTGAAGCGAAAATAGCGCCATCATTGGAGTATAGAGAGCAGACAGTTAGTACTGAAACCGTGTTAGAAAACATTATTAAACACATGGATGATATTAACAATAGTATTGTAAGTAATATGAATACACAAATAAATCGACTCGTCCCTGGTATGTATAGTAAAATAAGTGGCCTGGGTAATGAAATGGATACGAAAATAAATGAACTTGGGTCTGATGTGTACAGTAAAATAAATGGGTTAGTTTCTGAAATTAATCAGGGATTTATGAAACAGTCAGAACAGCTGAAAAAAAAGCTGAACAATTTAAAGAGAATATTCAAGGGGAAATGGATCTCAGAATTTCAGGCTAGAGTGAGTCTATAAAATTGAGATATCACAGCTTAACGAAAGCGTGAAAGGGCAAATGCGAAACAAGAATGTAAGAATTATATTGTAACAGTAAAAGATCAGCTAACTACCCATACAAAACAAGTTGCTGAAGGTAGTAAACAACACGGTGAACAGTCCAGTGTTGGCTCGACTAAAGTACAGTCCTAGTCGATCACTTTCAAAAACAGTGTAATGAGGACCATACAATTCTGGCAAATAAAATTAAAGAAAAAAGTGAGAGATGTAAACTCTTTGGGTGGGAAGTGTGTGCAAAAATAACTGATTTAGAAACTAACTTGTCAGAATTTAGTACAACAGTTAATGGTAACCTACAAGAGCATGACATTAGACTAATAAATGTAGATCAGAGAATTACTCATAGTAGTGGTCTTGTAATAATAAATAGTGTTGCAAAATCATCTATAATTGCTTATGTTAACCACAGACAGTTTCTGAGGTTTGATCCAAATAAGAGTGTGCATCCCCAAGAGATCTGGAGTGATTTTGAGGATATGTTGAATAGAGCATGGAATGACAAACAGAAAATAGGCTTTGTGGAATGTGGTCTTCTGAGAGAAGCTCGTGTTTGGGGAAACTTAGCTGAAGGCAAATATGACATTGTGGAAAGTTTTTAACGGGCTTTCCTTGACTAATATTGGGGAGAAAGAAAACAGATGGAAGTATCAAACAGGTTTTGGTCAGGTAAAAAGTTTATCCCAAAGAAAGACAGTATTAAGATGTTTGTGCAGAAGCAGGTAACTATTTTGTTGTAGACGACTACCAAGTTAGAAACTGAATAAATAATAATGGGACTAGAAAAGATCTGTATGCTCTGTAACAGTTCGTTTGCATTTTGTTATATGTATACATTTGTTATCGTGACATGTTTCTGCAAGGTTCTCAAGAGAGTTTCTGTAAAGTTTGGAAGGTAGGAGACGAGGTACTGGCAGAAGTAAAGCTGTGAGGACGGGGCGTGAGTCGTGCTTGGGTAACTCAGATGGTAGAGCACTTGCCCGCGAAAGGCAAAGGTCCCGAGTTCAAGTCTCGGTCCGGCACACAGTTTTAATCTGCCAGGAAGTTTCATGCCCTGTATTATTTACGTGCAGACTAACTGTGAACTTTACACCCCTCCCTCTCCTCTTTTACAACCACTACTAATGTGATGCGCTACATACGTAGTAAAATATTAAATAACTTCAACATGAATGTTTCATTATTTCCTTGAAATTCTGAGATATGCATTATTTCTGACCTAAAAATAATGTCACCGACTTATATAGTTTATATACAGACCATTTATGAGCTGTATACTCCTGCTAATCCTCTTTCCTTCCACTATTAAAATAATGCAGAAGATACATAGCACAAAAATTAAGTAATCCTAAATTTAAAGTGAAAGTTAATAGTCATTATTTCCGTGACGGTCACTTACTTCTGCATTAATGTTAAAGTGAAGCCAGTGTCAATGTTATGCACATAAGTACCTTTATCACAATGTAAAAATTACCCCAAGGTCAAAGATATCCATTATTTACATACAAATTCGTCTCGGTAATTTATGTACAGAAGATTTATGAATTTTATACGTCCCCCAGCCTCTGTCCGGTCTGTATTCAACTAATGTGCCAGATATTCAGTACAAAATAAAGTCACCATTGCTTTAATGGCAAAAATATGTCCTTTATTTCCAAGGAACTCAAATACCTCTGCCTTAATATTAAAATGACCCCAAAATTTGAGATACGTTTTGTATTTGTAAACGTAGCAAGTCTGTATGAGAAAAATTTCTTCACTACTGGTGTTTTCTCTATGTTTCAAACGTCAAAAAATACTGTACTACGTAAACATACCTGTGATAAATTAACCATATTCTCGCTGTCCCTCTGATCGCTCTGACTTAATATTAAAGTGAAGCCAAGGTCCAAGTAATGCGTTATTTAGCTGCACCTACATACTTCTCTTAGTGCAACACGAAAATGATTCCAGTGTCCGAAGATATGCATTATATACTTAAAATGGCTCCCACACATACCTTTGTCTCTCCTATATCAAATATACTACATAATCCTCAAACACAAATGTGATCACTAATCAACTACAGTCCATTTTCACAGACGACAGCAACAAATTTCTCAAGAAATTCCACTCTGTACGGCCTTGTCGTTTAATTTCCTCATGAAATCTCATCTCAAGTATGTCTTTGTGCACATTTGCCCACCTGTGTCTCGCTATTAAATTTCAACACCTGCTCCTACAAGGCAAGGCAGAAAGAGAGAGATTGGTTGGAGGGGTAGATATCTTTGCAAGTCTGTTCTGTTCTCATAAGATGCAGCTCTGCTCAGAAACAGACACTTGCTAAAATTGTGTGATGGATAGAAAGTATACAGCGACTAGGAGGTAAAAACGAACACTGTAAAGTAACGCTACATATGAAGTTTGTAACATGAAAGATATGTTTCATACAATATTTTAACATTCCATTTCTTTTTGCCACTAAATGAGCAATTACAATGGATGACTAAACATTCAATGAGGAAGTCTACCAGTTACATTATTTGTATTTTTAAAATCTACGTTTTTCTATATAACATAGAGTTGCAATGGATCATTAAATTTTTACCATCATCATAATGAGAAAATGAGTTTAATCAAAACTGGACTGCCTTTCATGTTTTGTGCTGATACTAAATGCATATTAGAATCAGTTACTGGTTACAGCCATAGTACAGACTAGTTACTTTCCCGATCAGCTACATTTACACATACCATTCAGTGTCGCTTTCTACTGTGTCCTGCAAATAAGCATGCCGAAAGTATGTCTAATTACATTCTATGTTCAAACAATTTATCGTTCCCTGCAGAGGTCAAACATGTTCATATTTCGGAAAACAGAATGAAGGCGTGTGTATAAGCGTCTATGGTATCCAGTATTCATATTATGAATGGGTGACTGTAGAAGATCAGGGACGGACAAAGAAATTAGAATTGTACCACAATACATTACCAAACACTATTGTGACCGACACGCGAATCTATTAGTCTTTCAGGTTGCTGATAATATAGATACATGTCATTTCTGTTACATAATTACACTTGTCGATGTTAGGATTACTCCTTCTCATCGGTATACTGTAATATGTGCAAGCAATATGCCTGTGCTATTGTTATTCCCAAAAAGAATTAGATGAAAGCTGAGCAGAGTATGAACCGTTTAAAACAGTTATCGGTGTATTGCCTTCCGGCAAAAACCTGTTTCTGAAATTTACAAAATTAGTAATAAACTGAATCTGCCTTTCGTGATTTCATCTGATGTGGGATTCACATTGGAGCAAGTCGCAGGTTGCCGTCGTAGTACAGACTCTAATTCGTATTGCAATCATGTATATTTGCATACAGTTTTCAGTGTTGCTTACTACTGTATATACGAGGGCTGTCTAAAAAGTATCCGACCTTTGATTTTCCCGCAGAAAATAGAGACGATAGCGCAGCGCCATTTTACACAGTAATGGGAGAGACCTATATGCGCATGCGTGAATTTTGTCTTCGCCTTCGAGAGCGTCAGTCGGTCGCTGAGTGAGGTGCTGCAACGTGTTCATCGGATTACCGATTCCCTCAAGATTATTGAAGATGTTGAACAAAGATACTGCATAAAATTTTGTCAAAAGTTTGGGGATTCTCAAAGCGAAACAATTCGTAAGATTCGGCAGGTGTCTGGAGAAGATGCGATGGGTGTAACACAAATTGAGTAGTGTTTCAACCGATTCAAAAATGGCCGCACGTCTGGGGAGAGTGACCAGCGTTTTGGCAGGCCCCAAACTGCTCGGAGTGCAGCTGTTGTTGAGAGGGTGCAAAATTTGGTGATGGCAGATCGTCGTTTAGTCGTGCAGGAGATTGCCCAAGAGGTTGCAGTGAGTAAAGATTCTGTACATGCAATTTTGTGTGATGATTTGAACATGCACCGAGTGCCCAAGTTGTTGTCGCTGGAACAAAAAGACTTCCGTTTTGGCGTTGCACAGGACCTTCTGGACACCATCAATGCTGACCCTGGGCTACTGAACACCGTGATAAATAGAGATGAGTCATGGGTGTACGGGAACAACCTAGAAACAAAACAACAGTCGTCGCAAGAGAAGCAGTTCAGTGCAAAAGACCAGACATGTGGACGGCGAAAGACTGGCAACTGCATTATGACAACGCTCCCGCCCATTTACCCCACTTGAGCAAAATTTTCTTAGCTTTACATGGAATTACAGTCATTCGCCAACCTCCCTACTCTCCAGACATGGCTCCTTGCGACTTCTGGTTCATTCCAAAATTGAAGACGCCACTGAAGGGATCCCGTTTTGAGAGTAGAGAAGAGATAATGCGGAACACAACGACGGAGCGGGACACCAAGCCATTAGAACACTTCCAGATGAGTTTCAAGCTGTGGAAGGATCGGTGAACTAAGTGTGTGCAAGCAAAAGGGGCCTACTTTGAGAGGGATTAGGGTCCCAACCCCGTCAGGTATTCGAAATATTTTCATTGGCCAAAGGTCGGATACTTTTTAGACAGGCTTCGTACACTGCAGCTATAACCAGGAATATTCCCAGCTTAAATTTTTCAGAGGAAGCAATTCCGTGGAATGGTTTACTTGAGAGCTCTATATATTCGCTGAGACTGTGAACGGCTTTTCATTAGAGAAGAAATAAATGAAACTAAGCCTCACAGAACTATCAGCGTTTTGATCAGCAAAAACCTTTAGTGGAAGACGATGTGAAGCACCAGCATCATTTTTATTTTACAGCTGCGTACCGAGAGGCAGCACATACCGGCTGCTATGCGAATTATAGGCATCACTATACTGTGCCCGTCTGTTACTCTGAGCAATTACAACGCGACTTTCTTGATTATGAAACTATGTGAACAAACGATGGTTCACTATCACGGAGAACATGCTGAGGTGCATCCAGATCACGTTTCAATTTTCTAGATGTATCATAAATTTCATATTTATTGATTCATTAGATTTTCTGAGATGATCCCTTGAAAACTGAGTGTTTTACATGAAATCACAAGAACTAAAAGGAATGAGTACATATTTTCCCGATCATAATGAGTTTATTTTAGTTAACCGGAAATGAATTTTCCCGTATGAATACGTAATCAATGAACTGATTCTTATCAAAGATCGCCTGCCTATATTCGAAAACTTTCAAACTACATTAACAGACGGAACGATATCAGAGGCTGAGTACCGTAAATCGTGCAATGTATGGAGCGCATTCAGTTGCAAAGCACTACAAGGGTACTGTGATCTGTATCTAAAAATTGGTGTGCTGATCCTTGCCGGCGTCTTGGAAAACTTTCGTGGTCTTTGCCTTAAGATGTATGGCCTGGACGCTACCTGTTATATTTCTGCACCTCGTCCCACATTGGATGCGCTGCTGAAAATTTTCAAAGAGGAGTTGCTTCTGTCAGCCAATATCTAATAATTCCAGTTTGCTGAACGAGACATCAGGCCGGAAATTGTTCACTGTTTTGGCAGACATGCAGCTGCCAGCACATTCGTGTCCTATTATAATGAAACAATCGATAAATATTTGATCATACAGCGTGTCCATAAAGTCTCTTTACAACTTAAAAATATTATTAGAACGGCAGTTGTTGAAATAATTACACAAAATTTATTTTGTTGTAATCACTGTTTACTAAAGTTTTTATATATACTAAAATTTTGTGTTTCAGATACTCTGTTGATGGTTGGAAGTGGACCTCTATAAAATGGCAACCCCTCAAGACACGGCACATTGGTGTGTCCTGGTTCATTGAGACAAAATCCGATGTTCAGACTCGATGGAACTTCAGAACGAAGTATGGAAGAGATCCACCATCGTGCGCTTCAGTCTGTGCATGGCACTAAAAGTTCATAGAGACAGTGAGAGTGTTGGATAAAGAGAGCAGCGGGCGACCAAGAACATCCGAGAAAAAACCAATGATGTGGAACGTGTCATGTTAATAAAAGGTGTCTATACAAGATATTACATTACACAGAATATTACATGACACTTAACATTTTTAATTTTTTTGTGGGGGTTGGGGAAATTACCCACTTACTACATCCAAAAATTCATCTAATGAGTAGAAGGAGTTGCCATTAAGAAATTCTTTTCATTTCCTTTTAAATGCTATATGACAATCTGTCAGACTTTTGATGCCATTAGGTAAGTGACCAAAGACTTTTGTGACAGTATGATTTACCCCCTTCTCAGCCAAAGTTAGATTTAACCTTGAGTAGTGAAGATTATCCTTCCTCCTAGTGTTGTAGCCGTGTACACTGCTATTACTTTTGAATTCGTTTGAATTGTTAATAACAAATTTCATAAGTGAATATATATATTGTGAGGCTACAGTGAAAATCTCTAGTTCTTTAAATAAGTGTCTGTAGGATTATCTTCGATGAGCTCCAGCAATTATTCTGATTACACGCTTTTGTGCAATGAACACTCTTTTACTCAATGATGAGTTACCCCAGAATATGATGCCATATGAAAGCAGAGAATGAAAATAGGCGTGGTAAGCTAATTTACTCAGATGTATATCGCCAAAATTTGCAATGATCCTAATAGCATAAGTAGCTGAACTCAGTGTGTTTTTTCCAGTTCAACCCCTCATCAATGCATACACATAGAAATTTTGAATATTCTACCTTAACTACCGATTTCTAATCGAAGTCTATATTTATTAATTGAGTCATTCCTTTTACTATGTGGAACTGTATATACTGTGTTTTGTGAAAGTTTAATTAGAGCCCATTTGCAGAGAACCACTTAATGATTTTCTGAAAAACATCGTTTACAATTTCACCAATTAATTCTTGTCTGTTGGGTGTGATAGCTATACTTGTATCATCGGCAAAATGTACCAGCTTCGCATCTTCGTGAATGTAGAATGGCAGGTCATTAATATATATTAAGAACAGCAGAGAATGCAAGGCCAAACCTTGCAGCACCCCATTCTTGATTGTTGCCCAGTTTGAGAAATCACCAGTTTTTTGCATATAATGTGAACTGCTTACTTCAACTTTCTGCACTCGTCCAGTTAGGTATGATTAAAACCATTTGAGTACTGTCCAATTCATACCACAGTATCTGAGCTTATCTAGAAGTATTCCATGATTTACACAATCAAAAGCCTTTGATAGATCACAAAAAATCCCAACGGGTGACTTCCGGTTACTCAGAGGATTTAATATTTGAAGCTACTCTCCAATGCATTACTTTTTCAACAATTTTGGATAAGGCAGTCAGAAGAGAGATTTGGTGGTAGTTGTTGACATCAACCGTATCCCCTTTTCTATGCAGTGGTTTAACAATAGCATGCTTCAGTCTAACTGCGAAAATATCCTGCTTCAGAGAGCTATTATATGTGTGGCTAAGAATCCCACTTATTTCTTGGAAACAAGCTTTTATTATCCTGCTGGAAGTGCCATCAATTCCAAGTGAGCTTTTATTCTTGAGAGAGTTTATTATCTTCCTAATTTCAGAAGCAGAGGTGGGTGGAATTTCAATTGTATCAAATGGTGTGGGTAAGACCTCTTCTATTAACTGCCTTGCTTCTTCTAATGAAAATTTAGATCATATTTTCCCTACAACATTTAAAAAATGATTATTCAAAATGTTTTCGACTTTCGGCTTGTTGTTTATCAAGTTTCCATTCACTTTGATGGTGATGCTGTCATCCTGTACCCTTGGTTGCCCTGTCTCCTTCATAATAATATTCCAAATTGTTTAATTTTGTTATCAGAGGTATTACTCTTAGACATGATGCACATGCTTCTGGACTTTTTAATAACCTTTATTAATGTAGCACAGTAGTTTTTATAATATTTGACTGTTTCTGGGTCATTACTCTTTCTTGTTGTCAGATACAGTTCCCTTTTGTGGTTACAAGATATTTTTATTCCTTTAGTATGCCAAGGTTTTTTGTATGGTTTCTTATAATTAGATTTAACTACTTCCTTGGGGAAACAGTTTTCAAATCCTCTTACAAGTGTATCATGAAATAAGTTATATTTTAAATTAGCATCGGGTTCCTTGTACACCTCATCCCAGTCAAACTGCTGAAGATTTTCTCTGAAATTTCTAATTGTTGAGTCATTAATTGAATGCACAACTTTGGAGCGTAGTTTTGAATTACTGAATGGAGCTATGTTATATAATGTAACTAGCTGAGCATCATGATCAGAAAGCCCATTCTCAACAGGACAAGAATTTATGTTTTTAAACCTATCTTGGTCTATAAAAGTGTTATCTATCAATGTGCTGCTGTCCTTTACCACCCAAGTAGGAAAATTAATGACAGATGTCAAATTGAAAGAACCGAGCAAGACATCCAGGTCATTCTTCCCATTACACTCTTTCAGTGAATCAACATTGAAGTCTCCACAAATAATAATTTGCTTTCCCCTATCTGACAAATAGCACAACGAGGCATCCAAGTTTTCCAGGAATAAATGAAAGTTTCCTGAAGGGGACCTATATACTGTTACAATTATAAAAGAGCCCTCCTTCAGTTTAAGTTGACAGGTACATGCTTCTATATGTAGCTCTAGACAAAACTTTTTTGTATCTAAGCGTTCTACACAGTGATAACTTTTGACATATATGGCAACTCCTCCTCTCACCTTATTCTCTCTACTCATATGTGCAGCTAGTTTATAACCACTGACATTTACCTTTTCCATATCAGACACAATGTGATGCTCAGACAGGCATGGTATATCTGTTATATTATCAGATTCAGTGTCATCTAAACAAACCAGGAGCTCATCTACTTTATTCTTCAATCCCGGAATATTTTGGTGAAAAATGGTAAAATTTTTTACTTTACTTTTGTGAGAATCTACTTTTTTCTTTAATCCACCCACATTTTGGTTAAATATGGTAACATTATTATTTACTTTCCTGTTGTGAGAATTTTGTGACTTTTGGCCCTCTTTAGCACCTGCCTGCCTGAGCTTCTCATTGGACACTGGTATTAGTCTAAAAAGAGGTACATCCATGAGTACTAGTGTACCCCCTTATGGATTTCGCTAACAACCCTTCCAGTTTACCCTTCCATTTCCTACTGAGGTGTAGGCCATGCCTTGTGAATTCCCCCCTGTCAATAGCCTCGACAGGAACAAATCCAATGGCTAACAGGGTGGCCGCCCTACGCAACTGATCCAACTCCATATTTACCCTGGTGACAGGGCGGTTCAACTGGGGCTGATCATCTCGCACGAAAGCAGACACCAGCTCAACGTTGGTATGGGTCGTTGCCGAAGCTATTTTCACCAGGTCACACTCAATACTGTAGTCCTGATGCTTATCGGCCGTGCGGTTCTAGGCGCTACAGTTAGGAACCGAGCCACCGCTACGGTCGCAGGTTCGAATTGTGCCTTGGGCATGGATGTGTGTGATGTGCTTTTGTTATTTAGGTTTAATTAGTTCTAAGTTCTAGGCGACTCATGACCTCAGAAGTTAAGTCGCATAGTGCTGAGAGCCATTTGAACCATTTTTGATGCCTATCAATACTGTTCCCCACTCCACCCACTATCATCACATGATCCTACTTTGTGAAACCCTTGCACAAGGAACCTATATCCTCTACAACCTGGCTAAGACTTGCACCTGGCTTGAAAAAGTTTGTAACCTGCAACCTGTCACCTAATTTTTCCTGCAAATTCTGGCCCACACCTCTTCCATGGCTGCTACCTAGCAACAGAAATATCCCCTTACTTTCTACTTTTTTTGATATAGTTGGTTTCCTAGTAAGATTCTGCTGCATCTTACCTACATCTACTTCTACTGGAGCCTCTTACTTACTTAACTGTGGTAGCAAGGCAAATCTACTGGTTGTGCCAATTGGGAAACTGTCAGACATTGGCCTCTTTCTGTGGCCTCTGTTCCCAGCTACCACTTCTCACCGCTCTTTACTCTCCTTCCCCCTTAACCTCTTCAGTTCCTCCCTCGCTCTGTCAGCCTGAAGGGCTCCTATTTTCTCCTCCTGTTCAGCTATAATCCTATCTCTTGAGCAAACCCTGCAAAAGAATGGAAGAGTCTCGTTTGCTTCCCCAATTTCCACGCCGCTACAATTTCCCCAATGAAACCACCTTTCACAAGAGCTCCACAAAACCCATGAACTAACTTTCTTACTGCAGCTCACACTCTTAGTATCCATGGTAGTTTCGAAATTAGTTAAGAGATTTACTAAGTGATAACGCTAATATATTAAATACAGATGCAAATGGACACTAAATATGTTTTGGAAACTAGTATGTAGGTAAACTATTACCAAATGCACTTAAATTTGTGGTATAACGCTAAATATGCACGATCAAAAATTAGGCATAAACAGCCGAATATAATCAAAACGAACTTTTTGCGATAAGTGGGGGATTTAATGGCAAGTTTGAAGAGCACACTAATGAACTATTTAATTAGTTAATCTATACCAAATGCACTTAAGAATGCGATATAACGCTAAGTATGCACACTCGGAAAGTAAGGGGAAGCCGCGAAATATAAACAAAACAAACTTTTCGCGATTACTAAAACAATACGCAAATAAAAGAAAAAACTTTAATGGTGAGCTTGAAAAGCAACCTAATGAACATATTTAATCAGTTAAACTACAGCAAATGCACTTCCAATTGCAGTGTAAAGCTAAATTCGCACACTCGAAAAATTAGGCCTAAGCGGCAGTAAGTAAACAAACAAACTTTTCACGATTACTAGAACACTACGCAAATAAAGGCAAACGTTTAATGGTGAGCCTGAAGAGTACACTAAAGAACGTATTTAATTAGTTAAAAGTGTTCAACTACCATTAATTACAACCTAAATTACTTATCTTTCACGAGAGCTCTGTCTCCGTACGTGCGGCCTTGTGCAGGGCTACCAACACAATGAACATTCCTCAAGCGAGTTTGTTTCAGTGACGAGGCAACTTTTCATGTTTCTGGGACATTAAACAGACACAATGTGAGAATCTGACGATCTGAACACCCCTACGTGACTATGGAGCTTCATCGGGATAATGCAAAAGTGAATGTGTGGTGTGGAATCATGTGCAACCGAATAATTGGTTCATTTTTCTTCAACGAGTCAACAATTACTGCAGATGTTTACCTCGAACTTCTGACTGAATATGTGACACCACAACTGATTGACTTACAAACCAACTATCATTTTCCAGCAAGATGTTGCACCGCCATACTGGGGACTGCATATTCGTTGGTTCCTCAACGAAACATTTCCAGGCAGATGGATTAGGCAGAGTGGGCCAATTCCTTGGCCACCGCGTTCGCCAGATATCACTCCCTTGGACTTTTTTGATGGGGTATGTATAAGATTTCGTGTATCAAACACAGATACGGGACACTGCTAACTTGAAGCAAAGGATTCGTAATGCCATGCCACATCTGATGACGCTATGCTACAGTGAACATGGCAAGAAATCGAGTACCGTCTTGATATGCTTCATGCAACTAAAGGCGCCCCCATACAGGGGTCTATTAAACAGTGTCAAAAAAACTTTTATAAACAGTGATAATAATGAAAGAAATGTTGTTAAAATATTTCAACAACTGCCGTTGTAATAAAATTTTGAAGTTGTAAAGTGACTTTATGGACAGCCTGTATATCTTGATGGCAATAGCTGATAGATGGATGATGATGAAACATCTTCCCGTACCTAATTTTGAATGACTTCCTTCAAAGAGCATCAAAAATTTTAATGTGGAAAAGGCCCCAGATGATTCGATCACATCGTAAATACCTTATTTCCTCTTACTTCCGGAAAAAATGGAGGCACCATCAGACTGTAAAAACATAGAAGTTTGTTTCGATCTTCAGTAACACGACTAAATATGTCCTGAATTGTGTAAATCTAATATAATGCTTGAAAAATAAACTGGTTTCGAAACTAATTCATTGAATCCTATAGTGTACGCAAGCTCCCTCGATGAAGCCATGCGTAGAGATTAATGCACTGCAAGCTAACATCCCAAAGATGTTCGGGCTCACATGCGGTTCTACTTCGTCGAAATGTGTTGGCTCAAACTCGTCTCGGGGTTGACCCACACGTATCGCATTACACGTTCTGAATTATACACTTGTGACCCTTTGGTTAAATTGTCTGACTGGTGGCAAGTTTGCGATATACAAAGCTAACTTAACATATTAAAACAGTAATAATAATATCAGGAACTAAATTAAGGACCCATAAATGAAGTAGGCCACACAGTTGCGATTTGGTTAGAATAATGTTTACTCAGAAAGCATACTAATAGCGAAAGTGGTCGTATGTAGAGTTACTGTTACACTCGAGCGCATATCCATTTGATACACTACGATCATTCACAATCTTGTGGCGAAATTCAAGTTACCTACGCGAAAACTTAAAGAGTTCACACCTGGCGCAGTTGATCACCGCTCGAAAACTAAATCCACTGATACCACAAAACGAGAAATTGTCTGTCGTTTCGCTGCCCAGCTACCTAAAGAGCGTCTGCATCCGAACTGTACCCTTTGGACCCTCCAGCCGAACTGTCCGGTTTCGCGTCTGCACCAGCACTCACTCCCCTCTGTCCGTCCCCGGCCACGTTTCCCGCGCGCCGAATATCCTCGCTCAATTCACTATGGCAGTTCCCTTTCCTGAAGTCGTCCAACTGATTGGTTTCAGATTCTAGATTATTTTACTTTTTAATATATTTAAATTATAAAAGCTTGACCACTTTCACGTCCTAAATAAAGTAACAATAATATGGATTACATAATAAACGTTAAATTTTTTACACAAAACCAATACAATTTCTTTCTTAGCTTTGTATACCACGGCTAGTAGCCTTGCACCAATGTGTTTTCTGATACATAAAAAACAAGGTTACTAGTATGAACTAAATTTTACTGTTGGCAGCACTGAGGCCGGCTACGAGCGCTTTGCGCTTGCTGTGTTACAGGATAAGTAATTTAGCTAGTAATTAATCGTTTTTGCTGTCTATTCTATAGTATTTATGTGCATTAGTGTCAGACAGACCTGACAAATTGAAGGTTTAAGTTTTTATTTGGGTCTGAATAAGGTAAGCGAAGTATCTGTTTAGGACAGTTCCGCGTGTACGCAAACGTTTGTTTACATTCTTAAGTGACTTTAAATACGCGGGATTAACAATGAATTCAGTGCACAATATTCAGTATCTGCGATTATTAGTGTCATTGAGACTCGATACATTGAGCATAGCAGTTTTTGTACTTTTTATTAGGTTACTTTTCGCGTATACGTAATCGTTTGTTTACATTATAAATACGAGGGATAATCAGTTTTACTGTACAATACTCGGTATTCACGTTTATTAGTGTCATTTAGACTCGATACACTGAATGTAGCAGTTTGTATACGTTTTATTAGGAATAGCTATACTGACAGTGGCTTCTAACCTCACATGTATTTGTTTGACTAGCGCAACCTGCGACCGTTAACAGTTAAGCAAACGTAAAATACGTGGTAAATTAGTATTACACTACAATATCTGAGCAAATCAGTGTTACAATACAACTTCTCAGCCCTTCTTATATACGGTTTAGTTAGCAGAAAGCTAAAACTCCCCTCGCTGTATGCTTAAATTCCTTAGCTTGTTGTGGGCTTTAGTGATCGTATACTGTAAGCCCATCAGTTCCTATAAATTAGAGTTCGTATTTGTGCTTTACAATCTGAACTCTTATTGTTAGCTAAAGGTTTTGTTTTGTACCTGCATCTTTCAGTGTACAATACTCAGTATTTAGGTTTATTAGTGTCATTTAGAATCGGTACGTTTAAGGTAGTATTTTTATAGTTTTATTAGGTCACTTTTGCGTGTACGTAAACGCTTGTTTACATTACAAATACGAGGGGTAATCAGTGGGTACCGCTTACCGTAGGTCACTGTTGAATTCTTTAATAATATTCACTAGTTAGCCACTAGCAGTTTACTATAGGTCACTGTCTTATTCCTTAGTATTCATTAAATAACCCCTAGCAGGAAAATAAGCACCAGATCTAGCTTCTACCATAAATTTTTAGTTTTGCTATTGAGTGTACTTTCTGCCAACTAGCGTGTAGCTGTTAACCTTTTGTGGCAGTAGGTTTTCTTAAGTTTTTTTATAGCAAATCAGTTATTAGCTAGATGGATAGGGACTGTGTTGTGTGCCGATGCAGGAGGAGTTGGCCACAGTCCAAACGCAGCTTGAAGCTTTGTTGGCAACAGTCAACAAGCTCCAGAGTGCTACATTGAGGTGTGATGGGGATGAGGTACCTGGGGCAGCCTCTGCTGTACTAGATGTGCAGGGGAGATGTCACAGCTCTCGGTCACCGAAACGAACTCACGTGCGAATGAGCCGGCTGGCCCACTATCACCTCAGTGTGGGTGGCAGACGGTGTCAAGGTCTCGAGCCTCAAGGCAAAGGCTGCATGGAGGACGCAGGCTTCTGCCAAATCCAATGCGCTTTGCTAATAGATTCAGTGTGCTATCTGATGCTGGGGGGAAGGCTGAGCCAGATCAGAATGAATCTTCTGCCAGGATAGTGGCCGCTCCTTCAGCAAGGTCTGGAAAGGCACGTGGGGGTAGGGGTTTGTTAGTTACTGGGAGCTCCAGTGTTAGGCGGGTCATGAAGCCCCTCAGGAACATATCAGCTAGAGCAGGGAAGATGTCCAACGTTCACTCGGTGTGCTTGCTGGGAGACCTTGTCCTGGATGTGGTAGAGGCTCTTCCAGTAGCTATCGAGCGTGCGGGGTGCAGCCAGCTGCAGATTGTTGCACATGTCGGTACTAACGATGCCTGTCGTTGGAGTTCCGAAGAAATCCACGGGTCCTTTCGATGGCTGGCTAAATTGGCAAAGGCGGCCTCCATCTCTCGAAGAGGGGAAGACAAGCTGGCGATCTGCAGCATCGTACCCAGGGAGGACTGGAGTTCTCTGATTTGGAGTCGAATGGAAGATCTAAACCAGAGCCTACGTCGACTCTGTGACGAAAATGGTTGTAGATTCCTCGACCTATGCTATGGGGTGAAAGGTTGTAGGACGCCCCTCGATATATCAGGGGTGCACTACACACAGGAAGCAGCTACATGGGTAGCACAGTGTGAGGTAACGGACCAGTAATGGCGCCCTGAAAATATTCTAAGTTCAGAGTTGGCAACCACCACTTAGCAAAGTGCGGCTCGTTAGCAAGCTCGTGATACCGCACAAAGGCCGAACTATGTGGTCCATCGAGCATGTGGCTGGGAATTCCTTGCTAACACTGTGCGCTGGGAGGGCCAAAGATGGCGGACTTTGTGAAACCTTAATGGCAGACATTTCACAGTTTGTATAGAAATTAATAGTAGCCAGATGAATCGTGATACCTCAAAAAGAAACATGTACATTACTATTATGTGCACGACGATTCGGATGGTGTAATCAGATTTTCAATATCTTTATTAGTTTAAAGTTTAGTATCTGACTGTAAATTATACAATTAACACCCAGCGACGAATTTCCAAACCCTAAACGGTTCATCCGATTTCGTCGATCTACGTGTCTTTAGAAACCTATTAGTGTAACCCTAAATTGGTATGAATTACAGGCATGTCACTTGAATAGTACATGAGTTATTGGAGATCAAAGTGGCCGATTACCATCGATCGCGTCAGGCCATAAGTACTCCACAGTTACACGAAAACACGGTAGCAGCATGCTTATAAATATATTTATTCGTTTATGTCTTTGTTTATACCCGGTATAAACTATTCATGAAGAATTTGGTTAAATATTTACTGTGTTTTAGAAAGCACAGAGACATTAGGCTACTAGCCTACCATTTGTTGCTACTCCTTTGATATATGTTTATTTAATTAGTTTATGTATTTAATAATGTGTGTTAGAGCGTGTTTATGGTCCAGCCGTAGGAATATTTATATAATTACAAGTAATTTAAATGCAAATCCAGTACTTCGAAAGTGTTTCATTATGTTTGCGTGGGTACGTTGTCATGAAGACATGGTGCGAGCGCTCTAGCCAATCACAGCGCTCGTGAATGGGGAGACTGGATGGAAGGAATTCGAGTGCGGCGGTGCTAGGAGTACGGCACGGGACACGGGAAGTGCCGGGACAGGACGGCGTGAGGGCCGCACAGTCGGCGGAAAGAGTTGGACAGTTGAGCAGTTTGCGCCTGCTCGCGGAGTATAGAAATATTTCGGGGTGCCTACCTGTGCTCTTGTGTGATTTCCGTGGCTTCTGCAATGAAGACGTAGTGTGCGTTTAGAAGTGAATATTTCGCGAGCTTTATTGTTGCTCATAACAAATTACGTGCAGTAGGAATCTATTGTTTCCCTGTTATTCGACTTATATTTTATTTAATTGCTGGACCATCGATACCAATAAGTGTTTTGCAGAAATATACCGCATTCTCAACAGTTCTTCTACTATCGTACTCATCATTTGAAGTGTTTAAGGTAGTACTTGCAGATTTTATTTAATTGCAATCTTTCATTTATAAATTTATATGTTACATTCATTATTCGCAATTTCCGAATGATAGAAACCTTCGACCATTCCATTCATGTGTGTGTTCTTATCGTATATTCTACTCAGCAGTATTTGGGCTGTAATGCGGCAACTATCTATCCCAGCCCCTACACAACGAAACAAGCAAAAACTTTTAATATTTCAACGTTGAGTCGGAGGGTGCGTACTCGTTTTGAAAGCCTGCAACAGTACTTGTGGCGTGCACATGTTTTTTTTTTTTTTTTCTTAGAGTAGGTTCCTCCCCACTGGAAACGTCCCGTTGGCCTGAAAAATTACCAGTTCATGTCACTGATGTGGGTGTGCCAACTGTAAAAATTGTTAGTTCCCCTAAACAGGTCATTCTCAAGGTTTTAAATATGCTTAATCTCATGCTAGTAAATTTTCGAAGTGTCTTTAGCAAGATCCCCGAGTTACTCTCCGAAATAAACAGTAGCAAGCCAATATTGTAATATGTACCGAAAACTGGTTGAAACCAAACATAAAAAGCAGTGACATTTTTAACTCGGCCGGCCGAAGCGGCCGTGCAGTTAAAGGGGCTGCAGTCTGGAACCGCAAGACCGCTACGGTCGCAGGTTCAAATCCTGCCTCGGGCACGGATGTTTGTGATGTCCTTAGGTTAGTTAGGTTTAACTAGTTCTAAGTTCTAGGGGACTAATGACCTCAGAAGTTGAGTCCCATAGTGCTCAGAGTCACTTTTTTAAAACTTGGATTGGACAATGTTTAGGAAGAATAGGACTGATGCTATGGGAGGTGGTGTGTTCATTGCTGTTAAAAGCTGTTTAAACTCAGTTGAGGTCGATACTGAGTCGGACTGTGAAACAGTCTGGATAGAGCTGCCAATCAGACAAGGATTGACCATTGCATTAGGGTGTTTTTATAGACCACCAGCATCCGCAACAAACGTCGCAGAACATTTCAGGGAAAGTCTTGAGTACATAGGAAGTAAATATCCAAATTTTCCATTAGTTATAGGTGGAGACTTTAATCTAGCATCCATTGACTGGGAAAATTACGCGTTTATCACAGGGGGCCGTAGCAAAGATTCGTGTGAAGTTATTCTACGAGCTCTCTCAACATGAAACATTGAGCAACTGGTTAAAAACCAACTCGAGATGGGAACATATTAGATATCTTGGCGACAAACAGACCTGATCTTTTTGAGGAAGTTAATCTAGAACAAGGTATTAGCGACCATAAAGTCGTGGAAGTTGCAAAAAAAACCAAAGAAACAGCGTAGAGTTTTCTTGTTTGGGAAAGCATATAAAAGTGTCATTAATGAATATAGTCAGCTCCAAGCATTCACCGCGGGACACAAAGATATTGAGCATCTTTGGTCGGAATTTAAAGGTATTGTCCACCATGTGCTAGAGTAGTATGTGCCTAGCAAAAATATAGGGGAGGGAAAGATCCACATTGGTACAACAAATATATTAGGAAGTTGCTGAGAAGGCAGAGAATTTCGCACAGTCGTTCTAAACGTAGTCACTGCCGCGCTGACAAACAGAAATTATGCGAAATGAAAGCAGCTGTCAGAAGGACAATGAGAGATTCTTTTAACGAATTTGAAAGCAATATTTTATCTGCAGATTCTAAAAATAACCCCCAAAAATTTTGGTAGTACGTAAAATCTCGCTACTAATAAGTTAATACTTTCTCTTGCTGACCGTACGGGTAATGTAAATGATGATGATAAACAGAAGGCCGAAATTCTAAACATACCTTTCAAAAATACTTTTACGTAAAGGACTGCAGCACCATTCCCCCTTTCAATTATTGAACAAATGCAAGGATGGTTGACACAGTGTTTCGTGTATCTGGGATAGTAAAACAGTTAAGATCCTTAGACGCCAGGAAGGCTTTGGCCCAGACGGTATCCCCGTAAGATTTTATGTTGATTATGCTACAAATATACCACCATTCTTATCCGTCATCTATCAGGGATCATTGGAACAGCAGAAAGTTCCTCGGGACTGGAAGAAGGCCCAGGTCATAGTAATCTATAAAAAGGGTAGAAAATCGAATGCATATAATCACCTGCCAATTTCACTGACATTGATTTGTTGTAGAATGATGGAACATATTTCTCGTTCAGACATAATGACCTTTCTAGACTCTGAGAAGCTCATCTGCAGAAACCAGCACGGTTTTAGGAAACAGCAGTCATGCGAGACACAGCTGGCCCTCTTTGTGCATGATATACAACAGGCACTAGTTACCGGCTCTTTGGTTGATGCCATATTTCTCGACTTTCGAAAGGTGTTCGACTCAGCTCCGCACTGTCGCTTGCTCCAAAAAGGGCGCGCTTACGGTCTATCCGATGGCATATCCGGTTGGATAGAAAGTTTTCTAACAGACAGGGAGCAGTATGTAGTCGTGAGCGCGGTGACTTTAACAGAAACAAGCGTAACTTCAGGTGTGCCCCGGGGCAGCGTAATAGGTCCGCTCCTCTTTACGATTTACATAAACGATCTGGTTCCTGGTACTGGAAGCGGCATTTGACTTTCCACAGGAAAATAGTATCACACGGAAGTTCTGAACAAATCAATGAGGATTTGCAGAAAATAAATGCGTGTTGTAATGACTGGCAGTTATCTCTCAATAGTATAAAGTGTAACCTACTGCGTACAACAAGCCGAAAATCCCCATTAATGTACAAGTACAAAATAAATGCCTAGTCTTTGGAAGCGGTAATATCCGTCAAGTATCTGGGTGTGACTATTCGAAATGATCTCAAACGGAATGATCAGATTATACAAGTAACGGGTAAGGCGAACTCTAGATTGTGGTTTATTGGTAGAATCCTCAAGCGATGCAGTCCTCCAACAAATGAATAGCATACAATATGTGCATTTTCAACTTCTCGCGGCCTAATGAATAGTCCATTAAATTTCGGGCATGCAGCCGCGTAAATAAAATTTTCCTCCACTGATATTTCGGCCGCTTATCGTCTGGCCATCCTCAGAGTGAGTCACATGACTGACGACAAAATGCCAAGCTCGGCCTAATATGCTCTACCGCGGCGGTACTGCGCATGAGGGTCACAGATGCTGGTCGGCGGCAGAGGATACCTTTATAGATGCGCCGCCTGTGACGAAGACGTACAGACATTCGATTCGCTTATCGATGTATGATCGGCGGCGGTGACACAATGACGATTTCTCTGCAGTTTAATTACACCAAGAGCCGGATTCCATGCTTTGTCCAAATTAAAACCATTATCTCTTTTTATTAAATTATTAGCTAATCTAATCTCTATAGCTTCCTTGAAGACAGATTCCCAAAAAGAAGAGGTGAATGTTAAAATCTTAATATCATTTTAATTCATGGAATGCCCTGTATCAATACAATGTTCGGCCGCAGCTGTCTTGTCTGTCTGTAATAATCGTGTGTATCTTCGATGCTGCACACACCTCTCATCAACGGTGCGTGTTGCTTGACCTTGTGACTTCTCACAATTTCCACCATGAACCTGATACACACCAGCTTTACGAAGCTGTAAATCCTTTGTCACAGAGCCGAGTAAACCTGCAGTCTTCGTGGGTGGCCGGAAGATCGCCTTAACAGAGTGGTTCTCAAGGATACGGCCTATCTTCGAGGAAAGAGTACCCACATAGGGCAAAAACGCACTAGTTCTGAAGGAATTACTATCTTCTTCCCCATCACATACCTGCATTTTAGGTTTTGCATCGAATGCTCTACGAATTTGTTGCATAGGAAATCCATTCGATTTAAAAATGCTCTTGAGGTATGTGACCTCTTTTTGCAAATTGTCCTTATCGGATATACAGTGCGCCCTATGCACTAAGGTCTTAAGGACACCTATGGTCTGCGAAGGGTGATGGCAGCTACTAGCATGAAGATATAGATTTGTGTGTGTTGGTTTCCGATATACGGCATGTCCTAATGTGCCATCACCTTTACGAGGCTACAGTCTAGAACCGCGCGACCGCTACGGTCGCAGGTTCGAATCCTGCCTCGGGCATGGATGTATGTGATGTCCTTAGGTTAGTTAGGTTTAAGTAGTTCTAAGTTCTAGGGGACTGATGACCTTAGAAGTTAAGTCCCGTAGTGCTCAGAGCCATTTGAACCTTTACGGCGAACGACAACATCCAAAAAGGGGAAGCAGCCGTCTTTTTCTATTTCCATTGTAAATTTGGATGGAATTCAAATGCTCAAGAAATCGATGTGATTCACCCATCCCATGGGGCCATACCACGAATGTTTCGTCCACGTACCTCCAGAAGACAGTTGGTTAAAACTTGCTGAGTCCAGTGCCTTGTCCTCGAGGATATCCATGAATAAATTAGCTACCAGAGGGGAGAGGGGACTTCCCAAGGCAGCACCATCGACTTACTCGTAAAATCGTTAAACCGAAATTAAGATGATAAAAGCACATGTTCAAATAAGGCCGTAATGTTCTTATCAAAATGGCCGATAAGAGATAAAGAGTACTTTAAAGGTACCTTGGTGTATAATGATACCACGTCAAAACTAACAAGCACATCCGTACTATTTAGCCTGACATTGAAAAGTCTCTGAATAAAATCCATAGAATTACGAATATTGTGGCTACATTTTCCTACCAATGGTCTTAATAAGGAAGATAAATATTTGGCAGAAAAATATGTTGATGTGCCAATAGTGTTCGTTATAGGTCTCATAGACAAGTCCTGTAAACGCTCATCCTTACCCATCTTGTGAACTTTAGTAAGACCATAAAATCTTGGTGGTACTGCAACTCGTACGTTTAAACTTCTTATGACTTCCTTCGGTAGTGATGTAGCGTTCAGCAAGGCAGCAGTCCTTATTGTCACCTTGTTAGTAGGATCTTTGTTAATCTTCCGGTACACACCAGAACTAAGTACAACACATACCTTTTCCTTGTAGACTTCCTGAGGCAAAAGGACTGTAGCATTACCTTTATCAGCACGCAGAACGACTGTATCAGTATCCTCACGCAGCTTTCGCATCGCAGATCTTTCTTCCTTGGAAACATTGCTTCTTTGTGGACGATGCTTCGTAATTGCTTGACAGGTTTCTCGTCTGATTTCTTCAGCAGAATCCTCTGATAGTGGTCAGACAGCTTCTTCAATGGCGCTGATGAAAGATGATATCGGCAAAGTCTTTGCAGAAGAGGCAAAATTTTGCCCTTTACTTAAGACAGACAAAGTAGTTCGTCCAGATTCTTACCCGTCAAATTTATGACAGGGCGTCGAACAACAGAGTCCACCTGATAAGGCTGGTCCAATCGGCTGTACTTGGTAATCTGTCTTTTTGTGGCCACTTCGCGACTCCAGTCAGACTTTGCCAATGTCGTGCCATCAATCCAGTCGCATGAGTCAGGAGATAAAACAGCTGCTACCTTCAAACGCTGAACTCGCAATAGTGACGCCCTTCGATAATTGCCAGTCACTTTTCGAAGCTTTAGGGTGTTCCAGACGCAGCGGCAGACGACCAGCCAGCCAGCCAACCAGCAGCAGCAGCAGTCCCAGCGACAGCAGCGGTGGTGGGTCCCAGCAGTCCAACAGCTCCTGTGGTCGCCCTCCCGCCAGTAGCAGCGAAGTGGGGCTTTGGCCCCAGAAGACGTCTTCGTCGACGTGAGTTACCTGTTCCAGTCTTCCTCCCTGATTTGTCCATGTCTCCTGTCGTGTTTTTTCCCTTTCCTCTACTTATCACCATGACAACACCAACCACCACTGCCACCATCACCACCATTAACTATACATTTCCATCCGCCACCGCCACCAGTCACTCCCCGGCCCCCCATTTCATCCCCCCACTTCTCACCCTCCCTTCTCGTGCACTCTTCGTCGCCCCATCCCCGGCTCCTCCCCCCTTAGCCTTTTCCTCTGATCCCTTCCCTCCACTCCCTCACCCTGTCGCCACCGTACCTGCGGCCCCCACCAGAGTGGTGGCCCGGAGGGCCACAGCCCACGCCCAGCTCTCGACATCGCCAACGCCAACGCCATCGCCATCGCTATCGCCTTCACTGTCACCATCCCCATCTTCAGCACCAGCACCAGCACCCACGCCAAGATCTGCCACCTCCCGCCATCTCCTGGTTGCTCCTATCCACCACACCTCTTCTCACCCTTGTGCCACTGTGAAGCCCCCAGCAGCCCCCCTGCCTCCCATAAAGTCTCAGCCCTTTCCTCCTCCCCCACCCCCAGATGTCATGGATGTCTCCCGCGTGCCCCTTCTACCCCCTCCTTTTCCTGTTCCTCCTCCTCCTCCTACAAATACCTCTTGTCCCATCCCAATCCCTCACTCCTCAAGGCCTGGAACCTCACCCTGCTCCTCCTCCAACACTATCTCGGAGCCCCCATCTCCCTCCTCACTCCCCATCGGGACTCCGTTCTAATCACCTCCCCTAGCCCTACCTTTCCATCTGACATCCTCTCCTGAATCCCCATCACCCGATTTGATCCCAATGCCTCCCTCGTCCCTGCTCCTTCCCTGTCCCACTCCTGCCAACCCCAAGCCCCACGTCGCCTACCGACCCTCACCCCTGTGATCACTCGGCTTAGTCCAACGATCATGGAGGAGAAGGTGTTGGTAGAGCTTAAGGCGCACCCCTACACTGAAATACGTGTGGTACGCCAGATTTACAATCCTGCCAACCCCACCTGCCTTATGTGGGTGTTTTCTGAACACGCTCCTTCTATCGACCTTCTCCTGAAGAAGGGTGCCCTTCTTTTCCATCGCCGTTACAAAATCGACCCCTCCTGTTCCCCTCCTTGATCCATCCGCTGCCAGAGGTGCTTGCACTATAAAGCACACACTACATCTGTGTGGCACGAGGACCCTGACTGCCCACACTGCAAACAGGTGCACTACCTTCGGCAGTGTCCCAACCTCCAGTCCCCTCCTTCCTGCAATACCATCAACCTTCCTCACCCCACCTACTCCCAGAAGTGCTAAGCCCGACCCACACTCCACTCCTGAACTTACTGTCCCCATCCGCCCTCTGGATCCCCCAACCCCTCCTGGCAACTCCCTTTGTCCTTCCTCCCACTACTGAGGACATCATCAGATTTGTCACCATCGTCTTCCAGAATGTCCATCCATTCCAGCACCCCCACACCCTCCAGCAGATATCCCTCACCTCCTGATCCGTCTTCCACCTTAACACAATGCCACCTACTCCCATAACCAACCCCACCTCACATTCTCCTGTCTCGACACCCTTGTCAAAGTTCCTGTCAAGGCACAACAGCACTTTATCTTGTTCAGCAACGTCCCCTCCCTTCCTGCAAACAAGAACCTCCTCACGCACACCCTCACGACACACTGCGTGGATGCCTTCCTCCTCAACGAAACCTTTCTCCAGTGCCAGCATATCTTAGACACATCGTCCTACCTCCTCCCACCATTCCGATAATCGTCTCCCGATAGCGTGTGGTGGAGTAGCCATTGGCCACCACCACCAGATCCCTGTTCGGCTCCAACCCCTCCTTCCCGACCCCACAGAACACCTGATCCTCAGTCTCTTCTTCCCCAGCCTTACCATTACCTGCGCCACCATCTATGTCTGCCCCACTGCCTCTATTCCATTAGACTTCCTTTCCCACATCAACCATACTTTCTCCTCCTACGTGATTTCCACCCACCTCAACATCCATAGTCGGTCTGACACCCAGTTATGGTGGTGGCATCAGTTCCTCTCCACCCTCCAAGGTGACTTCGTTCCCATTCCCCAACACACCCACCCCTCTCACCATCCTCTCCTCCCCTAAACTCCTTGGCTGCATAGTGTTGGACATCCCAGACCCTCTTGGCAGTGACCATCTCCTTGTCCTCCTCACTGTTTGGGATGGTCGGCACCCCCATCCCAATCGTCACATCAACCCTCCCCTGAACTATGTCCATGATTATTCCCATGTAGACTGGAATGCCTACTGGGATACCCTCTCTACCCAGGTCGATAGCCACCCTCTCACCTACCACCACCCTGATGATGTTACCCATGCCACCTCCTTACTCCAGCAGACCTTATCTGAGGCGGTGGAGGCCCACATCTCTACCATTGCCATCCACCCACACCGTCCCACATTACCCCCACCGGCCATCCTCCTCCTCCGTGAATCCCACTGTCTACCATGCCTTTCTTCACACCTGTGACTGGGACACACTACGACGCCAGCAGCAACTACAATGACACATCCAAAACTTGCTTGCGGCTAAGAAACGCCGTGACTGGCGACAGACATGCACCCATCTTAATGCTACCCTACCTATCAACTCATCGAAGCACTGGTCAGCCTTCTGCCGCCTTACCAGATCTAAACCCCTCCCCTACTACCCTCTCCTTCATAATGACCACCCCTTTCCTGATAACCTTAGTAACGCCAATCACTTTGCTTCCTACTTCTCCAACATCTTTACCCTGCCTGACGATCCCCAGTTCGATTACTCCCTCTTCTCTGATGTCCGCAATCGAACTGACACCTCTGCCCCTCCCCTCGCTCCTGGTTTCTGGGACTTGGACAACATTACACACAATGCCCCCATCACTACTCAGGATATCATCTTTACACTCCACAGAAAATGCAACACTGCTCCTGGCCAGGACCGTGTTACCTATCGCCACCTCCGTGAAACTCTAGCCTCCTTCCTCTCCACCCTGGCCAGGCTATATAATGTGGTCTTGTCCACCAGCTTCTACCCCAACCTGTGGAAAACCGCCTGGATCCTGATGTTCCTCAAACCCAATAAACCACCATCCACTGTCTCCTCCTACCGTCCCATCAGCCTTACCTCGGCCTTCAGCAAGGTCCTGGAATCCACCCTCACCCAACACATCCACCAGCATCTCCACCACCACTGTCTCCTTCCCACTACACAGTGTGGCTCTCGAACATCCTTTTCTGCTGATGACCTTCTCTTTCACCTCACTCATCTCCTCTCTGAACAATTCAACTCCCGTCGCTCCACCATCTTCCTCTCCCTCGACTTTGAATGTGCTTACGACCGTGTATGGCATTCCGATTTCCTCTTCACGCTCCAAACCTTCGCCCTTCCTATCAACTACATCCATCTGATCGGCTCCTTTCTTTCCCAACGTCCTTCCTATGCCACCATCCATGACATGGATACCTACACCTACTACCCCTCCGCTGGTGTGCCCGAAGGTTCCATCCTCTTACCTCTTCTCTACCTTCTATATATGACGGACATGCTGCCGCCTTTACCCCCATCCACCTTCTCCAGTACGCCGATGACACAGCCTTCCTTGCCCTCGCCCCCACCCTGCAACGCTCCCAATACCTTCTCCAATCCCATCTTGACCGGTTCACCACATGGTGTAACCAGTGGTTGCTCAAGGTCAATCCTTCAAAGACCCAGGCGAACCCACCCCTTCCTTCCTTCTCCTCGATTTCTATATCACCATCTATGGCCATCCTATCACCCTCACCTTCACCCTCAAGTACCTTGGCGTCACCCTCGACCGTCGCCTCTCCTGTAACCCCATCTCTGGACAATCCAAGCCAAGGCACGCTCCTAACTCCATCTCCTCAAGCTCCTTTCTGGCCGCACATGACGTCTGGACCCCTCCACCATCCTCCACACCTATAAATCCCTCATCCTCCCTGTCCTCTGCTATGCCCCTCCTACATTTTACAAATCCCTTCAACTCCTGGAACGCCATGCACTCAGCCTCGCCTATCGCATCCTCCTCCCGTCCCCCACATGGATCCTGTATGACCTAATTCCATTCCTGCACCTCCTCCTTTTCCTGGAACCAATACGGATCCTCTACACCTCCTGCAAACTTGAGCCCCATCACCCATTTGTCTCTCCCATACTTTCCTATCCCCGTCTGCTGCCGTGCCTATATTCCCACATCCCACCCGCTCCCCATCTCGCCAGTCTCCATACCCTTGCCCAAGGTGGCTTCCGCCAACTCCCCATCCCTGGTGACGCCCTCATCTTCTCCATCTACCCCTCCTACCAACTTTGATCCTCCCCATCCTCCCCGTGTGTTTTTCCTAAGGGCACCCCCTCTCCCTTCTCTCCCTGCTCTTTTCTTCCCTCCCTCCTCTCCCCCCCCCCGAGTTTCCCCTACCCCTCCTACCTTCTTTCCTTCCCCTCCCCGCTTCTTTGCCACTGGCATCTATACCCTCCCCTTCTCCCTCCTGACCACCATTTCCACTTTGCCAGAACCCCGGATTCCACATGAACAGTAAACATTCGTGAGCCGGAGATCGTCGCCAGTGTTTGTGTGTGCCTTTGTGATAGTGTTTCAGTGTCTCATCGTTTGTGCTTCGTCGTTCGTGTGTATCTTTTCTGTCATCTCTGTTCGTCTCCAAGTTCTGAACGTTTTTTATTCGGACACTGCGCCTGTGAACAGTTCCATGCATTTTAACTTTGTCTATCACTGTTGTGTATCCACCATGTGCGTTTTTAGATGTGTCCTTATGTACCGATTGTCGTATCTGTGGCCGAAGAGCGGCGTAGTTTGTCGCTGCCGGCCTATCTGTTTAAGGTTTGAAAATAACAATAAAGAAAAAAAGTCTTGTTGTCAGTCTTGTGACTCACTCTGGAGATGTCCGGACGATACGCGGACGAAATATCAGTGGAGAAAATTAAATTTTCGGGGCTGCATGCCCGAAATTTAATGGACTAGCTTACAACACGTTAGTTCGTCCAGTCTTAGAGTATTGTTCGTCGGTATGGAGCCCTTACCAGTTGGGTCTGACTCAGGAGATTGAGAAGATCCAAAGAAAAGCGGCTAGATTCATGACTGGTACATTTAGCCATCGCAAGAGCGTTACAAATCTCATAGAAAGTTTGAAGTGGGACACACTTGCAGAAGACGGCGCGCTAAACGGGAAGGGGCTGCTCGCTAAATTCCGAAATCCGATCTTCACCAAGGATGTAGAGCATATATTATTACCACCAAATTTCTAATCCCCCAATGATCACCATTCAAACTTAAGGGGAATTAGAGCTCGTACTGAGGCCTTCAGACAGTCTTTTTTTCTCTCGCGCGATCCGCGAGTGGAACAGAGGGGTTGGTGGGGAGGGGGGGGGAATATGACTTTGGCACGAATTGTGCCATCAGCCGCACACACCGCTTAGTGGCTAGCGGAGTATATATATATAGATGTGGATGTGGAACAAATATTCTATTACCTAATGATTCAATAAAGTGCCATGTTGTCATCGTTCAATGTGTTTCGTGTGGAGGAAATTAAGATCTGATACTTAACTGGAGATAGTGATGATTTAAATTTACTATATCTTTTAAACAAATAAAGTTACGGAGTTGATATTTACAACATATGTCATTTTCATGATGCACTTCTATATGAAATATCGATTATTAAAATCGACCAAAGCGTTCAGATTTTAGCATTCAGGTCTTTGTTACTAAACTTGTTAATTTCACTTTAAAAGTAAATCCTAAACTATTATATATATGATCAATGTTCAAGTTTTATTGGGATTGCCATGAAAATGTATGGATAATGGCAGTTTAAAATTACTATGACTTGATTCCCTGCTTTATTACAGAGTTAATGGTCGATCTTAGGTCCACCGTATTTAACAATGCTACGTCTCCTTGGCCATAGACGCCTTCTACTAGGTTTCCCTATGACGTAGGTTCTCGTCTGTCTCACTCACACACTACAGCAATTAGGCCTCAATAGACAATAGACGCCTCTATGTTTCCCCATCTCGTGGTGAACCTGCGCCCTTTGTGGCACACGGTCCTCGACGACAGGGTTCGTTTCACAATTCCTGAAGGCTGACGCTTTCGGTCATATATTTTAATGAGAGCGCCATGGTCGTTAACACACAGCACGGAATCTCATGAGTGCTCGGAATGAGTTTTAGAAGACTTCCTTCAGACTCATGAATGTGTCTTTATCCGGCAAAATTACATAAAATGTGCGGAAGGAGTGATATACTAGACTTGCAGCATCATGGGAGGACAGATATGGGACAGCTGCATTAATTGCAAAACCTACTTCCCAAAGGTGAGTCATTTTTAATGAAAACCTTGTCGGCATTCAACTTCACAGACTAAATGAAGCCTTCGACAAAACAAGGGCAGCTGGAATGGCGATTTTAGTTGTTTAAAAAAAATGGTTCAAATGGCTCTGAGCACTATGGGACTTAACATCTATGGTCATCAGTCCCCTAGAACTTAGAACTACTTAAACCTAACTAACCTAAGGACACCACACAACACCCAGCCATCACGAGGTAGAGAAAATCCCTGACCCCGCCGGGAATCGAACCCGGGAACCCGGGCGTGGGAAGCGAGAACCCTACCGCACGACCACAAGATGCGGGCAGTTGTTTCAAGAATGCCCCTTTTCAACGTAGAGTCTGGAATGTAATGCACAAGGCATAATGGTGAAACTATGATACGTGCGACAGGATATTGTTTGCGATCTTTGAACCAATCATGGTTGGTTATTACGCCCACTCATACTCGATTTTTAAAAACTGAATTCTCACAAACCTATTCTTGATTCTGATTAGATCCATTATAAATGGTTTTTGAAAGCCTGCGACTGTAGATATAATAGGTTTGTTTATAAATAAATAATCTGCTACCAGTCACGATTTTTCTTTATTTTATTATTCGCACGACGCGTTTCGAGAAATAATTCTCATTTTCAAGTGCACTTGAAAATGAGAATTATTTCTCGAAACGCGTCGTGCGAATAATAAAATAAAGAAAAATCGTGACTGGTAGCAGATTATTTATTTATAAACAAACCTATTATATCTACAGTCGCAGGCTTTCAAAAACCATTTATAATTGATCTAATCAGATTATTAGTGCCAAGCCAGGCAATGAAAGCTATATATAAAAAAAACGCACTTGAAAATGAGAATTATTTCTCGAAACGCGTCGTGCGAATAATAAAATAAAGAAAAATCGTGACTGGTAGCAGATTATTTATTTATAAACAAACCTACTATTCTTGATTATTATCACTTACTTTAACACATTTTGTAGATGGCTCACCTACAATTTTGAATTATTTATATAGCACTACTTACTACTTACGTACATGATGACGACGACATAGATGTCCACATAGTCAGATGAGCTTTTGCTGCTTGTGCTGGCGCTGCTGCTGCTGCTACTCTGTCAGCAGGAAGAGGGTGATAGACAATTGATTCTCCGCAGATGCTGTAGCATTTAAATACAAAATTTGCACAACTAATCAGTAATATTGTTAATAGTAACATATATATTAAACACAAAAATTAAAAATATGCATGAATTAGCAGATTGTTAATAGTAAAATATATATTTATCAGACTTACATTACCTGGCTGCACAGGAGTTAAAAATGATGACGGCTACGATGATGACGGCTCATTATCGATTGCAAGCTGCCTAGACAGATTTTCGCAGATTTTTTGTACTCTTCCTAGATGAGTAATCAGGAATCTCTTATCCTATGTACTGAATCGAGGAGTATACAATAACACTCGTAGATATTCTGTGTAGTGTGAGGAGGGCTACGCGAGAGGCGTTCAATGAACTCGAAAGTAAAGTTCTATGTACGGACTAGGCACAAAATCCTAAGAAATTTTGGTCTTATGTCAAAGTGGTAGGTGGATCAAAACAAAATGTTCAGACACTCTGTGACCAAAATGGTACTGAAACAGAGGATGACAGACTAAAGGCCGAAATACTAAATGTCTTTTTCCAAAGCTGTTTCACAGAGGAAGACTGCACTGTAGTTCCTTCTATAGATTGTCGTACAGATGACAAAATGGTAGATATCGAAATAGACGACAGAGGGATAGAGAAACAATTAAAATCGCTCAAAAGAGGAAAGGCCGCGGGACCTGATGGGATACCAGTTCGATTTTACACAGAGTACGCGAAGGAACTTGCCCCCCTTCTTGCAGCGGTGTACCGTAGATCTCTAGAAGAGTATAGCGTTCCAAAGGATTGGAAAAGAGCACAGGTCATCCCCGTTTTCAAGAAGCGACGTCGAAAAGATGTGCAGAACTATAGACCTATATCTCTAACGTCGATCAGTTGTAGAATTTTGGAACACGTATTATGTTCGAGTATAATGACTTTTCTGGAGACTAGAAATCTACTCTGTAGGAAAAAGCATGGGTTTCGAAAAAGACGGTCGTGTGAAACCCAACTCGCGCTATTCGACCACGAGACTCAGACGGCCATAGACACGGGTTCACAGGTAGATGCCGTGTTTCTTGACTTCCGCAAGGCGTTCGATAAAGTTCCCCACAGTCGTTTAATGACCAAAGTAAGAGCATATGGACTATCAGACCAATTTTCTGATTGGATTGAAGAGTTCCTAGATAACAGAACGCAGCATGTTATTCTCAATGGAGAGAAGTCTTCCGAAGTAAGAGTGATTTCAGGTGTGCCACAGGGGAGTGTCACAGGACCGTTGCTATTCACAATATACATAAATGACCTTGTGGATGACATCGGAAGTTCACTGAGGCTTTTTGCTGATGATGCTGTGGTGTATCGAGAGGTTGTAACAATGGAAAATTGTGCTGAAATGCAGGAGGATCTGCAGCGAATTGACGCATGGTGCAGGGAATGGCAATTCAATCTCAATGTAGACAAGTGTAATGTGCTGCGAATACATAGAAAGATAGATCCCTTATCATTTAGCTACAAAATAGCAGGTCAGCAACTGGAAGCAGTTAATTCCATAAATTATCTGGGAGTACGCATTAGGAGTGATTTAAAATGGAATGATCATATAAAGTTGATCGTCGGTAAAGCAGATGCCAGACTGAGATTCATTGCAAGAATCCTAAAGAAATGCAATCCGAAAACAAAGGTAGTAGGTTACAGTACGCTTGTTCGCCCACTGCTTGAATACTGCTCAGCAGTGTGGGATCCGTACCAGATAGGGTTGATAGAAGAGATAGAGAAGATCCAACGGAGAGCAGCGCGCTTCGTTACAGGACCATTTAGTAATCGTGAAAGCGTTACGGAGATGATAGATAAACTCCAGCGGAAGACTCTGCAGGAGAGACGCTCAGTAGCTCGGTATGGGCTTTTGTTAAAGTTTCGAGAACATACCTTCACCGAAGAGTCAAGCAGTATATTGCTCCCTCCTACGTATATTTCGCGGAGAGACCATGAGGATAATATCAGAGAGATTAGAGCCCACACAGAAGCCTACCGACAATTCTTTTTTCCACGAACAATACGAGACTGGAATAGAAGGGAGAACCGATAGAGGTACTCAGGGTACCCTCCACCACACACCACCAGGTGGATTGCTGATTATGGATGTAGATGTAGATGTATTCTCGCTTCTCATCGAAGCGTGAGAGAATAGATTGAAAGTTGGACGTTTATGGTTCGGAGACTGAGATATTATCGCGAGTAGTAGCGAGCGAGCATATGTGGAGGGGAGTCAGAAGTGGTCGGACGCAGTGTGCGGTGGAGAGAAGCCGCGCGACGTGAGAGGACGCAGCCTACTGTGATCGTGCTAGTAGCGCCCGAGGAGACTTCGGTATTAATTGAGGATATGTTGTAATTTACCTTTTCGCTGCTTGTAGTTGTTGGTTGCTTTCGCTCTGGAGGGATTTTGTCTGATTTATGTACACACAGAGTAATATTCGTATCTTTGTTGTGGCTAGAAACGTGTTTATTGAGTATAGACATTGTGGAATAATCAAAAGCCTGTGTAAAGTCTGTCATCATTTAAATCATCGATTTTCTGAATATAGTTATTTCAAAGTTTAGATTGGTTTCTTTAAGTTTTCTTTACATCGTTTAAGGTTAGTTGACAAAACCCCTCCTGATCATTCGATTTCTATGTATAAAAGCATGGCTGTAATTGTTGCAATTAGCCCATGCTTTGCACTGTGTATGGATTGCTGTATTACTTTTCCTAAAAAAATATTTTTAGCATGTTGCCGATCACTCAGCTGCAGCTGCAAGACGACGTAAATTGTCTGTTGCGTATAGGAGCATTGCAGAAAAGTTGTTAGGAGACGTTAGAGGATACTTTAAAACTCGCAGTCAGATGATGGATGAGAATTGATTTTATTATAATTCGTGTGTTGAGTAATTAATTTTCTGTTTCTGATTCTTTTTTGTTGTCAATCTGAATTGTAGTATTGCCAGAGACGGGACGCCTCACATTTTCGTACGTCTTATAAAATCGCTGTCAGATGAAGGTTGAGAATTGATTTTATTATAATTCGTGTGATGAGTAATTAATTTTCTGGTCCTGTTTCTTTTTTGTTGTCAATCTGAATTGTAGTATTGCTAGAGACGGGACGTCTCACATTTTCGTACGTCTTTTAAAATAATTACCGACAGCTGCATTTGCAAAATTTTATGCAATAGCGCTTAGTAGTTGTTGCATAGAATTTTTTGATTCTAGCGCACTGCTTTGCGTTAATTCAAAACTTTTATTTCAGCAAACTCCTAGTTCAGTGTTTCTTCTTTTTTTTTTTTTTTGTTACAGTCAAGTTGAGAGGTTTGAACTAAGATAGTTGTTTTGAAGTTTCGTGCCATTTCCTTTATTGTTGCAACGTCAATGAAAACTAGAGCACAGACAGGAATGGGCAAGACAGTAGAAGTCGCTTCAAATGAAGTTGCGGAAATTTTGAGACATGGTGCAGAAAATTCTTCTCAGGCTAATGAAGGCAGGGAACTTTCAAACAATACTCTGAATAATCAGAGTACAGGCTATCATTTGCTAATCATGCGTTATGAACTGCAGAGAACTACGTGCAATTCAGGCGATCAAAATATCGTAACACTGGCCGATTTTGTTATGACGGATTGCAGTATTGTTTCTACTTCCACAGAGCAAAAAATGTTGTCTTCCAGTAATACTGTTACACAATTAATACTCGCTCCACCCGATGAAATTAAAAAGACCTCGGGACGAGATAAATAACAAGATCAGCGAATTTAGTAGGAAACGGGTTGGTTGGTTGGTTTTGGGGAAGGAGACCAGACAGCGTGGTCATCGGTCTCATCGGATTAGGGAAGGATGGGGAAGGAAGTCGGCCGTGCCCTTTCAGAGGAACCATCCCGGCATTTGCCTGGAGTGATTTAGGGAAATCACGGAAAACCTAAATCAGGATGGCCGGACGCGGGATTGAACCGTCGTCCTTCCGAATGCGAGTCCAGTGTCTAACCACTGCGCCACCTCGCTCGGTGGTAGGAAACGGGAAGAGAGGGATAAGACTAATGACAATTTAAATCGTAAATTCGAGGAAATGTCAGAACAGTTGAAAATTAAGGTACGTGAGGAACTCAAGTCAGCCGTGCGCGATTAGCCGAGCGTTCTGAGGCGCTACCGTCATGGACTGTGCGGCTGGTCCCGGCGGAGACTCGAGTTCTCCCTCGGGCATGAGTGTGTGTGTTTGTCCTTAGGATAATTTAGGTTAAGTAGTGTGTAAGCTTAGGGACTAATGACCTTAGCAGTTTCGTCCCATAAGATTTCACATACATTTGAACATATTTTGAACTCAATTCATATTAAGAATCTTGAGTCGAGACTTGATCATGTACAGTCTGTTGATATTGTTGAGATGAGGCAACAGACGTCACGGCAGGAATTGAAAATAAAAGAATTATGACAAAAGTTCGAGTCATTACAGTTACAGACTAACACCGAAGTTTCAAAGACCCAAAATCAGTTGATGATTGTAGCAAAACGAGTCGAAGAATGGTCAGAGAGAGTGACGCAAACGAATAATGATTCAGATAAAAGATTGAATGATGCTCATCCGATTCCGAAGAATTTCAGTCTCTTCAACGATTCAAGGAAGGGCAGATGACGGTTAATCAGCAAAATAAACGTGACGTAAGAAACATACAGGAACAGCTTGCCAGTAATGAGGAAAGGATCAGTTGTTATAAGATACCAGTACGTTCAATAATTATCACGTTGGAAATCAGAAAGAACGCATTAATTATGGAAATGCTGATCACTTCTCTCGTCAATGGTATATGTTTGCAGGGCAAAATGCATGGGATACGAGTTACGGTATGAGAGAAAATTCATCCGTTCAGAAAAGTGATGGTTTTGATCACAAATATTTTCTCGCGGTGAAATTGCAGGATACATGTTACTTCAAAAATATGGAAAAGAGAATTCGTACCGTATTAGCAAAATACAAACTGTGCCGAAAGACCAAACCATCTATCATTACGCACAGGACACCATTATTACCGTACATTCCCGTGAAACTAAGAGAATTAGCTGCTGTTGACATTTTCGGTCCCGTTATGAGATCTAAACATGGTCAT
Organism: Schistocerca cancellata; assembly: GCF_023864275.1. Lineage (NCBI taxonomy): Eukaryota > Metazoa > Arthropoda > Insecta > Orthoptera > Acrididae > Schistocerca > Schistocerca cancellata. The sequence goes on from NC_064629.1 coordinate 905,112,196, forward strand.
TCATTTGATTTTTTAGCTGTTGAGCTTACCTCTAAATCTGTGTCATTTACATCTTCACGGAAAGCTGCTTAAAATATGTTTGTATAGCATTCGTAAAGAATTTTCTGAAAGAAGTAGGGCATGGTGACAAAATTATATCTGATAATGGCCCACAATTTCGTTGTAACATATGGCTAAAGACTTTGAGACGTAGAAGAATTAGAACAATATTTATATCACGTTTTATACCATCTTGTAACCCCTCAGAACGCATTAAGAAAGAATTAGGTAAACGTTAAAGATTGTATTGCTATCGTCAACACAGAAACTGGGATTCACTTCTGTCTGATTTTCAAAATATCAATAACGAACTACCGAATGATTCCAGAACCTTACCTCCACTCCTTATACTAAAGAATAAACCGCCACCAGATTGTATAAAACAGTTTGTAGCCTTTGCGACACAACGACGTTCAAGACACCGTACAATAATAAATTTAGTATTTGAAAACATTAAGAAAGTCGCAGACAAAAGGAAAAGGAAGAAGCTACAGAATCCACGAATGAACATCAAGAGTTTACAGGTAGCTCAGAAAGTGTTGCTCAAATAGCATTGTTTATCTCACAAAAGAAAGTGTTGCGAAGCTGTGGAATGAAATTGTCTCAGTAAAAGAAAATTGTTTTTCTAGTTATTACTGTTTACAGTCATTGTACTTTCTTTTTGTGTGTGATTTTTTTCTTTGTTACAAAAGTAATAAAAAGAACACAGAATTCTATGCATTTGTAGGAACTAAAAAGTGTTTTCCAGATCGAAGTATAAAGTATGTAGCGAGCGTGTTACGTTTTGACAGTACGAATGTTGCAGTAGTGCGTTATAGATAACTAGACATTTCAGAAGTACCCACTTGCGCTAAAAACATTGATCCATGACGTGTATATTAATATGTTATGCATTTTGACAACCTTTTCTTTTCAGCGTGTAGCATTTTTACTCCTTGATGCTAGCTGATCAACTACATTTTTATGCACGTTGTAAATAATCGTGTAAAATAAGTTACGTCAATATATTTGTGACTTTCTATTTAAATAATTTTATTTCAGACTTTCTCTCAGGGTTTTGCTACAGCAGTGATGCAGTGTCGATTCCATCACGTTAAGTTAATGATTGTAAGACTATGACTTTTTTCTCTTGTCTTTAAGTAATGCTGAAGCTCAAGAGAAATGATTTGCTTCAGTTTCTGTACTAAACCATTTCTTCCAGCTACTACTGAACATTTCGAGGATTAATCTTTTTGTGTTGCATCTTAGAGTATGTTATGTCATTGTTAGATGCTTTATAAGATATGTCTTTTGAATGTCGTATTTATTTTCCTGTTGTGACAAACTACATGCGGCCATAAAATTCTGACTCCACACAAAGACAACTTGACATTTGACCTCTGATAATATTGACCTTGGGTTGCTACCGGCTATTTTCTGTCCGACTATCATAATATAAATATTAGTGTGATATTTTAGAAATGAAATAATAACGCTGTAATAATAAGGGAGTACTTGTGATAATCACAGGCTCATTACTTAGTGATTGAATGTGTAATAAGTTATGAAAACTAAACTGAACATGCAGTCATAAGAAATGACATTCTTTACTAACTTACGTTGACTGGAGCTCAAGAAAGAACTGCATGTATACTCACATGTATTTTTTCTTAAATATCTCCCACAAAAATCGCATTATATGAACTTCATGTTTTGAGTGTTTACCTGTAATTTTATTGTATATGTAAATGTATATTCGAGCAATGATAACTTTCCATTGTATGATCAATTAAATTAAATGTAACTGCTATGTACATATCAGCTCTGGAATCTACGATTAATTGTAACATTTTTTAGATATGTCTCCATTAATGTCTTTGGACACATCCGTACGTCATTCAATGAAGTTATGAGTCACACATTTTGTGCGTTCTGGATCAAGACATGTACTTTGTGGTACGCTTTGTACTGTACCACTAGAAAATGAATTTGTATAGAACTAGTTTTCCACTAGGTGATTGGCCTAAACTTCATACTTACAACTGTAATCAAGGAACTTGCCACACTTACCTAGTTATCTATGGTCGTGCACATTTGAGTCATTTACTGAACACTGAACTTATGTACCTATTCATTGAATGTTGACTTTTATATTCAATATGACTTATTGTTACTCCTTTATTCAAGATGATTTGTTTCTGTTACTGTGTCATATATGAGACTTTTGATCTCTTATGCCAATTATGAGAACCTGTTTTCTCAAAGGGATACGACATCAATGCTTTTATGATCATCATGAATACTTTGGTACACTGCTGATTGTGTACTGCATCTTTATTTCAATATGAAAATGAGTCGCACGCTAATATATTTTGGTGTGATTGTCAGTGATCATAATGTATGTATTCTGTCATTGAGTATGCTTACACCTCAAAACTGTGTGTCGTCAATTGAAAATACTAATATTTTTGGTGTGGTTCTCAGTAGACATAATATATGCAATGAGTCCCTGAGTGTGCTTACACCTAAAACTTGTGTGTCGTCAAATGAGTATTAGTATTTTAGTGTGGTTGTCAGTGGACATACTGTGTGTTGTCCTTGAGGATGCTGCACGTAGGACTATATGTAACATTTTGGTGTCTTGTCAAATTAATTACCGCCAATGTTAGATAGATTTGAGTGCCCACCACCAGAATGATACTTGTATATTTACTTTTTCTCTCTTTGCACTATTTTCAATCCTCTGTAATATTTGTATGTACACAACTGAAAGACATTTTTTTACAATCTTGGAGAACTATAAATAAGGTTTTGTTATCCTGTCAAATGAAGTGGTATCAGTGACAGGTGGTTGTGAGTGTTTACATGCACAAGATGATACTTGCATTTTTTTCACTATATTGTGCAGCTTATCACTTTCCTATTCTGTACGTCATTTATGTAATCCTCTGCTTATGTTTATGTATTCTACTACTTTCGTAAAATATCTGATACTATTCTTCTCAATTTTGTTACGTAAGAATTTTGCGTCTGTTCTTTGCCAACATGTTAGACAAGAATAACACCACAAAATTCTTAAAGGCGAGAATAGGGGCGATGGAAGTTGGACGTCTGTGATTCTACTGTGTGCATACTCAGACTCTGAGTCTGAGATATTATCCTGAGTAGTAGTGAGCGAGCAGTTGTCGAGGGGAGTCGGGAGCAGGGTGCGGCGGAGAGAAACCGCGCTACATTAGAGGTCGCAGACTGCCGTGATCGTGCTAGTAGCGCCGGAGGAGACTTTGGTATTAATTGAGGATTTTTGGTAACTTGCCTTTTCGCTGTACGTAGGTGTTGGTTGCTTGCGCACTGGATAAATTTTGTCAGAGTTATGTATGCATACACTCAGAGTAGTGTTCGTATCTTTGCTGTAGGTAGATACGTGTTTATTGAGTATAGACATTGTGGAATAATTATAAGCCTGTGTAAAGTTTGTCAGCATTTAAATCATCAGTTTTCTGAATATAGTTAATTAAAAGTTAATATTGGTTTCTTTAATTTTTCTTTACGTCGCTTAAGGATAGCTGACAAAACCCTCCAGATCATTCGATTTCTATGTATAAAAGCATGGCTGTAATTGTTGCAATTAGCGCATGCATTGCACTCTGCATGGATCGCAGTATTGCTTTTTTTAAGTTTCTAGCATGTTGCTGAGCGTGCTGTTGCAGCGACAAGACGAGGTAAGTTGTCTGTTTCGTACAGGAGCATTGCGGAACAGTTGTTACGGGACGTTAGATGATTGAGAAGAGATTTCTTTATAATTCGTGGGAGGTTTAATTAATTTTCTGTTCAGACTGCTGTTTTTATTTGTTCTAAGTTACAATACTATCATTGTCAGAGACTGAACGTCACACACGTCTTTTAAAATAATAATGAATCCGTTTCAAGTTAATCGCATGGAAGCTGTGAAAGTTGTTTTCTCTAAGAGACAAGGATAAAAGGGTGTTGAAACTTGCAAAGACTTATCGAACTCAGCTTCTTGTACCAATGGCAAGGGTTTAGTGAAGCATAGCAGACGTACTGCGTGAAGAAGTAATCGTAGCCCGAACCACATCAATATTATTTGTTTTATCAAGACCAAATTCCCCCACATAATGATTTTATTCAGTAGCTCGTGTATGAGCAGCATCAGATAGCCGCCGACATCCTTCAAGTTACCTGGAGCAAGTAGTGTGACTCCCTTCACACTCATTAGTAACCCTAACACTGTTTCAGTTCTTCTGTAGAAGCCGACGATCCAGTGTATGCCGTTCGATACAAAAATGAATAATTACATGAACTGTTTCAAAATCTAGCGTTCTTTCACACTCGTATTTTCATCATACATCGTTGTTTTTAGGCCATAATCAGTGCTTCGTGAATTTGTTCTTCGACACACATTATTTAATTACCGTATGAATTATTGGCCAATGCTTACGAAGCTAGTAAGAATATTAATAGCCCCAACAATTCATTTCGATTATTCCAGTGAACAAAATCGGTGTGATTCGGTGGAGATTGTCTTCCAAAAGTGAAGTTCAATCGCATTTGTGCTCCCTCTCTTCCTGAAGTTTATGTCGTCGTTTCTCCTGTTGATCCACCAATTTTTTTTAACGCAGGCTTCATGATTTCAGTGAGTTAAAGCCTCGGTTGGAATTTAATAGTTTGTGGGAGAAGTTGCCTCGCTAACAGGCATTTCTAGCCTTGAGAATTTTTAAGATCTCATGCCGTTTTAGGTGTTCTAAGCATAAACAATATATTATACAGTCCTATCGTTTATCGGTATCTTACATCTACATCTACATGACTACTCTGAAATTCACATTTAAGTGTTTGGCAGAGGGTTCATCGAACCACAATCATACTATCTCTCTACCATTCCACTCCCGAACAGAGCGCGGGAAAAACGAACACCTAAACCTCTCTGTTCGAGCTCTGATTTTTCTTATTTTATTTTGATGATCATTCCTGCCTATGTAGGTTGGGCTCAACAAAATATTTTCGCATTCGGAAGAGAAAGCTGGTGACTGAATTTTCGTAAATAGATCTCGTCGCGACGAAAAACGTCTTTGCTTTAATGACTTCCATCCCAACTCGCGTATCATATCTGGCACCCTCTTTCCCCTATTACGTGATAATACAAAACGAGCTGACCCTTTTTTGCACCCTTTCGATGTCCTCCGTCAATCCCACCTGGTAAGGATCCCACACCGTGCAGCAATATTCTAACAGAGGACGAACGAGTGTAGTGTAAGCTCTCTCTTTAGTGGACTTGTTGCATCTTCTAAGTGTCCTGCCGATGAAACGCAACCTTTGGCTCACCTTCCTCACAATATTATCTATGAGGTCTTTCCAACTGAAGTTTTTCGTAGTTTTAACACCCAGGTGCTTAGTTGAATTGACAGCCTTGAGAATTGTACTATTTATCGAGTAATCGAATTCCAATGGATTTCTTTTGGAACTCATGTGGATCACCTCACACTTTTCGTTATTTAGCGTCCACTGCCACCTGCCACACCATACAGCAATCTTTTCTAAATCGCTTTGCAACTGATACTGGTCTTCGGATGACCTTACTAGACGGTAAACAACCTAAGAGAACTGCTCAGATTGTCACCCAGGTCATTTATATAGATCAGGAACAGCAGAGGTCCCAGGACACTTCCCTGGAGAATACCTGATATCACTTCAGTTTTACTCGATGATTTGCCGTCTATTACTACGAACTGCAACCTTCCTGACAGGAAATCACGAATCCAGTCGCATAACTGAGACGATACCCCATAGCCCTGCTGCTTGATTACAAGTCGCTTGTGAATTATTAAATCAACACCTTTGACAGACACTAGTGAATCACCAATTATCCAGACATTTGCTTTTGTTTAAAATCTAATGCTATATACGGTATCATGTGTGCTGTGTACTGGTTGAGTAAGAACTACGTCACGCTTCCAGCATTACTTTCTCTTATGGCTCCACTTGACCTCGATCACCACCCTCCTAGTTGTAATAATCATCTTCCTCTGCTCTCATACATACTTTACACCCATCTCCTCCATCTAAGTATGCCTTATTCTCCTGTTGAAATAGCTCTCCCATTTCTCTGAGGTCTCAATGCTCTTTCGAGTACAGAGGCAGCTTCAAGCAAGTTGCTTGAAGCAGGGTCAGTTTGTTGCGAATATATCATCACATGATTTTTAAGACTAATCTTTCGTTCACTCGACTTGAGAGACGTGTTGGCAATTGGAATGTTCCATCACAACAAGCAGCTCTCACAATTTATAGCATTCCTCACAGCGTTATATATTACGTGTTACTATGTCTTAAATAATATTCTAATTCCACTCGGATGTCACCTACCGCAAGAAAGAAAAGTGTACCTGTGTGTAATATATTGAAATGGTTTGCCTGGGGACATTATGTGGTAAGTTGTTCTCCCTCTGGAATGTATGGTAAATAGTTGCCTGGAGGCGTAATGTGTTATGCTTTAAACATTCTGCATTAGGTTCTAGTGGATCTTGATAAGTATTCTAACAGATGGATGTCATTTACTGGAGGGGGAAAAGAATAGTGCCTCTGTAATATAATATTGTTGTATGGAGGTGTACTATCTTATGCATTAGCTACTAAGTGTTAGTTGTTACTGGGTTTTACACTGTATTCTAACACCAGATGTATGTCAGATGTTGGAAGGGGAAACTGTATGTTCTATTGTTGCTGCCTGGAGGTACTATGGATTATGTGTTAGCTGTTAAGCATCGGGGGGTGTTACTAGATGTTAAATAGCATTCTGAGACTAGATGAACTTCATTTACTGTAAGGAGGAAAACTCTATATAATAATGATGTTGCCAGGAGGTGTCATGCATTAGGCTTTCGGCTATAATTAAAACTCTAGTCAGACAGAGCATAGTGTATATCCTTTCCTTGTTCATGATTAGAAAGTGCACTTCTACACCAGCCGACTTTCGCGTATTCTTATTTTTCCAGACTGATAGTAGTATCACATGGTCACGGATCAGTGATGGTCAATGATAATTGATTACCAGTGATCAGTGATACTCGCTGTTCAGTAGTGGTCTGTGATCGATGATGGTTAGTAATCACTGATGGTCAGCGATCAGAGAAGTCCATTGATCAATGTTGGTCAGTGATCAATGATGGTCAGTGATGAGCCATGGACAGTGACCAGTGATGTCAGTGATCGCTTAGAGTAAGGAAGAAAAATCAGGGGTCAATGACAATCAGTGAACAAAGACGATCACTGATCTGTGATGGTTAGTAATCAACAGGCATCACGCGTTAGAACCTATGCGTTTAGCGTATTTCTGTTGCTTAGCATGACGTGTTTAGGATTTACCGTCTAGCAGGCTCAAAAACGGGTCTGAGCACTATGGGATTTAACTGCTGAGGTCATCAGTCGCCTAGAACTTAGAACTACTTAAACCTAACTAACCTAAGGACAGCACACACATCCATGCCCGAGGCAGGATTCGAACCTGCGACCGTAGCGGTCGCGTGGTTCCAGACCGTCTAGCAGAGGTGCGGGGTATAACAATAGGTCTGTTTCCATCACCTTTTATTTTTAATACTGCGCAGTGATTCGTTGGAAAAACAGAGATTGGGGCTTATAAGTGACGCCGTTTTTCGTTTATCGGTGACAACGAGACTAAGTGTGAGAACATAAATACCAAGATGTTCAAATCAATCTTCAGTCGATCTCACGAAGTTTTTTTCCTAGCTAGGATTACACATTCGCCCCATTTTCACTGGGAAAGTGACCATCTATTTATTAAAAGTTACGTATACATTTCTCGAAAGAGCCATTGATCGATCCCTAACATGTTTTTAACTCTTCATCATCGAGAATGTCTAGTGTGCGTGAAACATGAAGAGTATCACCACAGCTCAGAGTTTACATCAAACATTAGCCCCCCTCCCCCAGAACTATCTGAATAATTCAGTGTTAGTTTTAAGGTCACAAGAAGGTAACAGAATACTATATTCAACACGATCATGCCTAGTAAATCACTTAGGTTTTGAAACCAATCGTTGTGTTGAGGAACGCTTAATCTGTCTCTTATAGAAGACGATTACGGACAGAAGGCCACTCTCCAGGAAACAGTAGGAATGTGGTATTACTGCCGTCCTCTGTTCTGGTCGTATCCCTTGCTTCTGCACGCTTCTGCATTCTACGCAAAACATGACGTAAACTGATCGATGCAGGAGGCAGTTCGATTTCCTTTATAACCGATACAGCACACAATTTTAAGGTCGACGCGCATAGACTGGGTCTTCCGATTTGTCGGGGAGAACAGCCTCGTCGCTGCAAGGCCTCCTTACGAACTTCTTTCCAGGATCACTCGCTGTTAGTTCGCAGCAGGAAGTAAGTCAACTGCGTACTGCGGCCAGACGCTCTTTTCGGAACAGATCCAAATCCGAGTCGAAAACGTAGCAAGATGTGACGCTAATCGTGTAGCTCCCGCGGCATATCGTAGCCCCCGCGCCGGATGAGAATCAGCGCGCGGTGGCAGCACACACGGAATAATTGATCGGGCGGCGAGAAGTGACGCGCGGCCGCCCAAACGGCAGCGCCCTCCGGCTGCCACCCCCGCGCGCCGCCCTTCCTTTGATCTCGGCATCCGCAAGACGCCGTCTTCTTGGCGGCGGCCGCTGGCAGCCTGCCGGCGTTGCCGAGGGACCGCGCCATTAAAAGCCATCCTCACTGCAAATTTACCGCTACTTCGTTCCGCACCTACCGTCCAAACCCGAGTGGCTGCCTGCGCCTGCACTTTTATTACTTCCAGACGTGTCCCCAGGACGCAGACAGATTTAATTTCCGGATAAGATGCGCAGCCAACCGAAACTGCGCATGGATTGCGCGTCGATTCGGAAACAGTTTTATACAGTTTAGCACAATCCCATTATAAAAAACCGGACAAGCGCGAGTGGGATTCGGGCTCTGAGGGTTGCATATGAACTTAAGTATGTATACAGTTAGTTTACCTGCAGTTTATGACGAGTGAGTTTGCGAATGTCGAGATTTATGACATACATGGCAGCATCTTTTGATTGGGTTGACTTACAAGCTTAACTTCTTTACACCTCCAAGGGACCGTAGATCTTAGTATTTGACATAAATTTCGACTCGATGCCCCTAACCCTTCCTGAGAGAAATATACCTTAACAGACGCCCGAGTCTTTATATGACATTAACTTAGAAACTTATATTTTTACACAGCGAGGTGGCCACAGACCTTGGTATTTGACATAAATTTCTAGTTAATACCTCTCCCTTTACCTAAGAAAAGGGGTCTTAACGGACAACCAGATAGGCAACCAAGTGATCCTCTAATAATTCCGCTTTTCCTGATGAGGTACGGAATCGTAAAAACGAGGCTGTCGCACAGTTCTATATGCACCGCCATACTTCATTAGCTACTAAACTGTGTATTATTTCAATTACTAATATTATTTCCTGATACACCACTGAAATTTGTGAACGGTGCGTGGGATAAACGACTGTCGACAAGATACCGAATGAGCTCAGACTTCTCTGAATTTCTCGTCAAAGTCGGTTCATGAGAAATATCTGCATGAATGTAATACGTCGCTCAAGCCTTTGTGACGTGTGCTCACAGATTTTTACAGCAAACCTCTCGTGACGAACAACAGTTCTCTCACAGCGCCTACTACTGCAGGGGGGAAGAGGATATCTGTGGAACTCCCTCACTCGCTAAGAGATACCTGTGACAGCACATACTGTTCTTCTTCAGATTTTCTCTACATCATCTCATAACCTTAGGTGACAATTGCGCCTGACTGACGAGCGATACTAGAGAATCTGTCGGATGAAGGAACTGTAAAGGTTGAGAGAGGACAGTTTACTTTCTCACCTATTTCTCGCATACGGAAAATTATTAAAGACTTTATTACAACCTGATGCTCCTCGATCGAGACTCTAGAAAGTTAACAACCTGAGCAGTCACTGATGGAGCATGGTAGGGCGCTAAAAAGATGGTTCAAATGACTCTGAGCACTATGGGACTTAAATTCTGAGGTCATCATCCCCTAGAACTTAGAACTACTTAATCCTAACTAACCTAAGGGCATCACACACATCCATGCCCAAGGCAGGATTCGAACCTGCGACCGTAGCGTAGGGCGCTAAAAGCATGAGGTATTTGTATGATTTTTAGCTCCTAGAAACGGTTTGTTGGGAGTTGAAAGCAATTGGCAGCGAGCCCATCCCTTAGTAAATATTGCTGGACAGGCCCTGAGCCGTACTGGGTAGACAGGGCGGCCCCTCATTGAGACAGGACTCATTGAGACAGAACAATGCCGCGCTACCTGCCGTGGCGCTAGCAGAAGCCTTGGCTGGGGCGACGGTCTAAAGGAATGCGTCTACACAGTGGAGTCGTAAACTGGGCATTGTGTGCAGAGCCGCACGTAGTAAAAATTCACGTATTTTCGTGTTTCCCTAAAGTTCAAATACGCCAGCGAACCACTTCCCTCGGCCGCCTAGGCTGTATAAAAATACTCCGGCATCTGAGAATGTTTAGAGATAAAATCTTTATTACACCTCATAGCTAGGACTAACAAGCTCCAAGGCACAGGCGATTTAAAGATCTTTGAAATTGTATCCGTTCGCTTGTGGCCATGGGAAGTGACACGACATTGGAGAATCATCTCTTCCCCTTCTCCGAAAACTTAAAAAAAAATGAAATTGTAACTTCCTTTTTTTTCTGAGTTGCAGGTTTCTTAACTCTTGCCCTGGTTCGACATGAGTGTGTGACGTCATCTGGGAGGGGAGATTTAGCGCCTCTAGAGCCCTGTGATTGTCTCAAGACAATGTGAAGGCAGTGTCGTTCGTGCACTTTGCGGGAAGACGGGAATTTTTCTGGAGTGGTGTGAAGAACTCGGGTGTGGGACTTTGGTCAGGTAAGCACTTCTAGTCGAAGCTCTGGAACGTGTGGTTCGTACTTGGGACCTGTCCTGAAACTGACTTCAAAAAGATGTTCGAATGTGTGTGAAATCTTATGGGACTTAACTGCTAAGGTCATCAGTCCATAAGGCTACACACTACTTAACCTAAATAGCCCTAAGGACAAACACACACACCCATGCCCGAGGGAGGACTCGACCCTCGGCCGAGACTGACTTCTCTTGCAAGTAGTGTACACTGGGGAGCCAGTGGTGAAGTTCTTACTGTACCGACAGTGTGACTTAAAACGTCTCAGACTACTCTTTTGCTGAGGGCACACATATTCGTTTTTGGTTTACCATTCTTGACGTTTGGTGAGCCAAATTGGTACGACCAGCAAACAGGTGTGTCACACAATGAAATCTACCATGATTTAAGGGCTCTGGTAGAGATTAAATAGCAATACATCTGCCTGATCGCTAGACGGTGAGATTTTTGCATTTCTTTCGTGGCACCTCCACGTCTCACAACATCTAGTCAACAGCAAGTCACGTAGCTGCATGAAGTACACAGGGTAACGCACTGCTGTTCCGGTATTGTCAGGGCGTACAGATCTCAATTGCCACTTGCTCTCAGCTGCACCTATGTAGAGAAACTTCAGCATATTTGATCAATCAAAGTCCGCTCAGCGTCGGATCAATTCAGCTTGCGTTATCCCCATTTTTAGGGTCAGAGTACTTGACTTACCGATCATCTAGTTAAACTGTCTTTGCCAACCAGGATCCACCCAGCGGAATTACAAACCACCTCTTAATTGTTTAGGGTATTCGATCTATAACTTGTTTAATATAATTTGTTTTAGTTTGGGAAAATAAATGTTGTTAGTACACTAAATTTTGCCAGCATTCTCAATCAATCAACTAGTCCCACCAGAGTTTCCTTTCAATGTATTTTTTTCACGGAGGCATTATACACTGCTGGAAATAAAAATAAGAACACCGTGAATTCATTGTCCCAGGAAGGGGAAACTTTATTGACACATTCCTGGGGTCAGATACATCACATGATCACACTGACAGAACCACAGGCACATAGACACAGGCAACAGAGCATGCACAATGTCGGCATAGTACAGTGTATATCCACCTTTCGCAGCAATGCAGGCTGCTATTCTCCCATGGAGACGATCGTAGAGATGCTGGATGTAGTCCTGTGGAACGGCTTGCCATGCCATTTCCACCTGGCGCCTCAGTTGGACCAGCGTTCGTGCTGGACGTGCAGACCGCGTGAGACGACGCTTCATCCAGTCCCAAACATACTCAATGGGGGACAGATCCGGAGATCTTGCTGGCCAGGGTAGTTGACTTACACCTTCTAGAGCACGTTGGGTGGCACGGGATACATGCGGACGTGCATTGTCCTGTTGGAACAGCAAGTTCCCTTGCCGGTCTAGGAATGGTAGAACGATGGGTTCGATGACGGTTTGGATGTACCGTGCACTATTCAGTGTCCCCTCGACGATCACCAGTGGTGTACGGCCAGTGTAGGAGATCGCTCCCCACACCATGATGCCGGGTGTTGGCCCTGTGTGCCTCGGTCGTATGCAGTCCTGATTGTGGCGCTCACCTGCACGGCGCCAAACACGCATACGACCATCATTGGCACCAAGGCAGAAGCGACTCTCATCGCTGAAGACGACACGTCTCCATTCGTCCCTCCATTCACGCCTGTCGCGACACCACTGGAGGCGGGCTGCACGATGTTGGGGCGTGAGCGGAAGACGGCCTAACGGTGTGCGGGACCATAGCCCAGCTTCATGGAGACGGTTGCGAATGGTCCTCGCCGATACCCCAGGAGCAACAGTGTCCCTAATGTGCTGGGAAGTGGCGGTGCGGTCCCCTACGGCATTGTGTAGGATCCTACGGTCTTGGCGTGCATCCGTGCGTCGCTGCGGTCCGGTCCCAGGTCGACGGGCACGTGCACCTTCCGCCGACCACTGGCGACAACATCGATGTACTGTGGAGACCTCACGCCCCACGTGTTGAGCAATTCGGCGGTACGTCCACCCGGCCTCCCGCATGCCCACTATACGCCCTCGCTCAAAGTCCGTCAACTGCACATACGGTTCACGTCCACGCTGACGCGGCATGCTACCAGTGTTAAAGACTGCGATGGAGCTCCGTATGCCACGGCAAACTGGCTGACACTGACGGCGGCGGTGCACAAATGCTGCGCAGCTAGCGCCATTCGACGGCCAACACCGCGGTTCCTGGTGTGTCCGCTGTGCCGTGCGTGTGATCATTGCTTGTACAGCCCTCTCGCAGTGTCCGGAGCAAGTATGGTGGGTCTGACACACCGGTGTCAATGTGTTCTTTTTTCCATTTCCAGGAGTGTAGTTGTTGAACTGTGTCAGGTCACTTTCAGCGTAATCAAGAAATTAATTTAAATTCAGCCTATATGACTAGTATCCAAAGCCGACGGTTTCCTAGGCGGCACGTATAGTTCCGTTACGTGACCAAGCACACGCTGGTCCCTCATGCGGGCACTGGGCGTGCGTGATGGAGAACCAGAGTCCAAACTGCGGATCAGGAGACGGCCCAAGGCGCGCACACTAAGGTAAGTGTCGCGCAGCACAATTATAGAGAACGGAAGTTGGGATTTGTCTTATTGTATTTAAGACCCAATTTCTGTCAGGCGTTAATGAGAACGTTTCATTTCTGTCTCATAGTAATAAATAGATCGAAATTATCAATAAGGAGAATGTTTTCTCAGTAAGGCCAGAGAAGGAAGTGGAAGTTGCGACGAAATGGTGAATACATGGTGGTTATAATTAAAGTCAGCTACTCACAGAGGTCGGTTGTGGGCTGTAATTATCGCATGGCAGCGAAACTTGGCAGATATTCTAATGCATTGAGATGGAACTGATTCAAGCTGGATAAAATTAGTTCCAAGTTTGGTCACTAGGTGCAAATCTGGAGCTATGAATGCAAGAAAATGGTATAGAAGTGTTTCCATACGTAATGGGTGAGGAATAGGACGTGGCTATAAAAGATCAAGCAAGTGAGAGAGCCAAAATTTTGATTTTATCATTAAACGTCACTTACATAGGTTGTTCAATACCAGAACTGGAGACGACAACGACGAGATGTTGCATCTGTAAACAGACGTGATCAACAGTTGCTTGCCACAGTTCAGGTGGAATCTGAGCAACGTATTGTGCCAGAACTACTCTTTATGAAACCGGAAGTAATAAGAGAAAGTGAGAAAATATCTACAAAAGGAGTGTACCCGACCTGGATTCCAGGAGACATTCGTGAGTCGAGGGCTGAGGAATTGTCCCAATTACAATACCTTAACAACCTTTTATTTCAACAACCAAATGAGCTGACAGAACCGACAATCCACTTGGGCACACACTAATTGCAAATACGCAGAGGTGAAGTATATGCTTGTTTCATAGCGTTCTACACTTATTACCATCCGCGCTTCCGACGCAAACGGTTTTCAATCCGTTAATAACGGACAGTTTCGTATTCAAAAATGGTTCAAATGGCTGTGAGCATTATGGGACGTACCTTATAAGGTCATCAGTCCCCTAGAACTTAGAACTACTTAAACCTAACTAACCTAAGGACATCACACACATCCATGCCCGAGGCAGGATTCGAACCTGCGACCGCAGCGGTCGCGCGGTTTTGTATTCACTGAAGTATAATCTCAGTGGAATCTAACGGCCTTAACAGCAATGGTAAATATCAGCAATAGCTCCCTTCAGTTCACATCTGACATTAGGGCCACCGACGTCACCCTGCAGCTTCGCTAATCAACTCATAAGCTGCTAGCCAGTGGTCTGCAGCATTTAAATCCACATTAATGTACAAAAAAGTAAATCTGCAACAACAACAACAACAGCTGCCTGGCTAATCTGTGCAGCACATAAATCCACGAGAGTGCTGCTTCCGTCATACGAAATCACGCCCAAGATTATAGCCCCAGCTGTACGTCCAGTGTGTCCAGCTGGCAGACAGGTTGGTTGAAAGCCCTCAACTGGTCTCCTTCAAACCAAAACACGACCACCACTGTCATGGAGGTGGAACCAGCTTTCATCAGACAACACAATAAACCCTCAACCTGCCCTCCAATGAGCTCTCGCTTGACACCACCCAAGTCGTTAATGGCAGTGGTTTGGGTTCAGTGGGAGGCACGCTACAGAGCGTCTGGCTGGGATCTGTCTCTGATGTAATCGATTTGTAACAGTCCTTTGTGTCACTGTAGTGCCAACTGCTGCTCATATTAATGCAGCAGATATAGTACAATGCCACAGAGCCATACGCCGAACACGATGGTCTTTCCCCTCGGTAGTGCCATGTGGTCGTCCGGAGCGTGATCTTCTTGCGACCGTACATTATCGTGACCACCGCTGCCAGCAGTCATGTACAGTGGCCACATTCTTGCCAAGTCTTTTTTGCAGTGTCGCAGGAGGAACATCCAGCTTCTCCTAATACTATTACACTACCTTGTCGAAATTCAGTGAGGTGTTGATAATGCCGTCTTTTTGTTGCCTTAAATGCATTCTTGACTAATATCAACTCACCGAGTCCAATCTCAAAGGTAACTAACGATCACGGCCGTTACAGCGTGTATTCAAAGCAAACCTGATTTACATCCTCATAGTGGCGCTACTAGCGCCACTCTTACGCGACTGGCACGAAACTTTCAATAAAAATCATCAATCACATGCAGAAACACATCTACCAATTTTCGTTTATGTCGCACAGCTCCTACTTGGTGTTGTGTTTTTTTTTTCCATCAGTTTATATGCCTCTGTACAAGTCCAGTTTTGACTTATTCTGTCTTCGCTATCCTTAGGTGCAATGTACGTTGGTGGCAATAGACACATACTACAGTAAGCTGAAAATCCCTGCTCTCTGAAATTTTACAACAGTCTTCCGCGAAAAGATTGTAGTCTTCACCCCATGGATTCTCATTTGTGTTCACGAAGCAGCTCCGTAACACTCGCGTGTTGATTGAAGTTACGGGTAAAAAATCTAGCTGCGCGTTTCTGAACTGTTACCATGTCTTCCTGTAATCCAAGCTGGTGGAGATCGCAAACACTAGAGCAGTACTCAAGAATGAGTCGCACAAGCGTTCTATACATGAACTGCTTCGTAGGTGGGCTACACTTTCCTAATACTTTCCCAATAAGCCAAATTCGACCGTTCGCCTTCCTTATCTTACGTGCTCGTTCCATTTGATATCGGTTTGCAACGTTACGCCTAGATAGTTACTGCATCATGCAAGGCGGCTTTAATACTGTAGTAGAACATTACAGGATTGTTTTTACTACTCACCGGTATTAACTTACATTTTTCTACATTTAGGGCAGGTTTCCACTCATCACACCTAATAGATACTCTAAGTCGTCCTGTATCCTTCAACAGTCACTTAAGGACGATACTTTCCCATATAGTACAGCATTATTAGAAAACAGCTGCTCACCTTATTTGTCAGATAATTTGTATACAGAACAACATTGGTCGTATTACAATTCAGTGGGGCACTCCTGACGGTTCCCTTGTCTCCGATGAGCAATAGCCGTCAAGGACAACGTAAAATTCACGCAAACAAAGTTTATACTCGCTGCGGTGGCTAATGGGAGAGACTGTAAATGAGAAATGCCTTTACGATCGCTCCCATCAGCCAACGCGCCGAGTGTCAACTTTGCGTGTGTAATACTGCGCTTTATTACTCAAGAAGGCTACGGGGCCCCTCACACAACTGGAACCTATTCTATGCTATATTGCTCGTTAACAGTTTGCAGGGGGCACCATGTCAAACGCTTTTCAGAATTACAGGAATTAGTAACCTGTCTGTTACCCTTCATCCATAGCTCTCAATACGACGTGCAAGAAATGGGGAAGCTTGCTCATTTGAGGACAAAAACCTGTCTGTCTTAAATAAATTTATGATATTCGAGCTTAGATTATGTTCCAGAATTCTGCAGCATAGTGATATTAAGCATATGAGTCGGTAATTTTATCTACCCTTCTAATATACACAAATTACCATCGGGGTTTTCCAGCCACTTGCAAATTTGCGCTCAGAGAGAGATTCGCGATAAGAGGGAGTTAAGTAAGGAGCCAATGCCGTAGAGTACTCCCTATAAAACCAAGCTGGGATTTTGTCCCGACCATAAGTTGTGACGGCTCTTGAGTATACATTTTGGATGTTCAAACATTTTTTGATTCAGCAAAACTTGAAAGTATGGAACGGCAACTGCTGTATAACAGTTATGATTATGAACAAATATATACAAATGTAGCCACTGATAATAACATTAATAACAGTAATAATAACGTAGCAATGGCGTCCTAACTAATTTTAGTACATAGTGAGTGAATTCACATATCTGAGTAGAGGTCTAGAGAAGTAGTAGCACGGTTGATTTAAGGGCTGTATATTTCAGACTTCCTCATCCATATTACGTTTTAAAACATTCAATGAAAAATAACCAATAAATCCGCAAGGTGTCAAAAGTTAGGGTGTTCACGTGCTCATGTGCTCTGATAGAGCAACTGCCACTGACCCGACGACATATTTGTCTTTGAACTCCTTCAGCTGCTTTTCAACACCACGTGTGCCTATTTTTATGTTCTATACAAAGGTCAAACGACGTTATGTATGTTCGACCCTCCTGTGTGAAATATTTCTTAAACTCGAAATTTAAAAC
Organism: Schistocerca cancellata; assembly: GCF_023864275.1. Classification (NCBI taxonomy): domain Eukaryota; kingdom Metazoa; phylum Arthropoda; class Insecta; order Orthoptera; family Acrididae; genus Schistocerca; species Schistocerca cancellata. The sequence goes on from NC_064629.1 coordinate 905,129,885, forward strand.
TTCTGGTTTTCTTTTGCTGTCTTCTATTGCTACGCCAGATCGGTTGACAAACGACTGTATAGAAGCCTTTGACCCGCTTAGCGGTTTTATATAGGAACAGAATTTTCTCGCGTTCTCCGTAAGATCATTCTCTAAAGTATGAGGGTAAAATTTTCTGCATGCTTCACGCATCCACCTTCTTACAGATGCATGTATTTCTAATAACTTTTCCCTGTCAACATTGCCACGTTCTTGTTTTACCCGAGAGTGCAACCGTCTCTGCTCCCTCAGCATTTTCCGAGCTTCGTTCTTAATATGTAAACTGGCAGACGAATCATGATCGATGTTTCACCGCCAGCTCTGTCCAGGTCACGGAATCGGACATGAGGCTCTGCTCTGGCCTCTGTTGGCGCAGTGGCAGTCATCGTGTAGAACCACGGTGTTTTCCGTCCTAAATCCACTTACTCGACACTTACTCGACACGTACATCTCTAGAGCGTGATTTACAGAGCAAGATTATTCCATTATGCGTCCGATTAGGAGGACACAGTGCAATTTATTATGTCATATTGTACCCTTTATGGGGTCAGCCCCACAACATTCTTTACCGGTCAGAGACACAGGCACTACGCTACACAGTGCGACAAATGCGCCTGGCTAATGATCAGTCTGAAAGGCTCAATAATATTACGATACTGTCACAATTAGCTAAACGTCTACCAATTTCTCCTGACGTTTTTATTATGTGTAATATCAAGGATGCATAATGACTAAGTCTACAGCACACATGATTACGACTCAGGAGGCAATACAGTCATTAGTAGATCAGTTAGCTCAGTTGAGATCAGGTAATACCGAACCACGAGACAGTTAAAGGCAGCAAAAGAGGACAGGGCATCAACCAGTTACATGTCCCCCTCTTGTCTCAAGTATCACTGCCCCACTTAATGCTGTCGAGATTTCTGTACGTAGGATAATGAAAGGTGGTGTTACTACTTATAAAATGACAGAATACATGGATGGTTAGATGGGAGAGGAAGACTACACATTGACAGAAAGGATGATTCAATCGTAATAAGGAGGAGGTAACATAAAAACGGCTGCCGACAAGCTGGTAGTCAGAAAGAAGAAGTTCGTATTAGAAGTTTATATGTTGAAAAAAATAATGTGAGACTAGCGGTTCTAATATCTCGTGAGAATTCGGAGTCTGAATCACCTAAATGCGAAAGGAAGTGTGTGGTCGTGTTATAGCAATATAAGTGATATTGATTTAAATGCAGTAGTTCCTAACCAAACTGAAACTAATGTGTGTTGTGAGCAGTCAGTGGATTTTGTGGTAGGTTATCTAGAGGATGGACTTGTATAGGGTAATGCATGTACCATCTATTCTTACAGGGTGACAATTATTGAACTATATGAAATAAAATCATCATAACTTGTGAACAGTTAGTGTTAGGATGCTCAAACTGCGTGGTTGGCCGCGGGGTACGGTGGGAATTAGGATGCGGATTAGAGATGGGCAAAACTGTTCTTTTCAGAGATCGGATCAGAACTGTTCATTCCCTGAAATGAATTAGCTCTTTTTCATGACTCACCACTCATTTACAATAGAAAATAAATGGAAGGCACATTGCCCTTTAAACTTGGTTTATTCCAGTACTATACCTGTATTTTGATCTTATTTGATCCTATTTTGAAGTAACACAGATAATGAGTAAGAATTTTGTATTGTTTATTGAAATTTCCACGATATTAGAAAGTTTTTGATTATTGATTTATTTTGCACTATCGTGGTTTTTTGGGTGATCGGAAAATGTTGTAACTTGAGATTTACATTAACAATATACTTGGCTATAATGTATTAAAATTTCATTAACCTCATACAAATACATCGCAAGCCATATATTTTTAAAGTGAACGTTTCCTTCCGAAGACGCCTAAAATCGCAAAATCCGTACCAGAATAAGAAAAAAAAATATAAATTTGACTGTAAAACGAAAATGCTACATATAGCCTTATGCAGAGTAAAACAAGGAAAATATTGGTGTATCACATTTTGCGATACGTTTATCGGTTCGCTCGTAATTAAAGCGTAAATTCGAGTGTCCATAATAAAAATCCTATAGTAAGAGGAGTCGTCAGGAACCTAATCTGATCAGTTTAAACAAATAAAAATAAAATAAAAACAAATGATGTATACATAACATAATAATGTAATATACATAGCGGTATTACTACGAAGAACAATATCCAGTAGAGACGAACTCCGATGCAGAAGCACTGAGTCGAGTAGGTCGAGCCGCGAGCTGTATTACTGCATGAGCTAAGACCGCAGAGACCAGAGTGACACCTGAGTTGCTTTGCTCAACGCTCTGGCTAGAGTCGAGAACGGGGGGTTGCACGTTGAGCGGGCGAGTTCCGAGGGTGGGGTGAGCGGTGAACTCACCTGCTCCGAGACAAATCGTCCGTTCCCTTGCGAGCAGGTTGTTGCAAGTAGTTCCTATGTTAACCGCTAGGTGGCTCTCTGTCCTGTTGCTCGCATCAACTGCCCAGAGGGCAGGACGTGCGACTGAAACGATCGCCAACAGAGTGCGATGCGAAGTTAAGCAGCGGCAGACGACGCACAGAGACGGCACGGCATATGTGAAACACAAAATCCAATGGGGCACTGCACAATGCAGGCAGCCAAGGTAGAAGCAGGGCAGAGGCCGGCGCTGGCTGTGTTGTGTGGTGTGCACTGTGCTGTGACCAGCAGAGGCACTGCTGATATGCTCCGTCTCTCTCTCTCTCTCTCTCTCTCTCTCTCTCTCTCTGCCGTGGGATACGTTTGGAGCTATCGTTCTTTTTTTCTGAATCACCGATTGTTCACTCCTTTGAAAGATTCAACTCTATGAATCAGTTCAAGAGCGGATCCCCCATCTCTAAGGCGCATGCGCACACGCCTTGCAACTGATGTCGGCCATTTACATGTGAAAATGTCACAGTACAGCGTTCCTGAGCGTATAGCGCTTGTAAAGCCTGCTGTGCGAGCAATAACAGTCCAGCTGCGGCTCAAAGGAAGTTCGCAACTGAGTTCAAGCTGAATACTCCGGTCCAAGTCTGCTAACAATAAAGAAGTTGATTCGCAAGTTTGAGAGAATGGGTAACGTTCATGATAGTGTTAACAATGTAGGTCCTCCAAAAAGGGTGAAAACTCCTGAAAACATCGAGAAGACATGCGCTGTGTTGCAAACCAACCACCTGAAATTGATCAGAAAGCTGCAGAACAGATGGAATCAGTCAAGAGACATTGCGACAAATTTTTGTTGAAGACCTGCATCTCTTCCCATACAAAATTCAAACCTATCAGCAATTAAGCCCCAGGGACATGAAACTGTCTAGTAGAACTTCGATGTGTATATAATTTGGTTTAGCGACGAAGCCCACTTTCGTTTGAATAGGTTCGTCAATAATCAAAACTGGCGCATTTGGTTGTCTGAGAATCTGCATTTCGCGATCGACAAGGCTCTTCACCCGTAAGGGATGATTGTGTGATGTGCAATGTCCAGTCACGGAATAATCAGTGGGATATTCGAGTTTATGGCATGGTGACTACCGAACGGTATGTGTAGGTTTTGGAATAGGATTTCATCCCAATTATGCAAAGCGACGCTAACTTCGGCAAGATGTGGTTCATACGAGACGGAGCTGAAACCCATCGAAGCAGGAGAGTATTAGATGTCCTGGAGGAGCACTTTAGTGACCGCATTCTGGCTCTTGTGTACCCGGAGGCCACTGGTATGGGCCTCGATTGGCCGCCATATTCTCCGGATCTGAACACATGCGACTCATTTTTGCGAGCCTGTATTAAAGAAAAGATGTACAGTAATAACTCCAAAACCATTGCTGAGCTGAAAACAGCCATTCGGTAGGTCAATGACCGCATCGATGTTCCGACACTTCAGCCGGTCATGCAGAATTTCGCTACTCGTCTGCGCCACATCATCGCCAGGTGATGGCAAGCATATCTAACATGTCATAACCTAAATCCCAACACCTGTAGTGACGTTTACATGTTGAATAAAGGGTGTGCACGCTATAGTTTGTAACTAACTTACTTTTTTTTCATATGGTAGAATAACTGTCACCCTGTACGTTGTGAAGAGTGCAGTTGCAGATAATAATTTCCTTGTGGTTACTCTAAGGTATCCACGGAATGCAACTGACGAAATTAATTATATTGCAAATGTGGTGGACAAAGAGGTGGTGCAGACACCAGACACATTTGCTAGTAAAGGGTGAAGAGTAGATGGTTGTAGGTAACGATGTAAGCAGAGAACCTAGGCAGGATAAGAAGAAAACTCATTTCATTGCTAGAAGTTGGGTGATTCATGAATCCGATTATACTAAGCTTATGAGATATTTGCTTGCAAGCAATCCTTCATATCGTGATACATTCAATGCCATATGTTCTGGAGTAAGGTATGTTGAATTGTTGAAAGAAAACATATGTTTACCGTGACAAATCTTTTCAAAATACGATATCGCGTAAACGACTCGCACTAGATCCCCGCAGGAAACTACCACTGACAATCTAACTTATCCAACCCTCAGTTTGTTAGTATCGATAGGTATTGTTCCATTTCAAAAATCTGTATATTTGTACAAAAAATACACTATCTAAGTGAGCCCCTGTCTACCTTGTTACTGAAGTTCATGTATTTACTTAATCTAGGGTGGTCCGTTACCAGCAATGTCACTCATGCAACATTGAATACCAACAAGGAATGATGCTACAGTATGTAAGAATATATGTCGAGTTCCGAAGTGTATGCAACCACTAATGGAAGAACTTATCGACAAGCAGCTAGATGACGATATTATTGAATATAGTGATAGTCTCTGGAAGCACCGATAATTTTGGTCCAAAAGACGTCACTAGATGACACTAAAAATATAGATTTCACTGTGATTACTGATGCTTTAACCCTCACATGATATTTACATCTACGTGGATACTCTACAAATCACATTTAAGTGCCTGACAGAGGGTTCATCGAAACACCTTCACAATTCTCTGTTATTCTTATCACGTATATCTTTCCGTACGAGCTCTGATTTCCCATATTTCATCGTGGTGATCGTTTCTCCCTATGTAGGTCAGTGTCAACAAAATATTTTTGCATTCGAAGGAGAAAGCTGGTGATTGGAATTTCGTGAGATGGTTTCTTCGCAACCATAAACTCCTTTCTTTCAATGAAGTGCAGCCCAAATCCTGTATCATTTCAGTGACACTCTCTCCCATATTTTGCTGTAATACAAAAGGTGCTGCCCTTCTTTGAATTTTTTCGATGTACTCCGTCAGTCCTGTCTGGTAAGGATACCACATTGCGCGGCAATATTCTCAAAGAGGACGGACAAGCGTAGTGTAGGCAGTCTCTTTATTATATCTGTTTCATTTTCTAAGTGTCCTGCCAGTAAAACGCAGTCTTTGGTTAGCCTTCCCACAACATTTTCTATGTGTTCATTCCAGTTTAAGTTGTTCGTAATTCTAATTCCTAGGTATTTAGTTGACTTCACGGTATTTATGTTTGACTGATGTATCTTGTAACCGAAATTTCACGAATTCCCTTTAGCACTCATTTGGATTACCTCACAATTTTCGTTATTTAGGATCAACTGTCAATTTTCTCACCATTCATATATCTCTTCTAAATTGTTTTGCAGTTTGTTTTGATCTTCTGATGACTTTATTAGTCGACAAACGACAGCATCATCTGCAAACAAAATAAGACAGCTGCTCAGATTGTCTCCCAAACCGTTTGTATAGATAAGAAACAGCAAAGGGCCTATAACACTACCTTGGGGAACGCCAGAAATATTTCTGTTTTCCTCGATGACTTTCCGTCACTTACTACTAACTGTGACCCCTCTGACAGGAAGTCACCAATCCAGTCAAACGACTGAGACGATATTCCGTAAGCACGCAATTTCACTGAGAGCCGCTTGTGTGGTACAGTGTCAAAAGCCTTCTGGAAATCCAGAAATACCGAATCGATCTGACATCTCTTGTCAATAGCACTCCACACTTCATGCGAATCAACAGCTAGTTGTGATTCACAAGAACGATGATTTCTAAACCCATGTTGACTGTGTGTCAATAGGCCGTTTTCTTCGATGTAATTCATAATGTTCGAACACGATCTATGTTCCAGAATCCTGCTGCATATCGATGTTAATGATATGGGCCTGTAATTAAGTGGATTACTCCAGCAGGGAGACTAGGAAAGTGCGGCCCCTTTCTCCATTGTTTCCAGATGTATCCAAGATGGCGACGATGATGTCATCCAAGATGGCGGCCTGTAGAATTGGTAACTGTGCATGACGTCATTTAGGATGGCGGATTTTGCCGGGAAGATGGGTGAATTGGGCTACCTCGACTAACTTAACCCCCGACCTCTCATTCCCCAGAAAATGGCGTGAAGTTCAAATTCCATCAGGATAATGCAACACACCTCTAATAACCAAAGAAAATGGCGAGGAGATAGGTCACTTAGACTACCTCCACTAACCTAAGTCACCCAACCACCACCTCTTCCTAGGAACTGCTGGGAAGTTTGAATTTTGTCGGTAAAGAAAGGCCAGTTTGGCTATCTCTTCTAACCTAAGAAAATGGCATGTAAAATGGGCATGTGGGCTACCTCCACTAACCTAAGTAACCTGACCACCACCTGTCCTCGGAAATGGTGGGAAGAGGGCTCAACTTGAGCCAAACATAAGTCTTTATTTTGCATGCGCTATTTATTTAAACAATTAGAGGCAGTGCCACCATCAACTGTAGTGACCATCGGGTCCACAGTCCACCTGTCCTAATACACAGTACTGCCACAAGAGGGCGCTGTCATCCATTCCGTGATGTAATCCAAGATTGCGGTCTGGAGTGGGGAGGAAATTACGTAAATAATTTCAGTACGCAGTACATAGACATGCAAACTCCTCCTAAATAATGCACTACACTGATGTGTAGACCCGAAATCAACTCGTAAACTGTCCAAAAAACGCACAACACAACCTACAGGGCTGAATCGCAAAATAATGCAACAGACACACAAACAATATGCACGGACACCGCGCCCAGCCCATGCCCACTGGATAGCACAAGAGGTTACCGCACACACTCCCAAAATTTCCTCTCGAAACACTTGATCACCAAGGCACCATTGCTGATGTGACCAGACGGGGGCGAAAACCTATTTGCAGAGCGCAGACACTCCAAGGGCGCGTGCGCGTCGACACCGCCGCGAGCCGGTGCTGGACGCAAGCCAGCCCGACCCATCACTCTCACACCACTGCCGATGACATGTCAAAGTCACCTCTCCAGTTAAAGTTCTTAGAGTGTTATACTGATGTCACGTGTCTATCTAGATAAGCGACAAATCATCCTGTGGGATGCTGGTAGTGTGAACCCTCTCTCTACCTGCAGTCCAGCAAAGACCTAATTGCCGAGCCTCTCACCCTCGCAGACGCTGCAGAAATCCGTTCCAGAATAGCACAGGCTGCTTTCCCCTTAGCGATTCGAACAGGACATGCGTGACGTGTGGCTGACGCATTGCTGCCCATAGCTACATACCATCGAAAGCGCATCTAGCAACGTTCGCAATGTTGTACTGAAGCCATATGGCTATGTATAATAAGAACCAAGTCGAAGTCTCGGAAACTGTATAGTGCCTTAGAAATACTTAACATGCGCTTTTGTAGGAGCTTTCATGATGTCTCGACTTGTGTGTACTTAAATTCTTGTCCTAACAGAACCTGTTCAGCAAAATAGCGCAGAATAATGTCGAATGCATTCTTCCTCACGATCCTAATGTGGCACCCCCACCCCTCGTCACGTGTTACCCTTCCTGCTTTCAACATACGCAAACATTTTCACCACTATGTAGAGGCTCCTACATCCCAGCAGATGGGATGTCTTGTGAATAAATTGTGCATTATGATTGGCTCTTATTGAATTTACTCACCGAATTACTGATGCCGCCTGTGTGGAATCACCGTCAGCCTTTTCTTTCTTTCTGCCGATGAAGTTTTCAGCGGCAAAAAACTATTTTACACAGGTCACCATACTGCAATGGCAACAAACCTTACAAACTGCTAGTGTGAACCCTCTCTCTACCTGCAGTCCAGCAAAGACCTAATTGCCGATCGTCCAATAGCGAAACACTTTTACACAATCACACTGCTCTCCCGCCGAGGACAGGAGGTTTAATATTACAACGTGAAACCAATCTGCGACCAATCAATATATCACCGTGTACACTACATATAGTCAAATAAGGAATGACTGCTACTCAGTACACTGCTCTCCCATCGAGGACAGGAGCATGAATGTTAGAATGTGAAACCGATGTCTGACCCACCAATGTATCACCGTGTACCGTGTCGATCTAGTAAACATACAATTCGTATCCTGCGCCATATAATGTCAACCCATTTACATCATTCGTACACATACCGTGAAGACAGACAGCACCGTAGGTATACTCGCTACACTAGATTTTTACTGCCAGGGCCAGGACCAGAGCACCCTCAGTGGATCGAAGTCACTCTCACAACTGTTATAAAAATTCGGCCTCGTTTCCCCCCTCCGCGCAAACGCGTTACCGTTTCTGGTCTGCACCTGCTTGCTTGCTTGCTCGCTTTTCTACACCCATCTGCAGACTCTGCGATTACATGAATATATCTACTTTCACATGGGTTGCTAGAATATCATACAATTTTCGCGGTAATTCTCGATATCAAATACACAGCAGTAATCTACCGACCGCTTGCGCAACATAATTCCGAAAATATAGACTGCAAATTATTTCTCTACAAATCCGAAACTTTAGCTAGGTGGGGCGTGCTGTTAACCACTGACTAACTAGAAACTTGTCACGTCTTAGAAGATATTTACGCAAAAGCTCGAAAAAAAGACGAAACTATTATTTCCACTCGTGAATACCGATCTCGGTGATGTAGCAGATTCCAGATCATCCATATAATTTACAAGCTCAACTAAGGTGTTTCTAAAGTCCAGAGAACCGGAAAACGTGTCTTCTACATGCTGAATGCACACACCACAATCGATCTTCTCTCAACTACACCCCTGGAAATGGAAAAAAGAACACATTGACACCGGTGTGTCAGACCCACCATACTTGCTCCGGACACTGCGAGAGGGCTGTACAAGCAATGATAACACGCACGGCACAGCGGACACACCAGGAACCGCGGTGTTGGCCGTCGAATGGCGCTAGCTGCGCAGCATTTGTGCACCGCCGCCGTCAGTGTCAGCCAGTTTGCCGTGGCATACGGAACTCCATCGCAGTCTTTAACACTGGTAGCATGCCGCGACAGCGTGGACGTGAACCGTATGTGCAGTTGACGGACTTTGAGCAAGGGCGTATAGTGGGCATGCGGGAGGCCGGGTGGACGTACCGCCGAATTGCTCAACACGTGAGGCGTGAGGTCTCCACAGTACATCGATGTTGTCGCCAGTGGTCGGCGGAAGGTGCACGTGCCCGTCGACCTGGGACCGGACCGCAGCGACGCACGGATGCACGCCAAGACCGTAGGATCCTACGCAGTTCCATAGGGGACCGCACTGCCACTTCCCAGCAAATTAGGGACACTGTTGCTCCTGGGGTATCGGCGAGGACCATTCGCAACCGTCTCCATGAAGCTGGGCTACGGTCCCGCACACCGTTAGGCCGTCTTCCACTCACGCCCCAACATCGTGCAGCCCGCCTCCAGTGGTGTCGCGACAGGCGTGAATGGAGGGACGAATGGAGACGTGTCGTCTTCAGCGATGAGAGTCGCTTCTGCCTTGGTGCCAATGATGGTCGTATGCGTGTTTGGCGCCGTGCAGGTGAGCGCCACAATCAGGACTGCATACGACCGAGGCACACAGGGCCAACACCCGGCATCATGGTGTGGGGAGCGATCTCCTACACTGGCCGTACACCACTGGTGATCGTCGAGGGGACACTGAATAGTGCACGGTACATCCAAACCGTCATCGAACCCATCGTTCTACCATTCCTAGACCGGCAATGGAACTTGCTGTTCCAACAGGACAATGCACGTCCGCATGTATCCCGTGCCACCCAACGTGCTCTCGAAGGTGTAAGTCAACTACCCTGGCCAGCAAGATCTCCGGATCTGTCCCCCATTGAGCATGTTTGGGACTGGATGAAGCGTCGTCTCACGCGGTCTGCACGTCCAGCACGAACGCTGGTCCAACTGAGGCGGCAGGTGGAAATGGCATGGCAAGCCGTTCCACAGGACTACATCCAGCATCTCTACGATCGTCTCCATGGGAGAATAGCAGCCTGCATTGCTGCGAAAGGTGGATATACACTGTACCAGTGCCGACATTGTGCATGCTCTGTTGCCTGTGTCTATGTGCCTGTGGTTCTGTCAGTGTGATCATGTGATGTATCTGACCCCAGGAATGTGTCAATAAAGTTTCCCCTTCCTGGGACAATGAATTCACGGTGTTCTTATTTCAATTTCCAGGAGTGTAAATAAAGGCGCGAAATGTGCAGAATCAGTAAACCGAACAATTTACGTGGGAGGGAATAACGGTCCAGCGGAAACACACCTCCATATTCAATCTTCTCAAATTTCCACGGGATCACGAAAGCCATCCAACACATACTAATTATTAGTTCGCTATTCGGTCGTCTACAGGACAACACGGTTAATTCATCTACATTCCTACACTCCAACGGGCCTTGAAAAAAAGCCATCCGTGGTGGCCGAGCGGTTCTAGGCGCTCAGTCCGGAACCGCGCGACTGCTACGGTCGCAGGTTCGAATCCTGCCTCGGGCATGGATGTGTGTGATGTCCTTAGGTTAGTTAGGTTTAAGTAGTTCTAAGTTCTAGGGGACTGATGACCACAGATGTTAAGTCCCATAGTGCTCAGAGCCATTTGAACCATTAGCCTTGAAGCAAAGCAAGAAATGTATTATGTGTGAAATACAGAGGTGAGCGAGTGTGCCGGGACTTACCCCAGTTCACTGCTAGCAGCGCCACGTCACCTTAACGCATCTGGACATAGCGCGCATGTATTGCACCACAATCAAATATGAAATTAAAATTAAAAATTTGCGTTTAAAACTTTCTTTAAATATAGTTCAGTGTAGTTCTATTCCTAATATGAAGTCCTTATGTTCTAGACTTAACAGTTTACGTAAAAATGCCGTTTGAAGAGAAAAATAATTAAGCTAGAAAGTCAGAAGTTGGTAAGAAGTTGCAGTTAGAGCTCATAAACAAGTGGTGCAGGTTTCCAAAACCATAAAACAAAAATTAACACCGGAATGCTCGTTTTTAGGTAAAATCGAAAGCGCTAAATAATGGACTTAGAAAAATCAAATTTTGTTTTATGCTTCAGTTCACCCCAAGAATAATAACTGACAGACGACGTTCAGCTGTCTCTTATAGTTTTTGAGTAATTAAGTAAAAACCAATTTTGCAACTAAAATGTACCCAATTGTTGTAGATTAAGTACCTGTAATTTTAATGCTAGAGAGTTTTGGTTAAAATGGATGATAAAACATAGCAATTAATAGAGTTATACCAAATTTGAGAGTTGTGGTATCAATAACAGCCGATGTAAGTTACAGTAAAGATATGGTTCAAAGGTAACAATCTACCGTCACTTCCACTATAAAAATTATAGAAGGCAAAGTTTTCAATCTAGCGAGCTGAAACTTTTTTGTATGTTCAAAAAACTGTATACAAGTAAAAATTAAGAAGTTTCTGAACTAATTTGTAATCGCGTTATCAAAGATTATGTGCCCGAGATAGCGACGTTCGGACGCTGCTGCAGTATGCACATAGCTGTAGAAAACAGATGTTCCCTCGGCCGTTCGCTCCGGCACCTATATAAATGCCGTCCGAGATGCAACAGAAAAAAGCTCACTTCGCACTCCGCCACGTTAAAATCTACGTCTGTCAAACGTCGAATCGCGCTCTGCCTCGGATGACGTCAGAGCCGACTGTG